>NC_083868.1:149291811-149916811 GCF_032452875.1 Bos javanicus | reverse complement strand
ATTGAAAGCAGATTCTTTACCCTCTGGGCCACCAGGGAAGTCCAAAATTCAAGGGTGGGTCCATCACAAATAATTAACCAAGTGGTCAATAAGTACTTAGCAGCAGGCACCTGAGCGTGTGTGAGAGGGGAGGTAAATTATAAAACAAGTGTCAGGAAAAACCTCATATTTATTTATTGAATATTTTTTTTAACCAAGACATAAAACCAGATGAAGTGGAGCTCACAGCACATTTCCTGGAGGAACCTCAAGGTTATGCTGAAATTCACCTCCCTGTCTTTCCACATTGGAAAGACCACAGGGCCATTATGGGGATACTTTTTGAATCTGCTGGTTGTAAAACAAAAACAGTAACGATTTGCACATTTCTTTTTTTTTTTTTTTTTTTTTGCCTGCCTACCTGCCTGCCTACCTGCCTGCCTGACTCTACCCGCTACACTACCGCGGCTGGCTTCCGATTTGCACATTTCTGTACTGATTTTTTTTTTAATTGGGGTATCGTTGCTTTACAAT
This sequence comes from Bos javanicus, assembly GCF_032452875.1. Classification (NCBI taxonomy): domain Eukaryota; kingdom Metazoa; phylum Chordata; class Mammalia; order Artiodactyla; family Bovidae; genus Bos; species Bos javanicus. The sequence goes on along the minus strand of NC_083868.1, from coordinate 149,916,298 downwards.
GCTTTGTTGGTTTCTGCTGTACAGTAAAGTGAATCAGCTCTGAGTACCTAATCTCCTCCCTCTTGAGCCTTCCCCCCACCCCACCTCCATCCCACGCACCTAGGTCCTCACAGAGCACTGGCCTGGGCTCCCTGTGCTATCTGGCAGATTCCCACTGGCTGCCTGTTTCACCCATGGCAGAGCCCATGTCAGCCCCAACCTCCCAGCTCATCCCACTCTCTCCTTCCCCCCTCGCCACGTTCACACATCCTCTCTCCGCATCTGCAAGTCTCTACTCCTGCCCTGCAAATAGGGTTGTCAGACCATTTTTCTAGATTCCACAGAGATGTGTTAATCTACAATATTTGTTTTTCTCTCTCTGACTCTTGACCCTGGGATGTCTCAACCCTGAAGCTGCAACTTGAAAAGGGAGAGGCTCCTTGAGGGATTCAGGAAGGCTTCGGGAGGGTTGGACCTTGGAAAATGGACAGGGCTTTACCAGGGAGGTGAAGGGGGTCACAGTGCTGCTTGTTAGAGGGTGGTGGGCAGCTTGGAGGTGGCCATTCTTTCAGGAGAGAACACTGGAAGCAAGACAGCAAGCGGGGGTTTGGAGAACAGTGATCAAGACACATTGGCTAAAGCTGGACATTTTAAGTAGGGAAATAGAAAGAAAAGTCTAAGCATGGTGGGTAGGGCATTCTAAGTAATGCTGGAGAAGAAATCTCTCAGCTTAGTTCAATTCAGTCATTCAGTCATGTCCGACTCTTTGTGACCCCATGGACTGCAGCACACCAGGCCTCCCTGTCCATCACCAACTCCCAGAGTTTACTCAAACTCATGTCCATTGAGTCAGTGATGCCATCCAACCATCTCATCGTCTGTTGCCCCCTTCCCCTCCTGCCTTCAATCTTTCCCAGCATAAGGGTCTTTTCAAATGAGTCAGTTCTTCGCATCAGGTGGCCAAATATTGGAGTTTCAGCTTTAGCATCAGACCTCCCAATGAATATTCAGGACTTATTTCCTTTAGGATGGACTGGTTGGATCTCTTTGCAGTCCAAGGGGCTCTCAAGAGTCTTCTCCAAAACCACAGTTCAAAAGCATCAATTCTTCGGCACTCAGCTAAATTGTCCTAAAGCCTAACATTTTCTGAAGTTTATTCCTAGGGCCATGGGTCCTGTAACATCCTCAGACTAAATTTTTTTTTCTTTCTCTCCTTTTTTAACTTTTTTATATGCATATGAGATGAGGACATTAACCAAATTTACTGTGATAATTCTTTCAAAACACATGTCACATCCTTATGTTGTACACCTTAAGCATACAGTGCTGTTTGTCAACTATATCTCAATAAGAGTGGGGGGCAGGACGGAAATCACCTTTAATCCCTCTACCTAATCACAAGCAAGAGAAATGATAATAATAATGACTGGAATTCACTGAGTGCCACACTGGACCTGGTCTTTCAAATAAGTTATTTCTAATTATTATACTAACCTTGCAAAGTAGGTGTGTGCTCAGTCGCTCAGTCATATCTGACTCTTTGTGACCCAATGGACTGTAGCCCTCCAGGCTTCTCTGTCCATGGGATTTTTCTAGGCAAGATTACTGGAGTGGATTGCCATTTCCTCCTCCAGGGGATCTTCCCAACCCAGGGGTCAAACCCACATCTCCTGCATTGGCAGGTGAGCTCTTTTACCACTGAGCTGCCAGGGAAGCCCCAAAGTAGGTATAACTAATACTAATATCCTTCTTTTACAGATGAGGGATTATAAGACTAGCCAGAGATATCACAGAACCACTTAAGGCAGAACCAAGTTTCCAAACAGAACTACCTTACTCATGCTTTTACTGAAGCATGTGACTTTTAGCTTCAGACTAATTTTTTAAAAATCAGGTTTGAGGAGCACTGTTAATGATTCAACCCTTGTAGGAGTTACCTGCACCTCCCCTTAGGATTCCCACTGTCTGTAAGTATCGTAAAGGCTTTAAGATGCTCTGAAAGAGAGAAGTCTGCTTAAATTCTGCTGTTGTTGCTTTTGAGTTGCTAAGTCATGTCCAACTTTTTGTGACCCCATGGACTGCAGCACACCCGTCTCCTCTGTTGTCCACTCTCTCCCGGAGCTTACTCAAATGCATGTCCATTGAGTCAGTGATGCCATCCAACCATCTCATCCTCTGTCATCCCCTTCTCTTCCCACCTTCAATCTTTCCCAGCATCAGGGTCTTTTCTAAAGAGTCCGTGCTTTGCATCAGTGGCCAAAATATTGGAACTTCAGCTTCAGCATCAGTCCTTCCAGTGAATATTCAGGGTTGATTTCCTTTAGGATGGACTGGTTTGAAATTATTTAGTTGAATGAAACGCTGGGCTCCACCAGAGATCCACATCTTAATGCCTGGAATCTGTGGATGTTACCTCACATGGGGATAAAGCAGGAAGAGGTCTTTGCAAATGTCAAGTTACAGATCTTGACTTGGGGAGACTATCCTGCATTATCCAGATGGACCCTAAATGCAATCACATGTGTACAGCAGAGGTGGCAACATGAAGCCAGAACAGAGAGATGTGAAGATGCTGGCCTTAAAGGTTAGAGTGAGGCAATCACAAACCAAGAGCTACTCACAGCCCCACGTTCCCAGAACCTGGAAGAGGCAAGGGAAGAGGGAGTGTGGTCCCCCTGAAGTCCTGCTCTCAGACTGCTCACCCCCAGAACTGGGAGAGAACACATTGCTACCGTTTCAAGCCACCCAGGTTTGGGTACTTTGTTGTGCAGGGCATAAGAAATGAACCCAAGTGGGGCTATTTGTTGAATGACAGTTTTCCTCTGAATTACGTTTGTCTAACAGTATGACACTATGAAGATGGAAATGTGAGATTAATAGAAGTCCTGGCCAGGAGATCCAGGGATTTACCATCTGGGAATTTTGAGATATCCTGATACTTGCATGCATGGTAAATCACTTCAGTCTTGTCCAAGTCTTTGAGACCCTGTGGACTATTGTCCGCCAGGCTCCTCTGTCCAAGGGATTCTCCAGGCAAGAATACTGGAGTGGGTTGTCATGTCCTCCTCCAGGGAATCTTCCTGACCCAGGGAATCAAACCCAGATCTCTTACATCTCCTGCATTGGCAGGCGGGTTCTTTACCACTAGCACCACCTAGAAAGTTCCATCCTGATACTTACTGACCCTCTACATTAACCAAAACAAAACTATGCATTATTTTTTATAAAGACCCCTTTCAGAGGGCTTTCCAGGTGCTCAGATGGTAAAGAGTCTGCCTGCAGTGCAGAAGACCCTGGTTCGATTCCTGGGTCAGGAATATCCCCTGGAGAAGGAAACAGCAACCCACTCCGGTATCCTTGCCTGGAAAATCCCATAGACGGAGGAGCATGGCAGGCTACAGTCCATGGGGTCGCAAAGAGTCAACTGAGCGACTTCACTAGATGTCCATTCTCCTAAAACAATTTGTGTTGTCATATAAGACAAAGTCTAAATGTTTGTTAGAAATGCCTTAGCTCTTCCATGACCTGGCTATTGAAAATAGTGTTGCAATGAACATTGTGCGTGCTTAGTCGCTCAGTCATATTCAACTCTTGCAACACTTTGGACTGTAACCAGCCAGGCTCCTCTGTCTATGGGATTTTTCAGGCAAGAATACTGGAGTGGGTTGCTGTTTCCTTCTCCAAGGGATCTTCCCGACCCTGTGTCTCCTGCATTGCAGGCAGATTCTTTACCCACTCAGCCATCGGAGAAGCTCCACAATAAACATTGAGGTGCTTGTATCTTTTTGAATTATGGTTTTTCTCTGGATATATGCCCAGGGTGGGATCGCAGGTTCATATGGGTAGCTCTATGTTTAGTTTTTAAAGGAACCTCCATACTGTTCTCCATGGTGGCGGTACAAGTTCACATTCCCACCACAGTGTAAGAGGGTTCCCTTTTTTCCACATCCTCCCCAGCATATCTTGTTTGCAGACTTTTTGATGATGGCCATTCTGACTGGTGTGAGGACTACATACCTCATTGTGGCTTTGATTTGCTTTTCTCTAATAATTATGATGCTGAGCACCTTTTCATGTGCTTTATAAACATCTGTATGTCTTCTTTGGAGAAACACCTATTTAGATTTTCCACTCAGTTTCTGCTTGGGTTGTTTGTTTTTTTTAATATTGAGCTACATGAGCTGTTTGTATATTTTGGATAATGATCCCTTGTTGCTTCAGTTGCAAATACTTCCTCCCATTCTGAGGCTGTATTTTAGCTTTGTTTATGGTTTCCTTTGCTGTCCAAAAGCTTTTAAGTTTAATTAGGTCCCATTTGTTTTCATTATTCTAGGAGATTCATCAAAAAAAATCTTGCCGGTATTTATGTCAGAGCACTCTGCCTGTGTTTTCCTCTAAGAGTTTTCTAGTATCCAGCTGTCCATTTAGGCCTTTAATCCATTTTGAGTTTATTTTTGTGTGTGGTGTTAGGGAGTGTTCTAATTTCATTCTTTAACATGTAGCTGTCCAGTCTCCCAGCACCACTTATTGAAGAGACTGTCTTTTCCTCATTGCGTAATCTTGCTTCCATGGTTATAGATGACGTAACCACAGGCGCGTGGGTTTATCTCTGGGCTTTCTATACCATTCTTATGATCTATACTTCTGTTTTCACACCAGTACCATACTGTTTTGATAACTGTAACTTTGTAGTATAAAAGAAATGGATGAAGATGTGACACATATACACAACAGAATATTTATTATTCAGCCATAAAAAAGAATGAAATTAATACCACTTTCAGCAATACGGATGGACCTAGAGATTGTCATACTGACTGAAGTAAGTCAAATGGAGAAAGACAAACATTATATGATATTGCTTACGTGTGGAATATAAAAAAGGGCTGAAAATGAACTTATCTACAAAACATAGAGTTAAATATATAGACAATAAATGCATGTTGGAAAGTGTAAGTGTTAGTCACTCAGTTGTGTCTGACTCTTTTGACCCCATGGACTGTAGCCTCAGTCCATCGAGTTCTCCAGGCAAGAATATTGGAGTGGGTAGCCATGCCCTTCTCCAGGGAAATCTTCCCAACCCATGGATCGAACCTGGGTCTCCCATATTGCAGGCAGATTCTTTACCATCTGAGCCACCAGGGAAGCCCCAAAAATGTTTACCAAGGGGTAAGGGAGGGTGAGATAAATTGGAAGATTTGGATTGACACACACACACTATTGTATATAAAATAGATAGCTGAATAAAGACCTACTTACTGTATAGCACAGGGAGCTCTACTAGACACTCTGTAACGACCTACATGGGAAAGGAGCCTTTGAACAGAGGATATGTGTATATGTGTAACTGAGTCACTTTGTTGTAGACCTGAAACCAACGCAACATTGTGAGTCAGCTACACTCCAATGGAAACAAAGAAAGAAACAGTTGGCTGTGGCTCCAAGACAGAGCAGCTGCCCCCCAGTGAACCTCAGATGGCTGGGGAAATTCACACCTTGTAAAAGAGAGATGAACTTATGGAGATTTCGAGTTCTCTGTGAAATCCCCTCCCACTGGTCCAGCTGTGCCAACACCAGCCAAGCCATGGACCCAACACCCAAGGAAAGGAAAGCGTCTTACCACATCCAGCGTCCTGTCAGCAGAATACTCCTCTCAGTGCTGGAAAAGGAAAGATGCAATTAACAAGACTTTTTGGACAAATAATACCCCACATAAAACAGTAGCCAGATGTCAATTAGAAGCTCTGGAGAACAGAGCTGTGTGGGTTTTCAGAAAGGAGAGCTCCCTCATTATAGAAGCCCCAGAGCTGGTCCAAGGATGCTGGTTGTTAAGTTGTCCCTGGGAGGACAGAATTGGGCACCTGGGCACCCTCAAGGAGTGGGGTCACTGCTCTATCCTTATATGCTCTTCATTGTCAAATGATATCCAAGGGCTACTCCCTAACCTCCAGACCTTCATAACCAGGGACATATCAACTCCAGTGGTTCTTACAACTGCCTCTCTAAAGGTCAAATTCTGGGCAACTGGCTCATCCAGGAATAGTAGCTGCAAGCTGCAGGTCAGTTCAGAAACTCTCCTTTGAAACACTGTGAGTGCAACACTTTTTTTACCAAATAGGTATGACAGCTCCTGTGAGTTTATTCTCCACCCCCGTGTGAATCCCCACATTGACTCAGATACGAAATCACATCTCTGGTTGCCCCTAACACATGTGCCTAAAGAAATCTTTTAAATGATACAACTGTTTGACAATATAACTCTAACCCAATATGATTGCAGCAAAACTCTGTCATTCAGCAATTATTTATGTAGTTGCTGTGTATCTGCCTTTTTGCTGGATGAGATGGAAGATGCAGACTGTATCAATGGAGTAGAATTTTCTAGTTGATTACCCAGACCCAGCTGGCTGGAATCTTCCTATAACCACATACAATACATTTAGGAAAAATAAGAAAATGACAAGAGAAAAAAATGTACTCAACACATATCCCTAACACAGTAGACATACATATTTGTTAAGTGAATGACTGAAAACAGAGATTTTGTTGAAAGATAATTACCCTCTAAAGGGGAGTAATAGCTTTGCGTATAGGGTTTCCTTTTGGGTTGATGAAAATGTTTGAGAATTACATGGAGATGATGTTTGTGCAACACTGTGAATGTTTTAAATGCCACCACATTGTCCATTTCAAATGGTTAATTTTATGTTATGGGAATTTAACCTCAATTTAAAACAAGTAAATTCTTTCCATACTATGTCCTGATGTCCTGGGCACAGAACAAATATAATCACATCTTCACAAAACTTTGCAACAGTAGTTGTGGTGACTAAGAAGCAGAAAGATCCAGAGGCCAATAAATCCTTGCATGGGAGAAGCTTTTATGTTGCCAAACTATTTGATAAGACAAAAGTACTAAAAGTACTTGTAGAAAAGTGCTAGAAGTACTTCTAGAAAATTCCATTTTTCCTATCAATTTACTTATGGCCATCTAAGTTAGTTGTTGTGTTCAGTTACCAAGTCATGTTCAACTCTGCAACCCCATGGACTGCAGTATACCAGGATTTCCTGTCCTTCACCATCTCCCTGAGTTTACTCAGACTCATGTCCCTTGTGTTGATGATGCCATATAATCATCTCATCTCTCTCGTCCTCTGTCGCCCCCTTGTCCTCCTACCCTCAATCTATCCCAGCATCAGGGTCTTTTCCAACGAGTCGGCTCTTTGCCAAGGTGGCCGAAGTATTGGAGCTATAGCTTTAGCGTCAGTCCTTCCAGTGAATATTCAGGCTTGACTTCCTTTAGGATGGACTGTTTGATCGTCTTGCTGTCCAAGGGACTCTCAAGAGTCTTTTACGGCACCATAATTCAAAAGCTTCAATTCTTGATCGCTCAGCTTTCTTTATGGTCCAACTCTCACATCTGCACATGATTACGGTAAAAACCATAAGCTTTGACAAAAGCACTAGAATTACCTCCCAATACTAGAACTACTTCTAGAAAATTCCATTCTCCCTCTCTATTTATGGCCATTTAAGTTAGAATATCCGTTTTCGAGTCTGCAGCAAAAGACTGTTTGCAGCCTTTCCCATAAATACGGAGTCCTCAAAATGCAAATTTTATATCCTTGAGTTTCCTAGGCACCATAATTCTCTTCATAAGAGAAAAAAAATCTCATTTTTTTGATGAGGACCCTGATGTAACACTGATGGTTGATATATTGGTCCAGGGTGCGGTGGGAGGGAATGAGGGGAGGACAAAAGAAGTGAGTCTGAAATAGAGGCCCCCAGACTTCTATGTGAAGGGAACTATCTTTTACATAAAAGTCAGAGTCGGGAGAGGTGGTGTAAAAGAATAAAAATGATTAAAACTGCACCTTGGAAGATGAGCAGAACCCACGTGTAATGATATTTTGATGTATTTTGGCAGAAATCAAAACAAATAACCAGATAAAGGATTAGGCACTCGATGACAGTGCCAGAGGGAAAGTGACAAATTTGGCAATAATGTGCCCAAAGCAGTGCATTCCCGATGCTGGGGAAATAAGACTGGCACCAGGGAGGGCTTTGCCTTGTCAGTTACGTATGTGCTCTGGTGTGATAAGAATACAGGTGCTCCCATCCCTGGGTCCCGGCACAGGGCTCCAAGACCCCGTGCAGCTTCTTGAGGGACAAGAGCATCTTTATTCTGCTAATGAGATGCCCCAGGACTGGCCTCTAGGCCAATTCAGGACAGGGGCTGGTCACCAGAAATATCAAGCCCAACCTTGGTACAGGGGAGGGGGCTGGAGATTGACTTCAGCCATGTGGTCAGTGACTTCCTGAATCATGTCTAGATAATGAAACCTCAGTATAAACTCTGGACATGAGGCTCAGTGGGGCTTCCTGCTTGCTGAGTCCACTGACATCCCAGGAGGGTGAAGCTCCCTGACTCCATGCGGAAAGGGCCTGGGAGCCCTTCCCCTAACCCCATCCTCACCAAAGTGTATCTTTTATTCAGTTCAGTTCTGTTGCTCAGTCGTATCCGACTCTTTGCGACCCCATGGACCGCAGCACACCAGGCCTCCATGTCCATCACCACCTCCCAGAGTTTACTCAAACTCATGTACATTGAGTTGGTGATGCCATCCAACCATCTCATCCTCTGTCATCCCCTTCTCCTCCTGCCCTCAATCTTTCCCAGCATCAGGGTCTTTTCAAATGAATCAGTTCTTCACATCAGGCAGCCAAGTATTGGAACTTCAGCTTCAGCATCTGTCCTTCCAGTGAATACCCAGGACTGATTTCCTTTAGAATGGACTGGTTTGATCTCCTTGCAGTCCAAGGGACTCTCAAGAGTCTTCTCCAACACCATAGTTCAAAAGCATCAATTCTTTGGCACTCAGCTTTCTTTATAGTCCAACTCTCACATCCATACATGACTACTGGAAAAACCATAGCCTTGACTAGATGGACCTTTGCTGGCACAGTAACGTCTCTGCTTTTTAATATGCTATCTAGGCTGGTCATAACTTTCCTTCCAAGGAGTAAGCGTCTTTTAATTTCATGGCTGCAGTCACCAGCTACAGTGATTTTTGAGCCCAAGAAAATAAAGTCTGACACTGTTTCCACTGTTTCTCCATCTATTTGCCAAGAAGTGATGGGACCAGATGCCATAATCTTAGTTTTCTGAATGTTGAGCTTTAAGCCAACTTTTTCAGTCTCCTCTTTCACTTTCATCAAGAGGCTCTTTAGTTCTTCTTCGCTTTTTGCCGTAAGGATGGTGTCATCTGCATATCTGAGGTTATTGATGTTTCTCCCAGCAACCTTGAGTCCAGCTTGCGCTTCATCCAGCCCAGCGTTTCTCATGATGTACTCTTCATATAAGTTATATAAGCAGGGTGACAATATACAGCCTTGACGTACTCCTTTTCCTATTTGGAACCAGTCTGTTGTTCCATGTCCAGTATCTTTTATAATAAACTCTAAATGCAAATCTAGCACTCTCTTGAGTTCTGTGAGTCATTTTAGTGGACTACCAAACCTAAAGGAGTTATGGGAAGCCCAGAATTTATAGCCAGAAGTGCGGTCAGACACATAGGTCAGAAGTGCGGGTGGACAGGGGACCCTCAAAGTGCATCTAGCATCTGAAGTAACGGCCGAGTGGTGGAGAACTGAGCCCTTAACTCATGGGATCACGAGGTGGTTAAAGTCAAAAATCAGAAGTGAATTGCAATACAGTCAGTTTAGGTGGAAACAGATTGTACATATATATATATATATAGTTTAAGGATGTGCTTCACAGTTTGCTGATGGCAAAATTGAAATTATATATATATATATATTGTATACTACATATATGTGTGTGAAAGTCACTCAGTTGTGTCAGACTCTTTGTGACCCCATGGGCTATACAGTCCATGGAATTCTCCAGGCCAGAATACTGGAGTGGGTAGCCGTTCTCTCCTCCAGGGGATCTTCCCAACCCAGGGATCAATCTCCCGCATAGCAGGGAGATTCTTTACCAGCTGAGCCATGAGGGAAGCCCCATACTATATATGTATATGCATATATATATGTATATATATAACTGTATACATATATATATATACAGTTTAACTTTGGGAACCAAAACAGAAAATCCTCCATTCGTAATTAACTATGCAATTTATTTTCATTATATTCCAAATGCTACCTCTGACTTTTTTTTTCAAGCAGAAGACATATTACTTCTTCTAATCCCATGAAATTAGAAAAGTAGGTGGGTTTTCTAATCTATTTTTCCTCTCATCCTTTTTTTTTCCAGATTTTTCTGGTGGGAAAATTGCCTAGCATTTAATTAATGGCTTCTTGGCGAGCTGGCTTTTTCAACAGCCAAATATCAAAGGTAAACGAGTTGACTTTAGGAAGGTGTACCTGCATTCTTTTAGGAGACTTTACTCACACCAGAAGGTTTCCCTGGTGGCTCAGATAGTAAGGATTTGTCTGCAGTACAGGAGACACAGGTTCCATCTCAGGGTCAGAAAGATCCCCTGGGGAAGGGAATGGCAACCCACTCCAGTATTTCTGACTGGAGAATCCCATGGACAGAGAAGCCTGGCGGGCCACAGTCCATGAGGTCTCAAAGAGTCGGGCACAAGTGAGCAACTAACACACACACACACACACACACACACACAAGCGCGTGTGCACACACATGAAACCTGACAATATAAAGATATAAGAAAAAGCCAGCTTTAGGAAACCTGAGAGACTTACTAAAAAGCATGATCACATTTCACAAGTAATACATTATTTGAGAGGGAGTATAGACATCTTTTTCTTTTAAATACATTATCACCTTTCAGATCTCTAAACATTCTCAAACAGCACGCTCTTGCCATAATCGGTTTAATAATATGTAATGATGATTTTCAAATGCCAAGAGTTAACAAGCCTAAGAAGCAAACAAAAGAATAGCCTCGAGTTTTGAGGCAATGATATTCTGATTTCAGTTCTAAAACCAGGCAACTTGGCATAATACACTTCTCAAATAATCAGATCTTACATTTTTCCCCCAGAGCTTTCCAGGCAAAGGGGTCAATCAAACTGAAAGATATTTGGAATTTTTTACTATTTGCTGCCAGAAAAATCCGGAACAACAGAAGACTTTATTAACAAAATGTAAAGCAATAACCACATAAGGCAAATATCCAGCTGGTCCAGTGTGGATGAGACCAAATAACGTAGGGAACTGTTCAAAGATCCAGAAAATCATAATGACACAAAAAGAGCTTTCATATTAACGAAGGTATAAAATAATACACTTGTGGGAATTATCCATGTACTTAAATATATGTTTAATCCCATCTGTTAATATTTTTAAGTTGCTACCTAACCTTAGGTAGCTTAAAATTTGGGCTTCCCTGGTGGCTCAGTGGTAAAGAATCCTCCTGCCAAAGCAGGAGACGTGAGTTCCATCCCTGGGTCAGGAAGATCCCCTGGAGAAGGAAATGGCAACCCACTCCAGTATTCTTGCCTGGCCTGGGAAATCCCATAGACAGAGGGCTACAGTCTATGAAGTTGCAAAAGAGTCGGACAAGACTTAGGGACTACACAATGACAGCAACCCTGAAGTTAATACCTCTTACCTGCAAGATTCAGAACCATTCTGACCCTCCTTGAAAGGTAAAAAGATTGAGTATATATTGTTTAGAGCCTTAATACACATCCTCTACTGGAGAAAGATAGAAGAGGATGAGGAAAACATTTTTTAAAAAATCAGAACTATTCCTCTTGAAATCACCTCTGATTCTCAGCAGATTAAAAATATCACTGTGATAAAAAAAAAAAGAGAGAGAGAGAGAGAACACATTGGAATCACACAAGAGACCTAAAAGGGAACTGGGCTCAGGGAGGGGAGTCTTGTCATGAAGGAGAAACTGTCATTGTTAAATTGACTGCATTGTAGGTTACTATAGAGACCTACATTGCTTGGCCTGGTGAGGAGCGGTGAACCTACAAAAGTTTCATGACCGTCAGAGCTGGCACACACTCCAGCTTTCACGGGGTAGAATCCTGGGATTCTGTCATCACTTGGATGTCGCTGGCTAATGAGAAGCCCCGAGGAAGGCTGTGGCATTTTAAGCTGGCAGGTTGGGCATTCTGTTAATCTGTCTCATTAGTCCCTGCCTGCCTAGCACAGGACCTATCCACACTGCAGAAGCCCGATGGACTGGGAAGCCTGTTTCCATGGAGATGTTTTGCAGCTTTGCTGGTATTTCCTACAGAAGGGAAAGAGACCGTCAGGGTGCTCGGCGTGTGTACACACAGACACACACACACAGCTTTTGGTTAGACAAACTGGCTATGGAGCAAGACATGTGAGTTGATTGAAAAACGCTGGTGGGGTTAGAGAAATGAAGACCAGATCAGGGAAGGTTTGGAGGCAGCTTCTTTTTGAAGCATCTGTAACCTTTGGATTATATTTTCCGCCAAGAGTGAAGACAAGGCCATTCTGTCTAGGTTCTGGGCATAGAGAGGATGCTGAACCTTAGTGGGCAAGACTTCCTGTGAAGGGGGAAAGGTGGCCAGGTGTGGAACCAAAGCCCTCCCCAGAGAGCCAGGGAGACAAGGAGTCCCTTCCCAGGGTAATTGTGAGTGTCAGCATGACCATATCAAACTCAACAACAGTAACTTCAACCTCCCCTGGCAAGTGATTTCTCAACCAGGAGGAACTTCTCTTGTTGGCTGGTTTGGGAAGGACTGTGGACAATCTGATGAAAATTTCAGGCCTAAGACTCCCTCTCAGAGAAGGCAATGGCACCCCACTCCAGTACTCTTGCCTGGAAAATCCCATGGATGGAGGAGCCTGGTAGGCTGCAGTCCATGGGGTTGCTAAGAGTCAGACACGACTGAGCGACTTCACTTTCACTTCTCACTTTCATGCATTGGAGAAGGAAATGGCAACCCACTCCAGTGTTCTTGCCTGGAGAATCCCAGGGACCGGGGAGCCTGGTGGGCTACCATCTATGGGGTCGCACAGAGTTGGACACAACTGAAGCGACTTAGCAGCAGCAGCAGCAAGGCTCCCTCTTGCTCTCAAGACAAGGAAAATACTTCAGAGAAGCATGGAGGAAATTCTCCTTTTATTTAGGGGTCTGATCATGGTCCCAGGACCCCCGTTATTAGCTATGGAACTTCTGTGTGACTTCAGAGAGTTTACTTGACCTGTTTTCTCTATCTATAAAGCAAAATTAATGACCTCGTGTCTGCATAGCTCTTAGAATGTGTCATAGGCTTACGCCAGCACTTGGCTTTCTCAGTGGTTTATCACAGCAGCCTTTGGGAATAAATGCAGTTGTCATCCTCATGCTGTGGAGGAGGAAACTAAAGCACAGAGAGGCTAAGAAACTTGCCCCCAAGATCACATGATGAGGAAAAGGACAAAGTCAGGATTCCAACCCAGGTCACCTGGCTCTGAACCCAGGTGCTCCGTCTCCACGTGGGAGTCCCTGGCTTCAAGACAAAGAGACGCTGAATCATTTTTACTCCACTTGCTTTACTATCCCCCTGTATTTAAACTTAACAATCCTATGAAGTGTGGTGCTAACGGACTTTCAGATAAGGAAACTGAGGCATGGAGAAGTTACCAAAAAAATAGTTGCCCAAAGCTAAGCAGCTAAAATGAGATGGTTGGATGGCATCACCGACTCCACGGACATGAGTCTGAGTAAACTCCGGGAGCTGGCGACGGACAGGGAGGCCTGGTGTGCTGCAGTCCATGGGGTCGCAAAGAGTCGGACACGACTGAGCGACTGAACTGAAGTGAAAGCAGCTAAAATAGGAGAAGGTTGGAATTTGAACTCAGGCATTCAAGTTCTTGTGGCTCAGCTGTAACCTGTCTGCAGTGCGGGAGACCTGGGCTCGATCCCTGGGTTGGGAAGATCCCCTGCAGAAGGGAAAGGCTACCCACTGCAGTATTCTGGCCTGGAGAACTCCATGGACCGTATAGTCCGTGGGATCACAAAGAGTCAGATGCTACTGAGTGACTTTCAAGGGCTTCCCTCATAGCTCAGTTGGTAAAGAATCTGCCTGCAATGCAAGAGACCACGGTTTGATTCCTGAGTCGGGAAGATCCTAGACAGGATAAGCTACACACTCCAGTATTCTTGGGCTTCCCTTGTGGCTCAGCTGGTAAAGAATCTGCCTGCAATGTGGGAGACCTGGGTTCAACCCCTGGGTTGGGAAGATCCACTGGAGAAGGGAAAGGCTACCCACTCCAGTATTCTGGCCTGGAGAATTCCATGAACTGTATAGTCCATGGGGTCACAGAGTCAGACACCACTGAGCAACTTTCACATTCAAGTTCCAGAGCAGTCAGCCAAGAAGCTGGGGTTTCCCTGGTGGCACAGTGGATAAGAATCCGCCTGCCAGCTCAGGGGACACGGGTTCAATCCCTGGTCCAGGAAGATCCCACGTGCTGCATGCCCCACAACTCCTGAGCCTATGCTCAAGAGCCCAAGTGTTGCGACTACTGAAGCCAGCGTGCCCCCGAACCCGCACTCCACAGTAAGAGATGCCACCGCGGTGAGAGCCCGCGCACCGCAACCAAGAGCAGCCCCCGATCTCCGCAACGAGGGGAAAGCCTGTGTGCAGGGACAAAGACCCAGAGCAACCAAAACAGTAAATAAACAAAAAAACCAAGGAGGCAGGTGGCCAGGCCCAGAGCAGCATCTCCTGGTCCATTGCTGCCAAGTGGACTGCACTGTGCTAGGACGGGGGGTGGGGCGTGGGGGCGGGGCAGAGCGGGCTGTCAGCACGCCCACGACCCCCCATTACCCATGCTCAGCACCGCTAGCGTCCTTGGCGTCCCTGCCCTGTTAGGAGACCCTTGTCAACAGATTTCACGCCGGAGATGCACCCTTCTCCAGCCAGCACGCCTGCCCAGGACGTCCAAACTGACCTTTCCTGGGGTCAGGTGGACTCTGATGGTTCACATCCCAGCAACAGAGAGGGAGAGGAGAGAAATGACGTCATGACAAAAAAGCGGAGACCAGCTGAGAGCATGTGGATCCCTCCATGTGTCATTTGTTACCCAACAGCACATCTTCCCATGGAACAAAAGCAACGCAGATACGGATGGGAAATGCTATTTTATCTCCACGTGGTACCTAGTGCCTAGAAGCATTGCCAGGCCGTGGCCATAGTAACTTATTTTCACCCCACCCCCCACCCCCAGCCCTCTGGCAAGTTCAACATCACAAATCTAAGCCCACCCTCCTGAAACGCAAGGACTCTTACCTATGTGCAACACCCAGTCCCTGGCACAGAGTGAGGGGCTATGAAGGTGTTCCAGAAGGGCCGGCACCAGACCACCCAGCCCTGGGGACCCCCGGAGACCTTCTAGGAGGACAGTGCAGGGCAGGGAACCCGGCGCTGCTCTGGGCTTGGCCTCTGTCTTGCTCTGCCCCCTTCAGAGGCGGGCATGGCCAGCACCTTTCCCTGTGGCTGCCCGGAATGCCGACACTGGAGACAGAGGTGGGAGGTGGGGGTGGCAGGAGGTGCAGGGGGCAGAGCCCATGTTCACCCAGACAGCTGCCCCCCGCCTCCCACCGTCTGCTTTTGCTCTCGTTGGGGCCTCCCCACTGCCTCCCACGCCCTCCACCTGAAATCTGTAACATTGCGTGTGCTCTTCCCGTTCAATTACAAGCAGGCGGTTAAAGCCAAGGGCTCAACGCTTTCACCCAGTCCCTAAAGGGGGGGCCAGTTCCAGCGCATATTATCCCGGCTCCCCCAAGTCTGAGATCTGAGTGCCTCTCAGAGAAGTCACCTGAGACTTCTGGCTATTCCACCAGAGACATCCCCAGCCAACCCTCGCCCCAGCCTGTGATCAGCCCTGCTTGATTTGGAACCCAAGCCCTGCTGATTCCTCCCTCTCCATCTAGCCAGGCCTCACATTTACAGGGAGCAGAACGCACACTGAGCAGCTGTGTTTCTGAACTGCTGGGGCTGCCTAAAGCTTGGTTTCAGACAGACTGGTTGGATCAAAGGATCTCCCCAGAGCACCAGCTTCCTCCCCTTGATGACTTCCCCTGGAGGACTGCTGCTGCTGCTGCTAAGTCGATTCAGTTGTGTCCGACTCTGTGCGACCCCATAGACCGCAGCCCACCAGGCCCCGCCGTCCCTGGGATTCTCCAGGCAAGAACTCTGGAGTGGGTTGCCATTTCCTTCTCCAATGCATGAAAGTGGAAAGTGAAAGTGAAGTCGCTCAGTCGTGTCGGACTCTAGCGACCCCATGGACTGCAGCCTACCAGGCTCCTCTGTCCATGGGATTTTCTAGGCAAAAGTACTGGAGTGGGATGCCATTGCCTTCTCCAATGCATGAAAGTGGAAAGTGAAAGTGAAGTCGCTCAGTCATGTCCAACTCTTAGCGACCCCACGGACTGCAGCCTACCAGGCTCCTCCGTCCATGGGATTTTCCAGGCAAGAGTACTGGAGTGGGGTGCCATTGCCTTCTGAGGCTGGATGTCACTAAAACTCCGTTCTGGAAGCCCAGTCCCACAACTTGCCCCCTGTGACATGGAGGGCTGACGTGGGCAAGATTCGGTGCTCATGTCCATTTGCTTCATGTCAGAATACGATGACTCTTCCATTGAATCCTCAGGTCTGATCCTGGGTTAGATGGATGTGTTTCTTTTTCCTTCTTGCAGCTAACCAGACACTGTGAGATTGAAGAACGCTTCAGTCTCAACACTCTGAGCTCAGAAGGAACTCGGGCCTGGGACCACCCAGAGTGACCCAAAGTTGTGGTGGGGTCAGGGGATGCCGAGGGAGTCATTTTAGCCAGGATGATTTCTCAAATGCTACTGTGACCAACCCCGATATGATTTTATCAGAAAGGTTTGTGCAGTCAAAGCATTTTGTATTTTTAAGATAAAGGCTAATTTTACATTCATTCTGGTTTCGTGGGGGAGGACAGACCCCTACGTTGGCCACGTTTCTTTCATTTCTCAGCTCTTCCACGGTGTGAGTCTATTCCCTTCTGTCCACCTGAGTGGTATAAATAGCCCTGCCATTTAATTGTCTCGCCAGGTTGGCCCTGTTTCCATTTATCCTTCTGAGACGTCTTTCTATTTGCGAAATGTTTTCCCAACGTTATGTCTCTTGACTGGCTTCCCCATGACTCCTCGTCCGTTGCTCCTAGGAGAGCACGGCTGTACTAACCAGGGTGCTTCTGGGGGTGCAGGGTGCTTTCTGATAGTCCAAGGTTCAGAGGATGCTCTGCTAGCCACACACACACACACACACACCCCACCCCACCCCCGCTTAGATCATTTAAATTCCAGGGCTTGGCCGTCATGTCAGTTTCAAAGCAGATTACACTGGCTCAAAAAATAAGCCTCACAAACGGGAAGACATTTGCAAGATTTTCTTGCAAATGAATATACAAACAAGACAAACTCCCCAATAGAAAAATGGTCAAAAGCTACAGATTATTCACAAAAGAAGGCAGGCAGTCAGAGGTCATATGTGAAGGAAGGTCAATAACAAAAGTGATTTAAAAAAAAAAAAAAGAAATGCAAATAAAATCACTAATGTAATCTGTCTTTGCTATTAATATGGGTCAAGATTCTAACATTTGACCACAGGTGGATGAACGTGGGGAAAATGGGTGCCTTCCACTGTCAATTGACAAGTGGATTATCATAAATTTTGGACAGCAGTGTAGCAATATGGCTCAAACTCCACTCTGGCAATTCTTTTGACACTTATCCTGATGCTATAACTGGACAAATTCATGAAGAGGTATGCATATGGACGCTCATCTCAAAGTTGTTTGTAATGATGAAAAACTGGAAATAGACGTAATTTCCATCAAGGAAAAATCAATCTATTTATTTAATTGTGATATGATCCTTTAGTGAAATCACATGAAGCCCTTTATAAGGGTGACATATATCCATGAACACAGTATTTGGAAATATCTGCACCAGAAATAATTGAGTGAAACAGATATTGTGTATAGGATGATCCTACAAAGAAAACATGGTATTTGCCTCCATGTGTGTTCATGGGCATTATTCATAAAGAGATGATATCTGGAACTATATTTACTAAAAACTTACATTGTCATCTCCCATGGTAAGATATTTTAGTAGTCAGAGTAGGATGGATGATGCTGCAGTAAGAAATGATCCAATACGGTGGAATTTTATTTCTCATTCGGGAAAAGCCCACATGGGAGGGGTGGCTGGGTGTGGAGGGAATTCAGACTCCTGCCATTATGTGCTTTGCCATTTCCAGTGTGTGGACCCCAAGGTCAGTTTAGGAGACCTTTCCATTCTAGGCTGCTGCTGCTGCTGCTGCTGCAGCTAAGTGGCTTCAGTCGTGTCTGACTCTGTGCGACCCCAGAGACAGCAGCCAACCAGGCTCCCCCATCCCTGGGATTCTCCAAGCAAGAATTCTGGAGTGGGTTGCCATTTCCTTCTCCAATGCATGAAAGTGAAAAGTAAAGTCACTCAGTCGTGTCTGACTCTTAGCGACCCCATGGACTGCAGCCCACCAGGCTCCTCTGTCCATGGGGTTTTCCAGGCAAGAGTACTGGAGTGGGGTGCCATTGCCTTCTCCGATTCTAGTCTGATGAGAAATCAAAGAAAGGCTATGACGTATTGCAAGGAAAGCCTTTAATGAGACAGGCCCGGAGGTAGCGCACATCCCCTCCTCGTGGCCTGCCTGAGGACAAGGGAGTCAGGACAGCCGTGACTCCACGGGGAGGAAGAAAGAAGTTGCATGAATATCCCATGTCCCAGGTGTGCCAAGATTTTGTGTTTTTCCTGTAGTGCTTGAATTTTCCAACTGAGCTTGCTATTATTTTTATAGACAAAAAATTTCAATAAATTTCCTTTTTTAGAATAATAGTATCTTCAAAGAGAGAGAAATTAAAATAATCTGAGAGAGCTAGCCCAGGAGAAGGCAGGAGCTCTAGGCCATGCTGAACTGATACAGCTGTGCAACTGACTCTTTCACCCCAGGAGTCAGGTACCCCCCCTCTCTCTGTGTGCTCCCAACTTCAGCATCAGTCAGCACGAGCTGGGACAGTGAGATGGCCTTAGGCTCCAAAAACTCATCTTTCTGTGCTCATGTCTTAGACCTCTAGGGTACAAAGCAGGAGGACGTTACTGAATTTGATTTTGAACACAAGGAAAAGCCAATTGCGTTATTAATGGATTACCTGCTATCTTTTTAAAACTATGCACAAGGCCAGATTTAATCTCATACAGTGAATAATGCATGTGTTTCTGGGAGGAGGTGCTGGGAGAACTTTTCATTCAACGTTTTGGCAGTCCATCTAAACTTTAGCTGTGATCCTCCCCCTTGAATTTTGTTTAAGGCAGCTCATGCTCCTTTACCTCCATCTTCAGAATGACATGGCAAAGCTAACTTGATAGTTCATGTCCAAAATAATCAGCCCATCAAATTCATGTGCAGTATTACGATTAACACTTAACATAAAATGCTCTCACTCCCGAAGATGGGAAGAATTCCACAGATTTCAGCAGTAGTCATTGTTCAGTCTCTAAATCGTACCTGACTCTTTGTGACCCCATGGACTGCAGCCCACCAGGCTCCTCTGTCCTCCACTATCTCCCGGAGTTTGCTCAAACTCATGTCCATTGAGTCGGTGATGCTATCTAACCATCTCATTTTCTGCCACCCCTTTCTCCTTTTGCCTTCAGTTTTTCCCAGCATCAGGGTCTTTTTCAATGAGTCGGCTCCTCGCATCAAGTGACCTAACTATTGGAGCTTCAGCGTCAGTCCTTCCAATGAATATTCAGGGTTAATTCCCTTTAGGATTGGCTGATTTGATCTCCTTGCAGTCCAATTAAAATGTGTTATAAAGTCACCAGACTAGCAAGTTGCCATTTATTATTTAATTAATGGGAAGAAATCCATGCAGTTCACACTAATCTGATCATATAGCAAATGCGTGTCTACTTTGAATCTACAGAGAGAGATTTGTGCATAAGAGAACATCACAAATTAGCCATAAATAGCCCACAGCATCCCAGGACATGACCTCTGTGTATTTCCCCTCTTAACTCAAACCCTGTATATCGGGTTGGTTCCCAAACTCACTGTCACCCAAGAGATACAGGAGGCTGAGGAGGCAGGCCTCATGTCTCTGGGCCCTGCAGGGTCTGCGGTGAACCAGGACTGTCTCCTCTGTTTGCCGGCAAGAAAAGAGGTACCACAATTCAACCACTTCTCCCAGCAGGGCTCTGGGCCTGCGGAATGGAAGCAGGCTGGGCCAAGCAGCATATTCTTAATGTGATGACTGCTGTTGAATCTCCCACAATCCTTGACCTTCAGGGTCACACGTTTCTGAGTTACAAGCTTGAGAAACTCATTTCAGGGTGAAAGTGTTGCCTTTCTTTCTACTGGTTTAATTATGACGTATAGTTTTCTTTTCATTTTTCTCACGGCCATGGGAAAATGGACTAAGTCATCCCCAACTACGTTACCAGTTGCTCTAATGAAAGTAATTTTTCCAAAGATTATAAAACACTGGCTTATCTATACTCCACGCCCCTGACACATAGGGTGAGTGTAGGTCACTGGATGTTAAAAGCTGGCCCCAGCGTGCAGATACGTTGCTGCCTTACATGCTCAGTTGCTCGGTCGTGTCCGACTCTGTGACCCGTGTGTAGCCCGCCAGGCACCTCTGTCTTACCAGTGTCCTGGTAAGAACACTGGAGTGGGTTGCCGTTTCCTCCTCCAGGGGGTCTTCCCGACCCAGGGACTGAATTCCCATCTCCTGTGTCTCTTGCTTTGCAGGCAGATTCTCTACTGTTCCAGTCACCTGGGAATACCATACAGCTGTGTTACCAGCTTCAAAATAGGCCGAACCTCAGAGATTTTCTAAGAAAATGGAGAAATAAACCAAAGACAATCCCTTCTAAAGTGTTACAGAATACGTTTTTAATTAGCTGAGAAAGAAAAACATCCTCCAAATCCTATTAAAAGTTGTTTCTACTACTACTCCCAAAATACTAAAACAATATAACCTACAAATACTTCTTATGCCTCTGTAGAAATGTCTCTCAGCCACTTTACTTGCAAAGATGGAATACAAAAACTGCTTCATTAAATTTAAGGTTTCACTATCCACGTTTTATTGATTGGTTATAATATTCATTATAAGTGAATAAAATTCGTATTATAAACTTAGCAATTTAGTACTCTCTAAAAGGCCAAACTACATTGCATATGGGCTTTCCCAGGGGCTCAGCTATAAAGAATCCACCTGTAATGTGGGAGACCTGGGTTCAATCCCTGAATCAGGAAGAGACCCTGGAGGAGGGTATTGTAACCCACTCCAGTATTCTTGCCTGGAGACTCCCATGGACACAGGAGCCTGGTGGGCTACAGTTCATGGGGTCACAAAGAGTTGGACACCACTGGAGTGACTGAGCATGCAGTCACATTGCAAATATTAAAAAGTATCTTTGTCCTATTGACTAGAGAAAAATTTATATTTATGAATTCAGATCAAAATCATGATTTCGATTGTATAATCACATTATGATTTTATAATCACTATGACTACATATTAAATTTTTCATTCAAAACTTGAGTTTATAAGGTAAATATATTCTGATCGCTTATCAAATCAACTTGAAAGGCCCTGCTGAAGTTTGAAAGCTGTCTAATCAATAGATGCCCCTGGCAAACTTGGAGGAAGTGAGACCTTGAAATCCTAAAGCCCGGGGAAGGAACCTTGGCTTTGCCATACACTAGAAGATCTTGCTCCTGCTAAGTCGCTTCAGTCGTGTCCGACCCTGTGCGACCCCATAGACAGCAGCCCACCAGGCTCCCCCGTCCCTGGGATTCTCCAGGCAAGAACACTGGAGTGGGTTGCCATTTCCTTCTCCAATGCATGAAAGTAAAAAGTGAAAGTGAAGTCGCTCAGTGGTGTCCAACTCCTAGCAACCCCATGGACTGCAGCCCACCAGGCTCCTCTGTCCATGGGATTTGCCAGGCAAGAGTACTGGACTGGGATGCCATTGCCTTCTCTGTAGATGATCTTAGAGGCATTCTACTCTCTTTGTTAGGAGGAGGAAATGGCAACCCACTCCTGTATTATTGCTTGGAGAATTCCATGGGCAGAGGAGCCTGGTGGGCTACAGTCCATGGGATCACAAAGATTCAGACAGGACTGAGCGACTAACACACACACACACAAAATCTCTTAATGTCAGTTGCCTAATTTGCAGGATTGTCAATGAGAATACTGGTCACACGGGGCTGTGGAGAGAATTAAATCAGGCCAAGTTCACTGCATCTGACTCATATTAGACTCTTCATTAGGCTCATTCCTCTTTTCCATCTTCTTCTGTTAACTCAGGGTGGAAAGATCTGAATTTAATTCTAGGTCCACCACTCTGCTCCCTTCTTGGGGCAAACCTCTTCTGCTCTCTCTGGGTGCTTCACTTGCAAAAGCAAGGATTTACCCTTCAACTTTTTTTAACCAGCCAGTGGCTCGGGCTTCCTTCCTTCCTAGCCAGGACAGCTGGTGTGGAGGCAGAGGGTTCATTCACTCAGCAGATCTGCTCCTGTTTGCCAGGCTCCACACTAAAGCAGCATCCCAGTCTCCTCAGTTCAATTCAGTTCAGTCACTCAGTCATGTCTGACTCTTTGCGACCCCATGAATCGCTGCACGCCAGGCCTCCCTATCCATCACCAACTCCTGGAGCTTGCTCAAAGTCATGTCCATTGAGTCAGTGATGCCACCCAACCATCCCATCCCCTTCTCCTCCCACCTTCAATATTTCCCAGCATCAGGGTCTTTTCCAGTGAGTCAGTTCTTAGCATCAGGTGGCCAAAGTATTGGAGTTTCAGCTTCAGCATCAGTCCTTCCAATGAATATTCAGGACTGATTTCCTTTAGGATGGACTGGGTGGATCTCCTTGCAGTCCAAGGAACTCTCAAAGAGTCTTCTCCAACACCACAGTTCAAAGGCACCACAGACTTTCCTAGGGAGACCAGAACAAATGCCACAAATGGGGTGGCTTCATACAGTCGAACGTTGCTCTCTCACAGCTCTGAAGATCTGAAGTTCAGAATCAAGATTCTGCCAGGCACTTAGTCTGAATCCTGCAGGGGAGGATCCTCCTCGCCTCCCCCAGCTCCCACTGGCTGCTGGCAGTCTTGGCGTTCCTCGGTGTGCAGCTGTGGCACTTCGATCTCTGCCTCCCCACATCACAAGATCCTTGCCCTGTGCATCTTCAAGCTGTCTTCTCTGTGTCTCTAAATTTTCCCTTTCTGAGGACACCAGTCGTAGGATTAGAGCCCATCCCAACCCAGTATCACCTGGTCTGATGTTGGTTATTTCTGCAAATAACTGTGAATAATTTCTGGTTATTTCTATATCTTAACAAGGTCCCAGGCACAGATAGCAGAAATTAGGACTTGAATTTATCTTGGGGTGGGGACACGTTATCACCAGCAACAAAGCAGAAAGACAGGGGTGACTAAGGCCCTCGGGAGACTCTCAGTTAGAGAGCCAGGCTCAGACAGCAAGCAGATCAAGTTCAGAACACGAAGGTGAGAGACTCTTGGCTTCTGCGCTCAAAAGTGAGAGTTGTGCGCTGAATGCCATCGGGGAGGGAGGTGGAACAGAGATCAGCAAAGTATCTTTTTTTTTCTTTTACCATCATCATTATCTTTATTAAAGTAACATAATTTCCAAAATTCAAGGAGAAGAATGGGACCACCCGGGAATCCCAGTATCACTTCTCGAAGGGGATTTTTCTCATATAATCTTTTTCTTGTAATATAATTCACATACCATAAAGTTCACACTTCCACAGTGTCCTGTGTAGTGGTTTTTAATATTCCTCACAAAATTGAGGAATCATCGTAAACAACTCATGCCAGGACATCCATCATCCCAAAAAGAAACTCTATGTATTATCAGTAATTCTATATTGCCCTGCCTCTGGCAACCACTAACCTACATTCTGACTCGACAAATTTTTTGTTATGGACATTTCATATAAATAAAACCGTATAATAAATGGCCGTTTTATTTCTAGCTTCTTTCACTTAGCATAATGTTTTCAAGGTTTATCTGTGTTCTGTCCTTGTTATAGCTGGATAATATTCCATTGTATGGGTACACCACATTCTATCTATACATCAATTGATAGACATTTGGTTGTTTCTACTTTTTTGGTACTATGAATAATGCTGCTATGAACATTCACATGGTAATTTCTGTGTGGACCTATGTTTTCAGCTCTCTTGGATATATACTGAGGGGTGGAATTGCTGAGTCATATGGTAGTTCAGTTCAGTTGCTCAGTCGTATCCAACTCTTTGCGACCCCATGAATCGCAGCACGCCAGGCCTCCCTGTCCATCACCAACTCCCAGTTCACTCAGACTCATGTCCATCGAGTCAGTGATGCCATCCAGCCATCTCATCCTCTGTCATCCCCTTTTCCTCCTGCCCCCAATCCCTCCCAGCATCAGAGTCTTTTCCAATGAATCAACTCTTCGCATGAGGTGGCCAAAGTACTGGAGTTTCAGCTTTAGCATCATTCTTTCCAAAGAAATCCCAGGGCTGATCTTCAGAATTGACTGGTTGGATCTCCTTGCAGTCCAAGGGACTCTCAAGAGTCTTCTCCAACACCACAGCTCAAAAGCATCAATTCTTCAGTGCTCAGCCTTCTTCACAGTCCAACTCTCACATCCATACATGACCACAGGAAAAACCATGGCTTTGACTAGACGAACCTTTGTTGGCAAAGTAACGTCTCCGCTTTTGAATATGCTATCTAGGTTGTTCATAACTTTCCTTCCAAGGAGTAAGCATCTTTTAATTTCATGGCTGCAGTCACCATCTGCAGTGATTTGGGAGCCCAGAAAAATAAAGTCTGACACTGTTTCCACTGTTTCCCCATCTGTTTCCCATGAAGTGATGGGACCAGATGCCATGATCTTTGTTTTCTGAATGTTGAGCTTTAAGCCAACTTTCTCAGTCTCCTCTTTCACTTTCATCAAGAGGCTTTTGAGTTCCTCTTCACTTTCTGCCATAAGGGTGGTGTCATCTGCATATCTGAGGTTATTGATATTTCTCCTGGCAATCTTGATTCCAGCTTGTGTTTCTTCCAGTCCAGCATTTCTCATGATGTACTCTGCATAGAAGTTAAATAAGCAGGGTGACAATATACAGCCTTGATGTACTCCTTTTCCTATTTGGAACCAATCTGTTGTTCCATGTCCAGTTCTAACTATTGCTTCCTGACCTGCATACAGGTTTCTCAAGAGGCAGGTCAGGTGGTCTGGTATTCCCATCTCTTTCAGAATTTTCCACAGTTTATTGTGATCCACACAGTCAAAGGCTTTAGCATAGTCAATAAAGCAGAAATAGATGTTTTTCTGGAACTCTCTTGCTTTTTCCATGATCCAGCAAATGTTGGCAATTTGATCTCTGGTTCCTCTGCCTTTTCTAAAACCAGCTTGAACATCAGGAAGTTCATGGTTCACGTACTGCTGAAGCCTGGCTTGGAAAATTTTGAGCATTACTTACTAGCATGTGAGATGAATTATATGGTAACTCTATGCTTAATTTTTTGAAGAATTTGTCAATATGTCCTCCAAAGCAGCTTCACCATTTTACAATGCTACAAGTGTTTCCCAGGTGGCTCACTGGTAAATAATCCACCTGTCAGTGCAGGAGATGCCGGAGACTTGGATTTGATCCCTGGGTCAGGAAGATCCCCTGAAGGAAGAAAGGACAACTCGCTCCAGTATTCTTGCTGGGATAACTCCAAGGACAGAGAGGCCTGGTAGGCTACTGTCCCTGGGGTCATGAAGAGTCAGACACGACTAAGCACACACTCACAATGAATGAAGATTCCAGTTTCCCCGCATGTTCACCAACACTTGTTATTGTCCATCCTTTGAATTGCCAGCATCCTGTGGGGGAGAAGTTGCACCTCCCTGAGGTTTTGATTTGCGTTTCCCTCATGATTAATGATGCTGAGCATCTCCTTGTGTGCTTCTGGGTGATTTTAAAATCTTCTTTGGAGAAACGTCTCTTCAAATCCTTTGTCCATTTCTTTAACTCAAGTGAAGAGCATTCTTGTTCACACAAAGATTTTGAACCCAGAAATAAAATTCAAAGAGGGAGATTTGGGAAGTAGTGAAGGAAAGACAATACGAGCAAGAGCTTTCTGCCCAAAGGATCCCCATCGCTGAAGCCCAACCTCCTTCCTCTGTGCCCCTGGCCACCATGAAGTCAGGACTTTGATAGAAAGGACACAGACAAAAGGTGAGCCCAGCACAGATGCAATGGAGAAACAAAGTGGGCGGAATACTGCTATTTCCTCAAGTGGAGAGTCATCTGTTTATCTTAATTAGAGACAGAAGACCACTTTCTTGTCACTGCCTATATCAGTCACGGGGGGAAGGGAGAGTGCTTCCGCATCAACTTGAGGGAGCAATTACCAGCCACGGTGGTGACGTTCGGCTACAAAATCACCTCAAAAAGTAAATTCCTGTGATGAAATACCGCCTAACACAGTCCCAGGAAGACACTTAAGCCAATTAGAGTGGCAAGAATTATGACAAACGCTGTAATTATGATTCAGGCAGACTGACTATAAACCCATAAATCTTCCTGCCCCTGACCTGGCCCCAGCATCCCCGGGAATTATTTCCATGGTGGAATGATGTCTTGTTCTATTAAGTACGTTTGGAGAGCACTCAAATGCTACGTTATGGGACGTGTGGATTTGAGGTCATAGATCCTCAGCCCAGCTGTCGCCTGAAGGAAAGCGCTAAAATGGGAAATTAAGCTTCACGGTCTGCTCAGCCGTCCTGTGGCTGTGAGGGCAGAAGGACGTCCCTGGCAGGGGGGTGGATTGATTTTGTTGTTGTTGTTGTTGTTTCCCGCCACTTGCCTGCTCTTCCAACCGGCCCTGGAGAGAAGAATATAAACATACTGTCAAAAACTTGCAGCTTGACTTGTTCCCTAGGCTAGGACAACAGTCGGCTGAGATAGTCACCTATC
This sequence comes from Bos javanicus, assembly GCF_032452875.1. Lineage (NCBI taxonomy): Eukaryota > Metazoa > Chordata > Mammalia > Artiodactyla > Bovidae > Bos > Bos javanicus. The sequence goes on along the minus strand of NC_083868.1, from coordinate 149,889,283 downwards.
TGAAGCTCAGCACCTTCAAAAGGCTTTCTCACCAAGTCTGGCAGAGTTGAAAGCTCTGCTGTTACCCGTGGGTCAAGCAAGTCAGGAGTAATGAGTCTGAGTGAGTGCCCTGGGGTAGAGGAGCTCACTGGCCTTTGGGTGAAAGGTTCTGCACATGTAAATTATTACCTCGAGGTTGCATCAGGTCTTGAACTATTGCAGACAACTCTGTTCTTCTCTCTAGGTATTTCCTTCTGAGTAGGTCTCCTATGAACCTCTAACTGATTAAAATATCATTTTCCAGAGAGATGGCTACAACACACCTAAACATGTGTTGTAGTAATTTGCAGCAACAGGAAACTTGTACGGATTTATTCCCTTACAGTTCTGGCAGCTAAAAATCGAAAATGGAACAGCCTGGCTGAGTTCTTTCTGGGGGCTCTAAGAAAAAAAATCTGTTTTCTTGCATTTTCTAGCTTCTTGGGACTTCCGTCATGACTCAGATGGTAAAGAATCTCCCTGTAATGCAGGAGACCTGGGTTTGATCACTGGGCCAGGAAGATCCCCTGGACAAGGGAAGGGCTACCCACTCCAGTATTCTTGCCTGAAGAATCTCAAGGACAGAGGAGTCTAGTGGGCTATAGTCCAAAGGATCACAAAGAGTCAGACATGACTGAGTGACTGACACTTTCACTTCTAGCTTCTGGAGATGCCTACAGTCCTTGGATCACGGCCCCATCCATACTTCATCGGCAAAGCCATCAGTGGGGTCACTTCCTCTCTCGCTCTCTCTTCCACCCCCACCCATGGCATCATATCACTGTTGTCTTTTTCTTCTCATCCTGCCTCCCCCTTTTAAGGACCCTTGTGATGACATTGAAGGCCATCCAGATCATACTCCAGGGGACTCTCCCCATCTCAGGATCCTTAACCGAATTCCATCCACTAAGTCTCTTTTCATTTAAGGCCATCCAGATCATACTCCAGGGGACTCTCCCCATCTCAGGATCCTTAACCGAATTCCATCCACTAAGTCTCTTTTCACGGTGAGGTGACATGGACATTTTGTGGGTCCATGATTCAGCCCAGTGAAATCTCCCCAACATCGAACACCAGGGGACTGGGGACCTTTCCCCCTGTGAAAGCATTTACTTATTGCTGAAGGAAGAGACTGAAAAAAAATCACCTGACAAGTGTGTAGTGGAAATATGTTCCAATCCTCCATCCCTGCCATGGTTTCTCCTCCACCAGAGACAGAGAAAGGCCCTGACCTGCAGTGAAGTCACAGCCCTAAAACTGCTCTGTGTCTGTGGAAAGAACTGAGGGCTCGGGGCCAACGCCAGCTCCACCACTCACAGGCCGCAGGCTGCACCACACGCGGCCAGTCGCACCTTCCCTGAGCATAGTCCCCTAGAGCTACACGTTCATCAACACTTGGTGTGGACAGTACCTTTCATAACTACCACAAAAGCTGACTCAGTAATTTTACAAAAATGTATGGGAAGGGACTTTCACAAACAAATGGCAAGTAAGTGTAAGTTGTTTGACATTATTTCTTGGTCCTGACTGTACCCCCTTGAGTTCGAGAAATAGTGGGAATCTCCACTTTGCAGTGGAAAGCAGCACAAGAGTGGGAGAACCAAGGTGGAGATGAGTTCACAGCCACAGGAAGCCTTGCCTTTGGGGCAGGGGCCAAGGGAGAGACACATAAAGAATAAGAGGCAAGAGAGCCCTGGGAAAAACACTGAGTGTGCACAGAGGGCAGGCAGCTTCCAAAAGTGCTGTTCGAATTTGAGAAGAATGGAATTCTCTAGACAGTATCCAGGAGAAAACATGGGGGCAGTTTGTTTCGGTTCAGTTGCTCAGTCGTGTCCGACTCTCTGTGACCCCATGAACCGCAGCACACCAGGCCTCCCTGTCCATCACCAACTTCCGGAGTTCACTCAAACCCATGCCCGCTTAATCGGTGATGCCATCCAGCCATCTCATCCTCTGTCGTCCCCTTCTCCTCCTGCCCTCGATCTTTCCCAGCATCAGGGTCTTTTCTAATGAGTCAGTTTTTTGCATCAGTGCCCAAAGGATTGGCATTTCAGCTTCAGCATCAGTCCTTCCAATAAATATTCAGGACTGATTTCCTTTAGGATGGACTGGTTGGATCTCCTTGCAGTCCAAGGGACTCTCAAGAGTCTTCTCCAACACCATAGTTCAAAAGCATCAATTCTTCAGCGCTCAGCTTTCTTTATGGTCCAACTCTCACATCCATACATGACTACTGGAAAAACCACAGCCTTGACTAGATGGACCTTTGTCAGTAAAGTAATGTCTAGGTTGGTCATATCCTTTCTTCCAAGGAGCAAGCATCTTTTAATTTCATGGCTACAGTCACCATCTGCAGTGATTTGGGAGCCCAAGAAAAGAAAGTCTGTCACTGTTTCCATTGTTTCCCCATCTATTTGCCATGAAGTGATGGGACCGGATGCCAAGATCTTAGTTTTCTGAATATTGAGCTTTAAGCCAGCTTTTTCACTCTCCTCTTTCACTTTCATCAAGAGGCTCTTTAGTTCCTCTTCACTTTCTGCCATAAGTGTGCTATCATCTGCATATCTGAGGTTATTGATATTTCTCCCTGCAATCTTCATTCCAGCTTGTGCTTCATCCAGCCCAATATTTCACTTGATGTACTCTGCATATAAGTTAAATAAATAAGATGACAAAATACAGCCTTTTTATATATGTACATATGCAATATGCAGAGAAGGGAATGGCAAACCACTTCAGTATTCTTGCCTTGAGAATCCCATGAACAGTATGAAAAGGCAGGATGTTTATGTAATCCTATTTTTCCTCTGAGAGTTTTATACACAGTGGATGCTCCAAAGGGTTGGTATCAAACCACAGACAATAACTGAAACAAAAAGTTGGGACTATTTGCACGATTACTCAAGCACAATAGGGGTGTACCTTGATCCAGAATATCCAGGAGCTGAGGCCAAAGGGTTAGGTTCACATATCCAGATTACACAGAAGGACCCTTGTTATCCAAGATTGAGAAGTTGGAGAATTGAGTAAGAAAGTAGAAGTTGTCATATATAAGAATGCTTCCCCAAGAGGGGGCTAAATTAATAACTGGTCCTCCCTGTATCCCAAACATATCTCTTCCTTACCTCTCATCAAAATTAAATCCTTCTTATAGGCATTAAATCCTTTATAGGTCAGTCTCTCTGAGTCACAGATATTGCCTGCTAATCCATCACAAGTGAATTGTGAGATCTTGCAATAGATGCAGGATTTCATAAAGTCAGTTGAAGGTCATCAAGCTGGGGATCTCCTCCCATCACTGGGGACGTCATCATACAGCATGACCTGGCAGAGATGGGCCCTGACAACCGAAGAGGAGGTAATACTTGGGGAGATGGCAAACAGGAGGTGCCCTCAAAGAGAATTATTCAAGTAGCAAAAGGTTATTAGAGGCCCTTGGGGAAATAAAGCTTCGGCATATTTTTGCAGACCTGACCCTCTTTATGATCTTCTTGGTCATCTCAATGTGTAAAATGAAGGCTATCTGATTGTACTAATATGCAACGTTGCCAGAAAAATCACTCAGATGAAAAACAATCAACACTTCATTCCGGCTTTTTTCATAAGAATTTTTGCATAGTTCTGATGATAACTGAAAGCATGTTCAACAGAACAGAATGCAAATTTATTTTCATAGTTTCGGTTTCCGTTCTCAAGGTAAAGTCGTAACAAGCATACTTACTTTTCCTCATTTTTCCACTGTTCAGCATGAAGTTTCCTTTAGGTGGATTCCCCTCTGGGCTTTCCCCAGCCTGATCAGGGAGTCCTACACTCCATTCTCTGCATCCACCATCCCATGTGGAACAAGTGGGTACCCTGGTGTGTGGCCAGCTGACACCCCACCCAGGTACCCATGAAGAAGTCTCTGCTCCAGCAAAACTGAGCTCAGTTTTCTCAAGTCACATCTTCCTTTTATTTTGGAGAATTCTCTATTTACAACTTCTTCTAGGACTTTATTCTCTTTTTCCAATTTCTTCTACGACTTTAGCTGAGAATTTCCATCAAGGAATGAGCCTCTTCTAATCAATGCCAGGGGAAAACTTGTCAGCATCTCTTGGTGTTATTCTAGGGGTGAGAAGTCCAATATTGAACAGAAAAGGGGGTTTGGGTGCCCCATTTTCATAAGAATTTGTTAAGAAAAAAATAATATAACAGTAGCTTTAAGGTGGCTCAGACAGTAAAGAATCCACCTGCAATGCAAGAGACCCAGGTTCGATTCCTGGGTCAGGAAGATCCCCTGGAGAAGGAAATGGCAACCCACTCCAGAACCCTTGCCTGGAGAATCCCATGGACAGAGGAGCAAGGTCGCAAAGAGTCGGACCCAACTGAGCGACAGAAGCGCAACTTGAAAATAGAGTCCATAGGAGGAATAACCAAATCGATTCTGAAAATGCTCCCTTGAAATAAGGACTTCTGAAGGAAATCCCAAATCAAACCCCACTTTTAAAAATATTTAAATAAAGAATAACCTGTAGGGACTTCCCTGGTAGCCCAGTGGTTAAGAATCTGCCTTGCAATGCAGGGGTGTGGGTTCGACTCCTGGTCAGGGGACTAAGATTCCACATGTCACAGGACGACTAAGCCTGATGCACAAATACTGAAGCCCAGGTGATCTGGAGCCCACATGACACGGCTAAAACCTGATCAGCCAAATAAATAAGTTTTTTTTAAAGAAATATATTATTTTTTAAAAAAGAATATTCCTTCCCAATGTCATATGAGAAATTGAGTCGAGGTCCCAGAAATATCAAGCAAGTTATTCTGAGCGAGCATGGAACAAATATTTGAATAGATATTTTCTAGGCATTTTTCTTTCCTACAAGGTAGAACTGTTTCATTTCTCAACACAAAGTTTTGTGATCTAAACTGCAGTTGGCTGAGCTGTTATTTCTTCCACCCCAAGGAGAGCTTGCTCTTGTCTGCTGGACATAATTACTGCGTGGGGGGTGCTCCCATCATTAAAGGCAGTGAGAAAAGGAACAGTTATCCTGGGAACACCTTGTCTTACCCTCCCCTGAAAATACACAAACCTTCTCGCTCCTATTAAAGAGCAAACCATTCAGTGGTACTTGCTAAAGAACAGGAAGGCAGATGTCATTCAAAGAGGGCTGTCGCCCTAGGTCAACGTAGCTGCTGCTGCACTGGGGTCTTGCAGGGGAGAAGTTGGACTCAACTCTGAGGACAGTGTAGGCAAGTGGGAGATATAGTCAAGGGCAGAGCGGGGTCAGTGGCGGGGAAATGACTTAGAGGAAATGTCTGGGTAATCAGACACCCCCTGGGGGTGGTGAAGGACAGGGAACCTGGTCAGACCTGGAGGGGGATCAGATGTCAAAGGTGTGGTGTTCTGGTTAAACTGTCTTCAGAGAATCCCAGCTAAAACTGGACAATGCAGGGACAAACACGGAACTCCGAAAGTCAAGACCTGGTTGAAAAAGAGTTCTAGGAACCCTGAGCAGAGTTTGCTCAAGGAGAGATCCTTTGTCACCGTGCAGACCCCAATACCACTGGCTGACATGTCCCCGTCTCCAGCTTCTCCAACCCTCCCCCCACTTTCCACTCCCCAAAGTTGCTGCAGCCGGAGCCCACCAACTCCAATGGCTAACTAAGCTGCTTTCCCTCCTGGAAGCACTGTAATATTTTTAACAGCTGTACTGTGATTATAATTCACATAGTATACAATTCATTCATTTAAAATGGACAAACCATTGATTCTCAGTGTATTCTCAAATACGTGCAACCATCACTGAAGTCAATTTTCAAACATTTTATCACCTCAAAAAGAAATCTGTGAAACCCACTATTGGGAGTAAATGGGCAACATTTTTATTGCTGTTATAATTCCATGTTATGGTTATGAAACCATACAGATTATTGATTTGGAAACTGTGTATTCTATTGCCCACTTACTCCCAATAGTGGGTTTTTACAGATTTTCCTGGCTGCACAAGAAATCTCACTTGTTACACTGTTTGCAATACACACCCAAAGCCTGCTGCATTGTAGCCACAAAAAGGCACAAAGGAGAATCCAGAAAGGGCATCTTACTGCCAACTGCAACCATACAGACAAACAACACGAGGATTCAGTGTGCAGTAATGGAACTCGCATGCAGGCAAGTAGGCTCCGAGTAGACCTGATTGAGAAAACAGGGAGGGTCTTGCGTTCACTGCCTTAAGTCTCACTATTAGCACCAGGAGGGAGTTCAGAGACCATCTCGTCCAAGCACTTCACTTTGTGTGGGAAAGAACTAAAGCAGAATTAGACCCAAATGCATCTGAATGAAATGAAGCTTGGTCCTGTCTGTGACCACTCATCCAGGCTACTGGCATTGACCCTGTTAGCTTAGACTCCCAAAACAGCCAGTGCTCTGCCCCTTGATGATGAAGTCAATCTTTCCTTGGGTTCATAGGTTTAATACATTTTGATGAATTAATCCATTCTAATACTTCTTTAATTTTGCTTAGTTTCCAACTTCGAAGAGGCAAGCTTCGAAGAGGCAAGAAGAAGGTCATTGATCCAGCTAAGACAAATAACATCACATTTGCTGACTAATCTTAGCAACACTTCAGCCTTTTCACTTCCATGCAATGCCCATTAAGACACGAAGACCAACCTAGATGCCACCTAGGATCGAGGCACACAGAAACCCCACTTTCTGGCCTCAAAGCATACAGTGCCCAGTCATAGTTCTGCTCTGACAGGGCAGATTCCTGGGCTTTCCCATGTAACAACATCTTCAAAGATCATCCCTTCACCTCAGTTTCGCACTGTTGTTGTTTAATCACTAAGTCGCCTTCAACTCTGTTGCAAAACCATGGTCTGTAGCCCACCAGGCTCCTCTGTCCATGGGATTCTCCCTGCAAGAATACTGGCATGGGTTGCCATTTCCTTCTCCAGGGGATCTTCCCAACCCATGGATGAAATCAGAGTCTCCTGCATTGGCGGGTGGATTCTTTATCAGTCTCCCAGAGAATCTCTGATTTTCTACATCTTAAATGCAAGGGCAGGATAAGACTCTATTACACTCCATTAAAATAGGGAGAAATCCCAGGAGGTCGATGCCTAAAAGGTACCTTAATGCCTAAGTGAAATTTTTTACCACTATCTTGCCTCCACTTCCTCATCCATAAAATGGGCATAAGAAAAGAAGACCCACTCCAAGAGATTATTTAAGGCTCAAAGAGATTACTTAATTTTCTTTCTTTTTTTTCTTTTAAAATCCCCAAATTGGGGTTGAATTCCATGTGGTGATCTCACATTTCACAGGAACTCAAGGAACTTCCCTGGTTCTCCTTATAGATGGCGGCCTGCCCTGAGGGTGGATGGAGCCCATTCTTGTCCTGATTTCACCCCAGCCCCTCGTGATACACCAACCGTAAATCACAACGGGAAAGGTTCCATAAAGCAAGCTTTCATCCTCCCACAGGCGTCATGGGGAACATGTCTCCACAGGAATCAGTCTTCCAGATAACAGAATTTACCCCTTCACAATGCCAATGCTTTGGCTTCATTTTATTATCTCAATGGAAATTTTTCTAAAATGTGTTCCATGCTTCCCACCTTCTTTATGTCGAGTTTGGGCTGAATATAATTTAATCTTCTGTCTATGACTTTGTGTCTGTATTGTGAACATACTTCAAGACGTAGAGTTATGTTTGAATTTTAGTTTTGCTGCTTCCTACTTCAGATTGCCCACACCTGTCTCTAAGCCCTAGAAAAGCAGAAGGCAATGGCAACCCACTCCAGTACTCTTGCCTGGAAAATCCCATGGACGGAGGAGCCTGGTGTAGGCTTCAGTCCATGGGGTTGCTGAGCCGGACACGACTGAGCAACTTCACTTTCATGCATCGGAAAAGGAAATGGCACCCCACTCCACTGTTCTTGCCTTGAGAATCCCAGGGATGGCGGAGCCTGGTGGGCTGCCGTCTGTGGGGTCGCACAGAGTCGGACACAACTGACGCGACTTAGCAGCAGCAGTAGCAGCATATGAACATTACCCAGACCTCTAATCCACTCGAAGACAGACTTGCATTCCTCCCATAGACACCCACTGCCTCAATTTTTTCTACTATTAAATAGCAGAATCAGATGCAAAATAAATATATTGTTGAAAATTCACTTGTAATAATTAGGAAATTAACATTAACTGGGTATTTACTTTCACTGTTCTTTGGGGCAAGTACTTCATCTGTATTATTGCGCCTATTTGCTGTAACAGCTCTTTGAGGTGGGTGTTATTTCATTATGCTCACTTTATAGATAAGGAAACCAAGGCATGAGGGTTTAAAGAATTTAGCCAAGGTCAAACAGCCCAGAAGTAGAAGATCTTAACTTTCATCTCCCAAGATCTGTTCCAGAGACATGGCCTCCATTAACCAGGGTCTGTGACTAGGGGGTCACAGACTACAGACTGTGAAAATAAATAAATTTAATAAGATAAATTTAACTAGCACTGTAACAAAAAAAAAATTGAGATAGAGAAAAAGAGAACAGAGAAACCTTTCAGTGTGGAGTACACAATAAATTATGCAGGAGACTCAGATTCAATCCCTGGGTTGGGAGGATCCCCTGGAGAAAGGAATGGCAACCCACTCCAGTATTTTTGCCTGGAAAATCCCATGGGCAGAGCAGCCTGGCAGGCTACAGTCCATGGGGTTGTAAAGAGTTGGGCATCACTAAGTGACTGAGCACACACAAGCACACAGTAAATTAGGAAGAATTATTCCATGAAATTTTGGGCTGAGTCTACACACACAAACACACACACATTCACAAGTGCATGTATACACAAATACCTTTGTCCACTGAATTATGGAAAAACTATTTCTTATTGTGAAGTGAAGTGAAGTCACTCATTCGTGTCCGACTCTGCGACCCTGTGGACTGTGGCCCACCAGGCTCTGCCATCCATGGGATTTTCCAAGCAAGAATACTGGAGTGGGTTGCCATTTCCTTCTCCATCTCATTGGGAGGTACTGTCCAAAAAAGTGTGAAAACCAATGTGCTAGGACATATGACTTCTTTTAGTAGACGGATTATCTTTTACTTTCATGCATGCAAGATTTCCTGCCTTCCATTTATGACAAGGGACAGTAGTAATAATTTACTTCAAGCAAACTCCCACCTCCAAAACCAAGTCAGGCCCCAGGCCTTGCCTAAGCTGTGGTGATGTGGTCAAGCCTATAGGCTCTGGAATCAGACTGAACTAGGTTTAAACCCCAGCGTTGAGCTTCCCAATTGGGCAAACTACTTAACCTCCCCCAGCACCAGGTTCCGCTACAATTAGCACCCTCCCTTACACGGTCCCTTCTCAGCATGGTTCCTCCCTGGCATGGTTCCCACCAGGACCAAACACAGCGATGCACTCCATGTGCTTAGTAGACAGCCTGGCACTCAGTAAGCCTCTAAGGCAAGCAGCTCTTGCTCCCTTAACCAAACTCATCCCTCCACAGCAGGTGTGACCAGGAAGAGGTGGCTTTGCCCTCTGTGTCTGCCAGGCGTCTCAGCTAACGGCTGGAGATGTGGGGAGAGGGCCGTGACTCGGTGTGACAGATAAGTCACCTTCACTGGGCAGCCCCTCTGATTGCATGGACCTCCATGCACAGCCTACATGTATGAATTCCTTCAAAAAAGTGCATGAAATAATCCGCTTTGTTTGAAAAGCCATGAGAAACTAACCTCTCAAAAAAAAAGAAAGAAAGTGAAGTCACCCAGTCCTGTCCAACTCTGTGACCCCATGGGCTGTAGCCTAGCAGGGTCCTCTGTCCATGGGATTTTCCAGGCAAGAATACTGGAGTGGGTTGCCATTCCCTTCTCCAGGGGATCTTCCCAACCCAGGGATCGAACCCAGGTCTCCCGTATTGCAGGCAGACACTTTACCATCTGAGCCACCATGAAAGCCCAAAAAGAAGCTGTTCCTTAATGAAGAGGGAACATTCTAGAAATAACACCTAAGCCATGAAGATTTTCTAACCCCAAATCCCTTCCAGCTTCTCAGGATGAGGCTACCCCATCCTGATAAATGGAAAGAAAGACTTTTTTCCAGTTTTAATGGAGTACCCATGGCATTGTCAGACCTTCCCTAGTAAGGCTCCCAGTGACCCCGAAAGGACAAGCAAAGTCCCCCAAAGGACACCTTTACCTGTGCCCTTTACACCTGTAAAGGTGACTCGTGTACTGTGGGCACCTTCAGAGAAGGGGCTCACGACCTTGCCTTTGCACCAGGCCTCATACATCACGGGACACTGATCAGTCTACTTTGTGGAACTGGCCAAACCACCTGGAATCCAGGAGAATTTCCACAGGGAAAGCAATAGGAACGAGCTTTAGTCAAGTGCCTCAGAGTCTGCAAATATGCTTCTTTCCTGTGTTTTGTCTTATGAAACTTCACTGATAAATACCGCTTGATTAAGGTGGAAGGATATTCTCACCTTCAAGAATATGAAAAGGGTGCAGGAAGGGTAACAAGAGTAGGACTCTGGTGCCAGAGTATGATGATGCAGAAATTACCCACCCTGGCCTGACACATATTCCTAATCTGCAAACTGCAGCAATAACGAAACCTGTTGTGGAGATTAAATGAGATGCTGCTGTTCAGTCGCTCAGTCAGGTCCAGCTCTTTTTGACCTCAAACACTGCAGCACGCCAGGCCTCCCTGTCCTTCACCATCTCCCGGAGTTTGCTCAAACTCATGTCCATCGAGTCGGGGATGCCATCCAACCATCTCATCTTCTGTCATCCCCTTCTCCTCCCTCCTTCAATCTTTCCCAGCATCAGGGTCTTTCCCAATGAGTCAGTTCTTCCCATCAGGTGGCCAAAATATTGGAACTTCAGCTTCAACATCAGCCCTTCCACTGAATATTCAGGGTTGATTTCCTTTCGGATGGACTGGTTGGATCTCCTCGAAGCCCAAGGGAATGAGATAGCGAGCACTAAACCCTTGGAGGGATGTACAAGGTGCTCAGTCAATCTCTTGTTCCCTTTCCTGCCCCACCGGACCCCAAATACGTGCCCTTCCCACCAGATTCCATAAAGTGTGGCTTTGCCACTTGCAAATGTCTAGCATCATGCTCTGCAAAGAGGTGGGCAAAGAGAGGCGTTGCTATACATTTCAAAGTACTCCATGGGGATAAAGGCAGGGGAGAAATCGAGTTCAAAAAACAAATATAATTACCTTGGTGATTGAGCTGGGCAACTGAAGGCTCAGAGCTGAGCCTGCGGAACTGGAACAGCACCTACAGTTGGGCAGGATTTGCTGGAGACTTGGCTGTCATTTTTTAGTTGGTAAGTTGTGTCCAGCTCTGCGACCCCATGAACTGCAGCATGCCAGGCTTCCCTGTCTTTCACTGTCTCCCAGAGTTTGCTCAAAGTCATGTCCACTGTGTCAATGATGCCATCCAACCATCTCACCCTCTGTCACCCCCTCCTCCTCTTTCCCTCAATCTTTCCCAGCATCAGGATCTAACCTCTTTGCATCAGGTGGCCAAAGTATTGGAGCTTCAGCATCAGTCCTTCCAATGAATATTGAGGGTTAATTTCCTTTAGGATCGATTGATTTGATTCCTTGCACTCTAAAGGATTCTCAAGAGTCTTCTCTAGCACCACAGTTCAAAGCATCAATTCTTCAGTGCTCAGCCTTCTTTATGGTCCTCCTCTCACGTCCATACATGACTACTGGAAAAAACACAGCTTTGACTATAATGGACCTTTGTTGGCAAAGCGATGTCTCTGCTTTTTAATATGCTGTCTAGGTTGGTCACAGCTTTTCTTCCAAGGACCAAGCATCTTTTAATTTCATGGCTGCAGTCACCATCCACAGTGATTTTGATGTCCAAGAAAATAGTCTGTCACTGTTTCCATTGTTTCCCCATCTGTTTGCCATGAGGTAATGAGACCGGATGCCATGATCTTAGTTTTCTGAATGCTGAGTTTTAAGCCAGCTTCTTCACTCTCCTCTTTCAACTGCATCAAGAGGCTCCTTAGTTTCTCTTCATTTTTTGCCATTAGGGTGGTGTCATCTACATATCTGAGGTTATTGATAATTCTCCCAGCAGTCCATGTCAAAGGACAAATAGCCAAAGAGCAGGTAACAGACGGGTGGCGGCAGAAGCTCCAGCATCGGTGGTCCGAGGACTGGGGTTTCTCTCCACTTGCCTTCTCTTATCTTCAGATGAACCTGCTGGCCTGGGAGGCTGCACACCTCCATGTATTATTCATTGGTGACTAAACAGAGCAGATTACAACTCAACCATGGATGGATAAGGTCACATCTCTCTAATGCTAATAAAAAGCCCCTGAACCAATTCATATGAAAAAAATAAGGTAGGAGGAAATAGGGACATTGTTATGCTATGCTATGCTAAGTCACTTCAGTCATGTCCGACTCTGTGCGACCCCATAGATGGCAGCCCACCAGGCTCCCCCGTCCCTGGGATTCTCCAGGCAAGAACACTGGAGTGAGTTGCCATTTCCTTCTCCAATGCATGAAAGTGAAAAGTGAAAATGAAGTTGCTCAGTCCTATCCGACTCTTAGCGACCCCATGGACTGCAGCCTAACAGGCTCCTCCGTCCATGGGATTTTCTAGGCAAGAGTACTGGAGGAAATAGGGACAATGTTAAGGCAGGCTAAAAAAAAAAATACATCAATCGTTGCCAGTAGATTAGAAAAACAGTGCAAATAGGCCGACTTTGTTGGTCTGTTGCCTTAGAGAGTTAAAAAAACAAAGGCAGGTAAGCAATAAAACCTCCCATCCAAAAAAAAAAAAAATCTTCAAAATTAGACTGCTATGGTCAAAACCACTCTCAAATTGTAGTTTCTTTAAATGGACGCTGATTCTTTTTTTCATCAGAAGTAATTTATGCCCATAAAAATACTGTTGTCCTAGGCTGCCAGCCCATCTCCAAAGGTTGTCTGGAAACCTTTCTTTCTTCTTGTCAAAGGACAAGGTCCCCACTTCTTTGTCTTTGTCCCCATTTCACTGCTCTCCACCCCGCCCTGAAACCCCAGCAAACTTGGCCTCCAGCTTAAAACCCAGGTCACTCCGGTATGGACCATAAGATTGCCAAGGAGGATGGTCATATGATGAAAGCCCTTGAGTCTGGGTTCATGAACCCCAGATCAGAGACATTTAGGAGTCACAATCATTTTTTTTCATTTTAGAATCCATAAGGAAATGCTTGTGTCTTTCTTTTTTTTTTTTTTTTTTTTGATGTAAGGTTAATCAGAAACTGCCCTAGAGGACAGAGAAAGAGCTAGAGATGTATCCAAGGACAGAGTCCTCCTGTGACCTCAGGGCTGGTCCAGAGGACACTGCACGGCTGGAGGACAAAGTCCCAGCACCGCCGCGGAGCCAACACTGTGATCAGGCTCCCGACTGGACCGTGAGACAAATTTAAAAATAGACGGTAGAAATCCAGCAAAGGAGAAATCACAACGTAAATTGGCTTTCGCAGTCCAGCTGTGATGAACAGTGGGAAGTCATGGAAATGTAATTGTGGAGCCCTTGCGTGAGGTATTAAACTTTGAAGAGAAAGGATTCACATTAGCAAACACCAGTGTCATCCTGTGGGTTTGGGGGGTGGGGGGCAGTGCAGAGGAGGATGATTTTGATTTGATTAGCCTTACTGATTCCACCCTGTTTACAAAGTTTCCCCCCAAGCTTGCAAAGTGGGGGGAAAAGGGAGAGAAGGTTACAGCAAACAATTACTTTTGCATTTTGAGGAGATGAGAGCCACAGCTCCCCCAGTCGTAGGGAGGTCGCCTACGGTCATTGGAGATCCATCTTTGGTCTACATCACTTGGTTATGTCATACAGACCTCTGCAGTGTGAAGAGGCTAGTTGCTTCAGTCCTGCCTCCGCCACCTGTGATCTGCACAGCCTTAGGAACATATTTACTGGCCCTAAACCCGGAGCTCCTCCTCGATGAAATGGGGATGATCACTATGCCTGGACCATAGGGCTACTTTCAGAACTACCTAAGAGAACACTTTCCTTGGAAGGAAAGTTATGACCAACCCAGACAGCATATTAAAAAGCAGAGACGTTACTTTGCCGACAAAGGTACTTCTAGTCAAGGCTATGGTTTTTCCAGTAGTCAGGTATGGATGTGAGAGTTGGAATAAAGAAAGCTGAGCACCGAAGAATTGATGCTTTTGAACTATGATATTGGAGAAGACTCTTGAGTGTCCCTTGGACTGCAAGGAGATCCAACCAGCCCATTCTGAAAGAGATCAGTCCTGAGTGTTCATTGGAAGGACTGATGTCGAAGCTGAAACTCCAGTACTTTGGCCTCCTGATGCAAAGAGCTGACTCATTGGAAAATACCCTGATGCTGGGAAAGATGGAAAGCAGGAGGAGAAGGGGACGACAGAGGATGAGATGGTTGGATGGCATCACTGACTCAATGGACATGAGTTTGGGTAGCCTCCAGGAGTTGGTGATGGACAGGGAGGCCTGGTGTGCTGCAATTCATGGAGTCACAAAGAGTCGGACACGACTGAGCCGCTGAACTGAACTTACTGAAGAGAACACAAGTAAAATCACTAGTGACTTAATTGCAACCCGCTAGGATGGCACTGTAGATTAAAACTGAAAGCTAAAGTACAAAAAATAAATAAATAAAATAAAATATTCAGTGATGCTGCCTGGCAAAAAAAGAAAGCAACAACCGATGCTAGTCGCTGTTTTTCAAGTTTGTGGGGCATTAAACGGCAGACAGGCTCCACCCCCTCCTTACTCCTTTCCTATTTCCCTTTGATGGGAACGTCTCAGGAATCGATACCTTCTCCCCAATGCAGTCAAAGCTGAAGAAGACGTGCTAATCACAATTCAAGGAGTCACAGCCCAGTGCCCCAAGAAGCCACAAAGAGAGAGATTTTAAACGCTGTTGTCAGAGATGGAAAGACTAGGCTGGTCGCATTTGAGACTTGACTGCAGTCCCTCCCACAGTCACCAGAACTTCAGGATGGGTCCTTCCCCACCCTGATTTGACCTCCAGCCCTTCTCCCACTCTGTCACTCACACACCTGCATTTGCGGTGGTTCATGAGTGCTGTACAAGTGTTTAGAACTACTGGTCTTCCACCTGGACCACAAATAAATGGATATGTGCCCAAAGGGACCCAAGATACCTCAGGTTGTATCTACCTACATCACTCAGAAACAACTCTGGCTGTGTTAACAGAGAAGCTGATGAACTGTGGGCTAAACCAAGGAAGGAGTGTGCTTCTCTCACATAACATGAAATAGGGAGTGGGAGTTGGTTCCATCATCCAAATTTGCCCCCCAGACACCTAGGCTTTTCCTTTCTTCTCTGCCCATCTTTGCAAGTAAACCTCTCATCTTCAATCTTGTCATCTTATGGGGTATCTTAATCTGCTCGGACTGCCAGGACAGAATCTCTAGACAGAGTGGCTTAAACCACAGGAATGTATGTATGTTCTCACAGTTCTGGAGAACACACCTGGCATCCCCAGTGGTCCTAGTGGTAAAGAACTTGCCTCCCAATGTAGGAGACATAAGAGATGCGGTTTTGATCCCTGGGTCAAGAAGATCCCCTGGAGGAGGGCATGGCAACCCATGCCATTATTCTTGTCTGGGAAATCCCATGGACAGAGGACCCTGGTGGGCTACGGTCCATGGGTCACAAAGAGTCGGACATGACTAAAGCGACTTAGCACGCACATTTGCACAGTTCTGGAGGCATGAAGCCTGAGACCAGGGTGCTAGCCGTCTTGATTTCTGGGACGGGCTCTCCTCTGGGTTTAGAGTCACCTTCTTCTGAATTCATGTGCCCTTTTGTTGGTATGTGCTTATGGTGGAGAGAGAGATCTCACTTCTTGTTCCTAAAAAGTCACTAATCCAGTTATATTACTATCCCCACCCTTATGACTTCATTAACCTCAGTTAATCTCAAAAAAGCCCCATATTCAAATATAATCAGATTGGGACTTAAAAGTTCAACATGAATTATAGGGGAATACAGTTCAGTCCATAGTAAGGGGTAATCATGGCTGACATAATCTAGCACTGCAATTGTAACAGGAAGAAGAAAGGAATACAAAAAAATATTTTTGTTGTTGTCCAGTCACTATGTCATGTCTGACTCTTTGGGACCCAGTGGGCTGCAGCACGCCAGGCTTCCCTGCCCTTCACTATCTCCCAGAGTTTTCACAGACTCGGGCCCATTGAGTCAACAATGCCATCCAACCATTTCATCCTGTCGCCCTCTTCTTGAGCTGCCTTCAGTTTTTCCCAGCATCAGGGTCTTTTCCAGTGAGTCAGCTCTTTGCAGTAAGTGGCCAAAGTATTGGAGTTTCAGCTTCAACATTGATTCTTCCAATGAAAGTCCAGGGTTGATTTCCTTTAGGATTGACTAGTTTGATCTCCTTGCTGTCCAAGGGACATTCAAGAGTCTTCTCCAGCACCACAGTTCAGAATTATCAGTTCTTAGGTGCTCAGATACCTTTATGATCCAACTCTCACATCCGTACCTGACTAGTGGAAAACCCATAGCTTTGACTATATGGACCTTTCTCAGCAAAGTGATGTCTCTGCTTTTTAATATGCTCTCTATGTTTGTCATAGCTTTCCCTCCAAAGTGCATATTTTAATTTCATGGCTGCAATCACCATCTGTAGCAATTTTGGAGCCCAAGCAAATAAAACTTGTCTTTGTTTCTGCTCTTTCCCCATCTATTTGCCATGAAGTGATGGGACTGGATGCCATGATCTTAGTTTTCTGAATGTTGAGTTTTAAGCCAGCTTTTTCACTCTCCTCTTTGACCTTCATCGAGAGGCTCTTTAACTCCTCTTAGCTTTCTGCCTTTAGGGTGGTATCATCTACATCTCTGAGGTTATTGATATTTCTCCCAGTAAGCTTGATTCGTCCAGCTCAGCATTTCTCATGATGTACTCTGCGTAGAATTTAAATAAGCAGTGGGATAATAGACAGCCTTGATGTACTCCTTTCCCAATTTTGAACCAGTCCATTGTTCATGTCCAGTTCTAACTGCTGCTTCTTAACCTGCATACAGGTTTCTCCAGAGGCAGGTAAGGTGGTCTGGTATTCCCATCTCTTTAAGAAATTTCCACAGTTTGTTATGATCCACACAAAAGCTTTAATGTGGTCCATGAAGCAGAAGTAGACCTTTTTTCTGGAATTCCCTTGCTTTCTCTATGACCCAACAGATGTTGGAAACTTTATCTCTGGTTCCTCTGCCTTTTCTAAATTCAGCTTGTACATCTGGAAGTTCTCAGTTCACATTCTACTGAAGCCTAACTTGAAGGATTTTGAGCATTATCTTGCTAACATGGGGAATGAGCCCAATTGTATGGCATTGCCCTTCTTTGGGATTGGAATGACAACTGATCTCTTCCAGTCCTGTGGCCACTGCTGAGCTTTCCAAATTTGCTGGCAAACTGAGTACAGCCCTTTAACAGCATCATCTTTTAGAATTTTAAGTAGCTCAACTGGAATTCCACAACCTAGGAAAGAACTTCTGGTCTGACTTCCACTTTATGTCCCATGGTCCTTCCCCAGCTGCAGAGAAGACTTAGAACTGAGAGCGGGGTGACTGGAAATGAAGAGGCGTTAACTGACCAAGTTCACAGTCTGACAAAGTTGATGTAACTATTTACCCTAATTTTTTTTTTAAGTAATGAAATGGTAAAGCTTCCAAAGGAAGTTATCAATCTTTTTGATGATGACTCTACAATGAGGGTCCCTTTTTTTTAAGGGGTTCTTGATACCTTAACAGAAGAACCTCTCTTAGGTTGCTGCTGCTGCTGCTAAGTCGCTTCAGTCATGTCCGACTCTGTGCTACCCCACAGACGGCAGCCCACCAGGCTCCACCGTCCCTGGGATTCTCCAGGCAAGAACACTGGAGTGGGTTGCCATTTCCTCCAATGCGAAAAGTGAAAGTGAAGTCGCTCAGTCATGTCCAACTCTTCATGACCCCATGCTCCTCCATCCATGGGATTTTCCAGGCAAGAGTACTGGAGTGGGCTGCCATTGCCTTCTCCATCTCTTAGGTTAGAGAGAGGTTATTAGCTAACTTTTGCTGCGTAACAAAGTTCTCCGAAGTTCAGCGGTCAGCAACTTGAGTTGGGCTGCTCTAGACAATTCTCCTCCCAGTCTTGATGGGAGTCACACACGCATCCAGATCAGCTATGATGTTGGCCGAGATGGCTCGGCTCTGCTCCACATGGTCTCTCAATCCTGATGCAGGCCAACCTGGGATGGCTTCCAAGAGACAAAGAGAACTGGCACCTTCACCTCTGTGGTCCAAAGCAAATCCCAAGATCAGCCCAGAGTTAAGGTGAAGGGTTTAGGCGAGCAGACTCTACCCATTGTTGGATGAAGTGGCAAGGTCACATCATAAAGACTGGGAATATGGAGGGCGTGTCTATAATCAGTCATGGTCACGTGGACACTGGTCACGTGGTATGAAGCAGGTGAACAAATGTGGAAATGAGAATAAGAAGGATGTTCTTACTACGAAGATATTTTGTTGCCTTACGTCAATACCACTCCCAGAGCAAATTAAAGTGAACATTCTAGCCCATATCAGAAAAGATTTTTAGGGCTTCCCTAGCGGCTCAGTGGTAAAGAATCCACCTGCCAATGTAGGAGACAGAGGTTCAATCCCTGGTCCTGGAAGATCCCACATGGCTCGTAGCAGCTGAGCCGGTACAACACAACTACCACGCCTGTGCTCTAGAGCCTGCGAGCCACCACTACTGAAGCCTGCGCACCCTAGAGCCCAAGCCCCACAACAGAAGAAGCCATGTGACGGGAAGCCCATGCGCCACAACTGGAGAAAAACCTGGGCAACAACGAAGACCCAGCACAGCCAAACATGAACAAGTAAAGAAAAGAATTTTTTTAAGATTTTTTTGAAAAGAAGCTCCATGTTCCATGACTAGCTTCTGTCTTGAGTCCCAAACTCTGCTAAACCTTCATATATTTATCCTCTCATCCAAGCAAGAATGACAAGCTCTTTGATGAATATTATTTGTCTAAAAATTAATGCAAGAGGAAAGCTGGAAATCCATGAGCAGCTTACTTAAGTGATCAATAAGTACTGAATGGCCCCAAAACTGCATGAGCAAGTGCCTTGAGCAGTAAGAGATCTTTCTTGTCACCTTCTCCTGTCCCCACACGTTTGGTCCTGGAGAAATGTGAAAATCAGGCCTTCATCACATTAGCTTTCTGTCCATGTCCTTAAAGAAGGGGTCTCTCCACCTGGGATGATAATGACTCACAGATAGGGGCAGAAGTGTTCCAACCCTATTATTCTTAATTAAAGTCACTACAGATGGATCCATGACCTTAAGAAAAACATTTCTGACCTTTCCATGAGTAGGATCAAACTCATCACTTTATTAATATTCCTCATAGTTCTTCTGCCAGCTCTTTCTAACTCCATTTTAAATGTGTTTGCTGGTTTGTTTGTTTGTTTTTTTTTTTTTTTTTTTTTTAGCCCAGTTCCCTTCTGCTTTCAAAAATAATCAGTATTGGATTCCCCTGGGCATCAGGCACCACCTTTTCTGTTTTATTCCCAGCATGACTGTGTTCATTAAAATTCACTGCAAACTCCCAAAGAAATGCATTCATGTATTTGGGGATTCCAAGGTAGACCAGTAGATCCATCCTCTTGAAATGTTGGATAAAAATTCAGTATTCTCCGACATGAAAACATCAGCATCCTTTACAACATCCCCATTAGAGGACGGATAAGTGCACCCTGGGGTCTACCTCCCAGAAGGTTTGCAGTTAACATCCAGAGATGCACAGCCCCAGGCCCATCAGGACACTCCTGGGCTTCAACCACCCTCCTCCCAGGCTCAACTCGTCCCAAGAGGGCCTCCAAGCAAGTCTGTTTACAGCCATAGACATGTCCATACACAGATGATGGGAGAACGCTCCAACCCCCTGTTCACTTGCTGTCGTTTAAACTATTTTCCCAGATGCTGGCCTGGATTCAAGGTAGAAGACAAAAGAGAACAGAATCCAGGTCAACTGAGGCCAGAATTTAAAAATCGTTGCATCGACCACAATTCAGGGACTACTGTTCAGTCAACCCTACTGTGTGCAAAGCAAGCTCCGAGAGGTGCTCCCAGGGAGGCTTCGCTTTTAAAGAACTTACCCTCTACTTGGAGAAACCTCAGTAGAACAGAGACACAGAGAAAGTAACTGTCAACAATCATAGCTGAGATGTGTATCTTCCATTTACTGAGTGCCCATCAGCTGCCAAGATCACTGTATTCGTATTATCACGTCCAGTCCTCACAATGACCTCACTGTAAAACAAAGAGACTGGGCTTCCCTGGTGGTCCAGTTGTTGAGGATCCACCTTCAAAGCTGGGAACACCGGTTCGATCCCTGGTCTGAGAAGAAAGACCCCGTGTACCGCAGAGCGACCAAGGCCGTGGGTCACAACTACTGAGCCTGTGTTCTAGAGCCGAGGAGCTGCAGCTCCTGAGCCCCTGCCCTGCAGCTGCTGAAGCCTGAGCGCCCTAGAGCCCGAGCTCCACCACAGGAGAAGCCACCTCAGTGAGAAGCCCACGTGTCACAACTAGAGGTAGCCCCGCTCACTGCAACTACGGGCTTCCCTGGTGGCTCAGCTGGTAAAGGATCCGCCTGCAATGCAGGAGACCTGGGTTCCATCCCTGGGTTGGAAAGGTCCCCTAAAGAAGGGATTGGCTGGCCACCCACTCCAGTATTTTAGGGCTTCCCTTGTGGCTCAGCTGGTAAAAAATCTTCCTGCAATGTGGGAGACCTGGGTTCAATCCCTGGGTTGGAAAGATCCCCTGGAGAAGGGAAAGGCTACCCACTCCAGTATTCTGGCCTGGAGACTTCCATGGGCTGTATAGTCTACGAGGTCGCAGAGAGTCGGACACAACTGAGCAAGCTTCACTTACACTGCAACTCTAGAAAGCCTGAGCACCAACAAAGACCCACTGTTGTCAAAATACAAAATAAGTAAATAAATCTTTTTTAGAAAAAAGAATATCAAAAATAAAATGAAGAGACCACAGCTGAAAGAAATTAGACGAGGTGTCCAGGGCACACTGCTTGCAAGCAGCAGATGTGAGTCAAAGGCCACCTGACCTCACTCTGAAGCCTGTCTCCTTCCTCCGTTTTAGGACAGCAGCGAGCATCAGCCAGGCGGAGAGGAGGGTGGAGAAGTGGATCCAGGCTCTGTATGTGGCCTGTGAGGCCATCAGAGTTGGGGCAGCTGTATTCATACCTGTTGGCCTCCCGCTCAGCTGAATTGTGGGGCAGGCAAAGGTGCCCAGACTCTGACTCCCCACGTGGAGGAGGAAGGTGTTAGTCCACATGAGTGCTGGCCGCATTTCAAGACGCCATGTTAAGCAAGATGAATAAACTCTGGAGATCTTCCATATAGCACCGTCCTTATAGTAAGCAGTACTATATTGTACACTCAAAACTTTGTTTAGAGGGTATATCTCATATTAAATGTTCTTGCCAAAATTAAATAATTTTTTTTAATTTTATTTTTAATTGGAAGATAATTGCTTTGCAATACTGTGATGATTTCTGCCATACATCAACATGAATCAGCTGTAGGTATACAAATGTTCCCTTCCTCTTGAACCTCCCTCCCATCTCCCATCCCATCCCACCCTTCTAGGTTGTCACAGAGCACTGGGTTTGAGTTCCCTGAGTCACACAGCAAATTCCCACTGGAAATCTATTATACTTACGGTAATGTATATGTTTCAGTGCTACCCTCTCAATTCCTCCCAGCCTCTCCTTCCCCACTATGACCACAAGTCTCTTCTCTAATCTGTGTCTCCATTGCTGCCCTGCATACAGGTTCATCAGAACCACTTTTCTAGATTCCATATCTATGTGATATTTCTTTTTCTCTTTCTGACTTACTTCACTCTGTATAATAGGCTCTAGGTTCATCCACCTCATTAGAACTGACTCAAATGTGTTCTTTTTTATGGCTGAGCAATATTCCATTGCATATAAAAGACCCCTAGCCCTACCTCTTCCCCACTGTGGCAGCTAATAAACTTCTGGCATGAGTGAAACAGACCAGTGTCCGAAGGAGAGCAAGGAGTTTGCATCTCCTGTGGTGGCACCAACTCCAGCTGATTAAGTCTAACTGCTTGGAGGGCTGGGCTGAAAAGGGTGGTAGGACATCAGAGCTCATCAAGAAAAAAGCACCATGCTCATTAGCAATGCCTCCCATGGAAAAGGGAAAAGGAGGTGTCTCATACATACTGCCTACCTTGGGCAATGGCCACCCAGACCTGTGTTCACATCCCCTTCACTTCCTGTGTGATCCTCAGCAAGGAAATTCAACCTTTCTCACCCTTAGTTTCTTTACCCGTAAAATGCACAAACTTTCCTCAAAGATCTGTTTTGGAGATTAAAAAAATAATAATGTTCTATAGCCTGAAAGTTTACGTTGCCACAAAATTTATATGTTGAAGACTTTAACCCCCAATGTGAAAGTATTGAGAGGTGGGGCCTCTGGGAAATGATTAGTTTTAGATGCTGTCTTGAGGGTGGAGCCCCCACAATAGGATTAGTGCCCTTATAAGAAGAAAAGGGAACTCAAGTGAGGATACAGAGAAACGGCCGGGGTCTACAAACCAGGAAGAGGGCCTTCGCCAAAACCCACGTCTGCCAGCAACTTGATCTTGGAGTTCTCAGCCTCCAAAAGAGTGAGAGATAATATTGTTTAAGCCACTGAGCCTATGGCATTTTGTCATAACCTCCAGAGCAAACACATACATATAAACCACTTCATCCATTACCTTTATACTCCCTAGTAAGCACTCAACTAGTGACGGATATTGTTTTTATTTGTTAATATTGCATGCTAACAAATGTACACATTATTCTGCATTAACAACATATAAACAAAATGTAACAATGACAAAAATCCAATGCACTGAGATAATGCAATTTTGGTGCATTAATCCCAGATGTTAAGAACTGGATGCCTGTTAATTATGAGAGCACAGCAGTGTGTCTGCAAACTGTGATGAGGTTTACTTGTGAACAGTGCTAGTATCTAAAATCTCCTTTTAAATGTGTTACTAGAATTTTCTCTATTGCTTAGAACTTGCTTGCGACCTAAGTTTTCCTGGTCCTCCTCACTTTTGGGTGTATTTGAAGTCAATGGAACTATGATACACAGAATCCACTGATTCTCACCATGAGTCCCCATTGACTCAGCCTCCATAACTCCCTTAACCTCTCTGGAGACAATCAATGGTCTTGGAGGAAATTGCTGTTCCTGGGGTTCTGTGGTCTAAGAAGGTGCTTCCTTCCTCCCTTCTGTTTTAACAAAACAGCTGATCTCAAAAGTGGTGGATATGAGTCTAGAGGTTCTTAAGAGATATATCTTTAGAATAACCCCAATCTGGGCTCAGAATAACATGTCTACTTAATGACTGAGCCTTAGAAGAGCTAAGAAACATGTGAGTTTCTGAAGGAACATTTTACATCCACCTAAGAGAACATTTTATGAGAATCCTGAGAGCATTTCTCAGATGCAAGTCACAACAGCAGATGGGGAATCTGGGTGCTGGTTGGGAACTGTAGCATCCAGCTCTGCTAGCAATTCACACGTCCCTGGAGCTGGGTGGGCACACACCCTGTGCTGAGAAACCCAGACCCAGTCACTGACCTCTGAGCAGCAGAACAAGTGACAGAGAGCAGCCGGGGGACATTCACTGTGACTCAGCACAGCATAAGGGTTTACAAGTTCACTGAGTGTCAGGATGCTAGGGAGGGGCCCCATGCTACTGAAATGAGGCGCCTCTCCTGAAGGGCGGGTGTGAATTCAAATACGTGTAATACTGGGGTATTGGTTTCCCAGGGTGGTCAGAACAAATCACACAAACTTGGTGGGTGAAAACAATAAACACCGATTCTCTCTCATTTCTGGTGGCCAGACATCTGAAATCACGCTGTCAGCAGGGTCTCACTCCCTCCAACGTCCCTGGAGGAGAATCCTTCTCTGCCTCCTCCAGTCTCTGGTGGTTCCTGGCATTCCTTGGCTTGTGGCCACATCACTCCTGTCTCTGCCTCTGTCTTCACATGGCTCCTTCCCTCTGTCTCTGGGTTCCTTTCTTCTCAAAAGGACAAGTTAGGATCCACTCTAAATCCATCATGATCTCAAGATACTTAATTACATCTTCCAAGACAATATTTCCATAAGGTCATCTTCTTAGGTTCTGACTGTATATGAATTTGGGGGACACTATGAACCCCCACCCCGGGTGGGGATCCCTGGGTTGGGAAGATCCCCTAGAGGAGAGCACAGCAACCCACTCCAGTACTCGTGCCTGGAGAATCCCATGGACAGAGGAACCTAGCGGGCTATAGTCCATAGAGTCCCAAAGAGTCAGACTCAATTGAAGCAACCTAGCATGCATGCACATTCACCCCGCTACACATGCCACTATAAACCCAAACTTCCCCAAGCATCACAGGTAGATGGATGAGTCTGGCTGCAAACAGGAAAGTCTGTGGACAAAGTTGTCTTCCAGCATGTCTTTACAGGGAGGGTGAAATGTTAACTTATAGAGCTGGGAACCATGGCTCTGGGTGGCAGCAGGGGGCTAATCAGAGGCCATATGGTTTGGAGAAAGGCCTTTGTCGTAAGCTACAAGACTGGATTTTAATTTCATTCTGCTTCTACTAACTATGCAGTCTTATCCATGCAACCAAATCTAGTATCAGTGTTCTCACCTGTAGAATGGGATATTGGTAGACCCCACCTCTGTTGTTGTTGTTAGTGGGGCTTCCCTAGGGGCTCAGACTATAAAGAATCTGCCTGTGATACAGAAGACCTGGCTTCAATCCCTGGGTCAGGAAGATCCCCTAGAGAAGGATAGGGCTACCCACTCCAGTATTCTTGCTTGGAGAATACCTTGGACAGAGAATATCAGTTTTCTCATCTGTACAGTGGGAGATTGGTAGAGCTCACCTCTGTTGTTGTCATGGTTAAATAATTTTCTATTTATAAAACGCTTACTCTGGGGCCTGGCTCATGGAAACATCGGTGGGTGTCACTCTAATCTTGTTCTTCATCACCCTCGTTGGGTGGGTGGGAGTCAGTCTCATCTAGTTCCTCATTATCCTCATTGTTCATGCATGTGGACCCCTCTGCAAGTATCAGTTACCCCTTTTACATTAGCAAGAAAGCCCAGCTCTGAGTCACCTCCTGGGGCTGCTGTGTCTAGGTGTCAGCACTTTGCTCCTGTCTCAGTCTAGTGCTTCCAGGCTCTGAGCACACTGCCCTGTCTGCCTCTTCACCCCAGCCTCTGCCAAGGTTGGGATGATGCTTGTGAGCAAAAACAGTGTCACGCAACCAAGGCAGCTCCAGTGGGGATCAAATGTGACATCCCCGGGGAACATCTGCCGTGTCAGGACGCTTCCCTTATGACCCACAACACTGAAAATTCCACTGGACTAAATGCAGAATGGGTGGTGGGTTGGAAACAAAAAGCAGGCTGCTCTGAGCAAGGCTGATGGGAACAGATGTGTGCCGCCTCTCAAAGGAGCCTGCTTCACCCCATCCCAACCAAGCCTTCCTGCTAACACCCTGTTTAGAACCAAGGCCCTTCCTTGGTTGGAAGATGAGAAAACCAGCTTCTTTCCTTCTCTTCTGCTTTCCTTTTAATTAATAGACTTAATTTTTTTAAGTTTTAGGTCTACAGAAAAATTGAGCAGACAGTACCAAGAATTTCCTTACACACCCTTCCTCCCCACCTCAGAGTTTCCAAATTATTAACATCTTGCATTAAATATGATACATTTGTTACAATATAACAATATTGATGAAATGATATTGATACTTGATTATCAATTAAAACCCGCAGTTTGTATTAGGACCCTATCTTGTTGCACATTCTGTGGGTCTTCACAAAGGTAATAACACGTATCCATCATTTTGTGCTGTGTTGTGTTCAGTTGCTCAGTTGTGTGCGACTCTTTGTGACCCTTTAGACTGTCGCCCACCAGGTTCCTCTGTCGGTGGGATTTCCCAGGCAAGAATACTGGAGTGGGTTGTCATTTCCTCCTCCAGGGGATCTTCCCAGGGGAAGGTTCCCAGGGGCTGAACCTTCATCTCCTGCATCTCCTGAATTGAAGGCAGATTCTTTACCTCTGAGCCACCAGGGAATCCATCATTATAGTATCAGAATCATTTCACTGCCCTGAAAATCCTTTGTGCTGAAGCTGTTGATCTCTCTCCCATTTCCAAGCCCATAACCCTTGGCACCAGTGCTCTTTTTCACTGTCTCCATAGTTTTGCCTTTCCTAGAATGTCATATAGTTGGAATCACACATATTGGCTTCTTTCAGATTGGCTTCTTTCACTTGGTAATAAGCATTTAAGACTCCTCTGTCTCTTTTCATGGCATGATAGCTCAATTTTTTTAGCACTGAATGAAACACATTCTTTCCTTATCTTTGTTTTCTCAAGGTAATGATTAGACCCACGCTCTGTCTCCAATTTTCAAACAGGCAGAATGTTCTCAGACCAACAGAGGAATAACCAGCAGTCAGGGACTCCCCTAAACGTGCGCACACACACACACACACAGAGCTGTGCCGTGAAATGACACAGGAAGTCTCCGTAACCTATTAGGAGAAGAATCCAGCAGCCTTGGGCACTCGGCTTCTGAAGCAGAGGAAGTTCATTTCCTGGATGTGCAGAGAAGTCTACAGGCAGAGGCACTCATGGACAGGTCAAGGGCAATGACTAGGCTTTTTACAAGTTCATGGTCCCCACGTGTGTTAGTGAACCAAACTCAAGCCCACACGCCATTGCACAGTAAAGCCAGTCTACTCACACTGGGTCTTGGTGAAGGAGCGCGCAGTGTACATTTCAGGTACCAAGCGGAGAGTCTGGGGAGCTGGTGCTTAAAAGCCCTAAGGCCCTGAAGGCTTTCAGGGAAAGGTTTTTAAAGACAGGGTGAAGAAAAGGGGTTATGGGCCATGTGATCAGCTTATGAACATTCTTCTCATTTGGTGGTGAGGTAATTGGGAGTCATCATCATCAACCTTCTGGTTCCACCCAGTCTGGGGTCTCTGTGCTTGTGGGCAGCATGCAGTTAACTTCTTCCACCTGGTGGGGGTTTCAGCATCTGCAAAACAGCGCAAAGGACCTGGCCATGATACTGTCTACAGTCTTGATGAGGAACTAAAGGTCCTTGACTTTGTTTAATAGCTAAACTATTATTATTTTGTCTTGCTTGTCTTTTTTCCTTTCTGCATTTTCTCACTTCTCTGATTAAATTTATTCTTTGACTAAAGTTTTTCTACAGACAAAAGGCACTCAGAGGGCCTGGGGGAAAGTTTGTTCTGGGAAGGTCCCATAGGGTCCTGCTCAGAGGTCCCAATCACACGTGGTCCCGATCACATTGCTACACCTGGAAGTAAGCCACCAGCAGGTACCTCGACATGTTGACATGGGAGGGCAAGACAAGATCAACCAAAGATGCCTACAAGCTTGGAGTTAAGTGGGAAAGAGGATTTCTATTGTGTGCAAAATGGACCTGTGATATCCTGGGCACCCCTCACTGAATGGACTGCGTGAAGCAGGGTCAGGACTAGGGTGAAGCCAGTGAGCCACTGGCCACAGGTGCAAACTTTCAAAAAGCACCAAAAAACTCAGGAATCAAGCCGAATCCTATTCTGATGCAATATACTTAAAAATTAAAATGAATGCTGAAAAATCCATTGTGAACAAAATTCAGTTCAGATCATTTCAGTCGCTCAGTCATGTCTGACTCTTTGCGACCCCATGGACAAAATATCAACATTTTAAACAAAGATGGTACCCAGCCCAGAGCCCTTGCGGAAGCCTGAGGGTGAGTGTGCCTCACTCTTCCCCTAATGCGGGTCCTCAGATGAAGTAATGGGTGTGAACAGGCTCTGAAAATAGCACAGTGCTGCTCAAAAGCAAGGTGATGCTGCTAGGAGTATACTATTGCTGCAGATAATGAGGGTAGTAACAATTCAGAGAAAAGACAGCTGTGTCTGGATGGACTCAGGAGATTCAAGAAAGTGCCGTGTATCAGAAACGAGCCTTGACAGGTGGGTAGGATCACTGAGGCAGAGGGGAGGCTGCCAGGGGCAGACAAGCACAGAGCAAAGGGACAGACACGTGCTGCCGGGAGGAACACAGGACATGGGGCGACGCTGTCTTAATTCAAATGGAAAATGAGTCTTAAAAACATGAAAAGAAATACAGTGAGAAGGGCCAGAGTTTGGGGGTCCCAAAAGTTCCATCAGGGTTCGAGATGGATGCAGTAAACATAGTGTCCCAAGCACAGAATTCTCTAATGACAATTGAAAAGCAAGAACTAATCAACAGGGACCTCCCTGGCAGTCCAATGATTAAGACTTCACCTTCCAACGCAGGGGGTTTGGGTTCGATCCCTAGTCCAGGGGCTAAAATCTCGGTTGCCTCGTGACCAAAAAATAAAACAGAAGCAATATTGTTAACAAATTCAATAAGGACTTTTTAAATGGTCCACATCAAAAAAAAAAAAAAAACAATCTTTAAAAACTTGAAAAGAGCTATGAACAGGACAAATCCTGTTGCTGCCTTTAGAGGTATAGGTATATACAGACATTTTTTCCATCATAAAAATAATACAAGCTCATTCTATAAAATTGGGGCTTCCCTGGTGGCTCAGATGGTAGAGTCTGCCTGCAATGCAGGAAACCAGGGTTCAATCCCTGGATTAGGAAGATCTCCTGGAGAATGAAATGGCAACCCACTCCAGTGTCCTTGCCTGGAAAATCCCATGGACGGAGGAGCCTGGTGGCTCCATTCTATAAAATTAGGAAAACACAAAAAAAGAAAAAGAGAAACACTTGCAGAAGTGTGATGTATTTCTTTCCCACATTCTCCAGGAAGAGGCAGTTCTCTAGGAAGAGATAGTTATGTTTGGAGGGCTAGTGTAACAAACTTAAAAAAGACTCAAAAGCCATGTATATGGAAACATTGACTTTGACATGGCAAAGAGTAACGTGTGAGGGGACTAGGTCCTTCCTTTGGGAATTCTCACTCAGGCAAGGCTAGCATACAAAATTATACTCCAAATCCTTTAGAAACTTCTGTTCAAATAAACCCCTTCCATAGATGAAACACAGTTCTTTTTCTGGCTTGGAAAAAGCAGGATGGCCTTGACGCTTTGGGTCATGTTTTTCTTTCCTCTTTTCAAACAGCTGTTACCAGCTTGATGGTCAGAATATTAGGAACATTTTCCTGTCCTTCTGAGACAGGCGTCATTCCTGAGTCTCTGAGCTGCAGAGAACGACTATGCCTGGGGCTTTTGATAAAATGGGCTGCCGGTGGGCAAGGTTGCTGTCAAGGTTGGTGTTCCCGGTTCCACCTATGGGATCTATTGTTCCTCTTTCTTCTGTAAAGGTTAAGAGTCCTTTCCCAGTGCCTATGAAGCATCTCTTGCTATCAACCAATACCAGGAACACCGCTAAAAGAGCCAGACTGAGAAGTCTGCACCAGGCGCATCATTTCCTTCAATAGGCAAGATTTGTATTGTGAAGTTCACCCGCCTACCAATGCAGGAGACATGAGAGATGCTGGTCCGATTCCTGGGTCGGGAAGATCCCCTGGAGGAGGGCATGACAGCCCACTCTGGTATTCTTGCCTGAACAATCCGTAGACAGAGGAGCCTGGCGGGCTACAGTCCTTGGGGTCTCAAAGAGTCGGACATGACTGAGCCACCGAGCACGCACTCATGAGTTCATAACAGAAGTGCCAGCTGAAAGGTGGTTGTTTACTCCACTTAATGCTATTAATTAAAAACGCGATGCACCTTCTAAAACAAGACACCAATTCTGCACCTTTAATTAACTAAGCATACTCAGATGGCAAAGAATTTTGCCTACAATGCAGGAGACCCAGGTTCGATCCTTGGGTTGGGAAGATCCCCTGGAGAAGGGAATGGCAACCCACTCCAGTATTCTTGCCTGGAAAATTCTGTGGACAGAGGAGCCTGGTGAGCTACTGTCCACAGGGTCGCAAAGAGTCAGACGTAACTAAGTGATCAACGCTTTCACTTTTCACTTTCTAATACTTAATAATAGTACTTCAATTCAGTTCAGTTCAGTCACTCAGTCATGTCCGACTCTTTGTGACCCCATGGACTGCAGCACGCCAGGCTTCCCTGTCCATCACCAACTCCCAGAGTTTACTCAAACTCATGTCCATCAAGTAGGTGATGCCATCCAACCATCTTATCCTCTGTTGTCCCCTTTTCCTCCACCTTCAACCTTTCCCAGCATCAGGGTCTTTTCCACTGTGTCAGTTCTTCGCATCAGGGGGCCAAAGGATTGGAGTTTCAGCTTCTAAAAATACTAACCATGAGCTTAGCTTTATTCTAAGTGCTGGAGTGCATGATGGCTTGGACAACGTAAGAAGCAAGTGTAACAACCCAAGGATAAAGTAACACAGTGATACAGACCAGGGGTCCTGAGGGTGGAAATGCAAGAGCTGGACCACTGCTGGCAAGGTCACTCAGAGGACTTGGGGATAACGAAGCCGTGCGTTGAGCAAAGGACAGCAGAGTTAGCGCTGAGCAGATAAGATGCACGGGTCGCAGACAGCAGTGACCTTTGTTTGCTAGAGGAGCAAGAGCATAAATCTGTATGTGTGTGAGTTGCTACTAAATTTGCTAATGTATTAAGGATGAAAAGGATTTTTCCCAGAAACTTGTCACTTTTCCTGAGAAGATGCAATCATTTCACAGCATCCCTGTTGAGCTGATGCTGTGGTCCAGGATACACACAGCATATACTACTGTGTAGCATAAAGAAATGGCAGCAGTATCTTCATGCTGCCGAAATATGTAAATGAGATTTTATCCTGTTTGAAATGTACTTTATCAGATTTAGTGGAGAATAATTTTTTTTTTAGAATGTAAAGTAAAAGATAGAAAAATGAGAAAGCTAAAGAAACTCCCCAAAATTTTTGGCAAGGAGAGAGTAAAGAGCAAGAGAAACATATGCTATACAGATAAAAATTGGAAAATGCTAAGGTGGCAGCATAATCTGAGACATTCTACCCAAGTCTCTTGAGCTTTATAATTTAGTCTTTTAAAATTAAACCAATTTAGAATATTTAATTTTACAGCATTGCTTTCATTTCTTTTTTTTTTTTTCACTGCTGGAAAAATCAGAGAGGGGAATTTAAGAGTATGATAATTCTAAAATAAATATTAAGTGGCTGAATAAAAACAAGCCACTTTCACCTGCTATAACCTGTAAATTGGTTGAGTGTGTACTGTAAAATGTGTGTATTTCTGTGCATATGCACACACATGCATGTGTGGGTTTCTATCAAGGAATCCTGCATGTTGTACATTTCTACAAGATTTCCATTTCGCCAGCTGGGTATGAGCATAATAATATGTGCAAATAATGATAAATTGTCTTGACATACTGCTTCCACTGGGCATCCTTTTGAGATTAGGATATGAAAATTCTTCTCTCAAATATAATTTCAGAACACTCTTTAATTCTTAGGTCTTTGTCTTTATTATAATATGTCTTTAAAAATAGGGTTATAGTCTAATTTACCATGGCTAAAGAAAAAGGCAACCTAAGGAGGTAAGATTCTTCTCACTCAGAATTTTATTTATGGACCATGAATGTATGGATAAGTGTTTCCTAAAATATTTCTCATGCAATTCTAGTGTTGCAATACTCCGAGGGGGAGAAATCATTCCATATTCAAACAAGACGAGAAGGTACCTTATTTTACGTTCCTTTTGGACTTCTCAGGCGCAGTATCACCATATAAGGCATCCTGAAATAGAGACATCTTTTTAACATCATTTCTCAAACTTACGTGCCCAGAAAAACCCCTGCCTCTTTTTTCCCCAAAAAGCATACTCTGTGGGAGTGATGCACGTCTACCTCAACCAAAAGATATTCATTATAGATGAGGTGGTCATTACCGTATTTACTATAAATCAGAATTACCCATCTGGAAAGTCTCCTTGAATCCAGCAGTGCTTTCAGCCCCATTGCTAAGGTTGGTGAGCAGATACTCATTGCAAAATCCACAAGAGGATTAAATCAAGTGTATCTGTTAAGGTTTACCAGAGAAGCAGAACAAGTAAGAGACATATTAAGATACTTACTGTAAGGATTGGTTTATGTAGTTGTGGACGCCAGTCTGAAATGTGTGGGGCAAAGCCCTCAAGTGATGTTCTATCTTCTTTGACTTTCTGTACCTCAAATCTGAGATGGAACGTTAATGATTATTAATGGATTTTATGTTAGATAATAGGTCTTCCCCAGTGGCTCAGTGGTGCAGAATCCACCTGCAATGCAGGAGTGGCAGAAGAAGAGTATTCCATTGGATGGAGACCTAGAATTCCATCATTTCTAGGTCAGGAAGACCCCCTGGAGGAGGGCATGGCAACCCACTCCAGTATTCTTGCCTAGAGAATCCCATGCACAGAGGAGCCTACGGGCTACAGTCCAAAGGGTCACAAAGAGTCAGACACAACTGAAGCGACTGAGCACATGTTAGATAATAAGAAAAGAAAATTAGCTGGTCAATATATAAATACAAATATATGCCTTAAAAATAGGAAGAAACGCTCATAACTATCACAGTCCTCATTTCTGCAACTCCTCACATGACCAGATTATCTAGGACAATCTTCTTTACTTCAGATCAATTGATTATGAACTTTAATCACATCTACAAATACCTTCATGGCAACCTCGAGACTGGGGTTTGAGTAACTAGGGACTGTAGCTTAGCCACGCTGGTGTATCTGAATGACCATTATATTTTCCCAGTGGGTGACCCAACTGTCATCCTTGAGGAGTCTGGACCATTATCAGTCATGCAAATTTGTATTGGGTATTGGGTTTTGTAATTTCCCACTGACTTTAATCATGGAGTATGGCAGTACTATGAGTTGACCTAAAGGATCTCTTGTATTCCAGACATACTCTTCATTAACCCCCTGTGTAGTAACAATCAAATTTCTCCTTGGTAATTAGAATCAAGTGTCCCAGTTAGTACATTAACCCCCTTCATTGCCTGTTAATTCAGGGGCACGAGATGCCCAGAGTGGCTGATGGCAGTCATAACTTTCAGTTCAATGTGATCATAGTATCTTGTGGTAGAAGAACTACTTCTTAGAGACCAAGACTTCTAGACCAGCAGAGCCTAAAAATGAGAGGCCAGTAAACAAAAATGTTTGCTAGGTGTAATAGTGAGTGGATCTGTGAATCTATAGGAGCAACAGTACCATATATCAGACACTATTTAGAGCACATATTGCACCCTAAAGGACATCCCAGTTTTGGCAGAATTTCACATAAGGAAGGCAAATCCAGATTAAGTATCTATTCATGCATTTAAAAAAAAGTGTTGCCTTTTCCATGATGGAAATGGTCCCGTGTAATCAATCTGTCACCAGGTAACAAATTGGTTACCCCCATGGAAGTGTGCCATGTTGGGGAATTCACAAGGATCCAATTACTTCTCATAGGCTGGGCCTTCATTCATGGCTGTAGACACAGTGGCCTTGTGAGTTCCTGATCCATGCCTAACCTCCATCCCTGCCACCATGGCCACTTTATCCATGAGCCTCTGGGCAATGACAGGAGTGGTTGGAAAAAGATGCTGACTGGTATCCACAGGAGAGACCACCCTGTCCATTTGATAATTAAAATCTCCCTTGACAGAGG
This sequence comes from Bos javanicus, assembly GCF_032452875.1. NCBI lineage: Eukaryota > Metazoa > Chordata > Mammalia > Artiodactyla > Bovidae > Bos > Bos javanicus. The sequence continues at coordinate 149,855,481 of NC_083868.1, read as the reverse complement.
TCACCCTTTGGTGAGCATTTACAAAGGGCCCCTTCTTTGTCCATTCAAGGATATCTAACTACATACCTTTTCCCAGGCCCCCTCGTCACCAGTTTTTTGATCATATTTGTTCCAGGTCTCTGCCTGTTCAGCCACACTATTGGCCAGAGCACATGAAGTGGGATATAATCACACACCTGGCTATTCTGCTTCCAGACAAAATGAATCACCACGTATACTGACCGACACTTACAGCACTCACGTATATACCCACGTTGTACGTATCACCTCCAGTTGACAATGGAGTCCTGCCATGCACACCAACTTGGTCGCTCCATGGATCAGACAATAACCGATACGTGATGGACAGCTGAGTTCACATGGTAACTCAGTTACGGAAATGTTAAGGATCCGCACTGTGATTCAATTATAGGAGCTACCAACAGCTTCAGGCAGAATCCCAACCTGCACTGACACTTCAGACAGGATCAGATATACTGGATCATAGGGTCCGAGGGGCAGATCAGCTTGTGCAGCAGCCTGGAGTGTCTGTTGCAGAGCCTTCTCTTACTCTGAGCCCCGTTATAAACCAACAGCTTTTCAGGCACTTGGCACACAGACCAGAGTAACACACCCCAGGGATGACTGTGCTGCCTCTAAACTCCAAAGAGGCCCACTGTGCCTCATTTTAGATTGTAAGAGGGTCAGATGCAGCAATCTATTCTTCAACTTGGAAAGGATGTCTTGACATGTCCAACCCCACTGAACCCTAGACAATTTCATCAAGGTGTAATTCTCCTGAACTTTTTGTGCAACTTACTTCCCAGCTTCTGGCATGCAAACATCTTACCAACAAGACTATTGCAGTTGCTGCTTCTCTCCTTCTAGGTCCAATCAGCACAAGGTCACCAGGTTAAGGGCTTCCCAGGTGATGCAGTGGTAAAAGAATCTGCCTGCCAATGCAGGAGATGCAGGTTCAATCCCTCGGTCAGGAAAATCCCCTGGAATAGGGAATGGCAACCACTCCAGTATTCTTGCCTGGAAAATCCAAGAGGAGGCTGGTGGGCTACAGCCCACAGGATAGAAAAGAGCCAGACACCACTGAACACGCATGCACACACCAGTTTAATGAACCAGTGTGATGTATTATAGGAAGGAAGAGTGATCAAGGTCCCTGAAGATTGTATTATGACATTAGATTGAAGAGTTAAGTCTGGATGAGGAAGGTATATTGCTGGCCTTGCTAGCTGAAATCAAGCTATCTCTGGTGATCCCTAACAACAGGCATAGAGAAGAAAATACTTTCCAAATCAATAGCTGCACACTAGGTGCCAGGGGATGTGCTCATTTGCTCAAGCAACACAACCACATCTGGAACAACAGCTGCAGTTGAACTTGTCATCTGATTGAGTGATAAATCCATTGTCATTCTCTGAAATACATCTGTCTCCCGCACAAATAGGCAAGTTGGGTGGGGAGGTGGTGGAAATCATCACTACCCTTGTTATTGTTCTTCAGTCGCCCAGTCTGTCCAACTCTGCAACCCCATGGATTGTAGCACACCAGCCTTCACTGTCTCTCACCATCTTCCGAAGTTTGCCCAAGTTCGTGTCCACTGCTTCAGTGATGCCATCCAGCCATCTCATCCTCTGACACCCTCTTCTCTTCTGCCCTCCATCTTTCCCAGCACCAGGGACTTTTCCAATGAGTCGTCTGTTTGCATCAGGTGACCAAAACACTGGAGCTTCAGCTTCAGCATCAGTCCTCAGTGCTGGCACCCTTATGAGACATTACATTTGATTTACCATTTTTGTGGGTAAAGGCAATTCTAGGGCTACCATTTGACCTTTCCTACCACATGCCCTTACTCCAGAGATTGTGCATGCATGTGTGTTCAACTGCTCCAGTCACGCTTGACTCTTTGCAACCCTATGGACTGTAACCTGCCAGGCTCCCCGTTCATGGGTTTCTCCAAGCAAAAATACTGGACTGGGTTGCTGTGCCCTCATCCAGGGGATCTTCCCATCCAGGAATTGAACCCATGTCTCCTGGGTCTCCTGCATTGCAGCTGAATTCTTTACTGCTGAGCCATTGGGAAAGCCCCACTCCATAGCTCAGGGAACCCATATGGAGATTCTGCCAGTTGTTGGGTTTATCTCTTCCAATACAGTTTACTTCAGTTCAGTTCAGTCACTCAGTCATGTCCAACCCTTTGCAACCCCATGAACTGCAGCACACCAGGCCTCCCTGTCCATCACAAGCTCCCGGAGTTTACTCAAACTCGTGCCCATTGAGTCAGTGATACCATCCAACCATCTCATCCTCTGTTGTCCCCTTCTCCTCCCACTTTCAACCTTTCCCAGAATCAGGGTCTTTTCCAATGAGTCAGTCCTTCACATCAGGTGGCCAAATTATTGAAGTTTCAGCTTCAGCATCAGTCCTTCCAGTGAATATTCAGGACTGATCTCCTTTAGGACGGACTGGTTGGATCTCATTGCTGTCCAAGGGACTCTCAAGAGTCTTCTCCAACACCACATTCCAAAAGCATCAATTCTCCAGTGCTCAGCTTTCTTTATAGTCCAACTCTCACATCCATACATGACTATTGGAAAAACCATAGCTTTGACTAGACAGACCTTTGTTGGCAAAGTAATATCTCTGCTTTTTAAAAAGCTGTCTAGTTTGGTCATAAGTTTCCTTCCAAGGAGCAAGAATCTTCCAGTTTCATGGCTGCAGTCACCATCTGCAGTGATTTTGGAGCCCAAAAAGATAAAGTTTCTCACTGTTTCCACTGTTTCCCCATCTATTTGCCATGAAGTGATGGGACCAGATGCCATGATCTTAGTTTTCTGAATGTTGAGCTTCAAGCCAACTTTTTCACTCTCCTCTTTCACTTTCATCAAGAGGCTCTTAAGTTCTTCTTCACTTTCTGCCATAAGGGTGGTGTCATCTGCATATCTGAGGTGATTGACATTTCTCCCAGCAATCTCGATTCCAGTTTGTGCTTCATCCAACCCAGCATTTTGCATGAAGTACTCTGCATAGAAGTTAAATAAGCAGGGTGACAATATACAGCCTTGACATACTTCTTTCCCGATTTGGAACCAGTCTGTTCCATGTCCAGTTCTAACTGTTGCTTCCTGACCTGCATACAGATTTCTCAGGAGGCAGGTCAGGTGGTCTTGTATTCCCATCTCTTTCAGAATTTTCCACAGTTTGTTGTGATCCACACAGTCAAAGGCTTTGGCATACTCAATAAAGCAGAAGCAGATGTTTTTCTGGATCTCTCTTGCTTTTTTGATGACCCAACGAATGTTGGCAATTTGATATCTGGTTCCTCTGTCTTTTCTAAAACCAGCTTGAACATCTGGAAGTTTACGGTTCATGTACTATTGAGCCTGGCTTGGAGAATTTTGAGCATTACTTTGCTAGCGTGTGAGATGAGTGCAATTGTGCCGTAGTCTGAACATTCTTTGGCATTGCCTTTCTTTGGGATTGGAGTGAAAACTGACCTTTTCCAATCCTGTGGTCACTGCTGAGTTTTCCAAATTTGCTGACATATTGAGTGCAGCACTTTGACAACATTATCTTTAGGATTTGAAATAGCTCAACTAAATTCCATCACCTCGACTAGCTTTGTTCATAGTGATGCTTCCTAAGGCCCACTTGACTTCACATTCCAGGATGTCTGGCTCTAGGTGAGTGATCACACCATCATGGTTATCTGGGTCATGATGATCTTCTTTGTATAGTTTTTCTGTGTATTCTTGCCACCTCTTCTTAATATCTTCTGCTTCTGTTCAGTCCATACCATTTCTGTCCTTTATTGTGCCCATCTTTGCATGAAATATTCCCTTAGTATGTCTAATTTTCTTGAAGACATCTCTGGTCTTTCCCATTCTATTGCTTTCCTCTATTTCTTTGCATTGATCACTGAGGAAAGCTTTCTTATCTCTCTGTGCTATTCTTTGGAACTCTGCATTCAAGTGGGTATAGCTTTCCTTTCCTCCTTTGCCTTTCACTTCTCTTCTTTTCTCAGCTATTTTTAAGGCCTCCTCGGACAACCATTTTGCCTTTTTGCATTTCTTTTTCTTGGGGATGGTCTTGATCCCTGCCTCCTGTACAATGTCACAAACCTCCATCCATAGTTTTTCAGGCACTCTGTCTATCAGATCTAATCTCTTGAATCTATTTGTTACTACCACTGCATAATCATAAGGGATTTGATTTAGGTCATACCTGAACGGTCTAGTGGTTTTCCCTACTTTATTCAACTTCAAGTCTGAATTTGACAATAAGGAATTCATGATCTGAGCCACAGTCAGCTCCCAGTCTTGTTTTTGATGGCTGTATAGAGCTTCTCCACCTTTGGCTGCAAAGAATATAATCCACCTGATCTTGGTATTGACCATCTGGTGTGCAGAGTCTTCTTTTGTGTTGTTGGAAGAGGGTGTTTGCTATGACCAGTTCTCTGCAAAACTCTGTTAGCCTTTGCCCTGCTTCATTCTATACTCCAAGGCCAAATTTGCCTGTTACTCCAGGTATCTCTTGACTTCATACTTTTGCATTCCAGTCCCCTAAAAAGGACATCTTTTGGGGGTGTTAGTTCTAGAAGGTCTTGTAGGTCTTCATAGAACTATTCAACTTCAGCTTCTTCAGCTTTACAGGTTGGGACATAGACTTGGATTACTGTCATATTGAATGGTTTGCCTCAGATAACTCAGATGACTATTCCATTTACGTACTCCAGAACTGGGGAAATAACCCCAGGATGGGTTTGAGGACCCAGTGAGTCCACTGAGTGATGGACTTGACGTTGATCACCTGACCTTCATTAGCCCCTGCTCTGACCAAAGCAGTGGTTTGGATGGCCTGAAATCTGTTTCCTTTCAGACTCACTGTCTAGTAAACTCTAACATGTCTCATTATTTCCTTTCCCCAGTGCTTAATAACCCTGGTCATTGGCTGTAGATCCCTCTGGGGAAGCCTGGGAGAAAGACTAATAGTATAAAATTTTAACTATATGCTGGGATCCATGCTTGTGAGGACCTGATATCCCCTTTATTAAAGAGGTTCTTGGCCTAAAATTGTTGTTGTTTAGTTGCTAAGTCATGTCCAACTCTTTTGAAACTCCGTGGACTATAGCCCCAAATCTGGGAATTGATTCAAGGGCCGTGACTCTCTGTTCTGCTGTGTCAAGTCTGTCCACTAGACCTAGAACTCCTCCACTTACGCAGAACCGTGACAGGTTCTTCAGGCAGGAAAATCCAGAGGTCTGGTGACTCTGTGTACTATGTACCTCCAGGACCACCTTCCATCTTGCAAAGCCAACTGTTGTATTTTGGTTGCTCAGTTCTTCATTTTTCTTCTTCCTTACTCTTTTATTTAGTTTGCTAACTTGGTAAGAATAAAGAACCACTTAAAGATACAAAAGCACTAACTCTCAAACCAGCTTAGATGCCTTCCTGTCGTGTTGCCATCAATGTGCACATTCAGAAGCCAAAATAAAAGCAAGTGGCCCCTCAATTCAGTTCAGTTCAGTTGCTCAGTCATGTCCGACTCTTTGCGATCCCATGAATCACTGCACACCAGGCCTCCCTGTCCATCCCCAACTCCCGGAGATCACTCAAACTCATGTCCATCGAGTAGGTGATGCCATCCAACCATCTCATTCTCTGTCGTCCCCTTCTCCTCTTGCCCCCAATCCCTCCCAGCATCAGGGTCTTTTCTAATGAGTCAACTCTTCGCATGAGGTGGCCAGAGTATTGGAGTTTCCCTTAATTGCCATGTCACGTGGTGCATGGATGGCCTTGTGTATCATGTCTCATGGAGATGTCCCTGACTGGTGTGTCACAGTGACCTGTATGGGGTGGCCTAAGAGAACCTCCTCTACCAACCAACCAACTCAGGAAGGACACACAGGCTGACATAAGGCCGAGAAGAAAAAGTCAGACAACTCACAATGACTCATACAGACACTTGAAAATAAAAAAATCTATACACAGCCACCTACGGTATTTCAATTTAAAAAATTTTGCCCAAGTCCTTCAGAAATATAATTTGCATGAAAGCCCACATTTCTAAAAACAATTTTCAGTTCTCACGTACGATTTCCCAGACCTCCAGACTTCTGTGTCTTCTTCTGAGTACAGATCATTTTCCAAGCTTTGGTGCAGAAAATACAAACAACCTATCTGAGTTGAAATCTAATCAGTCCACTCTTTTAGGGGAAACATGAACATTAAATTTAAATTCTCATCTCAGAATTTTTTAAAAAAGGCAACTTTAAGATTTGGGTAGAGAGAGGAAAACCAAACTTTTGATCACCGTGTCTTTCACCTGGGTTTCTGACCCTCCTGCCTTCTCCTCAACCTTCCCATCTTGCCTGGGAAGTGGTGAGAGGGTGGGATTGGCAGTGAGAGCCCCCAAGGGTGACCCAGCATCTCCCCTGCAACAGGCCACTAATCTCTGGCTGCTTCCTTCTCTGTAAAGGATGAGATTTGAACAAAAGTGTTCCCAGACCCCTTGCAGATCTTACATACCACAATTCTACTCTTTTTGACCCTCTGCCCCATCCTGTGTGTCCCTGAGACAGTGGTCAGGGACTACTCCATGAGACATGACGCTCATGATAGACATGATGCTACAGGACTGTCCATCTGCCACGTGACCTGGCAGTTAAGGGAACCCTAAGGGGCCACACACTTTCACAGATTTGGAAGCCAACCCGGGGACACAAAGGATTTCTCCACACACTTAGAATTTCTCCAGGATGAGGACTGAGGCAGTTTGGGTCCCTCCCGGTCCCTTCTCTTCCACCTGGATGAAGAAGTGTGCCCCACAATTCTTAAAGCTTCCCCCGTGACTCAGACAGTAAGGAATTTGCCTGCTATGCAGAAGACTGGGGTTTGATCCCTGAGTCAGGAAGGTCCCCTGTAGAAGGGCATGGCATGGAGAATCCCCTGGATGGATTAGAGTCTGTGGAGTCACGAAGAGTCCAACATGGCTGAGCAACTGATACATTAGAGCTGTGAAGTCTAGGATGATTCTGATCCCATACACAGAGTTCCCAGCACTAAGCTGGGGCATATCGGGGGCCAGGAGGTCCTCCGGATATCCAAGTTGGCCTCAGGAGAGTTGCATCCCATTTGTGGAGCTTCCGCTTTCATTTCCTTCAGTGTTCTTGCCTGGAGAATCCCCACGGACAGAGTAGCCTGGCAGACTACCGTCCTTGAGGTCGCAAAGAGTCAGACACGACTGACCGACTGAGCGCAGCACACAGTGCAGCTGGAAATCAGGCAGAGGCTGCCTCTTCACTTCCTGGTAGCCTTCCCTGAGCTCCCCCGAGGGGCCCTGCCCCACCCTGACTCCTCACACTCTGCTCTCCTTCCCATGCCTGTAATCAAAGTTCACCAGGCCAGTTCTGCCTTCTCCAGATCGACTCCCATGGGATCTAATGGATTAAATGCATGATCAAAACCCTGCCAAAAAATCAAGGCACCCACGGTGTTACCCACCCCCATGCCTTCTGTCCCTGTCTCTACATCCATCCCTTCCTAGCCTAGTGACAAACCACCTGTCTCCAAAAGGGTCTGTATGACACGGGAGACAGGTCCCTGGAATGGTATGTACGGGGTGGTAGGTAGGCTTCCAGTGGCCCAAATCACATTGCAAGGGAGGCTTCCTACTCCACCCACCAGTGGAACCAGACAGAGCACGCATTCATATTCATCCCTACCCCAATCCCTTCCATAAAACAGCTGCCCAGAACTGCACTGTGCTTTCTCAAGATGTAAAATTCATGAACATATTGCTGAGGACACGAAAAGAGTGTGTTACACTGGAACATCAGATAACTTTGCTGCTTCTAACCAATGGTATGCTGGTAAATGTTCATCAACAAGCTGGCTAGGAAAAATAATGTGTACATACACACATATTTTTGTAATAAATTGTATTGATCAAAAGGACATAGAGCACACAATTTACAAATAATAACATACATAGTCTTTTTATTGTAATTCCACATAGTGTAAATCCACATTGATTCTCACAGAACATTTTTGTGGAATTTTCCAGAACTCTTGCTCCTGCAGCCAGCCTATGGTTGCCATGGACAAATGAATGTCATTCCAACAGGAATGTTGGTTGAGACCTCCATTTGCATTTAGTGAAACACAGAAGGTGACGATTCAAGTCAGATTTCACTCATTCATCAGTGATCTGAACAGCTTCTTGAACCAAATAATAGTTTTCAAATACAATTTGAATCTTTCCTCAGTTTTTTGGTGGTATTCATAATATAACAGGTACAGACATGAGACACTCTTAAGTTGAATCTGCATTATTAACAATTTCCTGTTTCTTCCTTGAATCCAGAGCAGAATTTTTCAGCTTCACTACTGACATTTCAGACCAGAGAGTCTGAGCATTCTTTTTCCTGGGGGTTGTCCTGTATGTATTAAATGTTTAACAGCATCCTGACCTCTACCCACTATGCCAGTAGTGCCCCTGTCCATGACCATCAAAATCTCCAATGTTGACCAATGTCCCCTGGGGACAAAATCACCGCTAGTTCATAACCACCAATCTTGACAGTCAACAGAACAATAACCCAAGCTTTCATCAGTTGCATTGACAGTTTCCATGGTAGAGATACTCCCACCATGGCCAATTTCCAGCTATCAAAGTGACTTCAGCAACGCTGTTCTGCAGAATTTCCACGTTTTTGATACAACATGTAAATAACTTCAAAGTGAGTAGGAAAGTGATGAGTTTTGAGTATTGATCTCATTTGCCTTGAAGATAATTAATTTGTTTGTAAATTTGCATAATTAAATTTTTAACAATGGCCATGTTTGACAACCAGCTCATACACCTAAAATTTGACAATCTGCTGTCCTAGCCAATCAAGCAAGCCCCAGCACACCACCACTTCCACCCAAGAAAAGGTGAAGTTCTGAGTGAAATATTTGTGGTGTGTCTAAGTTCACTTCATGGGAAGAGCTGACTGATTCGAAAAGACCCTGATGCTGGGAAAGATTGAGGGCAGGAGGAGGAGGGGACGACAGAGGATGAGATGGTTGGATGGCATCACCGACTCAATGGACATGGGTTTGGGTGGACTCCGGGAGTTGGTGATGGACAGGGAGGCCTGGCGTGCTGAGGTTCATGGGGTCGCAAAGAGTCAGACATGACTGAGCGACTGAACTGAACCGAACTAAGTCTACGTTGGAGCAGAGCTTCTGGTTTGTTTGCACCATTTGCTTCTCCCCAGCTCTCCACTTAGCTGAGGCACATTCTGAAAGCACTTTCAAAGCACTAGCAGATCATGAGATGACCAAGCACACACTCACCCTTAAAAACACAACCTTCCAGCAGATGACCTGGAAACTCATTTGGGAACATGACGGGATCTGAACTAGAAAGAGCCCAGTTGGAAGCTCTGTGAAAAAGGAAGTGGAGTCTCTACCTGTTTTACACCTGAAACTAACATGACATTGTAAATCAACTATACTTCCACTTTCTAAGTAAAAAGGAAGTGGAGTAGGGAAGACTGGAGCTGTGACCTAAACTTAGAGACCCCTGCAGAAATCCAGATGCAAGCTGATGAGAGGGCTACAAAATACCACACATGGGCTGGGCGCTTGGGTGTGAATCTGTGTTGACACACAGAACAGTATCTGGGAAGATAAAGGGATAAAGTCTCCCTCTTCCTCTTCATCTGTTATGCTTCCCAGATGCTCGGCTAATGGCTCACGTGGTTCCATCTTCTCAGCCTGCTGCTTCGGAAGGAGAAAGTCCCTTCAAATCAAATTGCTCTGCACTCATTCCCATGACAAGGCACCCTTTACAGTAACACCAGGACCTCAATCTCCCTCACCACAGTCTTTATAAAGGGATAGTGTTGACTGTCAGTTTCTATAAATGCATTGCCCTGTGATACAACTCCATTTTTATTGAAGTATAATTGATGTACAATATTATATAAATTACCAGTGTGCAATATAGTGAGTCATAATTTCTAAAGGTTATACTCCATCTATAGTTATCATAAAATATTGGCTATTTCCCTCTGTGGTCCAAAATATCCTTGTAGTTTATTTTGTGTGTAACAATGTATACCTCTTAATCACCCACACCTGTTTTCCCCTTCTTCTCTTCCTCTCCCAACAAGTAACCAGGTTCTCTGTACCTATGGGTCTGCTTCTTTTCAGTAACTTTGACCAGTTTGTTGTATTTTTTAGATTTCGGATATAAATGATATCATGCAGTATTTGTCTTTCTCTGTGTGACGTATTCCACTAAACGTAATACACTCCAAGTTCATCTATGTTGTTGAAAATGGCAACTTTTCATTCTTTTTATGGTTGAGTAGTATTCCACTTTATATATTGTTATATGCACCACATCTTTGTCCATTCATCTGTCCACAGGCATTTAGGTTGTCTCCATGTTTCGGTTATTGTGAATAATGCTGCTATGAACAGAGGACGCATGTGTCTTTTCGAATTAGTGTTTTGGAGTTTTCTTGTATATACACCCAAGAGTGTAATTGCTGGGTCACTGTTTTTGTGGTTCAGTCTCTAAGTGGTGTCTTACTCCTTGCAGTCTCATGGACTGCAACATACCAGGCTTCTCTGTCCTTCGCTGTCTCCCAGAGTTGGCTCAAACTCATGTCCATTGAGTTGGTGATGCCATCCAACCATCTCATCTTCTGTCATCCCTTTCTCCTCCTGCCCTCAATCTTTCCCAGCATCAGGGCCATTTCCAATGAGCTGGCTATTCCCATCAGGTGACCAAAGTACTGTAGCTTCAGCTGCAACATCAGTCCTTCCAATGAATATTCAGGATTGATTTCCTTTAGGATTTACTGAGAGTCCAAGAGACTCTCAAGAGCCTTCTCCAGTGCCATAGTTCAAAAGCATCAATATTTTGGTGCTCAGCCTTCTTTATGGTCCAACTCTAACACCCTTACATGACTACTGGAAAAACCAAAGCTTTGACTTTGACTATGGTGCCCTTTGTCAGAAAAGTGATGTTTCTGCTTTTTAATATGCTGTCTAAGTTTGTCATCGCTTTTCTTCCAAGGACTAAGCATCTTTTAATTTCATGATTGCTGTCAACATCCATAGTGATTTGGGATCACAGGATAATTCTGTTTTTAGATTTTTGAGAAGTCTGCTTTCTACAGTGGCTTGATGCGACTTCATTTTAAATATAACCAATGTCATAATCATCTACTTTGCTGATCGAGGACTTGGTTCCCCTTCTAGTCAACATGGCCTTTGGGTGTTGAACCAACTGTCACTCAAGTAATCTCTCTGAACACCATCACAAACACTGCAGGGGGTGAAAAGGAGAAGGTTCCAGAAAGCACATGGGGAGACCCAGCTTCTCTTCACCCAGCACAGGGGCCACAACTAGTAGCATTGTGCATAGGATGAGGGGGCCTGGGGACCCCCTATGGATCAGCTCAAGTCTTAGAGGGGTCCATGGGGACAGAGGAGACGGGGGCAGCAGCATCCCTGGGCAGAGGTCCAGCCCTTGTAACACTGCTGATGCCCTGTTTATCTGACCCTGGAATCTCAGCCAGCTGACGCCACTCACAGAGGACTCTTCACCAGTCCTCGCCAGTCTTGGGGGTCTGGTAGTGGTGGTGGTCATCCTGGGGGCAGACCAACTGCCCCACCCCGAGGAATACATCTTCTGAGAAAGACTGCTATGGGGTGAGCCTACAGTGGAACTCTGACTTAGATGAAGAGGGTGGCTGTTCCAAGCGACTCAGGAAACATAGAAGGTGTGGGCAGCTGCTGTGCCCACGAGTCACTCCAAGGCCATGTTCTCCAACAGAGGGGTCCAGGGTGCCTGGGTCAGGGGGCTGCATGAGGGCTTAATCCATGGCTGCCCAATACCTCGGACTCCACCACCTCCCAGGCAGGACTGGGTGTGAAGGAAGGGAGGGACAGGCCCCCTTAGCCCCTCCTTTGACAGTGGATGAAGAAGGTCCCAGGAATGTGCCCAGTCAGGATCTCGTAACATTCAGAGCCACCTGCCGGCTGGCGTGCCTGAACCCCATAGAACAGCCAGAGAGGCTGGCACGGGTTCCACAGTCCCTCTGGGATCAGGAGTGGGAGGCAGAAGAGGAGGATGAGAGAGAGGCAGAGATGACGCTGTCCTTGCTCTTCACCCCTGGCGCTCCATCCTTGCTTTCAGGCCCTGGGGTTCAGGCTCCCTACAGTGGGCAGGTAGGGGCTGCAGGCTCTGACCCTCAGGACCGGCACACAGCCAGGGGTGGGAGGCCTCCTGTTCTCCCAGGAACTTTGGGAAATTCATCTGTCGTGAGTCCCACGCACTACCAGAGGCTGCCCGCCAGGGGCTTTCGAGGACTCCGGGCTTCTCAGGAGCCGGGGAATCTCAAGGAGCGCATCACCCAGAGCAGTGCCTGTTCTCATCTGCCTGTTTATTCCTCAGCACAGATTCTGGGGGCGGGAAAAGCACCCTGCAGAAATGAGATGGGAGCATCACTCTTCTCGGCCACTGCTTCTCACCCCTGGCTGCCTGTCAGAAAGAGCTGAGGGGTTCTGCAGACAGGCTCTGCCCCAGAGTGCGTGCATGCTAAGTCGCTTCAGTCATGTCCAGCTCTGTGTGACCCTATGGACTGTAGCTCACCAGGCTCCGCCATCCATGGAATTCTCTAAGCAGAGATGTTAGAGTGGGTTGCCTTTCCCTTCTCCAGGGGATCTTCCCGATCCAGGGATCGCGCCCACGTCTCTGAAGTCTCCTGCTTTGGCAGGCAGGTTCTTTACCACTAGTGCCACCTGGGGAGTCCCTTACCCCCGGAGACTGGGATTCAAATTGCCTTACGGTGGGGCTTAGACTCCGGGATTTCTTAGACTCTTCCCTGAGATCCTGACGTGCAAGCAGGGCCACAGATGAGCAGCTCTAATCCAAAAATGCAACTAGATGGGTCCCCGAGGACCCAGGGGGGCGTGGCTTTTTCCACCCCAGGCCATAGCAGGGACCACCCGCATCTTGGTGGCGAGAACTCTGAGGTCAGCAGGTGCACACAGCTGTGGCCGTGGATGGTAAACAAGTGCGGACCTCACTGGGGACCTGTGGCCTCCCGTGTGAGACACCCAGGAGAGGGGCAGGCTCTGTGTCCAGCCAAGGGACAGGCAGTTGCTTGTGGCCAGCCCCTGGAGGAGGGGCCCATTTCCTTCCCAGGACTCAGACACAGCCTGTCCATCACCCCAGGACTGGAGCCCCTGTGGCCGGCTCGTCCTTAAATTTTGAGTAACTTGGGTAGGAAGCCTTGTGACCTGTTCCTTTGCTGAGCTGCCTTCCAGAGACCAAGTGTCTGCCTCTACCCAGGAAGCCATTGGAAGTGGCATCGGTGAGCCAGACACGTCGGGGAGCAAAGTACAGCTGAGTAGGGCCCCTGGGACAGCAGGGAAGCCAGGCTGGGTGGGCTTTTCCCTCTCACTTCAGCTCCCATCTGATACTTAGCTCCTCCCGGGGTGGGAGTCTCTGGGTGAGGGTCTGGGATGCGGGTGGGGAGGAGGGTTGCAGGGCTTCTTGCTGTGGATGGTGATGTCTGCTAGGTAGAGCTGGGTGCCTGCTCTGTACCAGCTGTGGGCAGATCCTTTCAAGAAAAAAGGGAAGTCTCCCTGAAAGAGTTCAACCTGTCAGTGTGTTCTGGGCACTCCTGGCTCAGGATGACTGCTGGCCTGTGTTTTACAGCTGTTCTAGGTGTCATTATGTGCTCAGGGCCACTGTCCTGCTAGTGGGGGGGGCGGGGGGAGAGGGCACAGAGCAGAGAGTGCAGATGAACCTCAGGTCCTCCTAACGAGAAAGGAAGAGGGTACGTGATGCCCTAAGGTGAGGACATCTGCATTCAGTATTGCAGACTTCAGGTCGAATGGCCCACACGTTTGAGAAAAACTACAAACAGCATGCAAATATCCTTGCCCCTAGAAAGCCACAAGGTTCCAGACTGACCCCAGACCATCTCACCTTCTCGTCTATTTGATGCTTTTGAACTGCAGTGTTGGAGAAGACTCTTGAGAGTCCCTTGGACTGCAAGGAGATCCAACCAGTCCATCCTAAAGGAAATCAGCCCTGCATATTCATTAGAAGGACTGATGCTGAAGCTGAAGCTCCAATACTTTGGCCACCTGATGCGAAGCACTAACTCATTTGAAAAGACCCTGATGCTAGGAAAGATTGAAGGCGGGAGGAGAAGGGGACGACAGAGGATGAGATCGTTGGATGCCATCACCGGCTCGATAGACATGAGTTTGAGTAAACTCCGGGAATTAGTGATGGACAGGGAGGCCTGTTGTACTGCAGGCCATGGGGTTGCAAAGAGTCGGACACGACTGAGCGACTGAACTGAACTGATCTCTATATGATCTGTGGCAAGGGGGACCTCGCTCCTCTCCTCTCTGGACTTTATCAGATTCTGGGGTCAAAAGTGTAAACAGTTTAGCCGTGAGCATGTGTGCACGTGTAAATGTACAAGCTCACACAAACACAGCACACACATGAACTCCTTGTATGCGTGCACATACCCCAAACTCCTCCCACACTCTGAGGAGTGGCAGTGATGGTGACTTATTCACTAAGTCGTGCCCACCTTTGCAATCCCATGAACTGTAGCCCACAAGGCTCCTCTGTCCATAGGCAAGAATACTCAGTGGGTGGCCATTTCTTTCTCCAGAGGATCTTCCTGACCCAGGGCTCGAACGTGTGTCTCCTGCACTGCAGGCAGATTCTGTACCACTGAGCCACCAGGACCACAGCAAGCCTCCCTCACCCAGCTTCATGGGCCTGGAACCCGGATCCCCAGGCCATGTCTTCCTCCAGTTCCTTTTTCACCTCCCTGGCTTTCTCTGAACCCGCCATGTCCCTCTGGGCCCAGGCTCTCAGCCAACGCCCTCTGGCCATCCCTTAGTCAAGCCAGGCTAACACCATCCCCACCCCCCCAACTCCAGAAATGTGCATTGAAGGGATGGGACGTTCCATTCCCAGCACAGGTGAGGAAAGTAACAAAAGAGCGCTCCCTCTTCATCCTGGGCCTCCTAATCTGGATGACAGGAGGGCCAGGCAGGCTCTGATGAAAGGAGAGGAGGGGTTCTTGGACCCCGAAACGTGGCAGGTAGGGATGACGGGCAAGATAGGTTCTTGAGTGGGAAGAGTGCATCTGACACTCAAAGCAGACACAGGAGCAGGGGCCCCAGCACGTGACAGCTGGGGGGCTGGTGGCCGTGAGTCAGGATCCTCTGACTCTGGGGTGGTGTGGGGCACCCAACTAAGTCACAGAGCTCTCTCCTGTCTGCAGGGCCTGAATTTGCATCTGACTGCAGCGGGGAGGGTCCAGTGCCTCCCTACCACCCAATCTGTCCCTTATTTGAGATACACTGTCCACAAGTAAAAAGGGTTTCAGAACATTCTTGGGGGAGATAATATGGTGCAGTGGTCAGGAGATGTGGAATCTGGCCACCTCTGTTCAAATTCTGACTCTGTGTGGCCTTAGTTGAGTCGTTTAGCCTCTCTGAGTCTCAGTGTGCTTATTCATAAAATGAGGATAATCACACTTTCAGTTCAGTCACTCAGTCGTGTCTGACTCTTTGCAACCGCATGGACTGCAGCAGGCCAGGCCTCCCTGTCCATCACCAACTCCTGGAGTTCACTCAAACTCATGTCCTTCAAGTCAGTGATGCCATCCAACCATCTCATCCTCTGTCGTCCCCTTCTCCTCCTGCCCTCAATCTTTCCCAGCATCAGGCTCTTTTCCAAGGAGTCAGTTCTTTACATCAGGTAACCAAAGTATTGGAGTTTCAACTTCAGCATCAGTCCTTCAAACAAGTATTCAGGACTGATCTCCTTTAGGATGGACTGGTTGGATCTCCTTGCAGTCCAAGGGACTCTCAAGAGTCTTCTCCAACACCACAGTTCAAAAGCATCAATTCTTTGGTGCTCAGCTTTCTTTATAGTCCAGCTCTCACATCCATACATGACTAGTGGAAAAACCGTAGCTTTGACTAGATGGACCTTTGTTGGCAAAGTAATGTCTCTGCTTTTTAATATGCTGTCTAGATTGGTCATAGCTTTTCTTCCAAGGAGTAAGTGTCTTTTAATTTCATGGCTGCAGTCACCATCTGCAGTGATTTCGGAGGCCAGAAAAATAGTGTTTCACTGTTTCCATTGTTTCTCCAGTGAGCGACTTTCACTTTCAATAGCACTTTAGTGTTTATATTAATTTGCTTCTTTACAAACACCCCAAAATCTAGTGGCTTAGACTAGCAGGAAACACTATCTATGGTATCTTCTGGGGGGCCAGGAATTTGGGGACTGGCTTGGCTGGGTAGGTCAGGTTCAGGGTACCTCTGGGTTCCATCTGCTATTGTCTGGGCTGCTGTCATCTCAGGGCTTGACTGGCTCAGGCACTTACCTGGCAAGTTGGTGCTGGCTGCTGGTGGGAGGCTTCAGTTCCTCCTGACATGGGCCTCCCTGTAGGGCTGCTGGAGCATCCCCACGCCGTGGCATCTGGTCCCCCCAGAAATGACAGTCGGGTGTAGAGTCAGCTAGCCTGAGACGTGCTATCACCATCGCTCCTGCCACACTCTGCTCCTCCATGTTCAGAAGGAGAGTAATCTGGGCCCATCTTTTGAAGGGAGGACTGTCAAAGAATTACGGATGATAGAATGCCAGGAAGGAAAGAAATAGGGTGTTACATGGAGAAGGCCAGCAAAGCTCCTTAGATGGGGGGATATGGGGAACATGTTCTGGAAGACAAGAGGCAGCCAGTACAGGCAGAACTCAGACATATTACAGGTTTGGTTCCAAGGCTCCATGGCTCAGTTGTGTGTGCTCTTTGTGACCCCCATGGACTGTTGACTTCCAGGCTCCTCTGTCCATGAAATTTTCCAGGTAAGATTACTGGAGTGGGTTGCCACTTCATACTCCAGGGGATCTTCCCAGCCCAGGGATCTAAACCCCATCTTCTGCATCTCCTACGTTGGCAGGTGGATTCTTTACCACTAGTGCCACCTGGGAAGCCCCATTTGGTTCCAGACCACTGCAATAAAGCAAATATTACAATAAAGTAAGTCTCACACATGTTCTGGTCGCCCAGTGCATATAAGTTATGTTGACACTAGACTGTCGTGTACTGAGTGTGCAGTAGCCTATGTCTTCCAAAAAAACAATGTACATTAATTAAAAATACTTTAATTAATGAAACACTTTATTGCTAAAAAAAATGCTAACCATCATCTGCTCCTTCAGTGAGTCGTGATCTTTTTGCAATAGTGACATCAGAGATCACAGATCATTATGACAAATATAATAATAATGAAAAGTTTTGAAATTTTGTAAGAATTATCAAATGTGACACAGAGGCCTGAAATGAGCAAATGCTGTTGGAAAATGGTGTGAAGAGACCTACTCAACACAGAAGTGCCACAAACTTTCAAGTTGTAAAAACACAATACCTGTTAGGTGTAAAAAAAAAGAGAGAGAGAGAAAATGAGATGTCTGTGATGGGGATAGTCAAGGGATGGGCATTCCAGGTAGATGGAACCATTAGCTCAAGGGTCCCATGGAGAGAGAAGGACCTGGGGGGTTGAGACCATCCATGAGGTCAGGGTGTCCGGAGCCAGTGAGCAAGAACAGGGTGGGGGTTGGTGGAGAGACAGCATCTTCACCCATCTTCCAGGTGGCACTTTTCCCTCGGACTTTATTTCTGGGTTTTCAAAGGCCCTGCCACTGGGCTTCCCTGGTGACAGAAGAACCGCCTCCCAAGGCAGGAGACATAAGAGACGCAGGTTCGATCCCTGGGTGGCAAAGATCCCCTGGAGGAAGGCACAGCAACCCACTCCAGTCTTCTTGCCTGGAGAATCCCACGGACAGAGGAGCCTGGCGGACTACAGTCCTTGGGGTCGCAAAGAGTGAGACATGACAGCGACTTAGCAGGCCACTCACTGCGGTCTCGCCGCTTGTTTCAGAGTGGCGCATTCAAGAGCAGAAAGGAGGGCAAGGGCGCCAGGAGAGGGCAAGGCCATAGAGGACAAGACCGAGGCGCCAGTTTAGAGCGGGCAGAGCGAGCCAAGGGCCATGGGATGTGGCTGAACCGAGTCGGCTCTCCAAGGCCTCTGGCCCCGCCTGACCTGGAGAGTCAGAAAGCTGAGCTGAGACAACCTGCTCCCCAGCTGTGAGTGTGGACAGGTCACCTCTGGGCTGAGGGTTGAGGCTCAGATGGAGGCCAGGGGGCACTGAAGAAGAAGGCACAGACGGGTTCAGTTCTTGCCAACCCACGACTGGAGGCCAGGTGACCTCTAAGATTCCATCTTCTCACCTATAAAATCTGTCATCATCGCCTCCTCCTTCGGTAAAATCTCTTATTACTTCAAATGTGCTGGAGCCACTTCCTGGCTCATAAGATCTGCCTGGTAAATATTCAGGGGTTTTGTGAACCGGTTGTGAAACTGCTGAGAAGTCTGAAATCAGCCGTGGTGGGAGCGTTTACACCACGGAAATTAGCAAACACTGAAAATCAAGGCTTTTCTCCACCCGCTTCTCGCCATCTGCGTTCATGCTAAGTCGCTTCAGTCAAGTCTAACTCTTTGCAACTGTATGGACTGCAGCCCACCAGGCTCCTCTGTCCATGGTATTCTCCAGGCAAGAATACTAGAGTGGATTGCCATGCCCTTCTCCGGGGGATCGTCCTGATCCAGGGATCAAACCCATACCTTTTGTATCTCCTGCTTTGGTAAGGAAGTTCTTCACTTCTAGTGCCCCCTGGGAAGCCCCCTTCTCTCTGTAGTATTGGTTTATCCACCTGCCACTGCACATGTTTTTAAGAGTGGAAAAAGAAGATAATATTTACAATACCCAACACACAGTAACTTCTGCCCAAAGAGCAGCTATCAGTCTACACAAACCTCTCATCAATGCAACCATTATGACCTCGGACACGTTTTGAGTCTAAAGACAAAAAAGTTAAGGGGCTTCCCTTATAGCTCAGTTGGGAAAGAATCTGCCTGCAATGCAGGAGACCTCTGTTCATTTGGTCCCTGGGTTGGGAAGATCCCCTGGAGGGGGTATGGTGACCCACTCCAGTATTCTTGCCTGGAGAATCCCATGGACAGAGGAGCCTGGTGGGCTGCAGTCCACGGGGTCACAAGAGTCGGACACGACTTAGCGACTAAACCACCACCATCACCACAGGAAAGTTAGAAGACCTCCAGAAGTCTTGCTGAATCCACCTTGCAAGATTTCTGCCAACAGCCGCCTCTGTGCTCCAGAGTGCCCCCTGCCCCAGACACGCATGTTCTTACTCTGTCAAGGATGTTGTGTCCCTGGGCATCAAGAGAAGAGACAAAGGTGAACGTGAAAGTCACTCTGTCGTGTCCAGCTCTTTTTGACGCCATGGACTATGCAGTCCATGGAATTCTCCAGGCCAGAATCCTGGAGTGGGTAGCCTTTCCCTTCTCCAGGGGATCTTCCCCACACAGGGATTAAACCCAGGTCTCCCACATTGCAGGCAGATTCTTTATCAGCTGAGCCACAAAGGAAGTCCAGCAACCTCCCCAGAACCCCCTCCACCTGGGCCACGTGAAGCATTGCCCCAAACCAAGACAGGGTTCCATGCTTCCCCTCCCGTCCACCCTCCACCCACCCACACAGGACCCAGAAACTGCGACTTCCCAGCACCATGCCAGGCAGTCATTCACAGCCTGCGAGCAACAGCAGCGGTGGAAGATCAACGCCCGTGTCGTCCCAGAAGCTGAGACTCTGACGCCTTCTTGCTGCTGTTGTTTTAATCAGGGGTCATTTTCCAGGGGACACAGCTTGTGATGGAATGGATGTCAGGTCAGATGACCTGGACTCAAGCCAGCCGGGTGCTAGATGAGTAACGTCATACCAGTCAAGGCCATTTGTCGCTTTTCTGTAACCAGGAATGATTGTTTTGACAATAAGGGAGATTATTATCAGACTAACTGAGCGCTCATAGTGGGCCAGACAGGGCTTGGGCATGGCAACCCACTCCAGGATTTTTGCCTGGAGAATCCCAAGGACAGAGGGGCCTGGTGGGCTACCATCTATGGGGTCACAAGGAGTCGGACTCGACTGAAGCGATTTAGCACACATGCACGCAATTGATTAGACCCTCCCCTTGGTGCTTTACACTTGTGATGGCCACAGCACAGGGCAGAAACGGCAGACGCCAGCGGGCTGCCCACTCTCCCAAGCAGAGGATGGACAAAGATGCCAGGGCAGCTCTGCAGGCTGGAGCTCTGGCCACAGACCGAGCCTCCATCCCCTTGCGCAGCAGCTGTCTTCTCCGAGGCCCCCAGCCAGCTCTGCTTCTGGGATATATTCTCAGACAGTGGAGTCCGCAGCTCCCATGTTCTTTCCAGGGATGGCCTCATACTCCCTGTGTTATTACAAAACAAGCTCCAGAGTTTGGTTTATTTTCTTTTTATTGTTCATTCATAGTTTTTTCCCATTTTAATTGGAGAATAATTGCTTTACAATATTGTGATGGCCTCTGCCATACATCAATGTGAATAGGCCACAGGCATACATGTGTCCCCTCGCTGTTTTTTTTTTACTTTTTTTTCTAATTAATTCATTTATTTTAATTGGAGGCTAATTACTTTACAATATCGTGGTGGTTTTTGCCAGACATTGGCATGTATCAGCCATGTGTCCCCCATCCTGAACCCCCCTCCCACCTTTCTCCCCATCCCATCCCTCAGGGTCGTCCCAGTGCACCAGCCCTGAGTGCCCTGTCTCATGCATCGAACCTGGACTGAACTTCCCTTCCACCTCCCTACCCAACCCATCCGTCCAGGTTGTCACAGAGCAAAGAGCTCTGGGTTCCCTGCGTCATACATCAAACTCCCACGGGCTATCTATTCTACATATGGTAATTGTAAACTTAACACACACACACACACACACACACACAATCTATACATTTCAGTGTTATTCTCTCAAATCATCACACCAATCTTTCATTTCTGACATGGACGGAAAATTATGTGTCAGAGTGCTCATTTCCTCTGAGTCAGTTTTTCAACGTTTGCTCATTTCTAACGATATCCTGCCCAAGTCATAAAGGAGGCCAGCAGGCCCTGAGTCCAGAGCTAGGAGCTTCACAAGCCCATTGCACTAAATCCAGAGCTGGGCCACTGGCTTGGTTTCCAACCTAGAGACTGGGGCACCACTCATCCAACCAGAAAACCCGAAAGAGCTCTGATCCAGAAGCCTCTCAATGAAACCAACCCCAATGACCACTTACATTCCATCTCAGTGTCTACCGAGTGACCACTTAGAGCCCCTGAGTAAAGACTTCCATGAAGTCCACTGCAGGCAGGACGCAGTGAAAACCAGGGCAGTTTTCAGGCAGGCATTGATGACTCCCCCAGGGGCCAACAGGCGCCATGTGAGAAGGGCTGGAGGGGACAGGCAGCGTCCACTCAGCTCCCAGGCTGGCACCACATCCTCATCTCTGCCCCTCTTACCGCGAGGTCAGGCCCTTGGCGACACCCCGACATGCCGCTCTTGCTATGACCAGGGCCGCCAGGGGGCTGGGCCGCCTTTCCGGTCCTCTGTAGCTCTCCAGGTGAACAGCTCACCTTCTAAACTATAGGCAGCTCAGTCCCTTCTTTTATTTAACTGCTGCTGGTAACCAGGGCACACAGATTTGCATCTCTAAAGCCAGTGTGAGAGGTGGGAGGAATTTGTAGGTTAGGATTGACATGTATACACTATAGAGATGATGTAGAAAACAGATAGGACCTCCCTGGTGGCTCAGTGCCAAAGAATCCACCTGCCGATGTAGGAGACACAGGCTCGATCCCTGGGTTGGAAAGATGCCCTGGGGAAGGAAATGGCAACCCACTCCCGTATTCTTTCCTAGGAAATTCCTTGGACAGAGGAGCCTGGTGGATTTACAGTCCATGGGGTCACAAAGAGCTGGACGTGATTTAGTGATTAGATAACTAAAGAGAACGTACTATATAGCACAGGGAATTTTATTTAATTCTCTGTGGTGATTAAAATGGGGAAGGAAGTCCAAAAGGGAACGGATATATGTATATGCATGTGTATACTGATTCACTCTGCTGTACGCAGATACTAACACAACGCTGAAAAGTAACTATACTCCAATAAGAATTCATTTAAAAAGAAATACAAATGACCAATAATTACTAAAAATAAATTTTTTAAAAACCTCTAAAGCAACAAACTTTTTTTTTAAATAAAGCCAGTGTGTTTATTTTTAAGAAAGCATAGCTTCTCCCTGCTTTCTCTTTTGGTTTGCTTTAAAAAAAAAAAAAAAAAGACTTTCAACTACAGATAAAAAGCTCCCAGGCAGTATTTGAAGATTTGCAGGACTTCCGTAGCAAAGAAAAAAGTCTCAGAAAAGAGCCTTCTATCCCCAGGGCACTGCTTTTTCTTGCCTTCTTTGAGGGCCTTTGCTTGGCGTGTTTGTGTATTTTTTTTATTTTCAGGATACCGCTGAACATGGGTATCTCAGAAATAAGGAACAAGGGACTATAAAAGTCAGCCAAGTTCTTCTGATATTATTCCTCCTTTACTGTAATCTCTGTTCTTTCCATGACATTCGAAAATTCTATTTAGCTTGACTTTCAACCAACTAAGCCAGTGACAGGTTTATGAGGTTTCCAGGCAGGTCTCATGTGGGTCTTTGAGGAATTAGACTTGCTTCTCAGGGAGACTGGTAGCCTGTACATCTGAGTGTTGAACACATCTTAGAACTGGCTAGATTGTCACTTCGCTACCTGTTGAGAAGCATCGGTTCTTCAGGAACCTTCAAAGCCCTAAGATACCTCATCTGCTCCATCCTAATGCTGTGTTGCTCACACACACTCACACGTGCCAGCCTGTGGCCTGCAGCTGTATAACCCTCCGTGCTGACATGGTGGCTACAGACCCAAGGACAGCCCCCAGAAAGGAAACCCCCTGCTCCCAACTCCAAAGGAAGAAATCTAGCTCTTCCCTTCACCATCGCACACACGGCAAGAAAGGAACCACAGTTAGCGGTGCTGACGTAAGACAAAAAATGCACAACGTGGCAGTTGCAAGTTAAGCTGTATTCAGGGAAAATGAGGACTATAGCCCGGTAGGCAGCATTTCAGGTAACTCTGAGAAATTGCCCCAAAGAGGTAGGGGGGATGTTGGTATATCTGTGATTTTGGTGAAGGGGGAGTTTATGCAATCAAGCGTGTATTTTTGCAGAAGGTTTCTGCTAGTCACGAGAAGCAGATGTCACCATGAAGGAATTTAGTGCTTTTCTAGACATGAGGAGATGCACGAATTGGGCTTACAAAATCGGCTCCTGAAAATATTTAACTATCTGAAGACCTGTTCTGCCAGTTTTTCCAGAGCATGGAGCACCTCCTTTCTGCTCTGGGTATTAAAAATCAGCAGCTGCAGCAACAGATGATTTAACCCTTATAGAGGTAGATGGCAAATGGCCATGGCAAGTGCCAATTTGTACTTGTGTTGTAGCCACGCGTTCTGGGAAACAAACTCCCTCAGAAGGACGATGCAGATAGTGGAGTGCAGTTTATTACACCGGCGGGCCCAAGGCAGAGTCTCCTCTTAGCCAAGGAGCCCGACCAGTTTTTGTGAAAACCTTATATACCCTAAGTGTATGTGCTCAAACCCACCTCTCCAAATTCTCTGAAACTAGTCTGAACAAAGGGAAAGAAATACACAATCAAAGTTAACCTGTGATTCATATGCCTTAAGCCTAAGTAGTTAACAGTGGACAATTATCAGTAGGCCTGTGGTCATACCCCAATAAACAGAATTTATGATTCTATTCGGTTACACAGATAATTAGGGCATTCTTTTAGGAGACAGAGACTAGATACGAGCTGGGGCTCTTCCATGGGTGGCGGTGGGGTGGGGGGGTGGGGTGGGAGTCTGGTTTTCCAGTTGGTATGTCGTTTCCATAGATACTGAGCATATAGCTCAAAGTCCACAGTCCGGCCCAAGATGGAGTCCTGCTTTCAAGACGGAGCCTGTTTCCTCCTTCAGTTGAGAGGGGTGAGGCAAACCCTGCCGTATACCTCACCCTGCAGCACCACCCTCCCTCCTGCAGTTCCTGGAATGCTCAGCCTTCCCTTGTGCGCCATCAATGGAGCCTCATGCACCCATTATATGGATGCATAAACTGAGGCACGTGATGGTCGTAAGGGACTGTACAGTCCCTTCTGCTACAGCACAGTTTCAAAACAAATAAATCAGAACCACAGAAACACATAGTATGTTTCTTTTCATTTCAAACTTTCATTTTTTTTTTATTCAACAAAGTGACATTTATTGGGGGCTTATAAACTGCCAAGCACCAGAAAGACACATCAGTCTAAACCAGGGACTTCGCGCTATCGTGACCAGCTCTGTGTTCTGCTCACAAACTATGGCACTAGGAGATCCCTGATAAAAATAAAAAAAAAAAAAGAGCTCCTACTTCTTCACAGACTTGTGGTCTCTTAAAAAGCCAGTTTCATTTTGCTCCAGCCAGCAGCAGTGAAGAATTAAAATGCTTTGTCTTGGGATCCCAGAAGGCCTCCTTGCAGAGAAGCCTCTGACAAATGGAATATTTCCTGCCAGATCTATAAACAAAGGATGTCGCGTTCATCAGCGATTGCAGTCCTTCAACAGCGAGCCCTGAGGGAACTCAGGGCTGAAAAGAATATCGGCCATCTAGCAGTCATCACACCGCAGCCCCTCCTAACCCTGTGTCCTGAGGAAACTCAGCAGTGAAAACACAGGATTCTGGCCCCAGACAGGTGAGGTGCATAGCAAAGGAATGATTTCAGTGAGCCCAGACTTTAGCATCTGCCCATACACAGAAAGGCGCTAAATTAACCTTAACTTGATTCTTCTCTGGCGGCTCAGCTAGTAAAGAATCCACCTGCAATTCAGGAGACCTGAGTTCAATCCCTGGGTTGGGAAGATCCCCTGGAGAAGGGAATGGCTACCCACTCCAGTATTCTGGCCTGGAGAATCCCATGAACTGTATAGTCCATGGGGTCACAGAGAGTCAGACATGAATGAGCAACTTTCACCTTCACTTTACTCCCCTAGTGGCTCAGATGGTAAAGAATCTGCCTGCGATGCGGGAGACCTGGGTTCAATCCCTGGGTCGGGAACATTCCCTGGAGAAGAGCATGGCAACCCAACCTAGTATTCTTGCCTGGAAAATCCCATGGACAGAGGAGCCTGGTGGGCTACAGTCCCCGGGGTCACAAAGGGTTGGACACGACTGAGCGAGCAACACTCACTTTTTCACTTTCAGATATCTGCATGCCTGCGTGCAAAGTCGCTATAGGTGTGTGACTCTATGGACCCCACGGACTGTAGCCCACCAAGCTCCTCTGTCTATGGGATTCTCTAGGCAAGAATACTGGAGTGGGTTTCCAGCTCTTCCTCCAGGGGATCTTCCCGACCCAGGGATCAAACTTTTGTCTCTTATGTCTCCTGCATTAGCAGGCAGATTCTTTACCACCGGCGCCACCTGGGAAGCCCTGTGATACCTGGTTTTCCCTTAATTAACAGTAATCTTTTGATGTTCAGACTACCTGCCCTTTGCTACAAAACTCCTATATAACCTGGTTCCCCCTCTCGGCCCCCTCAGACCAATTCTCTCAGGGACACTTGCGATGCTGCCTCCTGGGCTTAATTAACATCCTAAAAATCCCCACCCAATAAAACATAACTCTCAGCTTCTAGGTTGTGGATATTTTTTAAGTCAACACCTCACTATCCTTAAAAAAAAAAAAAAAAACACACCAGGAATACATCAGCATCTCCAGTAACTGCTTTGCCTGGGCCTTCCTTGCCCCAGAGGTTTTCTTCCTCTAGGAACGTCTGTTTCACATGCAGAACTTACAGGCTGGGCTTGTAGACGGCATCCGTGTTTAATTCTCTGCTGCTCACCGTGTCTTCGGTCTTATTCCAGCTCCAGATGTTTTCAAACATTCCTGACAGCTACTTACAGGCGTGCCACGTCTGACCTCAGACCCCCACGAGGGAGCGACCCTCAGCTCCAAAGCCATTTAATACACGCTCTGGGGTCCAGCCCTGTTCCCAATGCAATAAAACCAAGGCACCCCTAGGAGTGAAGGCAGGGACATCAGATGCTCAGAAGCCAAGGAGAGCAAGGACTCAGCCTAGACCCCTGCTTTACAATCCGAGAGTGCCCAGGATTCTTCAGGGCTCGCCTGTGAAACATTGCCGTGAGTGTTCCCTTGTTCTACTGTAAGAGACGTGTCAAATAATGAGAAGTAGCGGAGAAGGCAATGGCACCCCACTCCAGTACTCTTTTGCCTGGAAAATCCCATGGATGGAGGAGCCTGGCAGGCTTCAGTCCATGGGGTCTAAGAGTCAGACAGGACTGAGCGACTTCACTTTCACTTTTCACTTTCGTGCATTGGAGAAGGAAATGGCAACTCACTCCAGTATTCTTGCCTGGAGAATCCCAGGGACGGGGGAGCCTGGTGGGCTGCTTTGGGGTCGCACAGAGTCAGACAGGACTGAAGTGACTTAGCAGCAGCAGCAGCAGCAGCCAGAGAAAGAACACACGGCCCTCTGGAATGCATTCTACCTTAACATTATCTGGACAGGTCTTCCCCAGCTTCCTGTCCAGAGTCCCTTTTCGGCACCAGGAGCTGAGCCGGGCAGAGAACTCTGAGTTCCGACCTGCGAACCGGGCAAACCGCTGTCCATCTCTCCAGATGCAGCCCTCTGTGTCTATTTGGTTTAGGAAACTGGGAGGCATCCTCGCCGTGGGACCGGAACCCTGCAGCCCTTTGCAGCTGACCCCTGGCTGCCGCTTCCCCCGACATGGTCTCCCTCCCTTCGGAGACCCGCGGTTCCCAGGAAGAAGCGCACGTGTGCCCTCGCTGTGCTGATTACGGGGAACTAGGGGACAGCCAAGATCACAGCTGTCACCCAAGCTGGGAAAGGCCTTCTGGGGCCCCAACTGTTCTCTCTGGTTGTTTGGGATGTTCGGAGCGTTGCGCTTCCGCGTTGAGGCAGCAGGAACCTCCCCCTACCCCCAACCCCGAGCGTGCAGAGGTGGGGGCTGTCCCCCTCTCCCAACCCAGCTGCACACGACAACGACGCGGGCATTTGCTGCTCACTTGTGCGCCCTTGCACAGAGCCAGCCCCGCAGCCGTCACTCAGCTCGGGACTTGTCTTCGGGTCCTCCCCCTGCTCCTTGCTGACCCAATTCTGACTCCTGGAAACCCGTATTTCCTTCTTTCGCTTCAGAAATTTACTATACAGTGCCTTGGGGTTTTCTTGCATTCTCAGCTCAAGAATCAGATTCCTTTCCAGGCAGAGGCAAAGCCTGACAGTTTCCCAGGGGCCCCTCAGTTCCTCGCAGCACGTGGGACCCTAAAATCCCAGATTTAGTGCTGCATCTCCTGGACCAAGCTGGCCTGTTAAAGTGAACGAAGCTCTTCCTGCGGAAGCCTGTTGGGCTGTCTGGGTTCAGCGGGCTTGTTTTAAACATACCTGGGGCCACCTAGCCAGGCTTCT
The DNA here is from genome assembly GCF_032452875.1 of Bos javanicus. NCBI lineage: Eukaryota > Metazoa > Chordata > Mammalia > Artiodactyla > Bovidae > Bos > Bos javanicus. The sequence goes on along the minus strand of NC_083868.1, from coordinate 149,827,908 downwards.
GGGGACTGAAGCCTCGTGGGTTTCCAGGATTTATTGATATTAGCATCGCTGCGTTCCGGCACTCTGGTGAGCCAATAGTTGCGCATTGGCTGTGGTGGGACCCAGTTTCTCTACTTCCACTCCCCCGCCTCCACTGGCTCCTGGCTTTGCTCTCCCCTCCCTTCTCCTCCCTGACTCCTTCCTTTCATTCCCTTCCCTCTGCAACCCTCTCAGCTTTTGCTGCCACCCATGGCTTCTCTCTCTTTGAGTTTTAATCATCAGTTATATAGAATTGTTGATACGAGAGATGGAAAGAATTTATTTACTTAGTAGTATGTTTGTATGCCTGCTGTTAGATGTTGAGAAAAGGGTGTTGAATTAGGTGATGCTCTCCCTGCTCTTTTTCTATTTCAGTTGATATGATTGTATGAATTTTCTTTTCTACCATGTTGGTAGGGGGTTAAATAGGGCTTCCCTGGTGGCTCAGCAGTAAAAAAAAATCCACCTGTCAATGCAGGAGGCACAGGTTTGATCCCTGAGTTTGAGAAGATCCCCTGGAGAAGGAAATGGCAACCCACTCCAGTGTTCTTGCCTGAAAAATCTCGTGGACAGAGGAGCCTGGCGGGCTACAGTCCATGAGGTCGCAAAGGGTCAGACGTGACTCAGTGACTAAACAACACTGACTTCTCTAGCTGTTCACAGTCAGCCTTCCAGGAAGAGAAAGACTGGGTAACCAGCTGCCATCCTGTAGCATCATCTTCTACTGGGCGAAGCTCCGTGTCAGGTCATCCATTGACTAGTCGTCAGTCTAGAGCAGCTGCCTTTGCAATCAGGTGTCCATCCCTGGTCTGGTCAGCTGTGAGCAGGGGAACAGGCCCTCTTGGAATGAATCAGAGCAGCCTGTGGAGGAAAACCCCTCCAAAGGGGCCACAGATGTGGTAGACTCCAGAGTCTGAGGTCTCATGAGGACACTGAGTGGCGTGCCTTGCAGTGAATGCTTTTCCACTTCCAACTTGGTGAATAACAGATCCTTGAGATTCTGGAGGGCTCTTCTTTTATCAATATCATTTTCAGTAGACGTTGAAGGCTCAATTGAATTTGCAAAGGAAAGAAATTACTGTACACAGTGGATAGACTTCCATTCCCACCCATTCTTCAGCTGTGCTAATTCACTCTTTTGAATTTGATGCCTTCTGTTCACACAATGGAAAAGTCTTGCTTCCCTCTCTCTTTCCTTCCCTCATTCATTTACTAAGAATGCACTGAGAAATGACCATCTATCAAGTATTGCACTAGAGCCTGCGGATACAGAAATTTAAAAAAAAAAATTGTTCTTGTTTTCAAAGGCCTCCTAACAGTAAAAGAGTTCACAGTAGTACAAGGGTTTGTGAAATGTTCATCATTTTTCCACATTATTCTTCTGTTCGGGAGGAAGCATTTTAGAAGATGCCACCAGCATACTTTTAAACTCGGCACACAGAAGCTGAGTCGCTTACCATCAGGAGCCTTCTCTGGCATCATAAACACTACATTTAAAGAGGAGCCCATCCTTGGAGTTGAAACACCTCTGGACAGCTAGACTCCTTCCCTACAGCCCCTCAGTCCACTGGGTCTGCTAAGCAAAGAAGTTTCTCACGCTTCTCTCTACGCATGGCAAGTACAAAGTCACTCCAAACCAGCAGTGTCCAGTCTTGCACTTGACTCCTGGAGGGGTCCAAGGTGTAAGTGTGGATACAAGCAGGTGATCATCACAGCAACATGTCCCACTTCCGGTGCCCCCGCCCTGGGCCCAGCATCCTCCCGGGGGCAGAGGCAGGCGAGGCTGAGCTCTCTACCTCTTCAGCAGGCAGCACCCTACATGGCCTCCCAAGAAAACACCCAGCAGACCAGGACTCATGCTACAGCTGCACCATGGATTATTTTAGGCGCGGAGAATTCCAGTGAGAGATTGGACCTTTAGCAAATGCGCATGAGACTGAAGGCAAAGGCCATCGCATCCTCTCTGTGCATCTGGCTCTCTCCACTGTTTCTTGGACTTGCTTAAGTGCCCGCTCCACAAAAGACAATTCCTTCAGGGTGCTTAGAAATGTCGTCTTCTCCTTTATTTAGTGGCTTCTTCAAAAGGGCACCATGAAACACAAATACAAGCAGGGTTCTCTTATTTCCAAGGATTTCTTGTTGGTTTCATTAATTCTATTAACCTTAAGCTCTGTTCAGTGTTATGTGACAACCTGGATGAGATGGCAGTTTGGGGCAGAATGGATACATGTATATGTATGGCTGAGTCCCTCTACCTGAAACTATCACGACACTGTTAATCAGCTATACTCTGATATAAAATAAAACATGTTAGTTGCTAAGTCACATCCTACTCTTTGAAACCCCATAGACTATAGCCCGCCAGGCTCCTCTGTCCATAGAATTCTCCTAGCAAGAATACTGGAGTGGGTAGCCATTCCCTTCTCCAGGGGAATCTTCCTGACCCAGGGATTGAACCTGGGTTTCCCACATTGGAGACAGATTCTTTATCTTCTGAACCACCAGGAAAGCCCATTAAATAAAAAGATTTTTTTTTAATTAACTAAGAGCAAAATTTTTAAATTTAGAAATTTAGAAGTAACATTTAACATAACTTCCAAATTTTATCATAAGTATCTAAATCATGGTCAGGACTAATCTTCAAAAAAAAAAATCAGCATGTAACATTATTTCACCTGACTTTTTTCACTCCAACTTTAAAATATAAGGAAGACTTAAAATGCAGTGCATTCATTTCTATTGTGTAAAGTAAAACATTAAAAGAAAAGAAATAGGAATTTAGAAATTCATCATATTGCAAATGGTAGGGGAAAGGTAGTTATTTATTACTGAATTTGTGGTTATGTCCAAAATAAAACAATTTTATTTTTTGCTCTGGCAAAAAAAAAAGTTATTAGTCCTAAACCCATAACAAGGGCTTTTGTAAGTGTGTAGCAAGATCGCAGCTTCAGGCAAGTTCCTGGTTCTTATCAACTGTAGTTTCTAATAAAACTACTGCACTGATGTAGGCTTCTATGCTCTGTTGCCAGTAAAACAGCAAGCTTTTTTAAAACACATCAATCCAAATACTTTATCCCACTGATAAAGGTTCAGCTCTGTGACTTTGTAGCCCAGCCCCTTCCTTTCATAAGATAATGTCCTACTGATGATCATCAATGTGAGAAGACTCCAATTGCTTAGTGACTGAACAGCAAGGACCGCAATGTGGGGGACCATTGCCCTTTGACATTGTCATTTACTCCCCAAAGGTTGGTTTGCCCTGCACCCCATGCTGCCTCAGTGGCTTATGTCCTCACAGCAAGCAAGAGGACTTGCTTAAGACCATTTTTCAACCTCCGGCATCCCTTAGAGTCCATCCTTAAGCTAATAGAGTAGACATTTCTAGGATCACAACCCACAAACACAACTTCCTCGTCTCTTGCAATATGACGAGCTTAAGCACAAAGCCTCTCTTTACACTGGAGTCTAAATCCTCTTGGAAGGCATCCAGGACAGCCCTGGCAAACCACTCTGTCTCCATAACACAGAAAGTTACAGCTGGGTTCCAGGCATGGGTGCCATGAAAATTCCATCTCGTACAGCCCAGTGATACATCAAGTCCAAGTGTGTTTATGAAGCGGCTCCTGAGGGGTCCCCAGCACGATGCCATGTTATCTCCCAGCTGAGGATATTTCTTCAGGTTGTGCTGGTCTCTGCCCAGCTTCACACACACATATTCATTCTCTGCTCAACTCTTTCCTGAGCAAAGTAGCTCCTGGCTCAAACCCAAGTTCCTTGAAGTGATGCCCAAACCTGCTGTCACCCACCTCTCCCTCTGACCAGCCCTTTGATGTCTACATATCTGCTGTTGTATGTAGACGCCAACCCACCCCACCCACCTCCTACCTATCACCAAGACTACCTTATTGCCACTCTAGAACTAGGAATTATAGAAATTAATCTATATGTTTCTGTCTTCAATATTTATTTATTTGGCTGATTCGGGTCTTAGTTTCAGCATGCAGAATCTTCACTGCACGTTGCAGGATTGTTCATTGTGATATGTGGGCTCTCTAGCATGGAGAGTGTCCACAGAATGTGGGATCTTAGTTCCCTGATTAGGGATCAAACCCGCGTCCCCTACATTGCAAGGTAGATTCTTAACCACTAGACCACAAGGAAAGCCCCAATCTGTACATTTCTAAAAGAATGGCTCCCATCAACAAGTGTACCTGTAGGTGCATAGAGGTGAGAGATACATACAACCTGAGGGTTAAATATCCTTTGCCTACTCCGGGTTAATTGCTCTTTACCTAGCAAAACATCACAAGACGAAGATCACCTTGGAATCTTTAATGTCTAGGTCTTTCCCACAGATTTGTCCCTGGGCCTTTTTCCTGTCATTGCAGTTTCATGGGGCTGACAATTTTCAGGTCAGTGAGACCCCAGTGGAGATACTCAGACCCACGGGCTTGTCCTTTGTACTACAAAGTCAAGGATGAATTTGAGTAAAGTGAACCTAAAACAAATTAAATTGCAAGATCCTGGAGCAGCTGTCAAACCTCAACCTAGAGAATTGGAACGTAACAGACAGCGGGAGAAGCAAAAGACTCCATCTATTACAGAGAGAGACCAGATTTTTGAATATTTCTGCTGAGACTTGACCCTCTTGATTACGAATTCTTCCATTCTCTATCGCCAGTGCACTCATTCTGTCATATTTTCCCCAAGATAAACCCAAGCTCTGATGCTTAGGCTGTTTCCACATTCTGGCTATTGTATTAATGAAGAGTGCTGCAATGAACATCGGGGTACATGTGTGTTTTGGAAACAATTTAAATGTCCAACGACAGATGAATGGATAAAGAAGATGCGGTAGATACACACAGTGGAACATTCTCAGCCATAAAAGAAACAGAATTGGGTCCTCTGTAGAGATGTTGATGGATCTAGAGTCTGACACACAGATTGAAGAAAGTCAGAAAAAGGAAAACAAATATTGTGTATTAATCAATATATGGGGAATCTAGAAAAATGGCAAAGGTGAACCTACTTCCAGGGCAGCAGTAGAGATGCAGACGCAGAGAATGGATGTGTGGATATACAGTGGGGAGGGGAGGCTGGAGGTGAATCGGGACATTAGTTTGACATTTACAGACTACCAAGTGTAAACTAGACAGCGAGTGGGAAGCTGCTGTCGAGCTCAGGGAGCACAGCACAGTGCTCCGTGATGACCTCGAGGCTGGGATCAAGCTGGAAGGGAGGCTCAGAAGAAGGGAATGTATGTATACACATGGCTGATTCACATTGTTGGGCAGCAGAAACCAACACAACATTGTAAAGCAATTATTCTCCAATTTAAAAAAAAAAAAAAACTCTGAGAAAACCTGAAACTCTGTTGAGATTCTAGAGATGGACGCCCGACGTCCATCTCTAACAGGCTTCTTTCCTCCAATCCTTGATGCCTTGGGGTCCGGTTCCCTCCTCCCCAGCCACCACTCCCATCCTGGCCAAAACACAGCTGAAAACCCATCTCTTTTATGAGCTTGCTCTGACAAGGACAATCTTGCAATTAACATATTCTTTCAAGAAAGTCTTACAAGTCAGTTGTGAACCTACTCACAACCCTCAGGGGCACAATCATTACAATCCCAGATTTTCCTGGTTCTGGGCTCCTGCCACCAAGGATGTGGAAGCCGCCCCGTCTCTGTCTTTCTTGAGGGAAAACAGCTCTTCCCGGGGCTGAACAAGTGGCTCGAGAGGTTCTGGGGAGGGTTTCCGGTCCTGGACTCTGCGGTCATCTACCCATCCACATGATCCATTCAAAGGAACAAGATCTTATGAGCATGAATTCATGCCTCTAGGCCCACTGAAGCCCCCAAGACCTCTGCCTCCCACAGCCTCAGCACAGTGGCTTAGCCTCCAGGCATTTCCATGTCAGCCTGTGTGGGTTTCCAAATGTTGCTACCATAAAACCTGTGGCTCAAAGAACACAAATTTATTATCTGACAATTCTGAGGAAAGTCTGACATAGGTCTCACTGGGCTAAAATCAAGTTTTCTGCAGGACTATGTCACTTTTGTAAGTTCTAGGGGAAAATCCATTTGTTTGATGTTTCCATCTGCTGGAGGCTGCCCATGGGACTCTGGATTCCCTTCCTCCACCTGCAAAACCAGCCCCATGGGGCCAAGTCCTTCTTCTGCTGCCATCTCTCAGGTTCTCCCCCTTCTGTCTCCCTCCACCAGTCACAAGGGCCCTTGTAATTACACTGGACCACGTGGATAATCTAGGATAATCGCTCTAATTCAAAGTCATCTGATTAACAGCCATAATACCATCTGCAGCCTTAATTCCCCCTTGCCATGCAACATAACATATTCACAGGCTCCAGAGATTAAGACATGGGCATCTCTGGGGGCACGTGATCCTGCCTGCCACACTCTCCATCAACACCCTGCCACTTCATTGCATCATGTGCTCAAGTGCCGCCCCCCCCCCCAACTGCAAAACCAACTACCTGCCTCCTGAGAAACCTACATGCACGTCAAGAAGCAACCATTAGAACCAGACATGGAACAATGGACTGGTTCAAAATTGGGAAAGGAGTAGGTCAAGGCTGTCTATTGTCACCTTGCTTCTTTAACTTGTATCCAGAGTACAGCATATAAAATGCCAGATGAATCACAAGCTGGAATCAAGATTGCTCAGAGAAATATCAACAACCTCAGGTATGCAGATGATATCAGTCTAACGGCGGAAAGCAAAGAGGAACTAAGGAGCTCCCTGATGAGGATGAAAGAGGAGCGTGAAAAAGCTGATTTAAAGCTCAGCATTCAAAAACTAAGATCCTGGCATCTGGTCCCATCACTTCATGGCAAATAGATGGGGAAACAGTGGAAACAGTAATAGATTTTATTTCCTGGGCTCCAAAATCACTGCAGATGGTGACTGCAGCCATGAAATTAAAAGACATTTGCTCCTTGGAAGAAAAGCTATGACAAACCTAGACAAAGTATTGAAAAGCAGAGACATCACCTTACCAACAAAGGTCCATATAGTCAAGGCTGTGGTTTTTCCAGTGGTCACGTACGGATGTGAGCGTTGGACCATAAAGAAGGCTAAGCACTGAAAAATTGATGCTTTTAAACTGTGTTGCTGGAGAAGACTCTTGAGAGTCCCTTGGACTGCAAGATCAAACCAATCATAAAGGAAATCCGTCCTGAATACTCATTGGAAGGACTGATGCTGAAGCTGAAGCTCCAATACTTTGGCCATCTGATGCGAAGAACTGACACACTGAAAAAGACCCTGATGCTGGGAAAGATTGAAGGCATGAGAAAGGGACGACAGAGGATAAGATGATTGGAAGGCATCGTTGACTGGATGGCATGAGTTTGAGCAAACTTCGGAAGATAGTGAAGGACAGGGAAGCCTAGTGTGCTGCAGTCCATGGGATCACAAAGAGTTGGACACAACTGAGTGACTGAACATGAACCATGCCCCTAGCAAGGCCTCTGTCAGCTTTTTCTGATTAAACCTCAATGCTTCATCCCTGAGAACAACCCAGCTCTTTGCTTCCTACTTTGCAAAACAAAAGAACTTTAAAGAACTCCTTAAAGGCAAGGCACAAATTCCTCTGGCCTCTCCAAAAGGAGAAAATACCTGCCCCTTTCGGGGTGAGAGAAAAGAAAGCCAGTTTCTCAGCTGTTTTTCCAACAATGGCCTTATGTATGCTGAACGTTCATGGTGTTTCTCTTCATCTCTTTATGCCTCTTTGCATCTGGGAACACATCCTATATTCTGGAACCTTCCACCAGGACTTACACAGTGTCTGCACACATGTTCAATCATTCACTGATTTCACACCAATACATGCAGCAGGAGAGATTTTAGGTTTACCTAGGCAGGGCTTCAAAAGTCATCAAAAATATAGAAGAATGTCTGCTTTGCCACCAATCTCAATAGCCAAAAAATCCCATCATTGAAAAGCTTAAACCTTTACTTGGGATCTAATTGGATATTGTGCTAGGACATTAAAAAAAAAAAAAAAAAAGCCACAGAGCAATCAGAGAATGAAGTACAATTTAGGGACCATGAAAAAGCTGCAGACTACCATTCCAAATGTTGTCTTAAGAGGAGGAAATGAGGCATTCATTCAAGAAACATTGAGTTCCTATTAGGTGCAAGGTCTCGTTTTAAGTACCAAGTTTATGGTCAAAGGAAGCCCTGCGCACTCCCTTGTTCCTCCACGGTTTAATCAGAGGGGAGTTACTCAGAGTAGAGTGAGTATGATGAGGGGTGTGGGGTTCGTCTTTAATAACTTGATTTTGGGCTGCACTGGGTCTTCATTGCTGTGTTCGCGCTCTCTCTCGTTGCAGGGAGTGGAGGCTCCTCTCTAGTGGTGCGCGGGCCTCTCATTGCAGTGGCTTCTCTTGTTTTGAAGTACAGGCTCTAGAGTGTTGTGACACGTGTGTTTGGTGGCCTGTGGGCTTTTCCTGGGCCAGGGATCGAACTCATACCCCCTGCACTGTCAGGAGGATTCTTTCCTACTGGAACACCAGGGAATTCCAAGGAGGAGGGCTTTGACATAAGACAGGAAGTCAGACGTCCTGGCTAAGCTACAAAATTTTTCAGAACCTCCTCTTCCTGTACCTTACCAATGGTAATACTGTACAGATGATATCTGCTCACAGCATTTGGGGGAAGATAGAATTGCACACGTAGAGTGAACTTGATAAATATCCCTCTCCTCACCCTCTCATCTCAGAGGTCACACTTAGAACCATACCAGATTGCTAGACTTCCAGGTGGAAAGAAGGATGTGGCTTTCAGTTCTCCACATTTGGGATGTTTCTAAGCCTCTCCTATTCCACCTAAGAATTCCCTGCTTTCCTCAACCTCCACCTCACACCTGATCCCAGACCATTAGTCCACCTTCTCTACGTTTCTATATGCTGTGTGTGTACACGTTAATCACTCAGTCGTGTCCAACTCTTTGCAGCCCCATGGACTGTAGCCCTCCAGACTCCTCTGTCCATAGCATTTTCCAGGCAAGAATACTGGAGTGAGTAGCCATTCCCTTCTCCCAGGCATCCTTCCGACCCAGGGATCAAACCCAGGTCTCCCACATCATAGGCAGATTCTTTACCACTGAGCCACCGGGGAAGTCCTGGACCAAATTCACTTCAGTTCAGTCATGCAGTCATGTCCGACTCTTTGTGACCCCATGAACCTCAGCACTCCAGGCCTCCCTGTCCATCACCAACTCCCAGAGTGCACCCAAACCCATGTCCATTGAGTCGGTGATGCCATCAAACCATCTCATCCTCTGTCATCCCTTTCTCCTCCTGCCCTCAATCTTTCCCAGCATCAGGGTCTTTTCAAATGCGTCAGCCCTTCACATTAGGTGGCCAAAGTATTGAAGTTTCAGCCTCAACATCAGTCCTTCCAATGAACACCCAGGACTGATCTCCTTTAGGATGGACTGGTTGGATCTCCTTGCAGTCCAAGGGACTCTCATTATGTCTTCCCAAAATTTGTATGTTGAAGCCCTAACCTTCAGTGTGATGGGATCTGGAGGTGGTGCCTCTGGGGTGTGGTTAGATTGCAAGGGTGGAGCCCATTGATGGAATTAGTGTCTCATAAGAACAAACCCCAAACAGTGCTCTCCCTCTCTCTGTCCCTCTCTCTCTCTCCCCTCACAATCTCCATCTTGTAAAGACACAAGAAGAAGGAGACCATCTACAATCCACCAAGAGTCCCCACCAGGAACCAAATCAACCAGTGCCTTGACCTAGAACTTGGCCTCCCGGACTGTAACAAACAAGTGTCTGTTCCTGAAGCCTCGAATTCTGCTAGTCTAGTGAAGCATCCTGAGCTGACTAAGACCCCAGAGTCCAGGAATCCCCAAGACTGACTAGTGGCTGTGTGCACAGATCTTCCCTTCGAAGCTGAGACCCCACATGGGTGGGGCTGTGTTCTTATTCACCATGACCCCCCCAAGCACTTAACGTGGGATCTACTATCCTGAACCCTGTCGCTGCTATAAGATGTCATCACAGATTCGCCACACTGCTAATGCAGATGTATTACCTTACAGTTCTGGAGGTCAGAAGGCTGACACGAGTCTCACTGGGCTAAGGGCAAGGTTGCACCTTTTCGGGAGGCTCTAGGTGAGGATCTGCTCCCTTGCCCCCACTAGCTTCTGGAGGCCACTTGCATTCCTAGACTCATGGCTTCATTCCACCATGTTTGATATTATGCTGCCATCTCTCTGGTCTTCCGTCTTCCACTTTTAAGGACCCAAGGTAATTCCAATGGAGTAAAACTTCACTTCCATCTTAAACTTCAATTTCCATTTGCTGTGTAATATACATACATATTCACAATGCCTCAGTAGGTAAAGAATTAGTCTGCAATGCAGAAGACATAGGAGACCCAGGTTCGATCCCTGGGTTGGGATGATCCCCTGCAGCAGGAAATGGCAACCTGCTCCAGTATTCTTGCCTGAAAAATCCCATGGACAGAGGAGCCTGGCAGGCTGCAGTCCAAAGGGTCTCAAGAGTCGGACACTACTGAACAACTAAGCATGCATGCATAAATATTCACAGGTTCCAGGGACTAGGATATGGACATCACAGGGCATGGTCTTGCCCACTACATGCCATAGAAGGATGCATCAAATAAACCTGGATTCTAATGTGTGATAACCGAAACTCAGCAAAACCCTAACCCCACCGCCCTGTTGCAATCCTCATGACACTCACCCCCAATAAGCCGGGTCTCTAGTTTTGAATATCTCAGAAACCTATTCTGGAAAACACTGCTTAAGAGATACATTACCCATCCCATGATGCTTGAGGTTTTTTGTTGGTTTTTTTTGTTTGTTTTTTTTTTCTGGCCTTTAGTCCAACAACCATTTAATCTTCACTTTTCTCACTTGAATTACTTCTGTAAGTGCACGAGAGGCTTCTGGGAAAGGTTTTGCAAGGGGGTTCTGCCACTTTTGTTTCCCCCTGCACCTTCCCAAGAGGACACCGGCTGGTGACTAGGAAGCCCTAGATGAGCCCCGCACCTGATCTGTGTGTCTTGAATTCTTTGTTTCCAGCAAATCATAGATCATCTGCATTGCTTCCCCCATCATCTCTCCTGAAGTCCTGTCATCTGGGAAAATAGAATCCATGCCATCCACTATTTATACAGTAGTGCAGCTCCCTTACTGATTTGGAGAAAAGTGAATTTTCCTGCAAAAAATTCAGAGCATTTTTATGAATATAACATTTCACTTCCCACGAGATCTTTATAGAATTACAGACAGGAGAAATAAAAATGGAGGCAACAAATACAGAAGTAGTACTGACCACATTTAACGGCAATAATTGAGATTTTTTTTAAGTGGTTTAAGTGGCCACCCCATAGAAGGCAGGCATTGGCATTTTCTCAGTTCAGTTCAGTTCAGTTGCTCAGTCGTGTCCGACTCTTTTCAACCCCATGGACTGCAGCATGCCAGGCCTCCCTGTCCATCACCAACTCCCGGAGTTTAGCTAAACTCATGTCCATTGAGTCAGTGATGCCATCCAACTATCTCATCATCTGTCATTTCCTTCTCCTCCTGCCCTCAATCTTTCCCAGCATCAGGGTCTTTTCCAATGAGTCAGCTCTTCACATCAGGTGGCCAACGTGTTGGAGTTTCAGCTTCAACATCAGACCTTCCAGTGAACACCCAGGACTGATCTCCTTTAGGATAGATCTGGTTGGATCTCCTTGCAGTCCAAGGGACTCTCAAGAGTCTTCTCCAACACCACAGTTCAAAAGTATCAATTCTTCTGCACTCAGCTTTCTTTATTCCAACTCTCACATCCATACATGACCACAGGAAAAACCATAGCCTTGACTAGACGGACCTTTGTTGGCAAAGTAGTGTCTCTGCTTTTCAATATGCTGTCTGGGTTGATCATAACTTTCTTTCCAAGGAGTAAGCGTCTTTTAATTTCACGGCTGCAATCACCATCTGCAGTGATTTTGGAGTCCAAAAAAATAAAGTCAGCCACTGTTTCCACTGTTTCCCCATCTATTTGCCATGAAGTGATGGAACCGGATGCTATGATCTTAGTTTTCTGAATGTTGAGCTTTAAGCCAACTTTTTCACTCTCATCTTTCACTTTCATCAAGAGGCTTTTTAGTTCTTCGCTTTCTGCCATAAGGGTGGTGTCATCTGCATACCTGAGGTTATTGCTATTTCTCCCAGCAATCTTGATTCCAGCTTGTGCTTCTTCTAGCCCAGTGGCATTTTCTACTGATACCCAAAATCAACCCTGATGTGCAGCAAGTTCATCTACAGATCGATATGTGTGTGGAAACACACACACACACATTCACATAATTTCATCCATCCACCAACGTACTTATTCAGACAGTGTCTACAGAGCCTCCACTGTGTTTCCCACATCGTCAGAGGCACGGGGGTCAGGGGTGCAGAGAAAGCGGGCGAGCCATCACCGCTCACCCCTGAGAGTTCAGGGTCTGCCGGGAGAAGGCGGCCTCTGTCACATGGCACGCTGAGTGCTGTCCTTTGCAGGCGCTGGGTGGTGAGGATGCCAGCCAACCATCTTGGGAGCTCCCTGGGGAGGGGGACGTTTGAACTGAGTCATGAGGACTCGGGTGAGTTGTGGGAGGCGAGGAAGAGCATGGAAGATGAAGGAAGTGAAAAGACACGTGCGTGACACCGTGCCTTAGAGAACCCTGGGATCTTTAGGTTCAGGCAGAGGGAAAGCCAAGGTCACAGCATCGGTTGGACCACTGAACAAGGCAAAGCAGACTAGGAATATGGTGGGATCTGAGCTAGAAAGAGCCCAATTGGAAGCTCTGTGAAAAAGGAAATGGAGTCTTTATCTGTGTTACACCTGAAACTAACACAATACTGTAAATCAACTATACTTCTGTTTTTTAAGTAAAAAGGAGGTGGAGTAGGGAAGACTGGAGCTGTGACCTAAACGTGGAGACCCCTGAGGAATCCAGATGCAAACTGATGGGAGGGCTACAAAAGAGCACGCGTGGGCTGACCGGTTGGGTGTGAATCTGTGTTGTGACACAGAGAAAGATGTCCACTAAAATGTTAACGGTGGTTTCCTCTGGTGGCAGCACCCAAGGTGACTGCTTAGCTTTGCGTCTTTATTCTTTCCTTGGCTCCTCAAAACTTTCTTCGTGAGGCTATGTGATCTTTATAATCAAAAACAGAAGGAAAAAAAAAAGTTTTGTTGTTGCTGCTTATTAAAAACTGGCAGTGAGGTCCTTCCCAGTCTGTCCGGTGGTCTGTGCTCCCAATGCAAGGGGCTCAGGTTCGACCCCTGGTCAGGGAACTAAGATCCCACACGCTGCACTGTGTGGCCAAAACAAAATAAATTATTTTTTTAAGCTGTCAGTGACCTGAGAGACTGAATATATAAATAGGCAATAGCCAGACCATATATAAAAATAGAACATTGACCCACATCCAGCAGCAATTTTCCCGGGAAACCAACCCCTTATGTACAATAAACAACCCAGGAAGCTAGCCTGCTGTTAAGTCAGAGGGGTAAAGTCTGAAACCCAGACTTTCATCTCTAGTAAAACCCAGGAAGCTAAATATTGACTCCCATAACAATCAGCTCAGAATGGCCAGGCCTTGAGTAATAACGGACAGCTTTCCTAACCTTTGTCTCCGCTTCCAACTTAGTACCAACTAAAGAAAGCTAACTCCATAGCCCTAAGCAATCCCATGGGATGCCTCCCTGACTAGTTGGCCACCTACAGCTTCTCCAATAGCTTCACCTTCAGCCTCAATCAGGGCCCACCTGCAGCCTCCTCTGTCTCCATTATGAAGCTTTCCCACTCCTCTGCCTGCCTTTGAATCGCTGCCAAAATACAAGTCGCATGGCTGACTCTCCTGCTGCAGCAAGCCCTAATAGTGTCTGCTTTTCTCGTGTGGTTGGTCTTCATTTATTCCAAAGTGAGGCCAAGAGGAAAAGCTTTTAGGAAGAAGAAGCCCTGGGACTTGGCCATCTTAGTGGCCATGGGGTGAAGCAGACAGGAGCAAGGATGCCCTGGCTTCTGGCTTGCAGGTCTGAACAGATGCCACTGCCGTCCACGGAGTCAGGGGAAGGGAAGGGACACGTGGGAGATGTATGTATCAGGGTCTATAGGACACAGAAGACACACGTGGTGGAGGGGGTATGGAGAGTCAGAAGACAGAGCCCATGGCAATGTGCGGAAAGCTAGGGGGAAACAGCCGTGGATGGGGAGGCAGCGGGGCTGGGAATAACTGGAGCCCTCCCCACCCGAAGTGCCAAAGGAGGAAGCAAGATAGAACTCTGGGAGAGAGGACCACTGAATGGGACTGTGCTGGTATGAAAGAAAGAGCAATAAGTCGTGTTTGACTCTTGCAACCCCATGGACTGTGGTCCGCCAGGCTCCTCTGTCCATGGGATTCTCCAGGCAAGAATACGGGAGTGGGTAGCCATTTCCTTCTCCAGGGGAACTTCCCAACCCGGGGATCAAACCCACATTTCCTGCATTGGCAGGTAGATTCTTTACCACTGAGCCACCTGAAAAGCACCTTTTCTCACTTAGGCCAGCAGTTTGGCTGCTCCTTGGAATCAATTTCATTCACAACACGCTAGAAGGAGTAAGCGTTGCTAGGTGGTATAAGTTCCCGTGACAACCCTGTCCAGTGGAAACATAATGCCAGCCACTCACACTAACTTACATTGTCTAGCAGGCAAATTTAAAAGAAAAATTAAATGGGTGAAATTAATTAAATGGGTGAAATAGTGATATGCTGTATTTAACCCAGTATAATAATAGAGTGTTATCATTCTAGTGCAACCCATAGAACCATTGATGATACATTTTACATTACTGCATTATTACTTTTCACGTGACAGCTTCAAAATCCCCTGCTTAGTTTGCACCTACAGCGCATCACACTTTGGCTCAGACCCATTTCAAATGCCCAGCAGGGACACGTGGCAGGTAGCTGCCGTATTAGTGCAGATCTGTGAGACCACAAGAGACCAAGGAACTTCCTGACCCGCCCTCTGGGAACCACCACCACAGTGTTCTCTCCAGAAAAAGTCAGTCATTCTTCCCAGATGAAATGAGCCCATCAGTCCATCCAAGTGGAACTTGCGGACTAAAAAGGATCTCTTTGTTTTCCGTGTATCAAGAAGTTTTTAGAAGTTACCATATTAAGTAAGTCCGCAGAGTCGGACACAGCTGAGTGACTGAGCACACGAGTAAGTCAAAGACAAATATATGACATTGCTTATATATGGAATCTATAAGAAAAAAGATACAAATGAATTTATTTATAAAACAGAAACAGACTCACCGACCTAGAAAACAAACATGATTACCAAAGGGGAAAGGGATAAATTAGGAGTTTGGGATGAACATATACACACAACTAATTATGGAGTTTAGCACAAGGATCCATAGTCGATATTTTGCAATAACATATAACGGAGGGGTTTCCCTGGTGGTCTGGGAATTGAGACTTCAGCTTCCAGTGTGGGGAGTGCAGGTTCGATCCTTGGTTAGGAAGCTAAGATCTCACATGCCTCACAGCCGAAAAATCAAAACATAAAAACATCAGAAGCAAGATTGTAATAAATTCAATAAAGACTTTAAAAATGATCCATCTCAAAAAAAATCTTTAAAAATACATATAATGGAAAAGGATCTAAAAAAGAATATATATATATATTCTTATAGATATAAAAGAACATATAATCTAAAAGAAGAAAATATAGATAAAAGAGTATATATCTAAAAAAGAATGTATGTATATACATATATATATATATATATATATAGTGTGAAGGTTGCTCAGTAGTGTCCGACTCTTTGCAACTCCATGGACTATACAGTCCATGGAATTCTCCAGACCAGAATACTGAAGTGGGTAGCCTTTCCCTTCTCCAGGGAATCTTCCCAACCCAGAGATCGAACCCAGATCTTCCAAATTGCAGGCGGATTCTCCACCAGCTGACCCGTGTAGCGTTGGTCGCTCAGTTGTGTCCGACTCTTTGCGACCCCATGGACTGTAGCCCAGCAGGCTCTTCTGGCCGCGAGGATTTTCCAGACAAGGATACTGGAGTGGGTTGCCATTTCCTCCAGGGGATCTTCCCAGCCCAGGGATGGAAGCCGGGTCTCCTGTGTTGCCAACAGACGCTTTACCATCTGAGCTCACGTTGCTACACCCCTGAAACTAATGCAACTTTGTAAATTACAATGTTTGAAAATTTGAAAAGAAAAATCTAAAAAAGGAAGCTATTCGTTTTTAGGGCTGGTACAGGAGACTGAGCTGACACGTAATCCATTGTGCCTTATGTAATTAACAGCATTCTCTAAACTAACACAGGAGCCACTAAAGCAAACACACAAGCAAAATCTCTCCTGGTCCACCTGAGTATTTAGATGAAAAGTATTTCTTAGGACTCGGGGGAAAGGAGATAAATAGGAATATTAGATTTATAGTTAGGAGCACCAGCATCTCTGAATTTATGATAAAAGCCAGAAGTTTGCAAAGCTGGATAAAACCTGACTTTTCAAGGACACATCATTTGCAACTGTTGACTTCCATGGGCAAGGCAAAGTCGAGAGAACACAGATTTCTATTTTTCCTTTTAAGAAGAGCAAATGTAATTACTTCACTGTAGGTATTTGCGTGGAGAATTCAATCAAGTGACTTTAAAGAAATCAAATAAACCTTGGCTGGAGAATCGAAAAGCAAGAATGATTCAGTGGGAGGCTGAACTGAGAGCACAGCACTGCTGATGGGCCCCAGGGGAGGAGCACAGAAGCAGGAGAAAATGTAATTTTAAAAGGACCATATCCCAAGAGCATGAAACCCAAACAGCATTGCAGCAGACAGACCACAGGGGCAGGGAAGCGTGAGACCATTTGCAGTCTATGGGCTGTTAATAAGTCAGCCTCGGGAGATACACAGCACCAAATGGGGCATCATAGTTGCCCCCAAGGGCTGCCTGAAACCATGGCCCGTGCCAGCTTCTGCGGCAGCAGAGAATCAGAAAGAGCTTACTGTTTAAAAAGAGCCTGATGGACTTCCCTGGAGGTCTAGCGGTTAAGTCTCCACGCTGCCACTGCAGGGGACATGGGTTCAATCCCTGGTCCAGAAGCTAAGATCCCACATGCCACCCAGCGCAGCCAAAATAAATAAAGTGAATAAAAAGAGCATGGTGTGGACATTGAGCACGCACAGCATCAGGAAACCTCCGAAGCCACTGTCCTAAACCCCTCCCTCCACCCAGCTTCCCTGAGAGCTGACCAGGTGCAGAGTCACGTAAGCGAGAACATTTCCTCCCTTTCCACCAAAGGCAACTTCCTTGAGAAGCACATCTCAGCCACAGAGACTTCCAAACCCATCCAAATGCAGACTTGAAAACCTAGGAGCAGACTGGCCCTCCGTCCCCAGTCGGAACCATGCAGGGCTTCATCAGCTGTACTGTGCAGTCATTTGCAGCTGATGGCAGGGCTTCCCTGGTGGCTCAGATGATACAGAATCTGCCTGCAATGCAAGAGACCTGGGTTTGATCCCTGGGTTACTCCAATATTATTGCCTGGGAAATCCCATGGACAGAGGAGCCTGGCAGGCTACAGTCCATGGGGTCACAAAGAGTCAGGCATGACTGAGTGACCAACAAATACAGAAAACAGTCCAGAGCAGTGGCTTAATGGACAGAGAGCCTCAGCTGGTGTTCCGACCTCTTCCCCAGAACCCACTCAGGCCCCACCCTCACTAGATGTGAGAGGACCAGAGGGAGTTGACAGTCCGCTCTCCAGACCTCTCTCCCTCCCGGGACAGAAGACTCAATTCGAGACCTGCTATGGTCAGCGCTGCCCAAAGTTGTTCCAAAATGCAAGGTTGCTGCTTGGGGAAACTGTGTCTTCCTTTTAGCAAAACGACACCAGAAAACAACCAAAACCGGCAAAGAACTGCAGAGAAATTGTCCTTTTGACATGCCTCCTGCTTCGCTTTACAAAGGCACTTGATTTTGCAAGAGACACAAGCAGTCTGAGCTGGAAGAAGGAGGGAAATGCAGATATTTCCAGTGACTGATGAAAATTCACACAGTACTGCAGACTCAAGCAGGGAGTCGTCCTCCAGGAGTAAATGAACGGCAGGTACCGATCCAGTCCACTTCTGGCCGCTCTAACCCCAAAGGAGACCTTCTCTTCCAGCAAACTCACGCAAAGCGGGGCAAGATGAAACAGGTCTTCACTTGGCATTGGGCCCGGATGGAGTGGGGGCCTCAAGGAAGGAGCAAGTCGTGCTTTTTAAGGAAACTGCTGTGCACCTCATGACATCAGTGCCAACCCGGGAACGCTAACATCACAAAAGGAAAAAGACGGCTCTCCCCAAGGGATCCGTTGGGAAACTGACGTCAGAAGAAAAGGCTGCTGTCAGCCAGCCAACCGCAGCAGCCCGTTGTGGCAGCTGGTGTCTAATTTGCATAAGGGCCCGATGAAGATGGCACCTCCCTTCCAGGGACTGTGAAAGGCTGGTTGGAGCTCACGGGCATTCATCATAGTCACTGGTTATGAAGCAGTAGCCAGAGGTCCTAAGCTGGCTTTGGCGCGGTGGTGGGCACTGGAGACGTAGCAGTGAATGGTACGTGAACAGGGAGCTGGGCGGACAGTCCTCACCTCTGTCCACCTCTCCATGAGGCCAGTGGCCCTGGGCAGGTCTGCCAACGGGCTCCATCTACCAACTGCCTGTGTGATTCTCAGGCTTGAACAGACGGGGAGTCATGACCTTCTGGATTTTTACCATGCAATATGACTTTTTTATAGGTGAAATCCACATAACATGAAAGCTAATCTTCTCTTTTCTTCTTCTTTTTTTCTTTTTGCTGCATGTCAGATATTATCTGCATGTGAGATATTAATTCCCCAACAAGGGATCAAACCCAGGCCCCCTGCAGTGTAAGGTCGGAGTTTTAACCACTGGAAGCCCAGGAATCCAAAAACCTAATTTTTTTGAAGCAGCTTTCAATAATATTTAGTCCATTTACAAAGTCATGCAACCAGCATCTCTATCAAGTTCCCAAACCTTCTCATACACCCCTCAGAAGAAAACCCCTTGCCCATTAAGTTGACACCCTCCCCTATTCCAACACAACCTTTAAAAGAACATCTTCTGCTTGTGGTACATATACACAATGGAATATTACTCAGCCATAAAAAGGAACACATTTGAGTCAGTGCTAATGAGGTGAATGAACCTAGAGCCTATTGTACAGAGTGAAGTAAGTAAGAGAGAAAAACAAATATAATATATTAACACATACGTAATGGAGTCTAGAAAGATGGTACTGATGATCCTATTTGCAGAGCAGGAATAGAGACACAGACATGGAGAACCGATATGTGGACACAGTGGGAGAAGGAGAGGGTGGGATGAATTGAGAGAGTAGCCTTGAAACGCATACATTCCCATGAGTAGAACAGAGAGCCAGTGGGAATCTGCTGTATGTCACAGGGAGGTCAAACCTGGTTCTCTGTGACAGCCTAGATGGGTGGGATGGGGTGGGAGGTGGGAGGGAGGTTCAAGAGGGAGGGGACATACACCTACCTATTGCTGATCCATGTTGATGTATGGCAGAAACCAACACCATATTAAAACAATTATCTTCCAGTTAAAAATAAATAAAATTTTCAAGAAAGAACATCCTATTTAATTCCCCGAAACTGTCTCCCCTCACTCCCTCCCTGACCTCAGTCCAGCTTCTAGCCACAGAAGAGCGTGGTGTCCTCAGGCAGGGGGTTAGGTTTTATTCATGCTTACATCCCCAGGGCCTTAGCACAGGGTATGGCTCCCAGTTGAAGTTGTGGGAGCAAAATCATAAAAACAGGGTGCTGAGCCTGCATTTAAGATATCAGGAATGCAAATTTCAGCTCCTCTGAAAGTACTTCACCCTAGACTCTATGGCAAGCTCACCCAAGGCCTAAACTACCGGGGAAGCCAGGGAAAGCCAGGAGTGAGAACCCTCCTTCCTTCATGGTGTCTGGACCCCAGGAGCATCCCAAATGGCACATCCATAGATGGGCTCCATGTCAGCATCCCCTCTCCCTGCTGGAAACTCAGCCACGGGCGGTCCATGGGATGCTGGAACATGATACATCACAGCACAGAACAGCAAGCACTTTTCAGGGACAGACATTTGACTGTGGCAAACTGTCGCCTAAGATCCCATCTGGCTCCAGTAATAGCAGCACCTGCTGCTCTAGGGATGGGGCTTTGACCTCAACACCCATCTGCTGCGGGCCTTTCAGAGCAAATGTCTTTTTCTCATCTGTCTGCAGCCGTGGGTCTGCACCAAACAAGGACTTTGCCCCTTTAAGCACCTCTTCTGCCCCGTGGCCCCACACTGTGTCTCTGGGGGAGGGTTTGGGACTTGCCCTGACCTTTTGGAGTGGGGTCAGGTCTGGATGGGGCTTCCGGGATGACTCAGCGGTAAAGTATCTGCCTGTCAATGTGGGAGACTCAGAGTCAATCCCAGGGTGGGGAAGATCCCCTGGAGGAGGAAACGGCAACCTGCTCAAGTGTTCTTGCCTCGAAGATTCCATGGACAGAGGAGCCTGGGAGGCTACAGTCCACGGGGTTGCAGAGAGACAGATGTGACAGTGACGGAGACGCACACACACTGGTCTGGATACTGCCCTGGCCTGGCACCAGCTTCCCCCAGAGGGGCGAGCTTTGGGGGAAGGGCTGGAGGCAGATAAACACCCGAAAATGCCCAAAGCCTGGGTGCTGAGGTCTGGGGCTCCCCGCTCTTCTAAGGGGTGGGACCATGCTTGAACATGGAAAGATTGCACTCTCAGACCCACCGGGCAAGACGCACTGGGTAGAAACAGGAAAAGCAGCGCGATGCATTGTAGGTGATTCCCAGCCCCAGGCGGTACCCGGTTCTGGTTAAGTGATTCTATTTTAGAGCCTTGACTTCCATCTACCCTCTGAGTCTAGCAACAGAGGCGCAGGTAACCTCCCATTTGTGTTAGAGAGTCTTCCTTTTATTGGGATAATATGTCACTCATCTTGGCTCGTCCCTGAGGGACTGAGTCACATCTTTCTTTCCTGAGCCAAGGGGAGGGAGGAGGAGCGTGGGAGGAGAAACTCCAAGAACAGTAGGGATCCTGAGAGTCAGGGAAGCCTGCAGCACCAGCCGTGTCAGCCAAGCAGAGGGCGAGAGGGGCCAGCCCTGAGCCAACAGTAAAGAGGGCCGCGTGTGGACCCAACCGTCTCCAGACCCCACTGCACCCCAGGAACCAGCAAACGTGCATTTCAGATAGACGGTCCCCAGACCTGAGATGTGCACAGGTTGTCCTGAGCTGAAATGAGCTTGGGGAATTTGGGCGGGGGGGCACATTCAAGCAATTACAAATTACATCCATGATATATTCTTATATTCCCACTCCAGTATTCTTGGGCTTCCCTGGTGGATCAGCTGGTAAAGAATCCACCTGCAATGCGGGAGACCTGGGTTCCATCCCTGGGTTGGGAAGATCCCCTGGAGAAGGGAACGGCTACCCACTCCAGTATTCTGGCCTGGAGAATTCCATGGACTGTATAGTCCATGGGGTTGCAAAGAGTCGGACATAACTGAGTGACTTTCACTTTCATATATAACAGAATATAACGTATTATAATAAAATATGTATAATTTATAACATATATAACATTATTTGTTGTTCAGTCGCTAAGCCATGTCCCACTCTTTGCAACCTGCAGCTTCCCTGTTCTTCACCATCTCCCAGAGTTTACTCAAACTCATGTCAATTGAGTCAGTGATGCCATGCAACCATCTTATCCTCTGTCGTCCCCTTCTCCTGCCTTCAATCTTCCCCAGTATCAGGGTCTTTTTCAGTGAGTCAGCTCTTTGCATCAGGTGGCCAAGGTATTGGAGTTTCAGCTTCAGCATCAGTCCTTCCAATGAATATTCAGGGCTGATTTCCTTTAGGATGGACTGGTTGGATCTCCTTGGGAGTTTTTATGACACAGGAATTGGCAGACTCTCCAATCAAGGCTTCTCTTCTCCCCTCCCCCAGTGGAGCTGCTTTATCAGCATAAGAGGGCTCTTAGCCCAACTTAGAGTGTCTCATGGACTTGGAGGGTGTGGCAGGGGGCTCTGAAGATTCCCCATGTCCTGCTCTCCGCTCTGTACAATTCTTGAACCAATGTCCCCTTTGGGGAACTTTTGAGGGTTCCCTTCTCCACAGACTGGAAGGGGTGGTACTTTCCACTCCACTCTTCCAAGTGGGAACACCTTGAACCATACCCCAACTCTCAGCCCTAGGGTGAGGAAATCCACCTGATATGGCTTATAAAGTAATCTCCAGACAGTGAAATAATTATGAAAAGAAAGACTGTGGTATTCCTGGAACCCGGCAGAACAGAGAACCGGAAGCCCACATCCAGACTAGAGATTGAGATTCTGCTTGCCAGCATCTCAGAGCCCTGGACAGGCATCACACGGTGACTGCGACAAATGAGAAGAGCACTTAAAATACAGGAGACTGCAGGAGATAGAGCCAGTGAGCCCGGCCGCCTGCGGGATCACCTGGCAGGCTGCCTCCGTCAAGTGCCATCTCGAAGAGAGCCCAGGATGCAGACACAGGTTCACAGGAAGCCCCGGGGTGTCCAGGGCGTTGAGGTGGAGGTCAGCGAACCGCCACACCTACCTGTCTGATGCAGGCTAAAATTCTATTTTCTTTACTTCCCAGGGAAAACTACATGCAGTTTGCTTCATTAGATAGAGACCATTCAAAAATACATCAAGCTTCTTTTTTTAATGTTTTTAATTGATTTACAGTGGTGTGTTATCTTCTGATGTAGTTTCAAAGTGATTCATATATATATACATATATATATGTATACATATAGTCCATGCGGCCGCAAAGAGTCGGACATAACTGAGCTACTGAGCACACATATACATACATTGACTTTTATATTTTTTCCAGTATGCTTTATCACGGGATGTTGAATATAGTTCCCTGTGCTATACAGTTGGTCCTTGTTTATTTTATATACAGTGCTGTGTATCTCTTAATCCTAAGATCTTTGTTTATCCCCTGCTTTCCTCTTTTGAAACCATAAATTTGTTTTCCACATCTGTGAGTCTGTTTTGTAAACAGGTTCGTTTGCATCATATTTTAGATTCCATACATAAGCGATATCATATGATATTCATCTTTGGCTTAGTTCATTAGTATGATAATCTCTAGGTCCATCCGTCTTTTTACAAATGGCATTATTTCATTCTTTTCAAGCTTCCTTTTAAAAGAAATGTCTTATCTCATCCTAAAAAACAACTGTAGATGGAAATTATTTTTCAGGATCAAAGCTGGTGGGGTAGGTTGTCTGCCAGCAGTCCTTGGGGAAAAGGCGCCGGGAGGTGGGGAAGTAAGGCCTGTGGACCAAGATAGGGGACCAAGTGGTTATCTGAGGACTTGAGGCCCCAAATCCAGTGCATTTTCCCTCCACAAAGCCCTGGCTAAGGACCTGCTCCTTTCTGAGGACTAAGGCAATGACTGAAACGAGCAGGCTTCTCTTCAAAAGACTCTGAAATGCCAGCAGCAGATTTCTCCAGGACAACACAGATTTAATGAAACACAAAATGTAGGCCTTTTGCACTCCAGCCAGAGCTTCACCAGGAATTTAAACCACATCTCGATAAAAGCGATGCAGTTTCACCCTTGCAGAAGTTAGTCAGAAGCAATCCATTCAGAAGATACAAGCCTCCATAGGAAGGGGGGACATCAGGTTGTATCTGATCAAAATGCTAACAAACTTTGAGTGCCAAGTTAAATGACACGATCCCTATAGATGGTGCAGTAAAGGTGAAGATGAGGGGGAAATGATACAGGGAAATAACTGTTTTCTTGTATACTTAAATATACCTTATTAGAGCAAATACCCTGAATTCTGGTCTCCAAGTCACTCCCACAGGTAACAGTTGGAGTCTCCCAACAAGGGTTTCACTGCAAGGACCAGTTTTCCTGAAGTTTCCATTTACCTGGTCACTGCTCAGAGTGAACTACGAGGAACTTTCTCCTTCTTTTTATTCCTTTTTAATTTTTATTGGAACATAATTGCTTTACTATATTCTCATAAAATCCTAAAGGAAATCAACCCTGAATTTTCATTGGAAGGACTGATGCTAAAGCTGAAACTCCGATACTTTGGCCACCTGATGCAAAGAGCCAACTCATCAGAAAAGACCCTGATGCTGGGAAAGATTGAAGGCAGAAGGAGAAGGGGACGACAGTGGATGAGATGGTTGGATGGCATCACCGACTCGATGGACATGAGTTTGAGTAAACTCCCGGAGTTTGTGATGGACAGGGAGGCCTGGCATGCTGCAGTCCATGGGGTTGCAAAGAGTCAGACATGACTGAGTGACTTCACTTTCACTTTGCTGCTTAGTCCAACCAGAGCCGACCCCTGTCTCTGACATGCTGGAACGTTCTAAGTCTCTTGCTCACCGAATAGCATGCATGTTTAAAGAGATAACTAGTAAGAACTAACGTATAGCACACGGAACTCTACACAAAGGGAACTCTACTCTACTCTGTGATGACCTAAATGGGAAGGAAATTCAAAAAAGAGGGGATATATGTATATGTACAGTCCATGAAGTCACAAAGAGTTGGACGTGACTGAGCGACTAACACACACACAAGGCTGATTCACTTTGCTTCATACTTTGAATACTAATCAATTCACTTTGATTCATACTGACACAGCAGTATGAAGCACCTATATTCCAATAATTAAAATAAAAATGCAACAAACTAGGGAATACTACCAAAATGAAGCAGAATCACAGATATCAAGAACAAACAGTGTAGAGAGGGGAGGAGGGAAGGGCAACACAGGGGAAGAGGATTAACAGGTACAAACTATTAGGTATAAAATTAGTTACCAGCATATATTGTACAACAAGACAAATATAGCCAATATTTTACAATAACTGTAAATAGAGTGTAATCTTAAAGCATGCACCTGTAACTAATCTAATCTTGTACATCAATTATACTTCAATTAAAAAATTTAAATTTAGAAAGGAGGAGGATGAAATAAATGATACCCACAGTTTGACAAGGCAGGCAAAGCACAGACTGGACCTCAGCCTCTTGCTCCCCTCCTCCGGGCACCCTATGCAGTACGCAACCTACACAGCTGTATGCGTGATCCTGAGAGATTCTTAAGGGTCCTGAAACAAGGCAGGACCCTGCAGTCCTTTTCCCCACCCCAGCCCCCAGGTTCTCAGCCTGCCTTTTTCTAGGGAAAAACTTTAGCCAAAAAAATAAGTTTAATCAGAGTAATGAGAGCATGCAGAAACAAAGGAAAATAGTCAAAGATGATCAAATAATAATAGCCATCAAACATAGTCAAGGACTTTTAGTTCCTTCTCAAGGACTATAGATAATATTCTGAGCCATATCCTGTGAGCTGTCATATAGATACTGAAACCCCCACCAGATGGAAGAAGTTAACTACATGGTAACCAGACTGTAGCCACAACATAAGCTGCCATGGTTCTGAGGGTTGGCCTCAAGGAAATGGAAACAGACAGACCCTGGAACTAAAGACTGGGGCTTCCCTGGTGGCTCAGACTGTAAAGAATCTGCTTGCAATACAGGAGACGCAGGCTCGATCCCTGGCTCGGGAAGATCCCCTGAAGAAGAGTGTGGCTAACCCACTCCAGGATTCCTGCCTGGAGAATCCCATGGACAGAGAAGCCTAGGGGACTACAGTCCATGGGGTCGCAAAGAGGTAGACACGACTGAACTGTACTTAAAACAATCAAGATGACATCATCAGACCACCAATGACCAGTTTCAAGATGTCTGTCAGAGATGACTATGCCATTTCTGCATGTAGCCCCCTCCACCTGTCTATAAAAGCTCTTGCTTCCTGCTTTTCCGGGGGGTCGTGGGGGGAGGGGAGAGTCTGCCTTTAGAGAGACATCTGCCTTCCCTGCCCCCAACGCCCTGGTGGCCGGCATCCAAAATCAAGCAAACTTTCCTCTCCATCAACCTGGCTTCTTCGTTAGCTTTTCAGCTGTGAGCAGTTGGACCCCAACTCTCGGTAACAGTTGTAACTATCCAAGGTTCTGATTCTTCAAATCCAATGAGAAAAGAAATCACGGTATTGAATGTTGGTCTCCTTTGTCCTGTCCAAAGTGAACTGTCATTTCCCTTCTCGTCCAAAGTCATACCCACGTACAAAGCAGCCAGGGCCAGTCCTCTGACCTTGCAGAGGGTACTAGATATTCTAAATTGAGGTTCATGTGTGGAGCTCCCGAGTTAGGATTTTTAAAGGTGCCCTCTGCCCTTCAGTTTCCATCACATCTTCCCAGTGGAACACAGTAGCTGTTCTCCCACACGTGCACACAAACACACACACCTGTGACTTAAACTTTCCAGTGGTCTGGATTTCTGATCATTATAATAGTCTTCCATTGTTACAACAGCTCAAGATAAAAGACAAGTAAACATGACTTCACCTCCCCATGACACATCAGATGTCGGTGACAAGTGAAGAAGAATCATCACATAAGGATTTATGCAGAAAGACAAGCATCATAGCAAGAGGACCAAAGCCAACTGCTGATTTTGAACTTCAAGCACCACTTGTAACTACAGCTCTGATTGTTTCTCAGATGTCTTCCAGTCGTCAATGGGAGCATAAATGGAAAACTGCAAGAATGACTCTAACAGGAAAACCCCACCCTGTCCTATCTCTGAAGCATCATCACCTGCAATTATTTATTGCTGTTTATAAACCTTCTAGAGAACAGAATGGCAACCCGCTCCAGTGTTCTTGCCTGGAGAATTCCATGGACAGAGGAACCTGGGGGGCTACGGTCCATGGGGTCACAAAGAGTAGGACACAACTGAGCAACTCTTCTCATTTAGGAAATAGATATGCTTGTCTTTTTGTTTACACAATTTACTTCTTTATTGTGGTAAAGTATATATAACATAAAATTTACCATTTCAGTCATTCTATAGAATCTACATTTTCGTGACATTGAGTACATTCATATTGTTATGCAGCCATACTATCATTCAACTACAGAATTCTTCATCTTCCCAAGCTGAAGCTCCGTACCTGTTAAACCCTAACTCCCCATTCCCTCCTCCGCCAGCCCTTGGTACTTTCTGTATCTAAGAACCTGACTATTCTAGGAAGCTCCTATAAGTGAACTCAAACATTTGCTCTCTGTGACTTTATCTCACTTAAACCATAATATCTTCAAGGTTCACCCGTGTTATCCCGTGTGTCTGAATTCCCTTCCTCTTTAAGGCTTATCAATTCACCTGCTGATGGATTCTTGGGGTGCTTCCACCTTCTGCTTGTTATGAACAGTGCTGCTGTGAACAGGAGGGTACAAGTTTCTGTTTATATGTGCCCTTCATGAGCAGTGAGGATGAGGAAAGCTTAGGCTGATCTCTGATTATGCAGAGTTCAGTTATTTGCATTGTGAGATGTACATGCAATTCAATAAGTCTACTGAAGTGCAGATTGTTTTTTAAATTCACACTGGAAAATGAGCCCATCTAAAGCTCCTCCA
Organism: Bos javanicus; assembly: GCF_032452875.1. Classification (NCBI taxonomy): domain Eukaryota; kingdom Metazoa; phylum Chordata; class Mammalia; order Artiodactyla; family Bovidae; genus Bos; species Bos javanicus. Next base: position 149,800,267 of record NC_083868.1, on the reverse strand, counting down.
GGACACGAAGCCTGAGAGAGATGTCGCCAAGATTCCCTCCCCATCCTTCTCTCTTCCTCTCCATTCCACACCTGCCTCTCAGGAGGAAACAGACATGCCCATGGCTCAGCAGGTCAAGAATCTGCCTGCAAGGCAGGAGACACCGGTTTGATCCCTGGGTCAGGAAGATCCCCTGGAGAAGGAAATGGCAACCCACTCCAGTATTCTTGCCTGGGAAATCCCATGGGCAGAGGAGCCTGGTGGGCTACAGTACATGGGGTCTCAAACACGACAGAGCTTGCATGCACTGCACCCTGCCCCCCTCCACCTTTGCTCTCAACAGTACTTTGTCTTGATTTACAGTCCATCAGACATCTCACTCCTCCACAGCTTCCATCCTTGTAGAGTCAACCTCTCCCCTTTGGCTTCTTCTCAGGATATAAACATGCCCAAACTCCCCTGGTTCAAAGTCACCAACTGCATTAATTTCCCGTGGCCACAACAAAGTAGGTGGCTTGAAACAACAGAAAAGTCTCCTCTTTCATTTCTGGAGGCCAGAGTCGGAAATTAAGGTGTCAGCAGGGCCGCCTTCCCTCCAGACACTCTAGGGGAGAATCCCACCTCACCCATCGGCTTCCAGGGGCTCCAGGTGTTCCTTGGCTTATGGCCACATCACTCCACTCCCCAACCTTCCCACCACATAGCCTTCTCTGCCTGTCCTTTTCTGTCTCTTATACTAATTGGCTTTGGAGCACACCCTACTCCAGAATGATTCCATCTTAATCCTTATCTGAATTATAGCTCCAAACTGGACTCTTGTTGTTGCTTAGTCACTGAGTCATGTCCAACTCTTTTGCGACCCAATAGACTATAGCCCACCAGGCTCCTCTGTCCATGGGATTTCCCAGGTAAGAATACTGGAGTGAGCTGAAATTAGACTCTACTTACAAACAAAGTCATAGTCTGAGGTTCAGGTGTGCATGAATTTGAGAGCAACACCATTCAACGCTTGTAAATCCCAATTGCCAAGACCAATGGACATGGCTCAGTAGCTGTCTGCAGCAATTGTTTTGATTATTTAAAACAGAAATAGCCTTTTATTTCCTACAGATTTTTCAGATTATAGAGTCATTAAGGGAAAGTTTTGATGTAGAAAAATTGAAAGAAAGCAAAAACACCCGCAAACTTACAGCTCTTAGAGACTTACCTAAATTAACATTTTGGATGACATTCTTCTACACTCATTAATATAAGACAATATATGCAAAGTAAACTGTATATTTTATTGTGTTTTTTCACTTAAACTATGGCATAGACAACATGCCAGGTTGATAAACACACACATTCAATAAATAGATGCAGACGCTTGCTATGTGTCAGGCACGTTTTCCAGAGCCTGAGATCTAATGGTGAATAAAACACACATAGATCTTTGCTCAGAAACTTCCTTTCGGACAGGGACAACCAATAATAAGATTATCAACATGATAAATAACCTCCTTGAAGACGAAAAGTGCTGCAGAGAAGACAAGCAGTAGCATAAGGAAGAGCAATGTGAGGAGTGAGTGGCGTGATTGAGACTTTTAAAAGAGGAGGGAAGCGCCTCATTAAGAAGGTGACTTCTGCACAAACAGCTGAAGACCCCCAAACACTGGAAAATCATTTTCAATGACCTCATAGTATTCCACTGGTTATACCTGCAACAGTATATTTATTTAACTGGTGCTCCATGGGTAGATATTTAAATTGTCTCTATTTTTTAACTATTATAGAAGAGGCTGCAATATCCCCTGCCTGAAAGTGAAAAATGAAAGTGAAAGTCGCTCAGTTGTGTCCAACTTTTTGTGACCCCATGGTCTATACAGTCCATGGAATTCTCCAGGCCAGAATACTGGAGTGGGTAGCCTTTCCCTTCTCCAGGGGATCTTCCCAACCCAGGGATTGAACCCAGGTCTCCGGCTCTGCAGGAAGATTCTTTACCAGCTGAGCCACAGGGAAGCCCATGCCTGTGATATATAAATGTTGTAAAATTATTTTCTTAGGATAAATATCTAGACCCAGAATGGCTAATACACCTAATCATTTCTAAATTGTGAGAGCTACTGTCACCCTGTCCTCCAGGAAGACTTCGCCGGTTTATGCATCCAATAATATATGCAAATCCACAGTTCTACTGACCTGCCATGCACACAAACTCCACATACTGAATTTATGGTCTATTTTTAATGAAACTAACTTTAGAGTTTAAAAAATGTTATTATATTTGCACTGCTTTCACTTTGCCATGTTTGAACATATGCTCCTCAGCTCTGTGTATTTCTTCGTTTATAAATTCCTTATTTGCTTCCTTTGATCATTTTTTTTTCCTATGGGGGTATTCATTGTTTTTGTAAATCGAGAACATTATGTGTGAAAATATTTTTCATGGTTTATCTTCTTGCTTTATCTCTCAAACACATAATTTTTATGTTGGCAAAACATCAGCATCCCAAGATAGTTTTTGATACCCCATGGACTGTGGCCCACCAGGCTTCTCTGTCCATGGAATTTTTCAGGCAAAAATATTTGACTGGGTTGCCATTTACTCCTCCTGGGGGATCATCCTGACCCAGGGGATCCAACACATGTCTCCTGCGTTGGCAGGTGGGTTCTCTACCACTGAGCCTCCTGGGAAGCCCACGAAAGAGGGAAAGGACGCGTCACTTTCCTCCAGCTGTCCCCATGGTCAGTGCGTCACACCTGCCACCTGGGTAGCCCTCCACCCCTCCCATCTCCCATCCGTCCCTTCCTCAGGACCCTCTCTGGCTCCTCTCCTTCTGACTCCATTCTATAGTTGTTTTCCAGACTCTTGTCTTCTGTACCTCTACTCACGCTACAATCTCCCAGGGAAGAGAGAAGCTTTCACCACACCCATTGTTACACTTCCATGAGTACGTGCTGCTGCTGCTGCTGCTGCTAAGTCACTTCAGTCGTGTCTGACTCTGTGTGACATAGACGGCACAGAAGGCAGCCCACCAGGCTTTGCCGTCCCTGGGATTCTCCAGGCAAGAATATTGGAGTGGGTTGCCATTTCCCTCTCCTGACCACCTCCAAATCTAGAGCTTGGTCCAGTCCCTGATAAGCCTCATCCCCACACACTTGATTTCCCACAGGTGCAAGCACGTGCGTGCATGCTCAGTCATACCCAACTCTTTGTGACCCCGTGGACTGTAGCCCGCCAGGCTCCTCTGTCCATGGGGATTCTCCAGGCAAGAATACTGGAGTGGGTTGTCATGCCCTCCTCCCAGGGATCTTCCCGATCCAGGGATCAAACCTGAGTCTCCTGCATTGGCAGGCGGATTCTTTACCACTGAGCCACCCGGGCACCCCACAGAAGCGAGCAGATACTTTCACTGGAAACATCATCCTCTGCCTCCAGGTCTCAACCATCCTGCCATCCCCCATCCTCCTGGCTGCTCCCCTCCGTGGCCACTAATCTCCAGATTATTTGAGTTTTGCTTCTTATTCAGCCTAGATCCATTGCCCCATCTTCACCCTCATGGCTGCTGCCTTAATTTAGCAGCGAACCATCTCTCTTTCTTACCAGCATCCTATTAACCCAGAGGTCAGTCAACTATAGCCCAGTGAGTCAAATCCAGCCTGCAGCCTCCCTCTGCACTGCCCATGAGCTAAAGATAATTTTATATTTTTAAAACAGTGTAAATAACTTGTAAACTTTTTTTTGATGTGGACTATTTTTTAAGTCTTTATAGAATTTGTTACAATATTGCTTTTTTTTATGTTTTGGGTTTTTGGCATCAAGGCATGTGGGATCTAGCTCCCCAACCAGGGATCAAACCTGCACCCCCTGCATTGGAAGGTGAAGGCTTAACCACTGGATTGCCAGGGGGAGGGGGACAAAAAGAGTATGCAACGAAGATCTATGTTGTTTGCAAAATCTAAAGTACTTACCATTGGCCCTTTACAGAAAATATTCACAGACCTTTGCCTGCAATCTATACTTCATATCCACCCCTCCAGTGGTCTTGTTGCAGGAAGGGGGACCCCTTCCAAGGCCCAAAAGTGAGCTCTTGTTTAACACTCAGAAATGAATTGCCCGAGGAGACACATGTGCTGAGAAAGCAAGAGATTTTATTGGGAAGGGGCACCCAGGCAGAGATCAGCAGGTTAAGGGAACCCAGGAGAACAGCTCTGCCACATGGCTCGCACTCTCGGGTTTTATGGTGATGGGATTAGTTTCGAGTTGTCTTCGGCCAATCATTCTGACTCAGAGGCCTTCCTGGTGGTCACGCCCTGTTCAGCCAAGATGGACGCCAGCGAGGATTCTGGGAGGTGGTTGGACACGTGGTGTCGCCCTTTGACCTTTCCTGGACTCTCCCAGTTGGTGGTGGCAGCTTATTAGTTCCGTGCTCCTTACCAGGACCTCCTGTCGTAAAACAACTCATGCAAATGGTTACAATGGCGCCTGGCCAGGGTGGGCAGTTTCAGTCAGTGTGCTTCCCCTAACAGTCTCAGACCCACACACGTTCCGTATACCCACTGCTCCTCCCAGCACAAGCATCCCATGGGATTCACTCATGATTTCCTTAGAGTCGGGTGAAGTAAACATCCTCATTTCTACGTTACCAGACACTTGGGATGGGACACCTTCAGATCAAGTACTTGATCATTCCTTAGCTCCTTTGTGCTAAATTCCATCAGTCATATGCCAGGAGAGCCTCAACATTTTGTTTGAAAAATACCCTTTTTTTTCCCCTTCTGATGGTAAAAGTAATATAAAGTCATCCTAGAAAATTTGGAAAAAGTCAAAACTCTTTTAATATTTATTTATTTCCTGCCTAGGTCTTTGTTGTGGCACACAGGATCTTTGCTGTGGTATCCAGGCCTCTCTCTGGTCATGGCATGTGGGTGTTCCCTCTGTGGTTTGCAGAGCTCCGGCTCTCTAGTTGAGGCCCAGGCTCAGTAGTTGTGGTGTGTTCACTTAGTTGCCCCAGGGCATGTGGTGTTGTAGCCACATTCCAGGAAACAAACTCACTCAGAAGGACAACGCAGATGGTGGAGTGCAGTTTATTACACCAGCGGGCCCAAGGCAGTCTCCTCTTAGCCAAGAAGCCCGACCAGTTTTTGTGAAAACCTTATATACTCTAAGTGTGCATCCCTAAATCCCCTGAAACTAGTCTGAACAAAGGAAAAGAAAGATACAGTCAAAGTTAACCCATGATTCGTATGCCTTAAGCCTAGGCAGTCAACAGTGGACAATTATCAATAGGCCTGTGGTCATACCCCAATAAGCATAATAGAATGTATGATTCTATTTGGTTACACAGATAATTAGGGTATTCTTTTAGGCCACAGAGAGTCAAGGTACGAGCCCTGGGGCTCTTCCATCCAGGGGGCCTGGTTTTCCAGTTGGCATGTCGTTTCCATAGATACTGGGCATAGAGCTCAAAGTCCACAGTCCGGCCCAAGATGGAGTCCTGCTTTCAAGATGGAGCTTCTTCTGTCTGTTTCCTCCTTCAGTGGGACCTTAATTCCCCAACCAGGGATGAAACCTGCATCCCCTGCACTGGAAGGAGGATTCTTTACCACTGGACCACCAGGGAAGTCCATAGAATATTTAAAAGGGAAATTAGAAGCCCCCTAAGCCCCCCTCTCAGAAGTTCCCTATTAATATCTGCATGCATTTCCTTCCAGTCTTTGATTTGGTCTCTGCCTTTGAGATCCACCCTGTTTTTCTGTGGGATTTTCCCCCATGATAATAGAAATTCTCAAAGGGCTCCTTGAACACTCTCTTAGACACCACAAGTTTCCCCCACAGAATTCGTGTATAATTTGCCATGTAGAATTGCTCATCAGAAGAACATTTCTACTGACCTGGAGCATCATAGCAGCCTCTGTCCACAAGCGAAGCCCCCAAAACTCGAGGTGATTCTAGTGGTTCTTCGACCAGGTCCTTTCCAGCTTGTAACTCAGTCATGTGTTGTTTCTTTGAGGTTCAAGTTCACCATCGGATTATTTTGCACCTTAGCTGCTGCTGCTAAGTCACTTCAGTCGTGTCCGACTCTGTGCGACCCCATAGACAGCAGCCCACCAGGCTCCCCCGTCCCTGGCTAGTTTAACGTTAATTAATCATCTTTCTAATGTCTTTCTGAGCTAAGTCACTCAGTCTTATCTGACTCTGACCCTATGGACTATAGCCCGCCAGGCTCCTCCGTCCATGGGATTCTCCAAGCAAGAAGACTGGAGTGGGTGGCCATTTCCTACTCCAGGGGATCTTCCCAACACAGGGACCCAACCCCCATCTCTCGCGTTTCCTGCATTGCAAGCAGATTCTTTACTACAAGCACCACCGGGGAAGCCCATCTTTCTAAAAAGGAGAGAGAAAAAGAACGGGGAGAAGGGGTTGGCTTTTTCACACAGACCCACATTTACTCTGAAACAAAAGACAGAAAAGCAACTCGGGTCAAGGAAACCATCAAGATCCCGGGCCCCGCTTGGGTCATCCTTTTGCATGCTGTACAGCACTTCACAGTTTGCAGAGAGTTGCACTACATCATCTCTGGGAAAGCCACGTGCCGGATGCAGAAGGACCGGGGCAGTGTTCTGACTGGCAGTCTGATGCGCATGCTCTTGACTGGGGCCCAGGGCAAGTGCCGGCAGGGCGGTGGTCGGGCTGAGAGGTTGGCTGGAGAAGTCCTTTGGGTCCCAAGCTGTGCAGGAACAGGAAGGTCTGTTGTACCAGCCACAGCTGCAGCTCTCCCCGCTGAGCAGCTCAAATGCTCTTGCCAATGCAATTCACATCACCCCCTCAAATTCACACCTGGGATTCCAAGAAAGAAAGAAACGTTAAGAGCCATCATTAACATTCCTTTCTGTATTCCCCCCCACCCCCGTGCGTATCTGCATTCGTGCCCACAGGCGCTGAAGCAATGCTCACAGCTCAGACCTGCCATGGCCCTCTCCCCTCCCCAGGCAGGGCAACCCGCTCCAGTATTCTTGCCTGTAGAATTCCATAGACTGAGGAGCCTGGCGGGCTAGTCCATACGGTCTCAAAGAGTCGGACACGACTGAAGCGACTGAACACACCTCCCCAACCTAGGGCTGCCTGCTTTTGCTCCGGACAGGGCCTTGAGGCTGGGCCACTCCACACCTGACTCTGACTCCTCCTGGCATCACTACTTACTTGACACTCTAGATTCAGTCTCCTCTATGCTCCAGATACTCTTACCTTCTATTGGCTTTTCCTAGTTTCTCACCTGTGTTCCTGTCCCCCACCAGGTGCTATTAAGCTTCCCATCCCATCTTCCCTGGGATGGATCTCACCTGCACACACTGCCTCACCTGGCTGAGGCTGTCACATAGTCCAGGCTCGTACGACTCACCCACTACAGGCCAATAAGTCAGGAGATGAGTTGTGGGAGCAAGGAATAGTGAGTTTATTTGGAAAAGCAGCAGACTGAGAAGATGATGGACTAGTGTCCCAAAGCACCATCTAACCCAAGTCAGAGTTCGGATTTATTTTATACTGAAAGTGGAGGGAGCGTGGTTGGTTGTTGCAAACGTCTTGGTGTTGGAATCCTTTGCTGTTGCCGCTGTTTGTATCGGTCCAGTCATGATGATCCTAGAAAGCTCCAACAAGACAGACGTTATTCTCAGTTCTACAACTTTTGATCTCTAGATCAATGAGCATTACACCTTTAAAGGTCAGAGCTTTGAGAATGGGCTACCCTGTGTATTTCAGGCTATGGGCAACATTCTTAGCTTGTAGCAAAAGCAATTGAATCCAAAGGATAAAGTAAAAGAAACCAGTGCAACGTGGAGTCAGATTTGTTCTTCCCTACTTCAAGGCCACCTTTCCATTCCACTCCCTGGACCTTTAGCTTTCTCTGCTCCCATTTTTGTTCGTTTTTAAAAGGCACTTAAGTAGCATATGCATTGACACTTTTTTCCCTGACACACGACACAGACATTCGATTAACCACATGCTAGTTCATTACGGTGTCAACTGAAAAAACGAAAAACAGCACAACCTTAAGGCTAAGAGTTATGTTTTATTCAGAGGGCCGACTGAGAACTTCAAGCCCGGGAGGCAGTATCTCAAGTAACCCTGAGAGAACCACTCCAAGGAGGTGAGGAGTGGGAGCTAGAATATGGACGAGTTTCGCAACAAAGGGCATATAATAGGGGGGAAAAAAAGATGACAGTTAATAAATGAAAACTAGATATCTCAAGCTCAGGAATTGAGTACTTTTCTACAAATGGGAAAATGCAAGCCTCTGAGCTTACTGAAATCATTCCTTTGACGTTCTCCTCAGCTGTCTGGGAACAGGAACCTGTGTTTCACATCCTGAGTTTCTGCAGGGCTCCCTGTGGGGAGTGGTCACAATTTGATGGCTGCTAGATGACAAGTATTCTTTGTTTCCTTCCTGAGTTCCCTCAGGGCTCACCGTTGGAGGGCTGCGATTGCTGCTGACCGTGACATTCTTTGTTTACTGACAAGGCAGGCAATATTTTATTTCTCGCTAGATACTGTTAAAAAACAAAACTCAACTGAGTACCTTTGAAGATCAAATTGGCTTTATTCAACAATGCACAAACTAGGCAGCATCCTATTTAGCAGACAGACACTAAGGGTTCTGTACAAACTGGATGATTTTTAAAGGTCTAAGGGGATGGGATAAGAAGTCGTAAACAATAAAGGATTATGTCAGGCAAGATCACCTGCTTTACGGGGAAAGTAGGGGTCCCTGTGGGAGATTACCTCATCTGTGGCTGGGAAATTCCAGACTGACTGGTAAAAGGTCACATTTCTGGAGGGACTGAACCTGGGGTTAGGATAGGTATTCAGTCTGCCTTGGCTGATACAGAGCTTAGCACAAGGGACTCCATGTGGGGAGACCCTTGTTTCTTTTCAACAACATCAAATCCAACACCCCGTCTTCACTCTCTTCCTCTCTCCCGGCTTTTTCCCACATCAGCCCTCCGAGAACTCTTCTCTCTCTTTATCCATGTCAGTACCGATGCCCATAGCATTAGAGAGAAGGCTCAAGTCAAAATGTGTACCTGTTTAAACACAATTATTTTTGTTTCTGGTTAGATGGCAGCTTTCTGCCACCAGCTGGGGACCCAGGCCCCTCCATCTCGTGATTCTATCATCCATCCTACAAGGGGCAAGACCAGAGGAGGGGGGCATACCCATTATTTAAGACCTTGGCCCAGCAGGGCACACCCACTCCTAGTGGGCCAGGACTGGGTGCGTGGATGCCCCTCCATGCAAAGGAAGCTGGGAAATGTGACCCAGTCTTGAGCTAGGAAAAGGGGGAAAGTGGGTTTGTAGGATCAACTGGCAGGCTCCCAGGACTGCCCAGAGCAGTTACCTCTGTTCATGTAGGTCCAGAAACTCACTGACCATTCAAACAGGAAGGTTACAAATGAGCCAGAAGAGGGAGAAGACAGCTTCAAACTGGGGGCTGAGGTGAGTGTAGGTTCCCTCCATGACATGTGAACGTGTGGAAGATCAAAGAAAACTGTTGCTGTTGTTGTAGAGTTGCTAAGTCATGCCCGACTCTTTCATGACCCCATGGACTATATCCCACCAGGCTCCTCTTGTCCTTAGGATTTCCCAGGCAAGAATACTGGAGTGAGTTTTGCCATTTCCTTCTCCAGGGGATCTTCCCAACCCAGGGATCAAACCCACGTCTCCTGCATTGACAGGTGGCTTCTTTACCATCGGAGCCACCAGGGAAGCCAGAAAACTGCTAAGAGTCAGCTAATATAACAAAGCCACCCTCTTCCACCTCAACACTCAGGGAAACAAGACCCCAGGGTGACTCTGTATAGGCAGAGAGCTCCCCACCTGGGGCTAAGGTCAGACCACACTCCAGGTCTCCAGACAAGAGTGCCCAGCCTGGCTGATTTTGAACTGAGTTCAGCCCACATGAAGTCAGAGTTAGAGACTCCATCTTGGGCAAAATTAGCAATGAGAGCTCAGACATGAAAACCCCTGCATCAAACACCCTGCCTTGCATGGGATGCTGGCAGTGAGCAGGGACATTGCCCATGACTTCCATCCAGATCCCCCAACACCATCCACCCTGTCCCAGTCTCAGCTGCTTCCTTTGACTCTTGTCCTGGTATCTGTTCTGTTCTAAGAGGAAAAAAGATAAGGCTCCTCCTCTACAAATGAAGAGTTACTGAGGGCAGTTATCTAAACGTCAAAATGATCTCGCCAAACATTGGACTCACAGACCAGATGCTGCTTCTTCCTTGTGCTGAAAAATAAAAATAGATCCATGGGATTGATTATTAAGGAAACTATCCAACCATGAGCAAGGTTAATCCATAAGATAAGTTGGTACCACTCGAGTCCCATCCCCAGCTGCTTGCTTATTCAGATAAATGCATTCTCAACAGTTTTTCTCCTTTAACCAAGGGGAGAAAAGGCACCCCAGAGTCAAATGACACAGAACACAAGCCTGAGGGAAGAAACTGCTTCTAAAACTTTCAGAAAGCTTTAAAATTATTGGCTGAACAAGAAATTTCACACAGTGGTTTATATGTGTTTCATAGCAACATCGATTCTAAATGTCCCCTTGCACTCGGATTCCAGGAGAGTCTTCCTAATGCTCCGTCATCAGATGATTGTACCAATGCATTAATCATGAAGGCCAGCAGAAAGAGTACAACCACAAGCCAAAACGGCAGATGTTAAATGTTGAGGCAGAAACCAAATCAAATACGTAAACATATAGAAAGAGAAAGACATGCCCCACAGCGCTTTTAACCTTGGCATCGCCTTAGGGTAAAATGCATGCATGTGAAAGTCACTCAGTCATGTTCAACTCTTTGCCACCCCATGGACTGTAACAGTCCATGGAATTCCACAGGCCAGAATACTGGAGTGGGTTGCCATGCCCTCTTTCAGGGGACCTTCCCAACGCAGGGATAGAACCCAGGTCTCCCACATTGCAGGCAGATTCTTTACCAGCTGAGCCATAAGGGAAGCCCAAGAATGGAGTAGGTAGCCTATCCCTTCTCCAGGGGATCTTCCCAACCCAGGAGTCCAACTGGGGTCTCCTGCATCGCAGGCGGATTCTTTACCAGCTGAGCTATCACGGAAGCTCATACTTACCAATAAAAACGAGAATTTTTTCTACTCTGAAATTTGACTGACAATTTAAAGAGTTCACTCAAAATTCTTGCCCCTAAAATCAAGGAGAGTAGCAAAGGGACAATAAAAAGGAATGTTTATTACATGTCTGTTTCATGTAGGCAGATATCATGCACGTGGTTTTGTTTAACTTTATAATAACCCTATGAATTGGCTATCATGATGACCGTTTTGTACATGTGAAAACTGTGGATCAGTCAATGAATTCTAATAGTCTATTGGTCTACTCAGGCTGCCCTAACAGAACCCTACAGACTGGAGGGCTTAAACAGCAGCAATTTATTTTCTCACAGTTCTGGGGGCTGGAAGTTTAAGACCAAGGTGCCAGCAGGATTGGTTTCTGGTGCCCTCAATCGGTTTGGAAGACCTTTCTTCCTGCCTCCTCTCTGTGTCCTCACATGGCCTTTCTCCACAAACACAGCCCCGGTGTCTCTTCATTTCAGTAAAAGAGCACAAGTCCTTTTGGATTCGGGCTTCACCCTTTTGCACTCATTTAACCTTAATTATGTCCTCAGAGGACCCATCTCTACAATCCGTAACAGCACGACCAGGAGCCCACAGCCACTGAGTGGTAGCACCAAGGCTGTCTGGATCGAAACATTTCTTTATCCGGAGTGTGCTGTTTCTCACATACCACAGCATCTCAGAGAGAGCCAGGAGACACCCTGCTGTCAGAGCCGACTCTTAGAACTTGCTGGCAGGGAGACACTTTCACAGCAGTGAGCCTTGTCCTGATGGGAAGTGTGGTAAAGTCCTTACACAAGCTAGATCACAGGGCACAGGCAGATGACGCTCCCCGCAAAAGAGGCTTCATCTGCTCTGATAGGAGCTGCACAAATGGTCCAATGATGCTCGGTCGTCTACCACACTGCCAACCACCAAGGGGGTTTCCAGGACCCTCAGAGAGCCAGCGGTTCATTTGGTTTTTCTTTTCTTTTCTCCAAACCACCAGCTAACGTCCTAGAGGGTGACTCCATGGACCAGGACGTTGAGAGCCCCGTGGCCATTCACCAGCCAAAGTTGCCTAAGCAAGCCAGGGACGACCTGCCGAGACACATCAGCCGGGACCGGACCAAAAGGAAAATCCAGAGGTACGTGCGGAAAGACGGAAAGTGCAACGTGCACCACGGCAACGTGAGGGAAACCTACCGCTACCTGACCGACATCTTCACCACCTTGGTGGACCTCAAGTGGAGGTTCAACCTGCTCATCTTCGTCATGGTCTACACCGTGACGTGGCTCTTTTTCGGGATGATCTGGTGGCTAATTGCATACATCCGAGGAGACATGGACCACATAGAGGACCCGTCGTGGACTCCATGCGTCACCAACCTCAACGGGTTCGTCTCTGCTTTTTTATTCTCCATAGAGACAGAAACCACCATCGGTTATGGCTACCGGGTCATCACGGACAAGTGCCCGGAGGGCATCATCCTCCTCCTCATCCAGTCGGTGTTGGGGTCCATTGTCAACGCTTTCATGGTGGGGTGCATGTTTGTTAAAATATCGCAGCCCAAGAAGAGGGCGGAGACCCTGGTTTTTTCCACGCACGCGGTGATCTCCATGAGGGATGGGAAACTGTGCCTGATGTTTCGGGTGGGGGATCTGAGGAATTCCCACATCGTGGAGGCTTCCATCAGAGCCAAGCTGATTAAATCCAAACAGACCTCGGAAGGGGAGTTCATCCCTCTGAACCAGACGGACATCAACGTCGGGTATTACACGGGGGATGACCGTCTGTTTCTGGTGTCTCCACTCATCATCAGCCACGAAATTAACCAGCAGAGTCCTTTCTGGGAGATCTCCAAAGCCCAACTGCCCAAAGAGGAACTGGAAATTGTGGTCATCCTGGAAGGAATGGTGGAAGCTACAGGTAAGGCATTCCTGCTCTGGGGTGTCTGGGGATGGATGTTCATGTTAAGCCGGACTTCAAATCCTTACTCATGACAAGATGTGGAAAACCGAACCTCCCTCACTATTAGACGTCACCTCTTTATTCATGAAATAGTAAGTAGCCTCTTACCTTAAGGATGTCCACCAAGAAGTCTAACCGTTTAGCTTAAAAAAAAAAAAAAAACCCTTGGGAAAATAAATTAATAATTTCTAAAAACACCTCTTAATATATTTTAAATTTTCAAACATTTACTTAAATGAAAATTTGACCTCCCTCTAAAGCAATTTTATGTGGTTTTAAAGCATTGTTTAGTTTGTATAACTTGAGGCTATTTATTGCCAAGATAGGAAGAAGAAGTTAAGCCTTTCAAAAGAAAACCTGACAAATTGCTTTAATAAAAATGCTATTTTGCCCCTTCTTTGGGAGTCATTTGCAAGACCCACAGCCTTGGCTTTTCTTTTACATCAAGTGAGAATTTGGTGTCTTTTCTCTATACTCTAACTGCCACACCTCCTGTAGACCCAGTAAATAACTCAAGCAGAAAAGAATAAAAATTGAGACCCACTCACCATAGTCCTATCGGCCCTTCTGCTGTGAACAGCTAATTGTTGGAATATTTTAACCAAGATAATCTCTTCTAAAAATAGAGAAATGGTCTGTTTTTATTGACGTCTTCACTCATATCTTTTCATATGTCTTACACATCCCAGCCGCAAAGGAGGTCCTTCCATATTCATCTGTAATGTTGTATGAAATAGAGTCATAACCCCTGACCTAAGCTAATAGTGTCCCATAGGATGAGCATAAAGTAGAACGCTAATCCACACATTGCTTTACTGCCTTCTGAGTTATAGATTTTAGCCTTGGGATGCTCTTTAGTTGTACAATCGGCCCTTCTATGCTTTGAGGTCTTCAACTTGAGGCTGAGGGTAGGTTTACACAATCTGAAAATGCGTGGCCACTGGCCAGACTCCAGACTCTTCGTCTACCCATAACTTGAGCTTGGTCATCCATCCAGTGAAAGTCCTGGACCCAACAGGCAAGGTCATTACCTCTAACAAATTTCTCTTAAGGTGGTAAAACCTTCGGCAGTAGATTTTTTTAAATGCTGCAAGGATGAAAAGGTGAGTAAAAGGCATTGCATAAACTGTGCTCCTTTGCATGAGACAAAAGGAACGTCTAAAACAAAATAATTATTGTGAAATGCTAAATAAGTGCTATACAGGTGCACAGGGCTCTCTGTACCCTGAGTCTGACTTTGGGGCACACTGGTGAGGCAATAGTTGTGTGGGAGGAAGGGAGAGGGGGAGGAGGAGAGCAGGGAGGAGGAGAGCGGGGAGGAGCCTGGATCAGGGAAGAGGGGAGGGAAAACCGACTCAAACGGAGCTCCGTCAGTTCCCAAGGACCAGAAACTTCCTCCCCGGCCAAGCACAGGGACTCTGGGTCCCCCTAGTGGTGGCCATTGAGATACAGCCTCTGGCAGCACAAACTGACCACTGGGGATGCAGTTTTAATATTTGATTTCTCGCTATAAACTCTCCCAAAAGGACAGGAGTGAGGAAAATGGGCAAGCTTCGTTCTCCTCCCATCTCTGAGCCCCAGAAGCAAAATCCAGTGGAGTGGTACCATCTGGTTACTGGTGTTAATTCGAACTTCAAATTGCAGGAGCAGTGTTTCCTCAGATCAAAGCCCAATCTCGAAAGATAAACAAATGCCGAATAAGGAACTTATCTTTGTGTTGTCCCTGAGTCGGAATCCTCCCCAGGGCATGCCGTGTCCTTCTGATGACAGCTTGTAATGAGTGAGCCTTTCCAACCAGAGGACCGTCCCTTTGTTGGTAATTAATAGTGACACTTGCCTCTGAGCATCGGTGGCCTTTCTGCTGCTGCTTTAGAGAACACTGGGTGTTTGCCAGCAAAAAGGAATCAACACACCCCTGTTCCTGGGAAAAGGCAACTGCTATCAACTTTCTAAAAATAATAACAATAATTTTCTAATTTCTCAAAAATAGAGGGAGGAGGTGTGCTCTAGAAAGTTCTGGGTTTTTCTAGAAGCTAGACATCTCTTGGTTTTTCTCTTGACAGGATTTGCACAGTTCAGTCTTTCCAGCACGTCTGATCTCTTAAACTTCAGGGGGACACTTCTTTCTTTGTGAATGAAAAGCACAATTGGGATTTATGGGTATGAAACAGGCCTTTGGGAAGGACTCCCTGGTGGCTCAGACAGTAAAGCATCTGCCTGCAATGCGGAGACATGGGCTTGATCCCTGGGTCGGGAAGATCCCCTGGAGAAGGAAATGGCAACCCACTCCAGTACTCTTGCCTGGAAAACCCCATGGATGGAGGAGTCTGGTAGGCTACAGTCCATGGGATCTCAAAGAGTCCGAGAGGATTGAGCGACTTCACTTTCACTTTGGGGAAGGAAAGATGCTTCAGTGAACCAAAGCCACAGGAAAAAAATTAATGTGGACCAAATGCACACTGAGGAAAACAAATTCACAAAGATCTCATTATTCATTGGAGGGCTAGATGGGAAATTAGGAGCCATGGAAACCCAAGCTGACTCAAAACAGCCTCTGCTTGACTCCAGCTTTGTTTCAAGTCTGTCTCAGTTGACCTTAAACTACTGTCCGTGACCTCCATTAAGGGGCTTCTCACTGAGGCCCATTTCAAGGACAAGCCCCATCAGCAACACCTCTGCACCCTTGAAGCAATGCCCTCTTCCTGTCTTGCACGGTGTGGTATCTTCTGGAGATCCGAGCTACTGAGCAGTAGGCTGAGAAGACCAGTCCTTCAGACGGCTGGGGGCTCAGGCTCAGCACAGGTCAGCCAGTGACCCACAGTAAATATCCCATCCCCAAGCTCGCTGCCCCCAGCCTGCTTCATCACATCACTCAGGGTCAGGCTCATCTTTAGAAATGGCAAGTCAGCTCCTGGAAGGCAAGCGGCTGAGTCTTGCCCACCTTTGAGGGCCAGTCCTGGCCCTAAGACAGACCCACGCTCCTGGTGGATGGCTTGGATCTGGCCCTGCCCAGATCAGGGGGAATGTGTCACCTCTCAAGAACCTTCCAGTCATGTGATTCTATTTTTGAAAATGAATCCAACCCTGGAAAATTCTGACACCAGCCACCCAGACATCTGGGCACTGGCCATATCTCATTGCGCAAATGTATTTTTAAAGGGGGCCCTTTATGTGCCTGACACATGGGCAATTTGGAGATAGTGATGTGTACAGAAGGGTTCACAGCTACGTAAACAAACACGCGGAGCAGCTGCGGCAAGCGTGCGTTAAAATAGTAAAGCATTCATACAGATGATATTTATAGAGGGCAAATTGGCCTGGAGGCTAGATGACGGCCACGCAGAGCTGGGCCCCGTGCCAGCCAGCGCCTCCTCACTATAGGCTTTCTGATTGATGAACTTCCAAATTTACCCCCAACGATTATGCAACGGTGACAGGCAGCCCTTTCCAACACCTCAGCAAATATGTCTCCTTTAGGATGAATCCCTGGTAAGCTTTTTTTTTTTTTTTAATTTTATACTGGAGTACAGTTGATTTACAACATTGTATTCATTTCAGGTGTACAGTAAAGTGATTTGTTTATATGTATCTGCATTTCTCCTCTTCTTTGGATTCTTTTCTCATATAGATTATTACAGAATATTGAGTCAAATTTCCTGTGCTGTACAGTAAGTCCTTGTTATCTATTTTAACCTTTTATATATATTTTTTAAATTGATGGAATCTATGAGACTTATACAAAAGTAGACCAAATCATGTAAAGAATTCCCATGTACCCACCAGTCAATTTCTATAATTGTCAATTCATTGCCGAGCTTGTCTCATCTGTATTATCTACTCACTAACTCCCCCTCCAGCATCATATTATTCTATCTGCAAATATTTCAGAATCTGTCTCTAAAAGATAAGGACTCTTTTTAACACGTAACTGTAACCTTGGTATGACACCTAAAAAAATTAATGATCATTTCTTAAGATTCAATATCTACTAAATGTGCCAAGTGCCAATTGTCTTACAAATGTCTTTTTATTTTTTTTTAATCTGCTTGTTCGAATCCAAATGAGGTTAACACACTGTGGTTGGCTGAAATCTCTTCCAAGCCTTAGTCTGTGAGCTCTTCTTCCGTCTCTGTGGGATTTTTTTTTCCTTTCAGGTTTTTCTCAAAGAAGAGAATTTCTGAAACATTTATATACTACATAGAAAACTGGGGATGGTGGAGGGTGGGAAGCTGCCAACTTGGTGAGGTTATCCTAGATAACATTTTGTGGATGACAAAGAGGGCTGACTGTCCAGAAGTCAGTGTCTGGGGGTTACCAAGGAGGAGAGGGCAAACCAGAAGCAGATGAAGGCAAACCCTCCTTCTCCATAGCAAAGCTCAGTTCCATTTGCAGAGTCACTTGATTTCACACAAAGCGAGCTTAGTCGCATAAGTCACACAACAGACAGCAGGATTTTTGTTGCAAGTCTTCACCCTACTCTTACTTTACTGATGAGGAAATTGAGTCCCAGCAAGACTAGTGAGCTGGCTAAGGCTAGCTCATCAGGGGCAGAGCAAAAATTTGAAGCCCAAAAGCCACGGATGATGCTGTCCAGCCCCCAGGGGCAGCGCTGAATGCTGTCAGTTCGTGAAGATTCTGTGGAGCAATGCACCCAGAAGGACAACTGGCATTCAATGTGAGGACAGGATCTCTTCTCTCCCACCATCAGTTTTTTCTTTAAGGTTTCTCTGTTGGGCTCCAATGTTATCAGCTTATTTTAAAATTCTTTATTACATTCACATGAATTTTTAACAACCGTATATTAAAATCAGATGTGCCACAAAGCCATTCTGAAATTGAAGTTAAGTAAGCACCACCTACAAAAATACTCCTGGAAGAACATAAAGTTCCGTCAAGTCATCAGACTTCCCAAGGACCACTTTTGTTTGCCGTAATCGAAATGCCGCTTCACTGTAACAGAGGCGCTCATAGAATCTGAAAAAGTGGCATTTCTCAGCTAAGACGGCTGAGGGTTAGTGTTACAGTCCTTTTAAGCTGTTTCTACTAATAATATTTCACAGCCTTTGTATTTCTCAAATCTTATTTTCTTCTTTGGATAAGTTACTGCTAATCCCTCTGCTGGCCATTCATTATCTCCAGATTTGTCATTTTTCTTTTGTGTTGTAACCCCAACTACCTAGCCTGGGAAAAGAGTTCATTGATAAGATCTGGAATGCTTAGATCTTGGGTGAAAATCTCCCGGTAAATCTCTATAAGGTGCAATAAAAAAAAATGATTCAAAGGTATATGAATTTATTTTTCCTGGTAGAAATCTACCACTCATCAACATCAAGAAATCCAACTACGCTTTCTTCTGTCAGCATTAGGTTCAGATGATTTTTTCAGAGCTTCCTCTCAAACGTCCACCTCAGTATAATATACCTGGGTATTGTCATTGGCTGGATAAAACCTGATAATACCTGTTTCCCAAACATGGTCAACTTTCTGTGACCCTAAGCAGTTTGGGGACACTGTTCCGATCCTAACGATCAGAAGTTGGATGCAACAGAACACACAGAATTTTAACCTCTTCCATCACCCCTTCAAAAAAAAAAAAAAGACCAATGCTGTCACTCTGTTAAACATTATAACTCTGTTAAATATTTCTCATAATTTAGAAGGCACTTAGAATGTCACAACTTAGACAGCAGCAGTGTATCAAGGTCAGCATATATTATTGTGATTGAAAAGGCAAAAGAACTGGGTAACTATAAAACTTTTCATTATTAAAACACCAGTACCCGAAAATCTGGGGCTCCCCGGGCAGCTCAGGGGTAAAGAACTCACCTGCCAATGAGGAGCTGCTCGAGACACGGGTTTGATCCCTGGGTCGGGAAGATCCCCTGGAGGAGGAAATGGCAACCCACCCCAATATTCTTGCCTGGAGAATCTCCATGGACAGAGGAGCCTGGCAGGCTGCAGTCCATGGGGTCACAAAGAGTTGGACGTGATTGAGTGACTGACCACACACACACACAAGAAAACCCATTGTTCTTCCTTCTCCAGATGGGCCTTGAGGAGCTCATAAACTAGAGCTCCTAGTTTATGAGCTCATAACTAGCTCATAAACTAGATGTTCAGGAAAAGTCAGGGATGGTCACACAATATATACCATTTAAAATTCAAACTCAAGAGAAAAATAGACTAGCACCTAAAAGTTTGCTTTTTAGCTAATTTTTTTTTTCAAACTCTGAAGTCAATATTCATGTTGGGAAGATACTACACCATTCAAATTAATAGATGAGTATCAAAGAGTGAGACTCCTCTAATTAGGGCATCCTTAAATAAATTGAGCTTTATTATTTCCTAGGGCATTCAGTAATATGAGTGCTGACAGCGTGGTGCCAGTGAAGCAGTTCTACCCAGCAATTTCTAATGACCAGAAGAGGATCACTGGGAAAAACTGTGTAAATTACTCACATACACAAATACACACACACACACCTCTGCTAAATACCTAAACATGCAGAGGGGCTTCCTCCCCAGTTAAGCCCTTGCTCCTCTGTTTTATACCAACCCACATACAAATCTTATTTGTTGTGTTAATTATTCAGTACTCCTCTTTGTTTTGGAAGTAATCTCTCTAGGCCATAGCTCAGTTTATCCGCACTTTTCTGTGTCATTTATAGTGTCAGGCAATCCTGGGTTGAAACCACACTTGTCGCATTCACTGGCCCATTTAACCTCTCTAAGGCCTCAGTTTTTCCCTCTTTAAAATGGGAACAGGCTTCCCTGGTGGTTCAGTGGTAAAGTATCTGCCTGCCAATGCAGGAGACGCAGGAGACATGAGTTCGATCCCCTAAGTCAGGAAGATCCCCTGGATGGGGAAATGGCAACCCACTGCAGTATTCTTGCTTAGAAAATCCCATGGACAGAGGAGCCTGGCAGGCTACAGTCCACAGGGTCACAACGAGTCGGACACGACTGAGCACGCACACACATCACAGAATGGGAACAGTAATGGAACCTACCTCATCGGTGACTTTTCAGCATCACAGATTCTATTAGATCATTCCTTCCCCCCTGGACAGTACAGGCGAACGTAGGTAGAAAGGAAGGAAGCCGGGCATTTGGGAGAGCCAGTCCCATTGTCTCCAGGGACCCATACCCCAGGATGACATGACTGCCCCTTGGAAGGCACTCTGGAGAAGTCAAAACAGCAAACGCCAACCTGGGATGGCCAGGGCAAGAAACGCCCACTCACCACGCGAGAGTAAATGCCAGCTGGGCCTCGTCTCACTTACCCACCCTGAGTCAGAGATTGATGTGCTCTGAATTAATGAGGCTCACTGGACTCAGAAGAGACTTTGCACTCCTATAGATAGCAACATTTTATCGTTATAATGTCTGCCCAAATTTGACATGAATATCGATTATGCTCAGGGCTTCCAAGGCCACTCCTCAGGGAGGATAGGACCAAGAGTCTGCATTGAAACAAGATTCAAGTTTCAACTGAAACAAGTTTCTTTCTTTCTTTTTTTAATACATTGAAACAACACAAGTTTCAAACAGGATAAGTCTGCCCTGAAACAAGTCTGCACAGAAAGAGGATTTCTGTGTTCCCAACTCCCTCCCGGGTCCTTCATAAGAACTCATCAGTTGATGCCCCAATTTGGAGAATGTATTTTTGTGCTGTAAACTCAACTGAATAATACTTATTTACATAGTAAGTCCTGAGAGAAACTTCTGCTTTAAAGTACAGATGTACTTCCACAAAGCAGACGGTAAATGTAAATCTCTACATAGCCAATTTCATTGTTCTCTATTTATTGGAAATGGTAAACATTGTAGCAGTCAGCTTTGGCTCCACCCTGCTGCAGTAATGAACAACTCCAAGTTTTCCGAACCCGGAGGTTCATTTCGCACTCATGTTAAACGCCAGCTGCAGCCCTGGGTCATGTCCTGCTGGCTCCAAGATGCAGACGGAAGGAGCAGCTTCACACAGGACGTGCCATTCTAATGGCAGGGAGAAAAAAAGGAAATGATGGAACACCTCGCTTCTGTCTGCCATTCATTAGTCATAGCGAGTCATATGGCAGTGCCTGATGTCCACGGAATGGGGACTGTGATTCTCTCACAGGAACTCGGAATAAATAATTCAGAACAAAATAATACAATCTACCACAGATACCCAGGTGGTTCTGAAAACCCACAGAGTGAGTTTAAAAGTTTCTGCAAGTTAGGGCTTAAAATATGTGGTAGTCCTTAGTGTTGTTCGTGGAATATGTCCAGCTTCCATCCTTCTGGACACACATTAGGATCCTACAGGTTTCCCAGTGGTGCTAGTGGTAAAGAACCCCTCTGCCAATGTGGGAGACATAAGAGATGCAAGTTCGGCCCCCAGGTTGAGAAGATCCCCTGGAGAAGGGAATGGCAACCCACTCCAGTATTCTTGCCCGGAGAATCCCACAGACAGAGGAGCCTGGTGGACTGCAGTCTATGGGGTCACAAAGAGTCAGACAAGACTGAGTAACTAACACGCACAAACCAGGCTCCCATTTCTGTTTCTATTGAGTGTGGTCACGTGACTTATGTTTGTCCCGACCATTTGGGGCACTAGAACTGGGGTTGGGGTGGGGGTCCCTATCCCTGACCCCTGGACCTGAAGACTGAGCTCCAGAGGCAGCCCTCCTTTCTCATCCCTCTCCGTCCTGTCTTCTGCTCAATCAGTTGTGATGTCCACACATGGTAAATTCTCAGGGTCCTGGAAGGCAGTTGCCAGTTTGGTGCAAGTGTCAGTCATTCACAGGCTGTGTGTGTCTCATAAAGCCACTGGTCTGTTTCACTGCTGTCATGACAGTACTCAGATAATACCCACCCTTGAGCAGGGCCTGCACGTGGCAAGTCAGTGGCTCTTTAGGGACAAATCTTCAGGTTACCTGTTTCTGTACCACGAGGCGAGTAAGCATCGCTTTGGCTTCCCTAAGGGCTCAGCTGGTAAAGAATCCACCTGCGATGCAGGAGACCTGGGTTCAACCCCTGGGTTGGGAAGATCCCCTGGAGAAAGGGATAGGCTACCCACTCCAGTATTCTTGGGCTTCCCTGGTAGCTCAGCTGGTAAAGAATCTGCCTGCAACGCAAGAGACCTGGGTTTGATCCCTGGGTTGGGAAGATCCCTTGGAGAAGGGAAAGGCTACCCACTTCAGTATTCTGACCTGGAGAATTCCATGGGGTCACAAAGAGTCAGAGACAACTGAGCGACTTTCACAACAGTATAAGCACACGTCATGAGAAGCATTCTGGTGGAAACCTTACAAGTCAACATGTGATAATGCCCTTCCTAGTTCCACGGTTCTCATGGAAGCACAGGTCACAGTGAAGTTTGTCATTCTGGACCTTTGACTGGCTTTGAAGAGTATAGCTTTGCCAAGTCACTTGGGACTTGTTACATGACTGGGGAATAACCTGATAGTGTGTTAAGACACTGCAATCTGGGTTGTTTGTCATTGTTCAGGCACCCAGTTGTGTCTGACTCTTTGTGACCCCATGGACTGCAGCACACCAGGCCTCTCTGTCCATCACCAACTCCCGAAGCTTGCCCAAGTTCATGTCCATTGCCTCAGTGATGCCATCCAGCCGCCTCACCCTCTGATGCCCTTCTTCTGCCCTCAGTCTTTTCCAGCATCAAGGACTTTTCCAATGAGTCAGCTGTTTGCATCAGATGTCCAAAATACTGGAGTTTCAGCTTCAGCATCTTCAGTCCTTCCAATGAGTATTTATGGTTGATTTCCCTTAAGATTGACTGGTTGGATCTCCTTGCAGTCCAAGGGACTCTCAGGAGTCTTCTCCAGAACCACAGTTCAAAGACATCAATTCTTCAGCACTCCGTCTTCTTTACAGTCCAGCTCTCACAACTTTATGTGACCACTGGGAAAACTTTAGCCTTGACTATACTGATCTTTGTAGGCAGAGTCATGTCTCTGCTTTTCAACACACTGTCTAGGTTTGTCATAGCTTTCCTGCCTAAAAGCAAACATCTTTGGATTTCATGGCTGCAATCACCATCCACAGTGATTTTAGAGCCCAAGAAGAGGAAATATGTCTGTGCTTTCACCCTTCCCCCTCTATTTGCCATGAAGCAATGGGGTCAGATGCCATGATCTTAGCTTTTTTAATATTTAGTTTGTTCGTTACCACGGTTCTAACTTCTTCTGCCTGGTACAAAACACCATACAAACATTTTGACAGGTTGACTGTTGTACACTGTTGATAACTCCAGATATGACATGAAATGGACTTTTGGCCAGCTGCTTTGCAGAATTTCTCCTCCCTCCTTTAAATTCTCTCTTCACTGGGTAAGACTTTGAGGTCACACAGGCAGAGTTCAAAGTCTGCCTCCACTCCTGACTGTCCATGTGATTGGGCATATCACATTCCCTAACTTTGCCAAACATTTTTTCATTCTGAATAGGAATGATACTTATATTTGTAAGAAGATTCTGCAGGATAATAAATGCATGTCCTTCATCATGGTACACTACTAAGTGTCCAGTAAATGTAAAGAATGAATCTGTGACTTTATAAATGATACTATTCTCATCCATCATTCATTAGGTGACTGTTGAATGTCAATTACTTGATTAGATGCTTTACATATATCATTTTCAATCCTTCAAGCCATTCTGTAAGGGAGCACATATGGATGTGAGAGTTGAACTATAAAGAAAGCTGAGTGCCGAAGAATTGATGCTTTTGAACTGTGGTGTTGGAGAAGACTCTTGAGAGTCCCTTGGACTGTAAGGAGATCCAACCAGTCCATCCTAAAGGAGATCAGTCCTGAATACTTGTTGGAAGGACTGATGCTGAAGTTGAAACTCCAATACTTTGGCTACCTGATGCGAAGAACTGACTCATTGGAAAAGAGCCTGATGCTGGGAAAGATCGAGGGCAGGAGGAGAAGGGGACAACAGAGGATGAGATGGTTGGATGGCATCATTGACTCAATGGAGATGCGTTTGAGTAAACTCCAGGAGCTGGTGATGGACAGGGAGGCCTGGCGTGCTGCTGTCCATGGGGCCTCAAAGAGTAGGACACGACTGAGCGACTGAACTGAACTGAAAGGAGGTACTATATTCTCATTTAACAAAGGAGGAGGTTGGTTCTCAAGTGGGGCATTGGGGAGCGTACCTTGTCGGAGATCACCCAAATGATGAATTAGCAAAGCTAGGATTCTGTCTCAGGGATGCCCACCTTCCAGTCTGCCTCCTTTGCGCCTCTCCAGGGAAGGCATAGCACACAAAGGCACACGGAAAGGTGCGGTTGTTGATTAAAGAGCATTGGTACGTAGACTGTGGTGGTTTGATGATATATTCTTTTTTTTAACTTTTTATTTTGTGTCAGAGTATAGCTGATTAACAGTGTTGTGGTAGTTTCAGGTGGACAGCAAGGGAACTCAGCCACACACATACATGTATCCCTTCTCCCCCAAACTCCCCTCCCATCCAGGCTGCCACATAACGAGGAGCAGAGTTCCCCGAGCTCTACAGTCGGTCCTTGTCGGTTGTCCATTTGAAATATAGCAGTGCGTAAAGGCAGCCAAGAGTCCGTTCTCTAAGGCTGTGAGTCTCTTTCTGTTTTGTAAGGAAGTTCACTCGCACCATTTCTTTTGGATTCCACATGTAAGGGACGTCCGAGGCATTTCTGCTTCTCTGTGACTTGCTTCAATCAGTATGATCGTCTCTGGGTCCATCCATGTTGCTGCCCGCGGCATTCTTTCATTCTTTTTCATGGCTGAGTAACATTCCATGGTGTATATGTGCCACACATTCTTTATCCACTCCTCTGTCCGTGGACGCTTCGGTTGCGTCCATGTCTTGCCCACAGCACAATTGTAAACAGTGCTGCGGTGAACACTGAAGAGCAATAGACTTTCCAACCATTTTTTTCCCCCAAATATATGCCCAGGAGTAGGACTGCAGGGTTAGATAGTTATACGCTGCTGCTAAGTCGCTTCAGTCGTGTCCGACTCTGTGCAACCCCATAGACAGCAGCCCACCAGGCTCCCCCATCCCTGGGATTCTCCAGGCAAGAACGCTGGAGTGGGTTGCCATTTCCTTCTCCAATACATGAAAGTGAAAAGTCAAAGTGAAGTCGCTCAGTCGTGCCCGACTCTTATCGACCCCATGGGATGCAGCCCACCAGGCTCCTCCATCCACGGGATTTTCCAGGCAAGAGTACCGGAGTGGGGTGCCGTTGCCTTCTCTGACTTATACACTATGTAGCTCTATTTTTAGTTGGTTGAGGAATCTCCATACTTCTCTCTGTAGTGGCTGCACCAGTTTCTTTTCATTACTGCACTGGCTTCCCTAATCAGGCTCACCTCACCTGACCGCAGGAGGCAGGCAGGGGCATCTGCTCTTACATAACAGTTGGCACTGAGTCTCTTGAAAGGAAACCTCCTTGTTCATGCCCTCAGATTCCCAGTTCAATGTTATCAAGCAACCACACCAGTCAACACTTCGGGGCAACCCAGTCCACAGCAGTTTTGTTCTGCATTAAGCATAACCCAAAGTGCAACCACACAGCCAGCTCAAAAAACCCTTAGGGGAGGAGTTTAACACTGAAAGAAAAGAATCACTTTAGACTCTGAGCTTCCTGCCAGAAAGCACGATAATAAAAAGATTTAGGCTCTGAGTAGCCTAAGTAAACCCTGTTGGGGTTTCCATTTCACCGCAAAACATCCAACAAGATGGTTTTTGGAGTTTGAGGGGGATGATGATCAGTCTTCTCTAGTCACTGAGTCCATCCTTAGGAGATTCTAATTAAACATTTGCTAAGTAAATACATTTTTTTAACATTTTTCTCAAGCATAGTTTCTATGGGTGAATATTAAGAGAAATCTGTGTGAGTTGATGGGTAAAGGAGGGGCCGTAGGGCAATGAGATTAGAGAAGAACATAGCGCAGGGAGCAGCAAAGGGACAAGACTGATGGCCGAACCTGAGAGGGACAGACGCTATGTTCACATTAGCCCCAAACAGTTGTTGTCCAGGCAGTGAGTCCTGTCTGAGGCTTTGCCATCCCGTGGACTGCAGCATGCCAGGCTTCCCTGTCCTTCACTATCTCCCTGAGTTTGCTCAAACTCATGTCCACTGAGTCAGTGATGATATCCAACCATCTCATCCTCTGTCATCCCCTTCTCCTCTTGTCTTCAATCTTTCCCAGCATCACGGTCTTTTCCAGTAAGTCAGCTCTTTGCATCAGGTGGCCAAAGTATTGGAGCTTTAGCATCAGTCCATCCAATGAATATTCAGGGTTGATTTCCTTTAAGACTGACTGGTTTGATCTCCTTGCAGCCCAAGGGACTCTCAAGAGTCTTCTCCAGCACCACAGTTAGAAAGCATCAATTCTTCGGGGCTCATCCTTGTTTATGGTCCACGTTTCTCATCCATACATGACTACTGGAAAAACCACAGCTTTGACTATATGGACTTTTGCCCCAAATTAAGTATGTTTAAAACAACTCAGAGAGCTAATGTAGTAGTAAAGTGTTTGCTTTAGATACTAGGTCATATATGTTGTTTGTCTCCTCAAAGTTGGAAAATATGTAAAAGCAAGGGGGAAGGGGGGCAGTTGGATGGATGGGAGGTTGGGATTGACATATATGCACTGTCGATACTATATATAAAATAAATAGGGCTCACTTGGTGGCTCAGATGGTAAAGAATCTGCCTGCAATGCGGTAGACCCAGGTTTAATCCCTAGGTTGGAAAGATCCCCTGGAGAAGGGAATGGCAACCCACTCCAGGGAGAATTCCATGGACAGAGGAGCCTGGCAGGCTACAGACCCTGGGGTCACAAAGAGTCGGATATGACTGAGAGATTAATAATAAAACAGATAACTAATGAGAACCTACTGTGTAGCACAGGGAACTCTACTCAATGCTCTGTGGTGACCATAATGGGAAAGAAATCCAAAACTGAGGGGATAAAGTAAACATATAGCTGATCCAGCCACTGTTATGCAGCAGAAACTAGCACAACATTGTAAGGCAACTATATAACCAAGAAACCAATCGCAAAGTGAAAGTCGCTCAGTCATGTCCAACTTTTTGTGACCCCGTGGACTATACAGTCCATGGGATTCTCCAGGCCAGAATACTGGAGTGGGTAGCTGTTCCCTCCTCCAGGGAATTTTCTTCCCAACCCAGGGATCGAACCCAGGTCTCCTGCATTGCAGGTGGATTCTTTACCAACTGAGCCAAAAAAAGCAACTATACTCCAATTGAAAAACAATCAAACAGAAAAACCTAAGGGGGGAGAAAAATGATGCTGGTCTATAATTCTTGGAAAAGCTCTTATGAATCCACAGGGGGTGCAAAAAAGATTTCCAAACGCCTCCCTGGGTCTCTCCAACATGAGTCTATGGTGTTTGCTGAGGGACCTCAGCCTGTTCAGCTTGGCTTGCAGACCCTATTTCAGCCCCCAAGATGGGGGGAGGAAAGAGATCGCGTTCACTAAGCTGACAACGGATGGGTCGTGACTGAATAGGGGAGAGTGAGCAGCTTGATTGGCCATCAGCAAGCCAGGCCAAGAGCAAGGCAGGGCAGGGACGTTCCCAGTCCAGCCTCACAGCTTCTGCGGCTCTGGGGACCTGGCCCAGAGTCACACCCTGGGCTTGGTGGATGACTTAGTAAAGCCCCGCCTGTGGCTGGAAATGCTCGTTCCTGACACTGAAGAGACAAGCTGGCAGCACTTGGATGCCCAGGTCAGCATCGCAAGGTTTCCTCTAGGGCCAGGCAGAAGGCTGGAATGATGGCATGGCACCTCTTCCCTGGAGTTCACTCTGACACACGCCCACCAGGTAGAAGCAGGCATCTCATGACTAAGGAGCATCCGTAACCTGGGAAGGTGATGCCCAGTGGACAGGAGACAGAGAAGATGTCAGACAAAAATATGCGGTGTGTCCCGCCCTCGAGACAGTCTTAGACCCAGACTGCTAACTGGTCCATCTAAGTGGCTCTCAGGTCTCTTCAGTACAACTTGTCCTAAACTCAAACCAGCTCCCTCTCCTGTATCCACCCTTTGACGAATGGAACCTCTGGTCTCCAAGTTGCCCAGGTCAGAAACCTGGCTATCATCTTGTGCTCTCGCCATCTCTCCCCACCTGGGGAGCTGCAGTCTTCTCACTCCCATCCATTTCCCCAAACCCTGGACAACTGGACTCCTTCGTGCAAATGAGGAAAACACAATCTGTCCTCAACTCTACTGCCATCTGCTGGGAAATACATGTCATAAATATGTCACTATATCTGTACCCCTTAGGTGTAGTGAGTTGTGCAGTGTGCAACCTCCACCACCATATGTGGCAGTCCTGGCTGAATTCATCCATTCCATCTTTGACCTGTGTCTAGTATCCAAACGTCCTCTCCTCTCCAGCATCTTAGCCAGCTTCTCTAAGTGTAGACTCTCATGTCAGCAATTTCACTCCTTATAATTAGCAGAATAAACTTTGTAACTTACAAATCCCACCTTCCCCCTCTCCCAGCTCAAACATTCTCAGTAGCTTCTGAGTAGCTAAAGAATCAAGTCCAATCTCCTTTGATTGTCACAGTCATGCCTCCTGTCCAGGAGACCTGTCACTTGCCCCAGTACCCACATGAGCTGAATTCCTGAATACAACATGGGTTATTTTGCCTCTGCACACATGCTATGACATTATCTCTGCCTGGAATATCCTCCTCCATTTACCTCCCAAGTAACCCCTTACCTACCCACTGAAAGTCCCTGCAAACATTGCCCGCTGTGAAACCTTCCTGACTGCTTAGCAAACTCAGGCATTCCCCATCTCTGCCTCCCCAGTATTTCTACAAACTTCCATTATGTCTGACTGCATTATGGGTGACTGATCACATGGCTAGGTGTCCCCAGAAGACTCTACATTTTTGAGGATAAATATTATGCTCTTTTTTTTTTTCCTATCCCCAACAACTAGCACAATCTGCCATGTGGTAGCTGCTCAGTAAAAAGAGTGAATGCACCAGTGTCTTTGTCAAAGCAAGGTCTGCCCCTTCTGAATGTGCCTTAGACTCTCTGAAGCATTTCCTTTTCACCTGGCACCATGCTCTCTCAACTCTACTGAGAGCCAAGGGCTATATCTGCTTTCCCTATGAGGCTGTTAAAATTAAAGACACATTTTATTAAAAGAGTGTTTATTCTACAAGATCCTTCCACCAGCCAATATTCACCGAGAACCTAATAAAGTCCATCCAATATGTATACGCAGATAGTTTAAAGCAGAGATCCAAAAGGCAAACTTGTTCTAGAATTTGATCTCAAACCACACAGCAGGCTCTGCCAGGTAAATATATCCCTGTGCCCCTTCTCTAAGCAGGTCTAGTCCACCAGAGGCTCAGCGGGGACAACAGGCAGGACCTCCTCGTGGCTTTCATTCCCCTTCATCCCACACATAGCTATTTCCCTCCCATGCTGTCTGATTCTGCTCGCCAATCTCCTCCCCTCTGCCAAGGACCAAGCAGATACCTCAGAAGAGCAATACATGAGAAGAAAAGACCCCTTTACCCAAACTGCTAATCCAGAAATGAATAAGGAGTCTCTCCATATGAACCACACCCACTGCAGTGAAGCTCCAATATGTTGGCCACCTGATACAAAGAGCCAACTCATTGGAAAACACCCTGATGCTGGGAAAGATTGAGGGCAGGAGGAGAAGGAGGTGAGAGAGGACGAGATGGTTGGATGCACCAACTCAATGGACATGAGTTTGAGCAAATTCTGGGAGAGAGTGAAAGACAGGGAAGCTGGTGTGCTACAATCCTTGGGGTCTCAAAGAGTTGGACATGACTGACCGACTAAACAAAAACAACACTCCACTGATGAAAGACAAGGGTAGGTGCTGACTCAGGACCCCCCAGCCCACCTCTGAAGCCTCCTAGGAAGGCTTTCTGAAGGTAAAAACTCAACAGGCAAAGTGTCTGAAGCTGACGAGTACCCAGTCTGCAGGCAAGGATTTTCCAGAAACTTCCATGTGCTAGGCATTGTGCAAAGTTAGACAAACACAGTCCTGCCCTTAGGGAACTCACATTTTAGAGCAGAGGTCGGCAGAATGTTTTCTGTAAAGGGCCAGGTAGTACATATTTCAGACTCTGTGATGTCTCTGTCACAGTGACTCGACTCTGCTGCTGTAGCATGCAAGCAGCCATGGGCAATACATTTTCAGAGGAGCGTGGCCATGTCCCAGTAAGATTTTATTTATGAACACATAATTTTCACATGTCATAAAATATTACTCTCCTCTGGGGTTTTTTCCAACCATTTAAAAATGTCAAAACCACTTTCAGCTCTAGGCCATGGGACTGGGCATAAAAACAAATTACAATGCAAAATGGAATGATGCATATTAAGAGAGCATTTTTTTATGGGGAGGTGGACCAGCGGGTAGCGGAGCTCTGCTCTTGCACTGCCAGCCAGAATCCCACCCAAGTGTGTGCCACCTAACAAGTGCTATAACAGCCAGCCTGGCACCTCCCTGGAGGAGGAGAAGCAGCCACCATCCAGGAGAGGAGAAATCACGCACGTTTTCTGTCTGCGTCAGCATCCCCTCAGAATGAGATGATAACAGGGAGCAGAGGGCCCCTGACCTTGGAGAACAAGCAAAAAACTGAACTTCTGCTCAAAAGCAGAGAGTCATCAGTAAACAGCACTATTATCAACATAATGGTTTGAAGGGGAAAAAAGTTTTAAAATGTGAGTGTCTTTGTTTCATGAGGGTTTGCACTGGCACTCCCTTTTGTGCCTGCTCTGTTTTTCTTTGGCTGCAAATCACTCTGCTTAGTTAAAGTTGGCTTCCCCAGTGGCTCAGTTGGTAAAGAATGCAGGAGACACAGGTTCAATCCCTAGGTCAGGAAGATACCCAGAGAAGGAACCTGCAACCCACTCCAGTATTCTTGCCTTAAAGTTGTACTGCTATTCTCCCAGCAACATTTATTCTTTTTTATAAGTTAAAATATTTATTTATTAATTTTATTTTATTGACGTATAGTCAATATACAATGTTCCGGGTATACAGCAAAGTGATTCAGATATATATGTTACTTTTCAGATCCTTTTCCATTTCAGGTTACAATTTACTGAATATAGTTCCTTGTGCTATACAGTAGATCCTTGTTGGCTATCTATTTCATATATAGTAGTATGACTCGTTAATCCCAAACTCCTAATTCATCCCTCCCCTACCTTCCCGCTTTGGTAACCATAAGTCTGTTTTCTATGTCAATCTTTATCCTTTTTTAAATTTCTTTATTTTTATGTATTTCTTTATTTGGGGCTGCATTGAGTCTTTGCTGTGTTCGGGCTTTCTAGCTGTCAACTAAAAACTTAGTCCCAACCTGAAAGTAGAGAGTTGTTTTATTTGGTGGCAATGTTAAGACTCCAAGCCCAGGACATAGCATTTCAAGAAGCTCTGAGAAAACTGCTCCAAGGAGGCAGAAGAGGAAGTCAGGCTAGATACAAGTTTGCAACAAAGGGAGCACGCAGTTGGAACATCAAAGATTATTATTAAATAAGGAAAACCAGATATCAAGTTTTTGTTTCCCTGATAGCTCAGCTGACAAAGAATCCGCCTGCAATGCAGGAGACCCTGGTTCAATTCCTGGGTCGGGAAGATCCCCTGGAGAAGGGATAGGCTATCCACTCCAGTATTCTTGGGCTTCCCTCATGGCTCAGCTGGTAAAGAATCTGCCTGCAATGCAAGAGACCTGGGTTCGATCCCTGGGTTGGGAAGATCCCTGGAGAAGGGAAAGGCTACCCACTCCAGTATTCTGGCCTGGAGAATCCCATGGACCATATAGTTAATGAGGTTGCAAAGAGTAGAACACAACTGAGTGACTTTCACTTTCATGGATATCACATTAAGGAATTTAGCGCTCTTGTAGGTATGGGGAGATGCAACAGGCCCGGATTATTGAGGTCATCTCTTTCACAGGCATCTCAGCTCTCTGGGGCCAGCATCCTGTCTTTTTGATTTCTCACAGTCTCCCGAGCCCCTCAGCCATCACTGCGGGGGTTGGCAGCATCTGTTGGATCACAGGCTTTGTGTTCCCTTTTGGGAGCCCCTTATTCACACTCGGAGGCCAAAAATGGCTGATGGCTGTTACATCCTTGTCTATTGACATGGCAGAAGACATTCCATCTCACATTGGGCTCCTCTCCACTGCAGTGTGCGGCTTCTCATTGCGGCGGCTTCTCTTGAAGGATGCAGGCTCTAGGCACACAGATGTCAGTAGCTTGGGTGCACAGGCTTTGTCGCTCCAGGCACATGGAATATTCCTGGAACAGGGATCAAACCTGTGCCCCTGCACCGGCAGGCAGATTCTTAACCACTGGATCACCAGAGAAGTCCCACATTTATTCTTCACATCAGTTCATTTGGAGGTTGAAGGTCCTACACTCCCTTCCACCCAAAAAGAACCTTTCTTGGCCCAAACTTCCCTCTGCCCCCACCTACCCTGGTTTCTTAGGAGGCTGAGTGGAACGTACAGTGATTATCCATCAAGACACTCGACCTTTGCTGTGAATTATACATCCACACAAACCAACTCTGTCCCCCATCAGGCAACCACGGGGCTTAGTCCTTAATAACTTTGTCGGAAACGCCTCCCATTACACAACTTGCTGTCAATGCAGCCCCAGCAACGCAACCAAACATGGTCGATGGGAAGACTTCACCAAGACCCACAGATGTACATTGGCTGTACTTCTATCTAATCACAGAATCTTGGATCAGAATAATTGTAACAAACTCTTGAAAACCAGTAGCACACTGGAACTTGCCTTAACAAAAATCGTTCTCCCTAGGATGAATTTTCACCTTAACACACATGGGCGGAAGCCTCGTGGTCTCTCCTGGTTCACTTCCACTCCCTGTCTCTCCCTGTCTTTCTCTGGCTTCCTTTCCCCACTAACCTGAGTCCTCCACACCCTGCAAGATCAGATAAGTGCCCTCCATGAGGCCCTTGAGTGATGCAGCTTGCCGCTTGTTCCCACTGCTAACGAGGACCAGTACTGTTCCCTAGGCTTCCCAGGTGGCTCGGTGGTAAGGAATCTGCCTCCAATGTAGGAGACGTGGGTTCGATCCCTGGGTCAGGAAGATGCCCGGGAGAAGGACATGGCAATGTACTCCAGTATTCTCTGCCTGGAGAAACCCATGGACAGAAGAGCCTGGGGGAGTTACGTCCATGGGAGTCGTAAAAGTCAGACACGGCTACTGTCTCCTACTTGTCCAAGTGTCATTGTCAAGGGGACTCTAAGCCGCATAGTGGTAGGACCTTAACCTTCTCGTCTTCTCTCTCCCTGGTCTCCTTGGCCATGCTGAGCACAATAGACCAGAGCACATGGTGGGGACAGCTCAGGGACCTCCTGAGCCCCCCTACAGATCCCAAATGTGCCAAGGGTTCTTTGTTAACAATTTGACAGTGTTGGGACCAGAGCCAGTTCAGGTCAGTTACAGATGTTCAACATCGCTTACCTGGTTCAGATCTTTACAGTGATCCTCTTAGCCGATGACGAGTCAGGGGCAGTAGAACCATCTTCCACATTTCACCACATTTGCTGCACCATCCTCTCTAGATCCACATACAGGTGTCAACATAGACACGTGTGTGTGTACATGTATATGCATTTGTGGTTTTTAAAAGTCACTTGAAAGTGAACTGTAGACACAGTACCACTTCACCCCATATTTTGTAAATGTGAAGACAGTCTTACAGAACCACTGTATAACCATCAAAATCAGAAAATCGATATTGATATAAGGTTGTTATCTAATCTCAGAGAAGGCAATGGCAACCCACTCCAGTACTCTTGCCTGGAAAATCCCATGGACGGAGGAGCCTGGTAGGCTGTAGTGCATGGGGTCGCTAAGAGTTGGACACGACTGAGTGGCTTCACTTTCACTTTTCACTTTCATGCATTGGAGAAGGAAATGGCAACCCACTCCAGTGTTCTTGACTGGAGAATCCCAGGGACGGGGGAGCCTGGTGGGCTGCTGTCTATGGGGTCACACAGAGTCGGACACGACTGAAGTGACTTAGCAGCAGCAGCAGCAGTATTATCTAATCTAAAAGCTTGATTCAGATATTGCCAATTTTCCAACTCATTTTTCTTATTGTCAAAGAAAATCCCAGGTCATACTTTGTCGTCGTGTCTCTTAATCGCCTATGACCCAGTGGAGCTCTTTTGTCTGTCTTTAACTCTCAGGACGTTGACTTTTTTGAAGAGCAGAGGCCACTTAGTTTTGTAGACTGCCCCTCCCTCCGCATGGATTTTTCCCACGGTTAGACTCAGGTTTTGTGTTTTTGACAAGAATATAACAGAAGTGAAGCTGTGTGGTTCTCTGTACATCATAGAGGGAGGTACCTGATGCTGGTTTTCCCCAACTCAGGTGTTAACTTCGTAAGCAGTATCTTGTAGATAGACACTTTGAGACCAAGTAAATATCCTATTCTTCCTGCAAACTGTCATTTTAGTATCCATGGATGATTCTTACCTGAAACAACTATTATTAGAAGGGTTGTTGTTGTTCAGACACTAAGTCATCTCCAGCTCTTTTGCAACTCCATGCAGTGTACCCCACCAGACTCCTTGTGTCCAAGGGATTTCCCAGGCAAGAGTACTAGAATAGGTTGTTATTTTCTTCTCCAGGGATCATCCCCAGTCATGGCTTGAACTGACATCTGCTTGGCAGGCAGATTCTTTACCACTGAGCCACCTGGGAAGCCCACTTAGATGGTTACCAAATTGCAGTTTTCTAATTGCAGTTTTCTAACTCCATGATTCTTTCTACATTTAGATGTTGACTTTCAGTGAGAAAGCTTTTCTCCCTGTATTACTTACTTATCATCTGTATCAGGATAGACTCACTGAGTTTTATTTTATCCAATGGACTTTTATCTGCTTCTACAGTTACTATGTGACTTACGTGACTGTTACTTATGTGATGCTCCAAGTATTAGGGATTTGATCAATGGGACCTCCTACAGGCAGGCATCTTACCCTTTGAATATCTCCCCATCCTTTTCTGTGCTTTTTTCCTTTACAGCACAAAACAGATGTTCCAGACTGACATTGTAATTTTCCAGTCCCTACTATACAATCAGACATTTATCGAAAGATTTTTTTCACTCATTTTAGTACAGAATGATCTTTAGCAACCAAGACTTGGGCACTAGGTGTGAAGAAGATATCCATATTCAGTTCAGTTCAGTTCAGTCGCTCAGTTATGTCCGACTCTTTGCGACCCCATGAATCGCAGCACGCCAGGCCTCCCTGTCCATCACCAACTCCCGGAGTTCACTCAAACTCACGTCCATTGAGTCAGTGATGCCATCCAGCCATCTCATCCTCTGTCGTCCCCTTCTCCTCCTGCCCCCAATCCCTCCCAGCATCAGAGTCTTTTCCAATGAGTCAAACCTTCACATGAGGTGGCCAAAGTACTGGAGCTTCAGCTTTAGCATCATTCCTTCCAAAGAAATCCCAGGGCTGATCTCCTTCAGAATGGACTGGTTGGATCTCCTTGCAGTCCAAGGGACTCTCAAGAGTCTTCTCCAGCACCACAGTTCAAAAGCATTAGCCTCCTCCTATTACAAAGGAGAAGGTCAGTTCTATCCCAGCGCCACTGACTGCTCATTGTATGTATCTGAATTAAACCACAAGTCCAGAAGCACTGCCTTCCAGAAACATATCAGGGAGAAATCTCAAGCTCATCTCCTCCATTTCTTATCAGAAAGTTGGTCTGGAGTGATCCATCTGGGAAGGCCTACCTGCCTCATGCAGACTCCACATCCTTCCAGAAGGTCTACAAGCCAGTTTTTGCACTTACCAGAAAAGCAGAGGGCTTTCCTGGTGGCTCACACAGTAAAGAATCTGCCTGCAATGCAGGAGACTTGGGTTCAGTCCCTGAGTTGGGAAGATCCCCTGGAGAAAGGAATGGATACCCACTCCAGTATTCTTGCCTGGAGAATTCCAGGACAGAAGAGCCTGGTGGGCTACAGTCCATGGGGTCACAAAGAGCCAGACACGGCTGAGCATGAGAAGCTCAGAGAAGACTCAGAGGCTCACTGCTAGACTTAGAAGAGAATTACTCTTGACTTAGAAGCCCACTGCTGAAGGTTTTTACTGAGCTGCAAGAAGTAAAGTCAGCCTGGTGAAAGGGACCCTGTGTCTCCTAGAAGACAGTACTGACTACAGGGTCACAGGCCCACCAGCTTGTTACAAACTCAGGAGACATTTCTTCACATCACAGCGCTAAGAGTAGTTGGACTTTTGCCTAGAAATTGATTTCCTTGTACGTGATGGACACTATAAACTCTGTGTGGTCTGTATAGTCTGAAGCCTCTCCCTTGTGGTCACAGTAGTGCCTGGAACCAAATTTTCAGTGCCTATAGCAAGGCTGCACCTCCTTGGGATGTGCGTTTGCACAGTCTCTCATTCCTGGTGCTTTTTATGACCCAATCCTAGCGAGCTTTCGCTCCCTAGCATCAGCTCCCCCCACCCCATCATGACGGTTGCTATGGATATCTAGGCTACTTGTATTAGTCGTGTGGGGCATCCATTAGAAATAACACAGGCTACGCAGCTTGCACAGCAGACACTTGTTTCCTCTCAGTCACGGAGGCTGGAAGTCCCAGATGGAGGAGGTGGTGGTGGCGGATGCGGTTTCTGGTGAGCAGGCTCCTCCCGATTTGCAGATGGCCACCTTCTCCTGGTGCCTCACAAGGCATTTCTCCTTCGTGCTGGAAGACAGACCGCATTTCCTCTTCTAAAAAGACACCGATTCTATGGGCTTCCCTGGCGGCTCAGATGGTAAAGAGCCCGCCTGCCATGTGGGAGACCCGGGTTCGATCCCTGGAGAAGGGAACGGCTATCCACTCCAGTATTTTTGCCTGGAGAATCCCATGGATGGAGGAGCCCGGTAGGCTATGGTCCATGGGCTTGCAAAGAGTCGGACATGACTGAAGCGACTGAGCACACAGGCACCTCTGACTAGGCCCTACCTCCAACAGTAGGCCCCTCCACGCTGGGGCTTCACCATGAACTTGGAGGGAGGGGACAGAGCTGACTGTAACACCATGTAAACCACGTCTGTCCTTGTGAACCATGAGGACACGGTGTGAGCATCGTCGCTAGGAGTCTGCAGCCTTCACTGCTCTGACACCTAGCCCACAGCCCTGCCACACCTGCGACTCGATTGCCTGTGCTCTATCTGAAACTGTGTTCAGTCGTGCCCAACTCTTGCCACCCCGTGGACTGTAGCCCACCAGGCTCCTCTGTCCATGGGATTCTCCAGGCAAGAATACTGCAGGGGGCTGCCAGGCCCTCCTCCAGGGGATCTTCCCAACCTGGGAATCAAACCCGAGTCTCCTACGTCTCCTGCAGTGGCAGGTGGATTTCTTTACCGCTGCTCCACCTGGGAAGCCCCCTCTATCTAAAATTATATAAACAACACCACTAAAACTTGGCTCATTATTCTACAACCAAACAGTGGAGAAAAATCCTAAAGCGCCCCACTGTCCCTTGCCCAGAGCTGCCCACACCCCTTCTGTCTCTGTTGGAATGTGAGCTCATTGTTTTTGAAAGGGCCGTGGGTGTGGGGAGGTCCTGGGTCTGAGTGAAGATTCTGTCACCTGCCCAGGTGAGAACCGCCAGTGTAAATACACAGGGGGACGGCCAGCCTCTTCTCAGAAGGGGAAGCCTGAGGGTATGTGGCTGAGGTCCTGGGCACGTCACATCCACACCCCAGCTTGGAGCTTCCTCCCTTCCGAACCTTCTCTGACGTCCATCTTCCAAGACCCTCTCCCAGGAAGGTGCTGTTGGCACTGCAGCTGGGTTCACCTGTAGCTTCAGAAGCTCTGTTTCAGTTCATGCAGTGAGGTTTCTGCTTTTCTTCCCAAGTCATCCATCAGTTTGGAATGATCACCTGGACTCTGTGGTCCACCCTTTCCTGATCGCTTCTACTGACAACTGACCGAGAGGCTCGGGTTCTCGGGGCAAGAATGTCTGCCCTGCAGGGACACCCATGGACCCGTGCACACCTCCTGGCCCCTGCAGGGTGCTGCCCGGGCCTCTCCCATTCTGCCCCAGAACCGCTCAGCCCACCTGGACTCACACCCACTTCCAGCCCATGGCTGCGTGGACATAGCTGTCAGTTCCAAGCCGTCACCCAGGATACAGCCTTGCTTACTCACAAATCACAGCCCAGACCCACATGCTCCTTCCTCCTCCAGCTCAGGCACACCCCTGGGCCCGCCCCCCTTGTAGAAGAGGCATCTGATGCACCATCCCCCAAGCAGTAACATTCATCAAGAGACCACAGGGTGTATACCGCTGCTTAGATATTACTGAGCTAGTCGTTGCTGGCACACTGCCTGAGAATACCTGTGACATAGCTCTTGGCAGCATCAACGCCAGAAGGAGATATTATCACATTTCAATAGCTGATCTGGCAGATTTCCAAACTAGATTAGTGTTATTTTCTGCTGTCGCCATAGAGAGTATCACAGGAACATTTCTCCCTACCCATCAGTCCTTTTTTAAATTGAAATATAGTTGATTTACAATTTTGCATTAATTTCTGCTGTACAGCAAAGTGAGTCAGTTGTAGTAATGCGTACATACATATACACATTCTTTTTTCATATTTTTTTCCATCATAATTTATCGCAGGATACTGACTATCGGTGCCTATGCTATACAGGAAGACTTTTTTGTTTATCCATTCTACATACGTTGGTTAACATCTGCTAACGCCAGCCTCCCACCCCACCCCTCCCCGGCCCCTCTCCCTTGGCAACCACAAGCTGTTCCCTGTGTCCAGTGAATCTGTTTCTGTTCCACAGGTAGGTTCATTTGTGTTATACTTTAGATTCCACATGCAAATATTACCACATGACACTTGTTCTCTTTCTGACTTACTTCCCTTTGTACGACAATCTCTAGTTAAATCCATGTTGCTGCAAATGGCATTATTTCATTTTCTTTATGGCCGAGCAGTACACCACATCTTCTTCATCGATTCATCTGTCGATCATTCGTCCTTTTTAATAAAAAACAAGCCAGAACATCAACAGAGTGTAGCTGGTCCCTAATGAGACCGTTCTTACGAGGTTGCTCACAGAATCACTTTCGTTGTGGTAATTTACAACACAAATAGAGATATATAAAAAGCTACCCCTTCTTGGCATCTGTATTAAAACTTAACATATCTAATCCAGCCTTTTTATTCTAACTTTAACTAAATAGCCATTTTATTGAGGGAAGTGACTTTAGAAGTTTGAGCTAAACAGATACTTCCTTGACAGGTCACCAGCTAATTGTGGGCCTCAGTGGGAGATCTGTGTCTTAGAGAATGTCAAATTGCCAATCCTCTGTCTCTTTGAAAGTGAATTTTAAGTGCTGTCCTCTCTTCCTGCTTCACTCCAAAGCCAGGGTCTAAACTCTACTTCAGAGAGAGAGAAGTGCTCATCCCCTGGGCCCTAAAGTCCTGCCCGAACCAGGAGAACATAGTCTGCCCAGCCCAGACAAGGCTCATATTGGCCCCCACAGCCCCACCATTTTCCTGAATTTTCTACAGAAATGGAAGCTAGGGATGAGACATTATTCTTATAATCACTAAGTAATTGGTGTTGGTACAGCTGAAGAGATTATACTTGTTTTTGTCTCCTGTAAATCAATGAGCTTTAAACACAATTTGAACCCCTTATGCAGCTCCTTGGAAATTATTCTGAAACAGAAGGGGAAAAAAAGCATTGATTTATTTCTCAAAGGGAGAGGAAGTTGAAACACAAAAGTTCAATGGGAATACTGGTGTCTCTCGATGTTCAGAACCAGATTCCATTACCACCAACCCCGAGTGACCAGCAAAGCATGTTAGAATCCATCCAAGTCAGGAATTGCTTAGAATAAGAGGGCAGGTAGCTGAAGGCAGATAAGTTTTCTTTTAATCAGGTAGCAAAGCATCTCAGAAGAGAGCTGCCTTTGGTCCACGGTGGACCGAAAAGCGTGTTGAATGAACAAACGCATTTGTGTCTGTGCCCTTGTTTTAACAGGCCCTGCAGGGTCCACGGAGTTCTAATGACTCTGCTCTCCAGGCACACACAGGTGTACTAGTAACGCTCCCAATTCCACCCCCGCCAGGCGGCTCCAGCCAGGTCTGATCACACGCTGTTGTTACTGATGTCAACTTGTGCCTAAAGCTGAGCAAAGCACAGGGGG
Source organism: Bos javanicus (assembly GCF_032452875.1). Lineage (NCBI taxonomy): Eukaryota > Metazoa > Chordata > Mammalia > Artiodactyla > Bovidae > Bos > Bos javanicus. The sequence continues at coordinate 149,759,938 of NC_083868.1, read as the reverse complement.
CTGAAACGGTGCCTGGAGGCCATCCCAGCCAGGGGCAGAGTTGTGAATCAGGCTCAGGAAAGGGCCTCCAAGAGTTCTGCAGACCTCAGGCCCAGCTGGCGCTTTCACCCAGCGGGGGCCAAGACTTTCAGGCTTCCGGCAAGCACTGCCGGGCTCCGTGAAGGCCGCAAAGCCGCGGTCAGAACCCAGGTCGCCGGCCCAGCTCTTCCTTGCTGTTGTGGTTTAGCCGCTTGATTGTGTCGGAATCTTTGCAACCCCACGGACTGTAGCCCACCAGGCTCCTCTATCCATGGGATTCTCCAGGCAAAAATACTCGAGTGGGTTGCCATTTCCTCCTCCTGGGGATCTTCCTGACCCAAGGATCGAACCCATGTCTCCTGCATTGGCAGGTGGATGCTTTACCACTGAGCCACCAGGAAGCCCAACGCTTCACTGGCGTTGAAGGTAAATGGTTGGAAGTATAGAATTAGAGAGCACAGTGAGCTCTCTTACCTTACCCCCTTAGCTGGCTCTCTTACCTCTCACCCTTACCTGGCCAGCAGCCCCCCAGCACCGGTTTCCTGGGCTAGGAAGCCTGGGCTCTCAGCCTCCATCCCCATCCTCCCTCCTCAAAGAGGCAGCTTGGCTTGACGTTGCAGTCAGCTGAGACCGCACCAGGAATATGGTCCTCTGATCTAGGCCTGCTTCTTACGCATCTCCTGTTTGGAAATGGAAGGGCTTTATGGATTTTACTTTTTTAATTCATCTTTGTGCCTGGATTGTGGCCATAGCCTATTATCTGAGTCAGGTGCCATCCTTGGTGATCAGGTCCCCAGAATTGAGGAAAGTATCCACAGGGTATTATTGGAGTTTCCCATAACCACGACCTTGTATTCTACCAACACCTGTTACAGATGCAAAGTGGTATAGCTGCCCAGCAGACTTTGGCTGAAGTCAAAAATTTAACCCCATGGAGCACAGATATTTATTAAAAGTCTTGTAGTCAACAGTCTTTGAATTTTATAAATTTAAACAGGATTCAATGCGGGAAATTTTACAATCAAGTATATGCTACAGAGCAGAAGTATGCATGCATGCATGCTCAGTCACTCAGTCATGCCCTACTCTTTGTAATCCCATGGACTGTAGCCTCCCAGGCTCCTCTGCCCATGGGATTCTCCAGGCAAGAATACTGGAGTGGGTTGCCATTCCCTTCTCCAGGGGATCTTCCTGACCTACGGATCGAATTGACGTCTCCTGCATTGGCAGGAGGATTCTCTTCCACCGTGTCACTGGGAAACCAGTGTTCAAGCATCAAAATGTGAAAAAAAATTAAATGAAAAATGATAAACCTCTGGACATAGTTCATAAAGATGATAAAAATATAGCAATTGGTAATTTTCATTTGTGTGGATATTTTTAACTAATTATATCATGTGTTGATTACTTGTTGATTTTAATTACATAATGCTACACAGAGAAGACAAGGGTTTTTACAAGGACAGTCTCTAGTTGATTGCAGTGGGTTTCTTTCATCTTTCTAAACCCCCAATCCAAAATTAAGCTCCCTGTGGATACAGCAGCTTGGGCCCATTGATGATGAATAAGCTGGTGCCTTGGCCATCAGAGACTTAACCTTCGCTTCTTGGTTTGGGACCCAAAGCAGCTTCAGTGGTAGAGAAGAGCCAGTACTTCCCCAATGTGAACCAAAGGTGTGGGGAAAGGATTCTCAGGTCACCCAAGCTTCCCACCAACTCCTGATGCCAGAGGTGAAATAAGCAAGAAATTAAACCCTCTTTCACAATCAAACACAGGGTTCAAAACACAAATAGCCCAGCATAACGTGTTGCTTGTTCTGACACTGAGTGACAACTGTTTTCTTGTGTTACCAACAGACTGTTAATTCTTTAAAGGGAGGAGGGGTGACTGCCTCCTGGGTTCTAAGAGCCAGGGGCTGTGGTTGGGTAAGTGGTAGATAAGAAGCGGTCTGAAAAACTCTGCCTGGCTTCTGAACACCGCCTTCTTGGGAGGCTTCAATAACAAACAGGACGAGAACACTCAGCCCCCTGGAAGGGAAGAGGAGAACAAGGTGGAGCCCCTTGGAAGGGGGAGAGAGGAGCCAAGGCAAGCACACTCTGCCTACCGGCTCTGCCAGTCTCCCTTCTCCCTTCTAACCCTCCAGACTTTTCGAAATTTTGTGATTTTGATGTGACTCCAGGGCAGGAAATTCATCAAGATTTCATCTCACGAAGGGCAGTGGAGGGTAGGAGAGATCATTGCCTTCCTCACTTGGACTCTGTCCACCAGAAAGGGATCACTTTTTAAAAGCTGGGGACCCTGACAGTTCTTCCCCAAGCAGGACGTCTCACTCACTTTAACTGTCCTCTCAAAAATACGTGTATAGCTCCACTCAGTGCTCTGGTGACAACCTAGAGGGCTGGGGTGGGGTGGGAGGTGGGAGGGAGGTTCAAGAGGGAGGGGACGTACGTACAGTGACGGCTGATTCATGTTGTTAAGCAGCAGAAGCGACACAACTTTGTAAAGCAGTTGTCCTCCAGTTAAAAATTAATTAATCAAAACAGAAAGAATATATTATATGGGACCTTCCTGGAAGTCTAGTGGTTAAGACTGTGCTTCAGCTGCAGGGGCCACAAGTTAAATCCGTGGTCAGGTAACTAAGATTCTTCATGCCAAGCCGAGCAGCCAGGAAAAAAAGAATATATGTACACAATAGTGAGAGTGACAGTCACTCAGTCGTGTCCCACTCTTCACGACCCCTTGGACTATACAGTCCATGGAATTCTCCAGGCCAGAATACTGGACTGGGTAACGTTTCCCTTCTCCAGGGTATCTTCCCAACCCAGGGATCAAACCCAGATCTCCCACATTGCAGGCGGATTCTTCACCAGCTGAGCCACCACAGAAGCCATGTGTATATGATAACACATAACATATAACATACCATAATGAAACATGTAATGCTATATATTATACATATGCATACATGCCTGCATGCTAAGTCACTCAGTCATGTTCGACTCTGTGATCGCATGGACTGTAGCCCACCAGGCTCCTCTTTCCGTGGGATTCTCCAGGCAAGAATACTGGAGTGGGTTGCCATGCCCTCCTCCAGAAGATCTTTCCTATCCAGGGATCAAACCTGCATCTCATATGCCCCCCAGATTGGCAGGCAGCTTCTTTACCACTAGCGCCACCTGAGAAGCCCACATATGCTCATTATATGTACATAAATATATATATAAACATATATACACATTATATAAATCTATATGCATATATTTGATGATATCTTGACTACAAATGAATTACATTAGCTCAGTATATACTCAAAGATTTCTCTATTTGACCTATAGCATTCTCTCTTTGGGTCTAATATTTTAGCCAATACTTCCACCCATAATGTCACTGTGTCTATTAAACGCCTTTTCTAAGACTGTAGGGCTAAGAGAAAAATACTTACTAAGCAATCAAGTCTGGTTTCCAGCCAAGTATGGGTACAGACGGGTCCCATTAGAGAATAACCTCGGGTATCTTATCTGATGACCCGCAGCCCTCTCCCCCACCTGTTTGGCCAGTAGAATTCGATGTCCCGGAACCAGCCTTGCCAGAGTTCAGGAAGAACTAGCGCCTGGCAGTAATGAGAGCAGTAAAAGCAGATTTTAATCAGAACGATCACAATAGGGGGAAGAAAGCTCCGCATAGAAGTGCGCTCACTCCAAACACAGTGTGGTCCAGTAGGGACTTTCAGCCAAGGTGGTAGAGACGGAAGGTGTCTGAGGATGGAAAAGTACTGAGCGGGAACAGCCGGGGTAAGGGAGCGTGCCGACGTATCCAACCCAAGAGGACGCTCACAGAAGGCAGGCCAGGGCGATCAAAGGTCAGCTAGGGAGTGGTGAGGACCGAGAAGCAGCTCGGGTACCAGAGGCGAAAGGATACGGAGGAGGATGGTGTTCTGGCTAACCCAGCTTAGGAGGACATTTGGCTAAAATTGGGCAATACAGAGAGGGAAGTCCAAGGGTCAAGGCCTCACCGGAGAGAGGACTCAGGGGAACCTCCTAAAGTCGGGTCAGGGAGAGCCTTTGGCACCAGCAGTGGGTTATGTTTCACCCTGCGTTAGGCTGACCAAGAGGGTGAACTCCACCAGGGAGAGCTGTGGTCTCTCGCAATCAGAAAATATGTTCACATCTTGACCCTGCCCTGTCCTCGACCAAGATATCTGATTCAGTCAGACCCCCAGTTCCTGAATCTGATGAGAGAGGAGAATAACCTCCTTGGCTTGATTCTGATGATTGCAAACTGAGATTCCATAAAAGCACTTAGCATAGAATCTGAAGTATTGCAGACAATAGAGAAAAAAAAAGTCTGCTTTTTTTAAATCTTGGCATCTCTCTAGTGCTCAGAGGTTCTCCTCACCTGTGAAATGACAGATGGTTCAAACTCCTGAAAATGTCAAGTTAGAAAAAGCATGCCTCCTCCTTATTAGCTGGTGATTCTTAGGATGAACCTTAGCCAAATGAGCTGGGAATTCCATCATATATAATCCGGGTAATTTTAGAACACATTAGTTCTAAAACTATCTCTATAGAGGGAACATAAAAAACTCTTGTCTGCCAAGCCATCACCAAAAATATGAGCTAAACTAAATATGGAGAGCTGTCTGTTTCTCATCAGGGGTTCCATACCTGAACCAGGTCAGACCAGAGGGCTGCCTTCCGTCTTAGACAGTAGGACTCAATGAAGAAGAACCACAGAATTTAAATCATCCAGAATTAATAAGGTCAAATAGCACTAAAAAAAATGTTTTTAATCATCTGACACTTATTTATCTGGCAATTTGATCCATCTAGATTCCAGAATCCAACTAAGAACCCAAAAGTGAGGTAGAAATGAAACCACACAAGAGGTCAGAGTGTCCACTCATTAAACCTGGAGCATTTTAACACAGAGGCTTCCCATGGAGACACAGGAGATATGGGTTTGATCTCTAGGTCGGGAAGATCCCCGGGAGGAGGAACTGGCAACCCACTGCAGTATTCTTGCCTGGAGAATTCCATGGACAGAAGAGCCTGGTGGGCTACAGTCCACAGGGTCGCACAGAGTCGGAAATAACTGATCACGCAGACTCGCATTTTAGCACAGGCGCTGAGGCTGACATGAAGATACGCAAGGGCCTGTTTCTTTCTTTTTTCTAATCAGAAATCCTAAGAAGGTGGGTTGACTGGGTTCCCAGACCAGAAACAGAAGCAGTAAATAAAGGCAGGACACGGGTTTGCAAAACAGCTGGCTGATGGAAAGCAGCGAGTGAGGGAAGCCCGGATCCACGCATCAAAGAAAAAGAGCCCAGAGAGCCGCCTTAGGGAGCTATTTGGGAAAGAAGCCCACGTTCCTCCGGCTTCCAGTCTCCCGAGGTCAGGTCTGCACTGAAGAGCAGTTGAGGAGTTGAGGTTTCCGTCAGACTGCCCCGGGGACACGAGAACACACTGGGATGATGCCCAGCTTCGTCTTGCTTAAAAACAAAGGGCAGTGTTGGCCACACTAGAGAATGACGTGTGGCTTCAACCTAAAAGCGTTTGTTCATTTCCATTGCCGCTTACAGGGGAAAACCTCGGTCACCCTGGAATATCCACCCCGCAGGGCATAATCCTGTGGGGAGGAGGCGGCAGCTGGTACCCCAGCTGGGTGTGAGCCTTCCAGGGCCCCACCCCAGCCTGTCCCCAGGACGATGCACACCGTTCTCATGCAAGCCAGCCCCTGAAGCACTTCCAAGGGCCTGGACAATGCCCTACATCCCATGCATCACCCACCCTCCATGTCCTAGAAGGTACCCTGCCCTCTGGCGGTGTTAAGTACTTCCTGGAAGAAAATGGCGTGGACCAGGGGACCAGCATGCTGGAGGTCTCCTTCTCCTCTTTCATCCGGCCGAGTGTTCTCAGGAGCATGGCTTTGCTGGCCTCTCAGAAGGACATGTGCTCCAGGTTCTGCCAAGGCTCAGCCACTGCTCCCCGCCATTCATTTCCACACTCACCCCTCGCTCCCCACAGCAGCTGTGTCCCAGCATCTGGGTGCCCAGAAGTTGGGGGCCGGAGAACCAAGATGGAGGCTCCTGTCTAATCCTGTTTCCCCACATGTGCTGTCTCTCAGTCGTGTCCAACCCTTCGCGACCCTGGGGACTGTAGCCCTCCAAAATCCTCTGTCCATGGGATTTCCCAGGAAGGAATTCTGGAGCAGGTTGCCATGTCCTCCTCTAGGGGACCTTCCCCACCCAGGGATCGAACCCAAGTCTCCTGTGTCTCCTGCCTTGGCAGGCGAATTCTTTACCACTGAGCCATCAGGGAAGCCCCTTGAGTCCCGGGAGCATCTAACTTGAGACGGGGAGGGTGTGCGGAGGTCGAAACGCCTGATTCAGGGCCTGTTTGTTAAATCACAGGAACTCTTGCCCTGCCAGACCACAGACACCCTAATCCCCCGCCTACACTGCCAGTTTGATTAAGCTGATGAATCTCTTTCTTTCTTCGCTTCCATCTAAAGCAATTAAATGTTGCCTGTCAGTGTCCCCAGCTGTGTGCACATAAGAGTTGCCCAGAGCAAAATCATTTTATCGCCAGGGAAGGATCAGTATCTGGTTCCTCGTTTTGTTTTTTTTCATTTTAATTTCGATCTTTTTACATTACAAGTCATAGTCACACGTGGTAAGAAGTTCCAATAGCATCAAAGAATATATGATGAACAGGACATCTTCCCTTTCCGTTGCCTCTGCCAAGAGCCAGGCATACTCAGCCAGTTGTACGCCTTCCAGAAATGTTCCATACTTATTCAAGCATATGTCCACGTGCGTTAATACATATTTATATTTTGTTACACAGATGGAAGCATATGGTTTTTGCCCCTGGTTAGTTGCTTTTTCAAAATGTAATCTATGTATGCATTCACGTGTTCTTTTAAACGACAAAATAAGAGTCCGTTTTATGGATGTGCGATCATTTATAGAGCTAGTCCTCTGTTGATGAATATTTAGGTAGCATCCGACATTTTTTCTGTTACGAACAGCACTGCAAGGAAACTCTTTGACTTCCATAAAATAGATTATTAGAAGTGAGATTGATGGGACAAAAGAGGGTATGGGTATTTCGCTTTTAAAGACGCTGCCAAATTGCCCTCTGGAGGTTGTGTCGACTACCAACCTTCCTCCAGAGGGGCGGGTGCCTTTGGAAAGGTACCTTCACCCTCGCTGGATATAAGAACTCACTGATCTTTACCAGCAGGATAGGTGGGAACCAGGCATCATCTGTGTTTCTTAGAGGGGTGTTGAGCATGTTTTAATACATTTATTGCTGCTAATTTTTCTGCCCTCTGCCCAGTTTTCCAAATGCATTTTTAGCTTCTTCTTATTGGCTTGGAAAGGCTTGTTTCATATAAAGAACATTAGCCCTTTGCAGTTACATGCTGTGCACATACACATTTTTCACAATCTGCCCTTTGCCTCGTGACTTTCTTTGCTAACAGTACTTTTTTTTTTTTTTTTTAGCCTGAATATTTTTATAATATTTATATTTTATGTAGTAAAGCTTATCAGTGTTTTTCTTTATGAGATCTCAGTTTTATGTCATAGGTGTGTTTAGGGTTTAGTAATATAAGAATAAGTGTTGTTTAGTTGCTCGGCCATGTCCGAATCTTTGGGACCTCAAAGACTAGAGCCCGCCAGGCTCCTCGATCCATGGGATTCTCCAGGCAAGAATACTGGCGTGGGTTGCCATTTCCTCCTCCAGGGGATCTTCCCCGACCAGGGATCAAACCCGTGTCTCCTGCACTGCCAGGCAGATTCTTTACCACTGAGCCACCAGGGAAGCATAACAGAAGACTAGGCCTTCCCTGTTCTTTTGTTATTAACATGAAACAACCCTGCTTTGCTTTCTTACAGTCCTTTTAACAGTTTCCCTTTTAGACTGAGATCTTGGACTTTCCAGCTGGACTCCGCTGGAAAGCCAGCTTGCATTTTGCTCCAGATGACCAGCTAATTGTCCTAACACTCTCCTCTGAATAATCCACTTTTCTCTCTGCTGCTCTGAGTGCTCATCGGCTTTGCAGGTGGCTCAGGGGTAAAGAATCTGCCTGTGAGGTAGGAGACCCGGATCTGGTCCCTGAGTCGGAAGATCCCCTGGAGAAAGAAATGGCAACCCACTCCAGTATTCTTGCCTGGACAATTCCATGGACAGAGGACCGTGGCGGGCTACACGCCATGAGGTCACAAAAGAGTTGGACGTGACTGAGCATGCACACACACGCACACACACACACAGCTTTGAACCATGTAGTTTTGCCTGACCCTCTTCGGGAAAAAAAAAAAACACAAGTCAATAGTAAATATTCCTAATCTGTGGGTTACAGTAATAGTTTCAAATGTCAGTCCAAGGCCTCTTAAGCTGCTTATGCCAACATGACTTTTTATAATTATTACTGTTAAACTATATCCCCCCAAAATTCAGATGGTGACATCCTGGCCCCCAGAACCTAAGGATGCGTGCTTGTTTGGAAATAGGGTCATTGTGGATGTAATCAGTTAGGATGAGCTCATGCTAGAATCAGGTGGACCCTGACCCTAAAGGACTGCCGACCCCGAGCCTAGAGGACAGACAAGCCTGCTGTCCTTATAAGAAGGTACATTTGGGCACAGACAGGGGCTCAGGAAGAACGGCACAGGTAGAAGATGGCAGAGACTGGGGTGGTGCATTTCGGAGCCAAGGCTCACCAGTGATTGCAACAAGCCCCCAGAAGCCAGGACAGGGGCCTGGAACAGACCTGGCATCACCACTCTCAGAGGAAACGCAGCTGAGGTCGCCTCGATGTCCGACTCCAGACCTGTGAGATGCAGCTCTACACTGCTGAAGCCCCCAGTCTGAAGGACTCTCTTACGGCAGCCCCGGCAAACCAAGACAATCATAAGAGGAAGGGTCTTAACTTCTTATTAAGACTGGAGACCAGCTGGTTCACTGTGGAAGAAGCTTCGATGGGGAACATCTCCCATCTGTGCACGTCAGCCTCCCACAGACACGATCACTGGCCATCTCAGGCCCTCGGGGAGCTGTGCCCCGGGGCCTGGTTCTCCCTACCCGCCCCTCCGCCAGCCCCACACTGTTTGCCCACCCAGGCAGTGGCTCCTTCCCCCACAGCACATCAGCAAAGAACACCCCCCTATCCCAGGTCCAGACCAGTCGCCAAATGTGCTGAGCAGCCTTTCCCAAGCCCGGCCGCTCTCAGCCCCCAGCAGAGCTCTGCCCGCTCCTGCCCTGGCCTTGGCTGCCTCCCTGCCCCTCTCCTCTGACCCCACCAGGCTCTGGGCCTGCCTTCCCTCTTCCTGCAAACGAGCAAACACGCTGAGCCGGGCAAACAGGCCATCCCCACCCTTGCAGGGACCGTGCATCCAAGGTTCCACAGCTAAGAAGTATTATCCGCAATGTGCTCGTGAAACGGCAGAAAAGCCAATAGACTGAGCGAAGGAGTTGGGAGGAGGTGATGGGAGGAAAAGGATGATGCTGTTTTTTAAAAAGCAAGAGCCGTGAAACATCCCTCCAGGAATGGGAGCTTCTCAACAACCAAGTGGCACTGGCTGGCCTCTGCAGCCACGTCTGTCACCGGGGAAGCCACCTTTGTGACACTGGCTCCCTTGTTTTGGGCATATACAGCTTTTCTTCCTGTTGCTTCATGCTTGTATGTGGATTGGGGAGTGGGGTGGGGGCATGGCTTGTAGCTGATTTCCTCCCTCTGGGAACACGCAGCTGAAAAAATGATAATGGGAAAAGGATGGCTGTATGATTCAGAGGACACACGTTTCCAGGGATGTTCCCCAGAGATGAGAAGCAGTGGGTGGGAGCAAGCAGGATCTACTTGGAAAGGCAAGCCTGGATGTGGGCAGTCTGGCTTGACCATCCCCAAGGGCTGCTTCCAGAAGCATCCCGGCATTTGCTCCCACTGCTCAGAGCTCCTGAAAGCCACTGGGGTTGCAGCCCCTTCCCAGCAAGCTGCAGAGATAGATGGAGCCTTTTCAGCATCCTCGAGTCAACAGAGGACCACTATGGTCACCGCTTGAGGCGCCAAGCCACCTGTAAGGGGTTGAATGGTGACCCCACCCCTGAAAGATGCTTATACGCCCTAAGCCCCAGTACCTCTGGATGTGACCTTATTAGAAAAACCGTCTCCAAAGATGTAAGAAAGCTAAGAATTTCAAGATGAGGTCATCTTGGATTGCCCAGGTGGTCTCTAAATCCTATGACGAGTGCCCTTACAAGAGAGGAGAAGAGAACACAGACCCAGAGGAAAAGGCCACTGAAGACGGAGACAGAGATGGGAGTGAGGCAGCCACAAGCCAAGGGACTCCTGGAGGCTCCCGAGGCTGGAAGAGGTAGGAAGGATCTTCCCCTAGAGCCTTCAGAGGGAGTTCAGCCCTGCTGACACCTTCACTTCAGACTTCTGGCCTCCGGATCTACAAGAGAATCAATTTATGTTGCCACCCAGTTTACGGTGATTTGTGATGACAGACATGGGAAACGAACACACCATCCCTCCAAATAATCCCTCACATTCTGCTGTCTCCTCGGAGACCATCTAAACACACACTATTTGTGGAATAAAGAAACCAACAAGATAGAAAAGCACCAGGCTCCAGTCAGCTCCCCAAAATGTGGGCATACCAGACCTCTTTCCCCTAAATAAAGAAATAGAGCAGCAGGTACCTGTGCCCTTCAACAGCCATCCGAGACCCGCAGGGCATGCCCTGACCTCCGATCACACAGGAGCTCCAAGGATGCTGGTCTCAGTTGGCCAGGATGTCTGCCTGGAGCCTTGACTTTCCAGAAAACACCATCTTCACCTTCTCTTTTTTTTCTTATTTTTTTGTCACCAACTGACTTCACTAGCATAATTCACCAGCCACATATACATTCACAAAGAGAAAGTTGAAGCAACAAGATGAGATAACATTGCTCCTGGTTTTCCTTTTGACATCACTAAAGGTTGTGAAGAATCCGACTGAGTGCAGACATTCCTGAGGAAGCAAGCCCTTGGGGGATGGATCAGGGTGAAGACAGCAGGCTTAGGCATGCACCTGTCAGAAGCTCCTGATCAAATTACAGGTTTCTATTCTGCTCGGGACAGTGCAGAATCCTGTGCTATTCACTGATAATTCACCAATGAGTACCTGTCACTCTCCTCTCAGACTGAAACCAACATAGGAACTATCCGCAGAAGATGAAGAGAAGAATTCAATCAGAGAAACGTGGACGGTTATCAAATTGTGCTCAATCACTAAGTCGTGTCTGACTCTTTGGGATCCCATAGACTGTAGCCCACCAGGCTCCTCTGTCCATGATATTCTCCAGGCAAGAACACTGGAGTGGGTCTTCATGCCCTCCTCCAGGGGATCTTCCAGACCCATGGATCGATCCCTTGTCTCTTGCGTCTCCTGCATTGGCAGGAGGATTCTTTACCACTGAGCCACTTTGGAAGTTACCAAATTACTATCTGGCTATTTCTGGATCATCCTCCACTCAGATCACATTGTACCTGTCGACACCTGGGGAATTTCCTCCCCTCGTTTGAGAATTTCAAGTCGTTGCATCAAATGAAAATTCCTAGGAAAAGTCAAGGACTGAAAACTCTCAACCCCTGGAGACTTAGCGAGACAAGAGGAAAGCTCAGCCTTGGCATTCTTATTTCCATGGGACTGAGCTATTTAGGCCTCGACAGGCATCAGACAGATTTCTTGAGGTCACTTGGGAATCTTGCAGTCAGCTCTAGGTGCACAGCCAACAAGATCCTCAGTTGAGTGTTCTTGGTGGGAAGCTTTGCAGAAACACAAGATCTGCTGGAAACAGCAAATGCTGCCTGCTCTGGAGAAGGGACTCTTCAGTGAGCCCTGAGGCTCCAGAGGTGTGGGTTAAAGAAGCTCTGAAGGGTGATGGAGATGCTGGTTGCAGTGTTCTGTGTAGCGTGTGTATTAGTCTGGGCCCTCCAGAGAAGCAGAACCAACAGGGTCGGTCAGTCATTTCAGTCGCTCAGTCGTGTCCGACTCTGTGCTACCCCATGGACTGCAGCACACCAGGCTCCTCTGTCCTCCACTATCTCCCTGGGTTTCCTTTGATTCATGTCCATTGAGTTGGTCATGCTATCCAACCATCTTATATTCTATCGTCCTCTTCTCCTTCTGCCTTCAGTCTTTCCCAGCATCAGGGTCTTTTTCAATGAGTCGGCTCTTCGCATCAGGTGGCCAAGGTACTGGAGCTTCAGCTTCAGCAGCACTCCTTCCAGTGAATAGTCAGGGTTGACTTCCTTTAGGATGGACTGGTTTGATCTCCTTGCTGTCCAAGAGACTCTCAAGAGTTTTCTCCAGCACAGCAGTTCGAAAGCATCAATTCTTTGATGCTCGGCCTTCTTTATGACACATGGGTAGATAGATAGATAATAGCTCACAGATAGACCCACAGAAACAGATGGTAGCTAAAGAGACTTACTGTAAGGGATTGGCTCACACAGCTATGGAAGCTGAAAAGTCCCGGGATCTACAGTTTGCAAGCTGGACACCCAGGAGAACCAAGAGTGTGGTTCCAGTCCAAGTCCAGACCCGAGAGAGAGGACCAGGGACCCAGCGGGAAGACAATCACTAATCATAGGAGAGTTCTTATGTTGGTTTCAGTCTGAGAGGATCTCCTTCTCCACCCTTTGGTTCTGTTCAGACCTTTAATTGCATGAGCTCCCCACATCATGAAGGGCATTCTGTTATATCTAGTTCAATCATTCAGGTATGAACCTTATCCAGAAACACCCTCACATATAATCCAGAATACTGCTTGACCACATTATCTGGGCAGACTGGCCCCCACCAAACCGACTTATACAATGAGCTGTCATCGATGTCAATGGCAGCCCCACGGTGCCTGGAGCTGGCTGGTGAACTGCTCTGTGGGTCAGACAGTGAGCATCCTTGGAGATCCCTGAGGTCTGAGAACTCTGGTGTTGTGGGGAAGGAGCTGAAACATGCTAGGGAGTCACGAGAGGTGCAAGTCAGAGAGTCAGCCCCGTTAAAGACCGGAAGGGGCAGACCCTTGGCGGCAGTCCAATGAGACCAGCAGTGACAGCATCGGCACGCACACTGAGTTCCCCTTCCTGCGGGCGCCCCTTGGAAATCCACATCATCAGTTGCTCTCCAGGGCCCTGGCTGATTGGCCCAAGGTCACAGGCTGTGATGAGCAGAGTTTTGCTACCTTCATGCACATCGTTCTTGGGCAAATGTTTCTCTCTGATGCATCCCCAGAGGGCTTGCTTCCTCAGGAATTTCTGCACCGAGTTCTACCTTCACACACTTTTTTCCCTCCAAAGTGGGGGAAGGGGGGAATGAGTAAAGAACAAGTAAGAATGTTCTGTTATTTATATACACTCCCAGCCAGTAGGGGAAACCAGTTGAGAGGCTGAATAGAATCTACACATCTAGCTTTCATTTTGGAAGGTGTGTGTGGGGGGAGGGGAACGTGATTCACTGTAGACCATTCATTTATATACAAATATCTAGCTGGAGTCAAAAAAGAATTTTAATCAAAGTTCTCACCACAGTAACTGGCTCTTCTGCTGACTCAGGGCTTCCCAGGGAACTGGTGCTCACAGATACTCAGCTGCTTCAAACCTATGAGTAATGAGGATGTTTGGCAAAGCTTTTTAAGGTCAATATTAGATAGGGTTCTTTCAACCAAGCTTAGCAGGTGAGAGAGCCTGATCTCTGAGTCGGTGCAGACGGCGGCCAGGAGAATGTCCTGAGAGAAACAGGGCAGGCTCAGCCCAATCCCAGTCCTCCACGGCGACGGTCACACACCTTCATTCATTCACCGGCCCACAGACATCCTCACCCTTGTGCTGGCGGGGCTCACCAACTGGTTAGGATAAGTGTCGATTCCCACCTTCCTTTCATCCAGCAAGAACTCTATTTCTTCCCCTCTCTTCCATCTTTGCCCAAAATTCATGCAATGGTTACTAATGATACTTAAAACTAATGACCACTGATTGAGCGATTACTGCGTGCAAGGCGCTGTTCTAAGTACCTCATATGGACTAACTCACAAAACTCTTATTGATCATCTATGACGGAGACACCATTATTATCACTCTAATTATGGGGGTGAGGAAGCAGAGACACCAGAGTTTTAATTCACTTGTACAAGGGCACAGAGCTTCTGTACTGGTCATCCACTGATGTACCGCAACTTACCCCCAAACTTAATGCATGAAACGAGAAATACATGTTGTCTCCTGTAACTGATTTTTTTTTAATTTTATTTTATTTTTAAACTTTACAATATTGTATTAGTTTTGCCAAATATCGAAATGAATCCGCCACAGGTATACCCGCGTTCCCCATCCTGAACCCTCCTCCCTCCTCCCTCCCCTACCCTCCCTCTGGGTCATCCCAGTGCACCAGCCCCAAGCATCCAGTACCGTGCATCGAACCTGGACTGGCGACTTGTTTCATACATGATATTATACATGTTTCAATGCTATTCTCCCAAATCTCCCCACCCTCTCCCTCTCCCACAGAGTCCATAAGACTGATCTATACATCGGTGTCTCTTTTGCAGTCTCGTACACAGGGTTATTGTTACCATCTTTCTAAATTCCATATATATGCGTTAGTATACTGTATTGGTGTTTTTCTTTCTGGCTTACTTCACTGTAACTGATTTCTAATCTCAGAACATTGTGGTCAGAGAGGATGCATGAAACTATTTCAATTTTCTTAAATTCACAGAAGCTTGATTTGAAGTTTCTGTAGGTCAAGAATCAGGAGCTACTTAGCTGGGTGGTTCTGGCTCAGGAGACTGCAGTCGCCCAGGGGCTTGATGGGGCTGGAGCATCCGCTTCCACATGGCTGGTGGCTGGAGGCCTCAGTTCCTTTTCTTGTGGATCTCTCACTAGGCTGCTTGAGCATCCTCACAACACGGCAGATAGTCTTCCCCAAAGCAGGTGGCCCAAAAAAAAGACACAGACAGCCTCAGTGCCTTGAATGACCTCATCCCATCACTTCCACTTTTACTTCTTCATTAGAAATGAGACCAGACCACATTTTGTTGTTCAGTTGCTAAGTGGTGTCCAATTCTTTGCAACCCCATGGACTGCAGCATGCCAGGCTTCCCTGTCCTTCACTATCTCTTGGAGTTTGCTCAAACTCAAGTCCATTGAGTCACTGATGCCATCCAATCATCTCATCCTCAGTCGCCCCCTTCTCCTCCTGCCCTAAATCTTTCCCAGAATCAGGGTCTTTTCTAATGAGTCGGCTCTTCACATCAGGTGGCCAACATGTTAGAGCTTCAGCTTCAGCATCTGCCTTTCCAATGAATGTTCAGGGTTGATTTCCTTTAGGATGGACTAGTTTGACCTCCTTTGGGACTCAAACTCAAAAGTTTGGTCTCCAAGGGACTCTCAAGAGTCTTCTCCAGCACCACAGTTCAAAGGCATCAATTCTTCAGTGTTCAGCTTTCTTTATGGTCCAGCTCTCACATCTATACATGACTCCTGGAAAAACCATAGCTTTAACTAGACAGACCTTTGTTGGCAAAATGATGTTTCTCCTTTTTAATATGCTCTCTAGGTTTGTCATAGCCATTCTTCCAAGGAGTATCTTTTAATTTCATGACTGCAATCACCATCTGCAATGATTTTGGAGATGGGTGAGTTGGGAGACAAATGAATGGATGGATGCTGGACATTTGGCTGGTTGGATGAATGAACTGATGGTTGGGTGAGAAAAGGAATGGATTGATAAATAGGTAGGTGGGTGGGGACATAAAAGAGTGGATGGATGGAACAATGGATAGAAACATGGATGGGTGGATGAATGGTTGGCTGGTTGGATGAATGAGCTGATGGATGGATGAGCAAATGAATGGGTTGATAAACAGATGGATGGGTTGGGAGATAAATGAGTGGACGGATAGATGCATGTATGCATGAATGGATGGATGATGGTTGGATAAATGATTGGATGAATGAATGTTTAGGTTGGTAGGTAGATGGGTGAGTGGATAGATGGAGAAACACAACTTCTGATCTCATGGAGCTTCACTTCAGTTCAGTTCAATTGCTCAGTCATGTCCAACTCTTTGCAACCCCATGGACAGCAGCATGCCAGGCCTCCCTGTCCATTGCCAACTCCCAGAGTTTACTCAAACTCATGTCCATTGAGTCGGTGATGCCATCCAACCATCTCATCCTCTGTCATCCCCTTCTCCTCCTACCTTCAATCTTTTCCAGCATCAGAGTCTTTTCAAATGAGTCAGCTCTTCGCATCAGTTGGCCAAAGCATTGCAGCTTCAGCTTCAGCATCAGTCCTTCCAATGAATATTCAGGACTGATCTCCTTTAGGAAGGATTGGCTGGATCTCCTTTCAATCTTACAACAGTCAAATAAAAATAAGATGAACAGAATATATGTATTCTGGAGAAATCTACTAAAGAAAGATATTATGGAAAACAGCCTAATCCGGATAAAACCATATGAAAAACAAAGCATAAAATGTTAATACAAACAATAACAAAAGGGGAGAGAAAGATGGGAAAGGCTAGGAGAAGGACCCCAAATGAAAGGGCAAATAAAAGCACCAGTATTTCACAAACCCAAGGATTTGGTCCTCTTGAGCAACATTACTGCTTTTCCCCCAATGGATTGAAAATAAACTCTCGGCCAACTTGCTGTCTGGGTAGGGCACAGGCTGCCTGTGCCCTGTGTCCCTCTGGAGCAGATCCAGTGCGGAGCTGTTGCCATGGAAAAGCCATCGGCCTGGGCTGTGTTCACAGGAGCCCGCCCCCACCCCCACCCCGTCCCCACCCCTCTACCCCTAGCAGCAGCTCAGAGCCTGCCTTTAGCCTCGGGAGGCACGGGTCCAGCCGTCAGAAGCAATTGTCCAAGGCCGGCAAGGAGGCGGGCACCGCCGTCTTGGCCTCTGGGGAAAGGGACTCGAATCAACAGCGGATTTCTGCCACTGGACAGACGGAGCTCCCGGATGCAGGCGCGGCCTGGCCAGGAGCCCTGTCCCTGCAGTCCCCGGGACCAGAACTATAGGCCGTCTGCATAAGGTCGCAGGCCCCAGTGCTGGGCAAAGTGGAGGTGGGGGAGAGGACGCAGGCACCAAAAGACTGGAAAGCGCCAGAGAGTGGACAGAAGCCCTCTGCGTCCCCGCTCAGTCCCTCCAACGTGACGCTGCTCCCAGCTGCGCTGTCTGCTGGGCGGCCGTCCAGTGCGGCAGAGGGTGTTTTGCAGCCACATATCTGGCCTCTGCCCTCTAGGGCAGTAGCTATGCTCCCCGAGTTTAACCACCCAGTGCCATCAGAGGAGCCCGGGGTCCCTGAGGGTGGGAGAACACTGCCCACGGAGAGCCCCTGTTCTGGCAGCGAGGCCGACCCCTCCGCGCCCCTGTTGTTTCACGCACTCATGTGTCACCTCCCTCCAGGCCAGCCCTGGACACGGCCCCTTCACAGACCCTGCAGTGCCCTCGGCGACCCCAGGCACCCAGGGCCCCGTGCGCATGCTCAGAGCCCTCCTCGGCACTTCCGCGGGGCCCTGCCATTGTCCATCCGAGTTCATGCTTCATTCCCCAGGGATTTATCAGGTGCCCAGCGTCAGCTGGCAGCAGGGGGCAACAGGGGCCGGAGGACAGGAGCAGTGAAACTTGGAGCCCACCTGTCCACCCGTCCATGAGCTCCTTAGGGTCACAGGACACACACCTGACCCGCAGCAGGACCGGTGCCTAGAGGAAGGTGGCATAGCACACTCTCAGTATTGACCAGCCTGTCAGTTCCCCAGGCTGCAGGCATCACCAGCCTAGCTCACCACCCTCAGACCGTGCACCCCCGGCCAGCCTCAAGCTTTCCGGTGCACACAAGTCTGCTGGGAAGGTGCTGACATGCACGTGGTGAAGCAGTCGGTCTGGGTTCTGCATTCCAACCAGCTCCCAGGGATGCTGCTGCTGCTGCTGGTCTGAAGGACCACACGTGAGATCCAAGTCACACTCAGGAAATCTGACAAACGCCTCGGGCAGGGTTAGTGCTCTATCAACCGCGGACGTGGGGACTGCAGAGGCATTCGCCCTGAAGATGACGCTAGCAATGAGAATTCGGGGGTTGGGTAACAGTGGCATACTTATTCAGGAGCAGGACGCAGAAACTGTCTAAAAGCCAGCTTGCTGTTGTAGCTTGATCGCTTCGGTCCTATCTGACTCTTTGGGAACGCCCATGGACTGTAACCCGCCAGGCTTCTCTGTCCTTCGAGTTGCCCAGGCAAGAATGCTGGAACGGGTTGCCATTTCCTTCTCCAAGGGCTTCCCTGCTGGCTTAAGCGGTAGAGAATCTGCCTGCAATACAGGAGACTCAGGTTCAATCCCTGAGTCGACAAGATTTTCCTGGAGAAGGAAATGGCAACCCACACCAGTATTCTTGCCTGGGAAATCCCATGGACAGGACAGTCCATGGAGTTGCAAAGAGTTGGACACGACTGAGCAACTAACACTTCTCCGAGGGGGTCTTACAGACCCAGGGATCCAACCCATGTCTCCTGCATTGCAGGCGGATTCTTTACCACTGAGCTACCTACAAAGCCAAGAGTCAGTTTGCCGAGTTGCTATTGCTTTCAGGAAAAGAGAAGGCCTCTGGTGACACCTTCCAAGGTCTGTCTCTACAGGTCAAGACATACTGGCTTATCACACACCCTCTCCTAGAAGCTGGAAAGGCACGGGGGCTCAAGTCATTGCCACGGCCCCTGATCCCAGGTCCAAGGAGAAGTCAAGGAGCAGCTCCTCCGAGATGGTGGGGACCCGAGGTGTGGCCTGAGGTCTCCCAGCGACAGCACTTTCCCTACGTGACGTTTGTGGTGACCGCTCAGCACTGTCAGTTTGGTTCAGTTCAGTCGCTCAGTCGTGTCCAACTCTCTGCGACCCCATGGACTGCAGCATGCCAGGCCTCCCTGTCCATCACCAACTCCCGGAGTTCACCCAAACTTATGTCCATTGAGTCGGTGATGTCATCCAACCATCTCATCCTCTGTCGTTCCCTTCTCCTCCCACCTTCAATCTTTCCCAGCATCAGGGTCTTTTCAAATGAGTCAGCTCTTCACATCTGGTGGCCAAAGTATTGGAGTTTCAGCTTTAGCATCAGTCCTTCCAAGGAATATTCCTTTAGGATGGACTGGTTGGATCTCCTTGCAGTCCAAGGGACTCTCAAGAATCTTCTCCAACCCCACAACTCAAAAGCGTCAATTTTCGGCGCTCTGCTTTCTTTATAGTCCAGCTCTCACATCCATACATGACTACTGGAAAAACCATAGCTTTGACTGGACAGCAGTGACCGAAAGCAACCTAGGTCCGTCTGACCATCTCTGAAAGACGCGCGAGCGCCACCTGGTGGTGCAGTGATCACACAGCGGGCCGCGCGTCGGCCTGCCCGCAGGCTGACCGACAGTCTCCAAAACCAGGGCATCAGTCACTGGAAAACATCCCCTAACTCTATTTCTCCCTTCCGAGGTTAATTCTGTGGATATTCGTATCTCCGAGGTGTAGCCGTCACCCCTGAAACTCCAGATAATGAAAGGAAAGGGCTGTGGGGTTTGCATTGACCCAAGACCATAGGACTGTAAACAAAGCACAAAGTTTTGAGGCTTCCTGAGCTCAGTCCAAGCCAGACACTCAGAGAGTGATGTGCAAGACGTCTGCTGAGTTAAGTCCAGGGCGTCTGGCCCTCTGAGCAGGGCTCCCTGAGCCCACCTGGGAGGCTGGGAGGGCTGGAGGGGATGGGTCTGGAGAGAAATAATACCCTTTCTCCTCCTTAGCCACCCTAATGGAGCCAGTTGGCTGGATTTGGTGCATTCATGCATTCACTCATTCATTCATTCATCATTAGTGAGCACACAGTCTTGAGTCTTCCAGAACTCACGCTATGCACCAGCAGGGAGTGAAGCAGGCTCTGGCTCTCATGTGTTTGCAAGCAGGTGAGTGGGAGACAGGGGCTAAGTGAGAAAGTACCCAGGTCAGGGTGGGGTGGGCGAGAAGAAAAAGGAAGCAGGAAGCAGGTTCTGAAGTGGGGGGGCACAGGTGAGGCAGGGAGTCAG
This sequence comes from Bos javanicus, assembly GCF_032452875.1. Lineage (NCBI taxonomy): Eukaryota > Metazoa > Chordata > Mammalia > Artiodactyla > Bovidae > Bos > Bos javanicus. The sequence continues at coordinate 149,739,808 of NC_083868.1, read as the reverse complement.
GGAGGGTCTCTCTGAGAAGGTGAGGTTAGAACCTGCCTGCACAGGGAAGCCATGAGCTGTGGAAATCTAAGGGGGAGAGTGTCCCAGGCGGAGAGGACATGAGTGCTAAGGGCTTGCAGGGAAAAGGCAGCGTGGAGAAATCAAGGATGTGCTAGGACGTTCAGAGCTAAATCTGGGCAGGCCCGGATGAGCTGGTCACTGACTGTGGCCGACAGCTAGGAGAGGGAGAGAGGTCAACGCAGGGGCCCAGGTGAGAGGCAGCGTTGGGGGGGTGGTTGGAGGTGAGAACCCAGGAGCTCCACAGTGTGGGCCTGGGCTTATACAGGCGCCTGTGGGTTCTTCCCTGCCCCCAACTCCAGAGCGGCCTGTCTTCACTGGCTCTATGGACCCAGACAGAGGCCGATTTCTCATGATTAGAATACGCTATAGGCACTAAAGGAGAGAGCTGAAGGTTACACAGTGAAAGCAGACAGGTAAACTCTGCTCTTCAGCCACCTTCTCCTCCAAGGCTCCCCCAGGTGTCTCCAACACACAGCGGGGACAAGTCCCTGTGAAAGCCTCTTCCCCCTTCTTGCCTTCATTGAGCCACCTGGTAAACTCCTATTCATCCTTCAACACCCAGTCTATCTTTTTTAAAGACTTTTCTTGCAACACTCTCACCCATAAAATCCCTCCTTTCTCTCTGCCCCCTTGAGCTCTGAACACACCTCTAAAATTAAATGTACCCATCTATCTTGTTACTAACTAACAAACTGTGGGAAATTCTGAAAGACGTGGGAATACGAGACCACCTTACCTGCCTCCTGAGAAATCTGTATGCAGGTCAAGAAGCAGCAGTTAGAACCAAACATGGAACAACAGGCTGGTTCCAAATTGGGAAAGGAGTACATCAAGGCTGTATATTGTCACCCTGCTTATTTAAATTATGTGCAGAGTACATCATGAGAAATGCTGGACTAGATGAAGCACAAGCTGGAATCAAGATTGCCAGGAGAAATATCAATAACCTCAGATAATGCAGATGACACCACCCTAGTGGCAGAAAGCAAAGAAGAACTAAAGAGCTTCTTAATGAAAGTGAAAGAGGAGAAAAAAAAAGAAAGTGAAAGAGGAGAGTGAAAAAGTTGGTTTAAAACTCAGCATTCAGAAAACTAAGATTATGGCAGCCAGTCCCATCACATCATGGCAAATATATGGGGAAACAATGGAAACAGTGGCAGACTATTTTGGGGGCTCCAAAATCACTGCAGATGGTGACTGCAGTCATGAAATTAAAAGATGCTTGCTTCTTGGAAGAAAAGCTATGACCAACCTAGACAGCATATTAAAAAGCAGAGACATTACTTTGCCAACAAAGGTCCGTCTAGTCAAGGCTATGGTTTTTCCAGTAGTCATGTATGGATGTGAGAGTTGAATCATAAAGAAAGCTGAGTGCCGAAGAATTGACGCTTTTGAACTGTGGTGTTGGAGAAGACTCTTGAGAGTCCCTTGGACTGCAAGGAGATCCAACCAGTCCATCCTAAAGGAAATCAGTCCCGAATATTCATTGGAAGGACTGATGCTGAGGCTGAAGCTCCAATACTTTGGCCACCAGATGTGAAGAGCTGACTCATTTGAAAAGACCCTGGTGCTGGGAAAGATTGAGGGCAGGAGAAGGGGACAACAGAAGATGAGATGGTTGGATGGCATCACTGACTCAATGGAGATGAGTTTGGGTAAACTCCCGGAGTTGGTGATGTACAGGGAGGCCTGGCATGCTGCAGTCCATGGGGTCACAGAGTCAGACACGACTGAGCGACTGAACTGAACTGACTACATATAAAATAAATGAACAACGAGGACTTGCTGCATAGCTCAGGAAACTATACTCAATATCTTGTAATAACCTATAATGGAAAAAATATGAAAAAGAACTGAATCATTTTCCTGAATACTTGAAACTAACAACATTGTAAATTGACAACGCTTCAGTTAAAACGAATTAGAAAATTAATTAAAATTTTAAAGGAATATTTCCTTTTTCCACTCTCTGTATGGTTAGAGTTATCTATCTTTTAATGTTTAAGAAAGCACATGGTGAAAACACTTCATTTTTTCCATCTAGTATTTCTTTTTTATGAAGCCTTTTACCTACTAATTTAGTTTCTTTAACAGTTATAGGACTATTCAGGATTTTCTATTTCTAGTTAAGCCATTTTTTTGAAAGTTACATTTTTTTTAGTAAAAAAAATGTACTTTGTTTCATTTAGATTTTCTAGTTTACTGGTATGAATTTATATATTATAAAATAAGTTTATGTTTATTATATTTTCATATCTCCACACACTTTTATGTATACATTTTGATTCCTAATACTACATTTATGAAGGAGGAAATGGCAACCCACTCCAGTATTCTTGCCTGGAGAATCCCATGGACCAAGTAGCCTGCCAGGCTACATAGAGATGGACGTGACTTACGGAGCGCACACACACACACACACACACTGTTCATTTAAATTACCTTTCTTCTCAACTATGCTAATCTCATTAGTGGTTGGTCCGTTTCAATAATCTTCCAAGAATCCGCTTACTCCTTTTTGTTACATTACTGTTTTCCCATTCATTGCCTTCTGCTTTCGTCTTTATTGTCTCTTTGCCTCTGTTTCTTTGCATCATTTCTGTTGCTTTCTCCCCTTAAAGTGCAGGTTTCTCTCATTCGGTTTCTGTCTCCTTTTTCTTTTCTAATAAATTCAGAACTAATTTCCTAAGAATCCCTTTAGTTTCATCCCACAAGGTTTGATTTGTCGCCTTTAAATTATGGTTCGACTCGAAGAGTTATCTAACCATGATCTTGGATCATTAATTGACAAATTATTTAGACATGACTTTATTTCCAAAAGCACAGCATCTTATTAGTCTTGCTTGTTATTGACTTCTAATTTAATTTAATGACAGCTGGAGAACGTGAACTGAACGACAGTTCTTTGGAATTTATCAGCCTTATTTGCTGAGTTTGTGCATGGCCGATTTAACAAATACTCTGTACGTGCCTAAGAAGAACACCATCCCAGCCCTTGGATGCAGTGTTTGACACACGATCAAGATGTTAATTAAGCTTTTCATTGTATTCTTTGTATAGATACATGTACTCCTATTGGTTTCTGGTCTGTTTAATCTGTTACTGATAGAGCCTTGATTACATTGGTGACTATGTCCCCTGTTTCTTGTTCTACATTGCAATATGTTATTGTGTGCTCAGACGCCCAGCTGTGTCCAGTTCTTTGTGACCCCATGGACTGTAGCCCACCAGGCTCCTCTGTCCATGGGATTCTCCAGGCAAGAATACTGGGGTGGGTTGCCATGCCCTCCTCCAGGGGGTCTTCCCAACCCAGGGATTGAACTTGCATCTCTTATGTCTCCTGCTTTGGCAGACAGATTCTTTACCAGTAGCATCACCAGGGAAGCCCAAAACATGCTATTAGATGTATGCAAAGTTAGCATTTTCCACAGTTTATTGTGATGCACACAGTCAAAGGCTTTGGCATAGTCAATAAAGCAGAAATAGATGTTTTTCTGGAACTCTCTTGTTTTTTCTATGATCCAGCGGATGTTGGCAATTTGATCTCTGGTTCCTCTGCCTTTTCCAAAACCAGCTTGAACATCAGGAAGTTCACGGTTCACATATTGCTGAAGCCTGGCTTGGAGAATTTTGAGCATTACTTTACTAGCATGTGAGATGAGTGCAATTGTGCGGTAGTTTGAGCATTCTTTGGCATTGCCTTTCTTTGGGATTGGAATGAAAACTGACCTTTTCCAGTCCTGTGGCCACTGCTGAGTTTTCCAAATTTGCTGGCATATTGAGTGCAGCACTTTCACAGCATCATCTTTCAGGATTTGGAATAGCTCAACTGGAATTCCATCACCCCCACTAGCTTTGTTCGTAGTGATGCTTTCTAAGGCCCACTTGACTTCACATTCCAGGATGTCTGGCTCTAGGTCAGTGATCACACCATCCTGATTATCTGGGTCTTGAAGATCTTTTTTGTACAGTTCTTCTGTGTATTCTTGCCATCTCTTCTTAATATCTTCTGCTTCTGTTAGGTCCATACCATTTCTGTCCTTTATCAAGCTCATCTTTGCATGAAATGGCATTGCTGACTCAATGGACTTGAGTCTCAGTGAACTCCGGGAGTTGGTGATGGACAGGGAGGCCTGGCTTGCTGCAATTCATGGGGTCGCAAAGAGTCGGACACAACTGAGCGACTGATCTGATCTGATCTGATCTGAAAGTTAGCATGTTAGCTAACTTAGCATATCTTCTGAGTAGAAACATTTATCATTTTGAAGTGATCCTTTCATTTCTTGCAATAACTTTGGCTTTAGTTCACTTTATCACTTATTAATATAACTACCCAAGTGTTCTTTTGGATCCTATTTGCCTAATATACCTATTATTATTTTTTTTCTTCAAACTTTCTGTGCTCTTCTGTTCAAGGAATGCCTCTTTTAAATAGAATTCCACTGAATTCTTTAAAAACTCAGTAGAACCATCTTTGTCTTTTTACTGTAAGGGAATTAGTTGAGTGCTCGAGGTCAGAGGTTAAGAGGGGTTTATGAACTTTGCTGTTCACATACACCTTAAAAAGTTGGGCAAAGTATTAGACCTCTCATATAGCTTTAATTTGACATCTAGCTTGTTTATCATAAGCTAAGTAACTGCAAAAGATCTTTTTGACATATTCTAACTATTGACAATAACTATTAAGTGATTAAATGATTCATTTAAATATATTTCATGAAACATAAATATATAAGAATTCATAAAAATATTCTTCTATAAGAATTCTCATAGAATAAGTATTATTTTTATAAATACATAAACAATGGTGGAGTGAGTATCAATATAGTAACTCAATCCTTTGAACTTCTTTAGAGTCATTTGTTTTAAAAGTTACACATTGATTAATCATCAAAAAATATTTTAAATGATCCATACACTGAGACATGAGTTAAATCTTGTTTTAGTTTTGCTAAAAGTAAACCCTTGGAAACCAGATCCTTACAAAAGGATGTGTTACTCTCACTGAGTCTGAGCTCATACTGCTCATCATAAGACAGTCCAATGAACAAGAGACAAGCTTTCTGCCATAGGGGTGGTGTCATTTGCATATATGAGGTTATTGATATTTCTCCCGGCAATCTTGATTCCAGCTTGTGCTTCCTCCAGCCCAGCATTTCTCATGATGTGCTATGCATATAAGTTAAATAAGCAGGGTGACAATATACAGCCTTGACACACTCCTTTTCCTATTTGGAACCAGTCTGTTGTTCCATGTCCAGTTCTAACTGTTGCTTCCTGACCTGCATACAGGTTTCTCAAGAGGCAGGTCAGGTGCTCTGGTATTCCCATCTCTTGAAGAATTTTCCACAGTTTATTATGATCCACACAGTCAAAGGCTTTGGCATAGTCAATAAAGCAGAAATAGATGTTTTTCTGGAACTCTCTTGCTTTTTCCATGATCCAGCAAATGTTGGCAATTTGATCTCTGTTTCCTCTGCCTTTTCTAAAACCAGCTTGAACATCTGGAAGTTCACGGTTCATATATTGCTGAAGCCTGGCTTGGAGAATTTTGAGCATTACTTTACTAGCTTATGAGATGAGTGCAATTGTGTGGTAGTTTGAGCATTCTTTGGCATTGCCTTTCTTTGGGATTGGAATGAAAACTGACCTTTTCCAGTCCTGTGGCCACTGCTGAGTTTTCCAAATTTGCTGGCATATTGAGTGCAGCACTTTCACAGCATCATCTTTCAGGATTTGGAATAGCTCAACTGGAATCCCATCACCTCCAGTAGCTTTATTTGTAGTGATGCTTCCTGAGGCCCATTTGACTTCACATTCCAGGATGTCTGGCTCTAGGTGAGTGAACACACTCACCGTGATTATCTGGGTCTTGAAGATATTTTTTGTATAGTTCTTCTGTGTAGTCTTGCCACCTCTTCTTAATATCTTCTGCTTCTGTTAGGTCCATACCATTTCTGTCCTTTGTAGCAAAAGCAGTAAAATACAAAAGTTAAAGTAAAAGAAACCAATCCAACATGGAGTCAGATTTGTTCTTCTCTCTTACATTACTAGTCCTTATGAAAGTGCAAGTGTTCACCACTCAGTCGTGTCTGACTCTTTGTGACCCCATGAACCCCATCAAGCTCCTTTGTCCACGGAATGCTCCAGGCAAGAATACTGGAGCAGATTGCCATGCCCTTCTCCAGTGGATCGTCCCAACTCAGGGATCGAAGCTATAGTCAACTACATTCTCTAAGAATTTTACAAGGGTGCTGGAATGGATGAGGTTATCCAAACTATTACCAATAGTATCTAGTGCTTTTAACTAGTATCAAGTTAATTATATGATAATAAAATAATCAAAATTAATTATACCAGTTCCTCTTGTAGTTAGAAGCATCTCTTTTAGCCCATTTTCCAAAAATTTTTAGAAAAATAGAATTAGTCATTTTAATACACCTTTTCAAAGGAAAAGTTGAATAGGGTATTCAGTAATTAAGAGTACTGGAGTGGGGTGCCATTGCCTTCTCCGAAAAAGTTGGCAAAATTTAATGCAAATGTTTCCCCTATAAGTCTGCATAATGTTGAAGAAACTAAAACACTGTCTTACCTCTGATGGATGCTGTGTGTGTATGTATGTGTGTGCTGAGTTGCTGCAGTCATGTCCAGTTCTTTGCAACTCCATGGACAGTAGCCCACCAGGCTCCTCTGTCCATGGGAGTCTCCAGGCAAAAGTACTGGAGTGGGTTGCCATGGCCTCCTCCAGGGGATCTTCCCGACCCAGGGATCAAACCCACACCTCTTACATCTCCTGCATCGGCAGATGGGTTCTTTACCGTGGGCGCCACCTGGGAAGCCCCTCTGATAGATTCTGCTGCTGAAAGTGAAGTCACTCAGTCATGTCCGACTTTGTGCGATCCCATAGACGGCAGCCCACCAGGCTCTGCTGTCCCTGGGATTCTCCAGGCAAGAACACTGGAGTGGGTTGCCATTTCTTTCCATTATCTTCTCTGATAGATGCTGCTTTCTCTCAAAGATGTCACAATGCTGTGCTAGACGTGGACATCCTTTCCTTCTCATCCTTAAAACCAGGCAGATGGTCCACAGACACACCAGCAGAAGACAAGGCTCCCAAGATCAATGGGATGAATTCAGAGAGAGTGGAATTCCCAGTGCCAGGCCGGCGTCAGGAAGCACCTGTTCCAAGGGTGGAGAACACGAAGAGAGGGTGCTCGGGGCCCACTGGGCCCTGGAGCGTGACTTCTCTCACTGCCGGATATTTCTAACACTGAGAAATAGACAAGGCGTGGACTCCTGTGTGTGTATGTGCGTTTGCTCATTGGGTGACAGGAGGCATTACCATCCAAGAGTCTTTGTTTCATCCTCAAGGGGACAATGCATGCTGTGGCCATAGAAGGAGATGAAAGGGGAAAGGTAAATAAAGGGAACTTGATGCTCTGTGTGCTAAGCTGCTCTGCAAGAGTTTGCATGCAGAGCATCACCGCTGAGCTGAAGCACCAATATCCGGCGCTCCTTGCACAGGGCAGGGCTTGCAGACCCAGGGTGGTGCCCGGTTACAAGTGTATGCATCAGCTTTGGTACTTTTTACCACCCCTTCAGGGCCTCAGGAGGTCCTTGCACTCTGGAGCATTGATTGATGCTGGTGAACTGTGGCCATTCTTGGTCAAGTGCAAGGGGATCCATCTCAGAAAATAGGAGGAGCGGGAAAGAGACTGCAGGTGCATGCCAGGCAGATTCGTTCGGGAAAGGCTACCTGGACTATGAGACTCTGCTGTGATGCTGCTCCCCCACTCTCGGCACCCAGTGGACAGAGGAGCCTCACTGGGGGCCCCCTAGCCATCTCCACTTCCCCCCATGAGGCCCTCTGCCTGCCTCTTGGCACTTCCCTTTCCTTCCAACTTCATCTGTACTGATGCCTGCCTTTTTATCCTGTATCCAGCATTTTAAGTATTTCAGAGGGGGATGGTTTTCTGGTTGTTTACACAGCTAGACACAGAAATGCTTGGATAGCTTTACAAAAGGTTTTGAATCTCTTCTGGGTAAGGAAGGCTAAAGAAGCCGGGAGTGCACCAGCTGGAATCCTGAAGTCTCAAACTTGCCCAAGCCTCATCTTGTTCCCACCGCTCCTCGTGGGTCGAGGGTGACTGTGGTCCCAGCACCGGCTTTGGCTGGAGACCACTGGCTCCTGTGAGCCCCCCAGTGAGGAAGCTGAGGGTTTAGCCAGCACCTGCCCCCAGGGAGGCCCCGGGCCCTGGTAAGTACAAGCTTCCCTGCCCTCCAGATGTGTCTCCCATCCTTCTCTGCTCTTCCCCTGGTTTATTCTGCCTCTTTCTCAAGCTTGCCTTATTTCCAGTCTCATCGTCTAGGCTACATCTCAGACTGACCTAGACCCTTACAGCATCTCTAGCAGCTGGGGGGTCACAGAAGACTTGCCCAGGGGTGAGGGGATGGTCCTGGCCCCCCATCCCCACTTTAGAACAAGTTCACTGCTGCCAGTGAGGGGGTCCTGAAAGCTGGAGCTGACTCTTCAAGAGTCATCTGCCCACTCCTGTCACACCTTCTGGGTTCACTTCTGTGACTCCTTTGGGGCCAAGTTCATGGTCAAGAATATGACCTCATAGGCCATTTCTCATGAGGAACAATGTGATCTGACCACGCTACCATTTTCAGGAGCGCCTGGGAAAAGAAAACACCCAGGGATTGCCTGGAACTCTTCTTGAAGCTCCTCCTGTGGCTCTGAGAATTTCTGAGAACCAAGTTTTAACCAACGAGCCCTGACAAAGCAGGGATGCATTTGAGGCTGGGAAACTGGATCAAAATACATCTCCTTTGGGAAAAAAAAAAAAAAGAGTGCGGAGTATTCCCAACTCAATTTCCAGCTAATGTAAACAGTGGAAACAGGTTACTCACTTGAGGAGCGAGAGCAAGGAATTTGATGTTTTAAGTGTGCGAGCCAGCATCTCTATAGAGAGACTTAATGTCTGGGGGGAGGCAGAATGCAAAGAGGGTCGCTCTGAGGACTGGAGGGTCCAGGTGAGCCCCAGGTTCTGTCACTATCCGGATGGATCACCAGGGTCAAGCGGTCACTGCCTCTGTTTCCCCGTCTGGCACAGAAGGAGTGGGGGCCCCTCTGAGGCTCCTTGCACCCCTAATGAGTCAGAATTCTGTGCCACAGATAATTCCTTTGGCCTAAACACTTTGGCCACCTGATGTGAAGAGCTGACTCATTTGAAAAGACCCTGATGCTGGGAAAGATTGAGGGCGGGAGGAGAAGGGGACGACAGAGGATGAGATGGTTGGATGGCATCACCAACTCAATGGACATGGGTTTGGGTGGACTCCGGGAGTTGGTGATGGACAGGGAGGCCTGGAGTGCTGTGGTCCATGGGGTCTCAAAGAGTCAGACACGACTGAGCAACTGAACAATAACATCAGCAAAAGCAGCCCTTCCCCTCCATGAGTCCTGCCGCTGGGGTCTGCATTGCCTTGGGAATGAGCACAGTATGGGAGTACATTTTCTCTTTCCACTCATTCTGTAGACAAGGCAAAAAAGAAAACCCGTCACCACTCCTCTCCCCATATCTGCAACGCTTTTCAAACCATCAGAAAGTTGCACACAAACATCACTTCCCCCTGCTTGCTGCAACATTTTAGCAACTGAGAAGCTCTTCTCAAATGTTCTGCACTTGGAGAAGGCAATGGCACCCCACTCTAGTACTCTTTTTTTTTTTTCTATTATATTTATTATGTTGAAACACAGTAGTTGTTTCCTGTTAGCTAATATAAATAACATAAATAACACTGTCAAACAACAAGTTGGAAGTGCTGACAATTCTAGGCTTCAAGGTTTAACTCATGCTGCAATTACACTTTTTCATGCGGTTTGGAGTTATCCCAATATTTGTTCAGTAGATTAAAATGAGAGCATATTTAAACACCATTTATAAGCCATTATTTTGTATTTTACTAAAGCAGTTTATATAATAGTTTGGTTATGTTTGGCATAAAGGAAAAATAAAACCATTGCAGCATCTCGGCAAGAGGGTGTCAGAAACAACTTAGGACAGCTCATCTCTCACAGTAGGGGGAAGGGTAGGGAACAGGGAACACTACAACCGCTCGGAAATCTGAGAAGTGGTGGCTCGCTCTTGGTGACAGTGGCATGTGCATGCTTCAGTGGAAAACATCTGGGTGACGAAAATGGACAACAGAGGATCAGGGCTCCTACGGGAAGAAAGGGGGACTGAGAATAAGAAAAGTGGGCATTAACGTCCAACACTAATATTACAGGTTTTGCAGCTGGGATCTTTCTTTGCATTTGCAGTAGATAAACTCATGAGCTGATGACCAGTGATTTCTGCCACGGTGCCTAGAGAAAGATCCACGGGGTCAGTGTAAATGACTTCTAAAATGACATCCTGGGCATGGTGGTAAACCAGCGTCCCATCTTCTTCTCTGCAGGTCAGAAATTTATTATCCTGGGAATTTAGTTGAGGAAGGCGCTGCTTACAAAATTCATCTCCTGGTGATCCCACAGGAGCAATGACCAGAATCACATAATGATAAGCAGTGTACATACAGTAGAAGTCCCCAAAGTATAAGTTAGTATTGGGGTTAAAAAGTTTTTCTGCTGCAATCTCAAACCTGTATCTTCCATAAGGCGAATCCTGGGGTGGCTTCCCAGTATTGAATTCAGTGCTGCAGCTAAAGAAGATGCCTTCTAATTTTCCACTGATAGGAGGGCCATGGCTGCCACTGTTATCCTTGACAGGGGCTGCACAGCATTCCCATGATGTTCTCGAATGTAGTCAAAATATTCTTTGTGCTGGTTACGATAAAAAACAGAAAATTTGAGCATCCGTCCTGCAATCACTTCGGCCTTCTCCAACAGTTGTGTTAGATGAACTTTTGAATAGGCTGCTGTGCAGAATTCTATAATTTCACTCCATTCAGACACAACATAATCACCATCAACTTGTTTTGAGGCAGTCTGCACGCTACTGTATACTCAGTTCTTGGGCTCAAAAACCAGTGTCCACGGACAGTCATCGGCAAGGGAACAGCTTTTGCCACCAGTTTTGTTGGAACATCCTTGTGTTTAAATTTATTGGAGTTCTTGTTCTCTTTCTTATTGAGGTCAATGAAATAGTGTGTAATGCGGTCCTTTGACTTTGAATCCATTTCCCATGAGATCTTGAATGAGTCGCAGGTGATGTTGCTTATTTTGATGTGGCGTGGCACAGGAAGTTCCTCCATCTCTGCTATGCCACTGTCCCGTGATTTGTTCCCTAAGGACTTCTTTGGTTATGCTGCCTACAGCAGTGGTTCTCCAAGTGTGGTATCTCCCACTCTAGTACTCTTGCCTGGAAAATCCATGGATGGAGGAGCCTGGTGGGCTGCAGTCCATGGGGTTGCGAAGAGTCAGACACCACTGAGCGACTTCACTTTCACTTTTCACTTTCATGCATTGGAGAAGGAAATGGCAGCCCACTCCAGTGTTCTTGCCTGGAGAATCCCAGGAGCAGGGGAGCCTGGTGGGCTGCCGTCTATGGGGTCTCACAGAGTCGGACATGACTGAAGCAACTTAGCAGCAGCAGCAGCAGATATTGTAGGACCCACGTTAAATGGCTGTGCAGCGGCAGAAACTTGATAGAGACCCTCGCACACGTGCAAAGACATTTCCAAGGGATCTTGGCTTTCTCATCCAGACTAAATTGCAATGTCATGCATGTCTTTAGGGTCCAAATGCTTCCATCCCTCCCTTGAATTCACTGTGTGTTCCCACCGTATGCTTGTGATGCCCTGATCTCACTTTTATTTTCCTCTTAATCTCTAAAATGAACATCTCCACCAGGCCGTGGCTGGTGTGAAATCAGTTCAATGGGCCCTGACTGCACATGGTCCCATGGCCCCCCTCTGCCCCCACCACACTCAAAGCAGTTCTGTTCCATGTGTGATCAAGTGATCAGTAAAGATTTACAGAAGCAGGAAACTTGTTTTAGGATAAAAATACCCAAGTTAGAAAAATGAGTCTCAGAGCGCAAGTCCAGCCCGGCCACGGTGTGATCCACTTGGACGGCCAGCAGACCTGAGTTCAAAGCCTCCACTCCAAACTGAAACACACACATCCCCACATGTAAAACAGAGCCAGTGAGAACTTGTTGTATAACTCAGGGAACTCAAACCTGGTGCTTGGTGACAACCTAGAGGGGTGGGGTGGGAGGTGGGAGGGAGGCTCAGGAGGGAGGGGACATATGTACACCTGTGGCTGACTCATACTGATGTATAGCAGAAATTAACACAATACTGCAAAGCGATTATCCTCCAATTAAAAATGTTATATATATATTTTTTTTTTTAATTTTCCACCTACCGCTTCACCAGCTCATGAGACAACCATGGGAAAGACACTGTCAGAGAAACAGATCCCCAGAAGAATGAGGGTCACAGGACTTCATGTTTTAGGGACTTTTCCGATCAGGGGGTGGTCCAGACGGGTCGTTCTTGAGAAATCACCGTTTTATTTAACTGTCTTTTCACGATGACCTCACTTAACTATCTTTTCACCAAAAATGATCTGGAAAAACTGGAGAAGCAGGAAATTAGGGGAGGCCCTCTGGTTCACTGTGGTCCCCTGATAAACCCTCACCTGTGGACAGGGTCCCTTTAGAGGAAGGAGAAAAGAAGAAGCAAGGGACGAGGCCCTGACATCCCCATGGAGCTTGGGTGGCTCTTCTGCTGTGGACAGAGAGGAGGGGCTCTTTCGGGGGATGGCGGCAGAACACCCCCATCTCAGAACCACCCCGCACCGGAAGTGCCCCTCTGGGCCCCCTGGCTGCACCCCACCCCAGGCCCACCTCTAAAGCTCCCAGGGCCAGGGCAGGAACATAGATGAGGCGCCAGGGCGCACATGTCTTCTCTGTGGCCCCAGCCCCCAGCTCGTCCAGGGGGCCCTTGGGGCTGTGTGGGTTCACCCTGGTGGATACGCCCAAGCCTACCCATAGCCCCTCAGGCCCAGGGCACCCACACAGCCAATTCTGTGACTCGGGCCAGCTTGGGCCTTGAAAGAGGATGGGGAGGGTGTTCCCAGGTCCCAGATGCCCGGGATCAGCAAGGCCAGCGCAGGTCCCGGGGCTGTTTGTGTACTTGGTCACTCAGTCATGTCCCTCCAGAGAAAGATCTGGAAACATCACGCTTCATCGTCCTATTGGTGTCGGGGTTTGCTCGATGCCTTATTATTCTCTGAACATTTCCAAATACCCTTTGATGCCTGATATTTGAAGAGTCGCTCTTCTCTTCAAAGAGAAAAGTGTTACTGGCTCAGTCGTGTCTGACTCTTTGTGACCCCATGGACTGTAGCCCACCAGGCCCCTCTGTCCATGGGGATTCTCCAGGCAAGAATCCTGGAGTGGGTTGCCTGCCTTCCTCCATGATATCTTCCCAACCCAGGGATAGAACTCAGGTCTCCCGCATCACAGGCAGATACTTAACTGTCTGAGCCACCAGGGAAGACCAAGAATACTGGAGTGGGTAGCCTGCAGAGGCCTGGTATTCATGGAGCCTTGCAAAAGATCAGAAGTTCTCTTCAGGTTCCCTGGTTGAGGAATGAGGGTGGAGGTACAAAAACATGTTTACTAAATGCATGGACTTATGCCTAGTTGAGGAACTAAGACTCACACTCATTTTTTCAAAGGAAAAAGAACAGACAGAATATGAAGACCCTAGCCAGTAGTACAGACCATAAATGAATCAGAATTCCTGAGAATAAAGCTAGCCAGGCTGCTCAGAAAGGCCTCCTTATGGCATTGGATGGGACTTTGACAGGCAGAGGAGGAGCAAGAATGTTCCAGAAGGGAGGACTGGCACGAAGGTGTGGAGGTTGCCCCCCAACCCCACCCCAGTTGCTATCTTTGTGGAGAGCTTACCACAGGTCGGGTAAAATCCACGACATACCTTGTATAATACCAGATAACGAAGCTGTAAAAGAAGGAGGCTCAGACAGATGCAGTAACTTTCCCCAAGCCACAGAGCGAGGGAGATGCAGACCGAGGTAGCTGACTCCCAACAATGACCCTGGGCTGCCTCCTTCCATGCAGCCCCACCTTGCAGGGGGCAGGTAGCTCAGAGAGGACCGGAGGGAGCTGGCCCAGCCCTCTGGGTCAGCCTCCAGTGGGGCCAGGCTTCCCTGAGGGCCGGGCAGGACGGAAGCCGCAGCGTGGTGCACTGCCTTTCCAGAGTGCAGACCCAGCGGACAGGCTGCTTTCAGAGCTGGAACGGGCGTTTCTTGGTTATTTCACAAATGGGAACAGCCTTTTGTGTGTCAAGTCCAAAAAGAGATAAATAGACACGTCTCTCCCTCTTGCAGTGCCACTGATCTTGGTAAGATTTTTGTGCTTTCCCTAGAGGTTTGAGACGGCTGAAATAGTCTCTGGGGGCAGAGAGAGAAGCCAAGCAAGCTACTGGGTTGTCTCCCTGACCCCGGGAGGGTCTTCCTTCCACTTGTTCTGTTAGAGTAACACCACCACTCCGGGAGCTGGTAATGGACAGGGAGGCCTGGCGTGCTGCAGTCCATGGGGTCGCAAAGAGTCGGACACGACTGAGCGACTGAACTGAACTGAAGCGCTTTTGTGAAATACAAACTTCTTATCAAATCACTGAATCAGTGAGGTGCAGGCTAGATTGTTAATAAAGTCTTAAAATTATATTTAAAGAACTGCCAGCGAAAATGCAGATTCAAACTAATAATGGAAAAATGCAGTGATAGTTCAGAGTCCATTAAACATTTAACTAAAAAAGTGAAGTGACTTTTTTCCAAACATGTAACCAAGGTTTTATGTGTTCAGTCGCTCAGTCATGTCCAACTCTTTGCGACCCCATGGATGGTAGCCCACCATGCTCCTCTGTCCATGGGAATTCTCCAAGCAAGAACACTGGCGTGGGTTGCTGTGCCCTCCTCCAGGGGGTCTTCCTGACCCTGGGATCAAACTCTCATCTCTTACATCTCCTGCACTGGCAGGCGGATTCTTCACCACTGGCCTCAATAAAGCAGGTGAAAAGTAAGGCCATCCTAAACCTACTCCCCCTCTTCATTTAAAAGCAGAGCTGGTTTTGCCATACATTGACATGAATCAGCCACGGGTGTCCATGTGTCTCCATTCTGAACCCCTCTCCCACCTCCCTCCCCATCCCATCCCTCTGGGTCATCCCAGTGCACCGGCTTTGAGGGCCCTGTTCATGCATCGAACTTGGACTGGTCATCTATTTCCCAATATTGCAAAGTTATTAGCCTCCAATTAAAATAAATTAATTTTTTAAAAAAGCAGAGCTGGGAATGGAGGTGAGTGCAGAAAGAGGGTACTGTGTCCAACACACACCTGTCGAACTGCGTAGACTCTCCACGGACTAAAGCCATCCAGCAAAGAGCTGAGAAAGCAATTATGGCTAATGAGAGGCAGGCAGGTGGGTTCCCTGGAGTCTGGAAAGGATGGAGCCCGTCTGTGCATCGCAGCTGGAACCCAGGCTGGGGCAGGAGGATCCCCAGTTGCATGTCCTGAGCCCTCGCCCACACTCTCTGCCTGAATCCTCTGAGCCCGCGTGCAGATCAGCACAAACTCACCTCCACTCTAGACATGGGGGTCCATTCCTTGATGTCAGTCTCACCATGTTGTTTCCCTCTTCCATCCATCCACTGATGAATTGAGCACCTGCTCTTTGCAAGGACGGGGTCAATACTGTGTGAGACAGAAAGCCTACTGGTGAGTCGGGCAGGGGAAGGCTGAGACCAATATGCAAATAGGTATGGTTCAAACAGGAAAGGCCGGACGCTCGGGGCCCCAGCTCAAGCTTCTGCACTCTGGGCCTTGACTGGCACGAATTACTAGGGGTGCTCTTCCTCTTGCCTTGTCTCCACTCCCTGCTTAGTTCTGAAAAGTTCCAGCTGACACCATTCTACTCAAACATTTTGCTTTGGGGTTGTTGTTCTTGTTTTTTCATAATTTTATTTATTTATTTATTTTTGGCTCTTCGTTGCTGTGTGCAGGCTTTTCTCTAGTTACAGGGAGCGGGGGCTACTCTCTACCTGCAGTGAGCAGGCTTCTCAAGGCAGCAGCTTCTCCCGTTGAGGAACCCGGGCTCTAGGGCACAGGCCTTTGGCAGTGGCATCACATAGTCTCAATAGTTGTAGCTCCTGGGCTTAGTTGCTCAGCAGTACGTGCTGATCTTCCCAGATCAGGGACTGAGCCTGTGTCTCCTGCACTGGCACGCAGTCTTTGCCCCTGAGCTCCCAGGAAAGCCCAACACTTTGCTTTTTAAAGTTGGTTTTCCACTATATGTTGTGGTCCGGGCGCAGGTTGGAAAAGAATTTCCAGACATGGGACAGAATGGGAGAGCAATAAAGTTTCTTAGAATGGGAGATGCTGTTAGAACAGCTCAAGGGAAAACTGACATTGAACAGGGGTCCTTAGTCCACTTTTATACCCAGGATACAAGGAGTGGGATAGGGGTCTTGCAGGTCGTTTGCTGATTGGATGAGGCATGTACACTGGATGTGGGAAGAGTAGGGCAAACACCTTCTCCCTGTGGGGTAGGAGGGGAGACGGGTTATACTGCTCAGGAGGCCCTGAAATCCGTGAATAGTTACAACATGGGTGGGGGGTGGAGGACGATCAGGGTCTGGTTTTTCTGTTCCTGCATTCCAAGACCCTCCTTGGTTTTATCTGCTCTTTAGACCTTGGGTCACCACACTACACATTTTCTGATTAATTCAGATCACGTTGTAAGTTATTCCTTTCACATGTTTTGTTATATACTCATGTGATCAGTATTTTCACAGCGAAGGAGTCCTTAGGAAGTGCTGTGAGTTGTACCGTGAGATACGGGGCCTCTGTGAACCGAGAGGTACCCCCAAAACCCACGGCCACCAAGGCTGCATGATTGAAGCAGGGCTGCATCACCCATGAAGGGCTCGGCAGGGGCGTGTAGAAGATGCTCACGGCATCTCATTGATGCCACGTGGCCACCTTCTATTCAGTGATGCAGAATAAATGCAGGGGACACAAATGTGGCTAAATCAGAATCCAGGCTGCTTCATCTGGAAACAGCCCCTTCCAAAACATCAGCAAGGGGCAGCCCCACCAACAGCGACCTCCGATTCAGGACTGCGTCTCTGCGGATGGTACAGACAGACAGCCCCTAGCAAAGGGCTGCAGTCATCCCACAGCCTCGCACCTTGGAAACCCTCATTTCCCATTGTTCTCGTCATGCAATCATCACAGAGGGCTTTTGCAACCTACAAAAAAATTCCTCTCTAGGTCTCCTTCAATTTCTCATCCTATATTCCTTAACAACTTCTACTGAGCTGTACAGTTGCAGTGAATTCTGTGGAACAAGATGGAACAATTAGCGGAAGCTGAGGTGGGAGGTGGCTGCCAGAGGGTAAGAGCCATCCCATCTTCCTCCTGGAAATCTAAGCGCTAGGAGGCCTTGGCTCAACACTTCTCAGGTCTCTTCTACCACAGCTCATGGACGTTTTAATTGCAAAAATTAAATAGAAGTCAAGAGGAGAAAAAAGAGACACACAGTTGTTTTAATATTCCCAGTTCTTTAAAAAAAAACTTTTTTTTGTAACCCCTATATAATAAATCCAATAGAATGTGGCTGAGAAATTACAAGAAACAGGGAAGGTAGTTGGTTTTCACCATCTTGTCGGGCTGAGAAAGGTCCCTGACATCTACAGTCCAGGACTCAGCACAATGAAACTGAGACCCTCTAGTCTAAAATCGAGTTTGCTGGGCTCAGCAGTAAAGAATCCGCCTGCAAAGCAGGAGATTCAGAAGAGCCATGTTCGATCCCTGAGTCAGGACAATCCCCTGGAGGAGGCAACCCACTCCAGTATTCTTACCTGGAGAATCCCACTGACAGAGGAGCCTGACAGGCTACCGTCCACAGGGTCGCAGAGAGTCGGACACGACTGAAGCGACTGAGCACACTCACACATATTCTAAGAGCAGTCATGGTAAATGTGCACCGACTGACAATCTGGTTAGGAGAAAATGCTAAAGGAATGAAGTTAGGGTACCCAGAAAGGAAAATAAGCCTCTTCTGGTTTTCACCTCCTAATTTAAAGATTGGCCAGATGACATTCATCCCTTTGAGGCCATGGACCAGTTCTCCAGGTGAGTCCCCACCTTGTGTGTGCTTGAGCACTTCCCAGAGGAAAGGCTGGCCGGCTTGCCACCCACCCTCTGGCTCCCCTGAGGACCACCCTAAGAGCTCCTCAAGCAGCTGACGGAGGTCTGAGCAAGGAATCGGCTACTTGCCAGACTGCAGCCCCAAACTCTGCACACAGAGCATCCTGGCCTCGGCTGTGCCAGCCTCCAGCTTCTCAGCAAACCTCTTCCCCTGTGAGCCCTTCCAATCCTTGTTCCCTGAATCCTGGCTCCTCTGGGGAGCATTTTAATTCTGGAAACAGAATGGCAGAGGTCACGCTCAAAGCTGCCTCCCCTGCAAGCTCCTGACATATCCCTCCTAGGACCATCTCAAGATCCCCCCCAGGACCGTCTCAAGATCCCCTCCAGGACCGTCTCAAGATCCCCCCCAGGACTGTCTCAAGATCCTCCCCAGGACCATCTCAATATTCCCCCAGGACTGTCTCAAGATCCTCCCAGGACCGTATCAAGATCCCCCAGGACCATCTCAAGATCCCCCCAGGATTGTCTCAAGAGCACCTGTGGGGGCCACTGCCCTGTCCTGGCTGCTCCAGGCCAGGAGGGCCTCCAAGCAGAGTCAGAGCAGCCTCAGATATCACCCACGACCTCTGACCCCTGGCGCTGGCTCAGACCTCCTGTCCCAGTCTGAGGTCCAGGAAACACAATTACTGTGATCAGTGCTGTCACTTCCTCACTGGCTACATCATCAACCAAGCCACGGACCCCATCCTGTTTTCTCCAGAGGTAAACTCTTTTTAGAGTGTATCCATAGAAAAGTTAAGATCTGATCAGGCGAACAGATCAGGGGTATGTGTGCTCGGTCACTCAGTCGTGTCCAGCTCTTTGCGATCCCATGCACCATAGCCTGCCAGACTCCTCTGTCCACATACAGGTGTGGGTAGCCGTTCCCTGCTCCAGGGGATCTTCCCCATCCAGGGATCAAACCTATGCCTCCTGTGTCTCCTGCATTGCAGGTGGGGTCTTTACCTCTGAGCCACCAGGGAGACCCAATAGACCAAGTGATGATTGCAAAGATGACTCACTGCATATCCCAGGAAGAGGGGGCATGCCACGTCAGAAGGGGGTGCGTATGGGTACCACTAGAATTGACCAGGGAGAGGGAAACTGTAGCAAAAGCTTTTATTGTGATTTCCATGGGAGTGTGGACCTTAATAAAGAAAAAAAAAAGAAAGAAAGAATCATGTGTTTTATCGGCAAAATGATTTTATTTGGGAAGAGCAGAAAATTGTGATTCGGGATGAGCAAACTGTGGTGAAGCACACGCAAGTCCAGAGAACAGAGGAGGGGGGTTGAAAGGAGGAGACTGGGGAGGGTGTGGGGTCGGTCACTGGCAGTGGGTGGCTTGCATTGCGGGGTCAAAGGGAAACCTTGCTTCCTGCCGAGTCTGTAAGTCTCAGGGCTTCCTGACTCCATTCTGAAGGAGGTTTCCTTTATCCATGTTTATAGAAGGAGGGCAAGGCAGGCCCCAGATGGGCCAGTCTGGATAATCTCAGTGGACTCTGGGCATAGAAGCCATCCCTGATTGTCTGGTACGGGGCCCTCGGGAGTGATGAGGGCTGGTGAGCAAGGACCTGAGAGCGTGAAAGTCTCATAGAGGAGGTGGTCAGGGGCAGGGGCTCTGAACCCGTCAGTATGCATTTTAAATCACTCTCACTGGCAAGCAGTTCACTACTGATGGACAGGGCTTTGCAAAACCTGGGAGGGACAGTCCCTCCAGAATCACCAAGACCCCAAAGGTCGAAGAGTCAGGGCATAGAAAATAAAAGACACAGTTCACACATTAACTCAGAACCCAGCCACGAAGCAGCCACAGTGTTCTGCCCCTCCAGCCAGCCCTGAGCCTGAAAGCAGACACACCCCTTAGCCAGGTCTTTATACCTAACAGAACACTCTTAAGAAGACTCCCCCCGCGCAAAAAAAAAAAAAAAAAAAAAACACAAAGGATCCGAGGAAATGAGATGAAAAGAATCACCAGTACATCAAGGATACACCTAGCATCACATAACAGCCTGGACTTAATAGGCGGTGCCCTCGGCTTGGAACACGTTAAGAGCTCAGCGCTGGGCTAGAGATCCGAGTCTTATTCCATCTGATAGAAGACTTGTCTTCCTCCCACTGCGACAGAGGAGGGGCACCCCCTCCCTTCAATCTTGACCCAGGCGCACAGTCTCCACCACACTGGGTAAGGGCCACTGTCACTGGGAGCCGGAGCTGACTACAGACACACACCATGACCCAGCATCTCAGCACCTGCTGTTCCTGACTCCTGGGAACTCTGCTCAGCATCTCCAGGGGCACCGGCCAGAACATCCCGGCCTCAGTGAGATGAGATGGCAGAGATTAGCCCGAGGAGGAACACAGTGTCGTTGTTCGGGTCCTTCTTGCCTTAAAAGGCAGAGCCAAGGAAATGATGAGGCTCCCAGAACACAGGATCACGCCAGGATAACATTAGCCAGAAGAGGTGGATAGAAACCGATGGGACGGTTCTCTCACTGCCCGGAGCTCAGGCAGGCTAGAACCCAGACACCAGGCGGGGATTCAGGGCCAATGGATGGAGCATGGTGAGGGTTTACCTGGCCACACCAAGTTGCCGTTCCCTCCTTAGAAATATTTGATACTCCCTTAACATCAAAACCCTGTACTTGCAACATCAGACCCTCCTGGATTACGTCCCTCGCCATAAATGGTTTGGAATGAACAATGTGGAGATCAGATGATCTATGTACTTGGAATCAAGACTTGAACGTGAATTTAGCCTCAGCAGCCTCTCCTTTCTAACGAGTTGACGCATGTTTATGGGGATGTGTTCACTTAGAAGGCTTGCCTCACATGCCACACACCAAACCAAATTTTCCATGTGTTGGGAAAGAATCCAGATTTGAAGAAAGGACGCAGGATGGAATCGTGTAAGAAGCGACCTAAGTTCGTTCACGGTTCACTGTCAGTCAAAGAAAGAGGAAATTCCAACAGATCATAAGAACAGCACTGGATTTGTAAGTCAGGCTGTAAAGGGTGTTTTTTGTTTTAAAAATCTATTGCTTATGGTTTTAAAAAAGCCCTTTAGGATCTGTTCTGTTATTTTTAAAGAAAAACACCTGCTTTCTCGGCGTTTCTCATGCCCCACGCTCGCCACTTCTTCTATGGTCCAGCCCTTGCCCTCCCCCAGGAGGACGGGCACCTTTGAATCTTTCAGAAAATTGACTTTGAGGGAAGGAGGGAGGGCAGGAAGTGTGGCTATTGTTTTGCAGGCATGCCCTTAACCTTAAGAAGAATTTCAAACATGCGCAAAGCATTTCCTTTCTTTCCTTCTTTGTTGTTGAGCTATGATTGACAACGCAGCACTGTGGAAGAAGTTTAAGGCACGTGACCTGACTTACGTGTCTTGTGAAATAATATTACCACAATAGGTTTAGTTAATGTCCATCATCTCTTACAGATACCAAAAATAGAAAGAAAACTTTTTTCTTCATAATGAGCTCTTAGGATCTATTAATTCGGAAATCTACCCTATGGTGACATTAACTATCCTCATCCTATCCTACCTTACAACCCTGGGACTTATTTCTCTTATAACTGGAAGGTTGTAACTTTGTACCATCTTCCACCCACGCCCCACTCCCCCACCTCTGAAAACCACAAATCTGATCTCTTTTTTCGATGAGTTTGGTGGCTCCTGTTTTTCTTTAATTCCACCGTAAGTGAGATCATGCAGTGTTTTTTTGTCTCCAGGCATTTCCTTTTGACAGGTTATTAACAAGGCAGAAGACAGACCGGTCCTCTGAGAACATGCAAGGTGCATCTCTGCAAATTGATGAGATGTGCCTCCTGAGGTGCAAAATTAATGAAAAACATAAACAATTAGGGAAAGGCAATAAAAGTGAACGATGGTCAGGCCAGGCTCAAGCTACACATAGTTTTTCAGGGAAGGGGCTCCAATTTCTGTGCATTCCTGAAACATCAGACAGATTCACAGAGCTAAAGGAGAATGAGGAGGTCGCCATGTTCTGCTCCTTTCTTGCACATGAATCATCCCACTACTAAAATTGATTGAGGGTTGTACACACGCCTCTCACAGGCAGAGACAAACCTCAGGTTGGGCAACTGAAAGTCGTTTTGATAGGTGTCCCTGGCTTTGTGCATACATGCATGCTAAGTCACTTCAGGCATATCCAACTCTTCTGCGGCCCTACGGACTGCAGCCCTCCAGGCTCCACTGTCCATGGGATTCTCCAGGCAAGAATACTGGCATGGGTTGCCATGCCCTCCTCCAGGGGATCTTAGTGACCCAGGAATTGAGACTCCTTCTCCCACGTCTCCTACATTGGCAAGTTCGTCACCACTAGCCACCTGGGAAGCCCACTGGCTTTGCACTCTTGGCCAAATCAAATGCAAATTAGTTGATATTCTCTGTCTCTAGTAACAGTGTCACCTCTTCACTTTCAGCTTTCTAAACAACTACTCAGGTGCAAATATGTGACAAGGGGCGCTCTAGAGACCCAGGTCACCACCCACTGGGACGGCAACAATATCCACAAGATGCCAGAAGAAGCCTTTGTTGACGTGTCTAGTTCTCGTTGGTAGCACCTCAGCCCGGAGAAGGAAATGGCAACCCGCTCCAGTGCTCTTGCCTGGAGAATCCCAGGGACCGGGGAGCCTGGTGGGCTGCCGTCTGTGGGGTCACACAGAGTCGGACACGACTGAAGTGACTTAGCAGCAGCAGCAGCAGCACCTTAGCCCAGAGCTGGTTTGCAAGTGACAGATGGAAATGTCAAGGCGCGTGGGTTCTGCTGCCCTGCAAGCCCTCTGGCCCCGTCGTCAGGGCCCAGCTAGGTCCAGGCAGCCCGGTCCAGAAGCTTCCCAGAGGGAGCCCCTCGGCCATTAACCCTTGGGCACACTCCCTGGGCTGCTCATTTTAGCTCTGACTGTATGAGCCTCCCACTACCCGCTGTGTTTTCCCCAGGTGAAAGCATTCCCTTTGCAGCTGAAGTTAGCACTGGAAGGGTTCTCAGTGAGAGAAACGCTGGGTACATGCTGTCATTTCTCTCGTTTCTTCAGTTCCCCAGCTCTTTACAGGACACTCACCGTGTCCCACTCCAGGCATGGTTCCAGAAACATAAAACAGGGACGGTCCATGCTGTCACTGCATTTACATTCTATCAGGGAATACAGGCTGTTTTAGCAAGAATTGCAGTGAGCGTCGCAAAGCGTGGGTATGATGGGTGAGAGTGACAGGGAGACCTAACTCAAGGCCGGGTTCAGGAAGGCCCCCCTGGAGGAGGCGATAGGACCCCTGAGATCATTCGCAAGCCAGCCACGTGAGAGGAGGGTGGGGGTCAGGGAAGGGGAGCAAAGACCCGGAGAGACTGCTGGGAGGGTCAGGGGAGCGATTATATTCCAGGAGTGAAGGGGAGACATTGACAGCCTCTAGGCAGTATTCTTGCCTGGAGAATCCCATGGACAGAGGAGGCTAGCGGACGACAATCCACAGGGTCAACAAAGAGTCAGACACGACTGAAGTGCATGAAGCCCACAGGCATGCACAAGTGGGACACAGATATGATCAGATCTGCTTTGTTCCAAGGTCACTCTGTTGGCAGGAGGAGACAGAGGCTGAAGGTGAGAGTTGCTGCTGGAGATGACCTGGGTCAGGATGGTGGCCAGGAGGGGATGGAGCAGCAGGGAATCCCAGCAATTCCCTGGTGGCTCAGCTGGCAAAGAACCCGCCTGCAGTGCGGGAGACCTGGGTTCAGTCCCTCAGTCAGGAAGATCCCCTGGAGGAGGGCATAGGAACCCACTCCAGTATTCTTGCCTGGAGAATCCCATGGACAGGGGAGCCTGGTGGGTTGCAGTCCGTGGGGTCACAAAGAGTAGGATACAACTGAGGGACTAAGCACGGCATCAACCAGAGGTGTTCAGGAAGTGGACGCTAAGGGGAGGGGAGGAGAGAATTCTGTCCGGGTGATGGTCCCGGTGCCTGGAATCAAACAGCTGGGGCAAGGGGCAGGCTTAGAGGAAAAATGATCCTTCCTGCAGGCGTTCCATCAGGGACATTGAATGAGACACCACCGGGAAGATGCCCAGTGGGCAGGTGAATGCCTGGGTCAGATCAGCTGGAGGGCCAGCTGGAGGTGTGAAAGCCAGCAGCACGTGGAACCACATGAGTGAGTGAGACCGTCCGGGAGAGGGTGTGGACAGAGGACATCGAAGCCCCAGGCCACCCTCCTGATGGCCGTGAGGACCTAGGAGCTGGCTGGCCGAGCCGCTGCAGGGCCACTCCAATGGGCCACACACGGCAGGAGCTCTAGGAGCCCTGAATTGATTTTCACAAGACAAGATCACCTGCCTGCCTGTTGCCTGCCCGCAGCAGTGGTTCCGCCTGAGTTTGGGGCTTTACAGAAAGCTAGGTGGGGGGACGAGGTCACCGTGTAGCATTGCCACAGCGTTTTGCTTATTTATTGGGCTGCGTCGGGTCTTAGTTTCAGCATGCGGGACCTTCCTCGCTGCCCTCAGACTCTCTAGCTGCAGTGCGCAGGCTTAGTTGTTCCGCTGTGGCTTGTGGGATCTTAGTTCCCCAACCAGGGACCCAGCTCATGTCCCCTGCATTGCAAGGTGGATTCTTAACCACTTGCCCGTCAGGGAAGCCCCTCGCCTCCACACTTTTAACTCTGGATTGTCACAAAAACACTATTGGCAGTGGTTCATGAAGGTTTCAGTCCTTTCAAAACCACAGTACCTGCTTTCAACACCAAAGAATCAATGAATTGGACAAGAGCCCACAGATCCATAGAAATGGCCTGTATGTACATCCTTTTGGGCTTCCCAGATGGCTCAGTGGGTAAAGAATCTGCCTGCAATGCAGGTCACTTGGGTTCCATCCCTGGGTCAGAAAGATCCTTTGGAGAAGGAAATAGTAACCCACTCCAGTATTCTTGCCTAGAGAATCCCCACAGACAGAGAAGCCTGGTGGGCTACAGTCCATAGGGTCGCAAAGAGTCAGACATGGCTACAGCGACTGGGCACTCACACAAGCATCCATCCTTTACCAGTCAAAAAGATCCTACATTTCTCTGAACCCCACCCTCATATGTCTATATTGTTCTAATTATCAAACTCAAAACTTGGAAGTCTGATTTTACTAGAATCTTCAAGTAAGTTGAAATAGGATGCTTATGTTCAACTGTGCGAAGAGTCCTAGAATCACCTAAGCTTTCCTAAGCTTTGTAATCTTGCCAGAAAGCATCCTCAGGCTCATAGACTCTGCTTTTCCCCCTCCAAGACGAAGGCACTTAAGTTATAAATGTCAGTTTTTGTTTTATTTGAGAAGGAGGCGTTCTAAGAATTTTAAGCCAACTGTTAAAAATACATTCAAGGAGAGTTTATAATTTTATAGACGCAACACTCAGGAAGCAGAGAGAGAACTGACTTTTCTCTGCAACTGAAATTAACTCCTCTTAAGCTCCCTTTTTGTTTCCTTGAAGGAAAAAAGAAACCTTAAATTTGCCAGTTAAAAGGTAACAATCACTTCCCACTTTAAAGGTGGATAATTTGTATCTAAGCTGTCACTCGAGATGCTCCCCTCCTCCACTCTAGCAGGGCTGTATGTGCACTGGTTCATGATTGTGGACTCACTTCTGTCCATCACTTGATACAATGGTCTTTAAATTCATCCTGCACGAACCACTAAATGAACCGCCTGCGCCTTCTGGAACCAGTGACCGTGCCTAAGAAAATGGATTGTATTAACAAGCTTAAGCCAAGGGGGACCCCAAAATTCATGGGCTGTCGTGGTGGGGTACACCTAATAAAACTCTGAGCCCTTTTAGGAAGGGGGAATATGAGCCACAAATAGTCACGACAAATTCATGATTACCTTCCTGTCTCACTCCATCTTGTTTCTCCGATTAACTCACTCTCCCGCTCTCTACAGAAAATTTCAAATCTTCCCCCACCCACATCCTAGGAACTTCAAGACAGAACTCCCCGTATCACAAATTCATCAGGACCAACACCCAGAACAGTGAGGACAGAAGGGCCCCTTCACCTTCAGATCCCAGCTTTATCCATCTCTCAGAATCGGAAGTTCACTGATTACTTCTTCTTCCAACTTAAACCGAGCCCTACCCACTCAAAGCCTTTCCCATCAGTATTTGAATGCAGTCAGGTATCCCACGTCTTCAAGAAATTACTCAATTCCATGTCCCTGGCCAACAACTGCCTTCCCTCCTCGTCTCTGTGGTCGGACTCTTGACAAACTTTCCTAAACTCACTCACCCCACCTCCTCACTTCAAGGCCACTTCTCAACCCACTTCACTAACTCCTTTACGCATCAGCTGTCACTGCATTGACAGTGACCACCATGTCTGAAACCCAACATATAGTTTTCAGTTTGGGACAGTTTTTCTAGTCAGTTTTTTTGGCACTGTTCACCACCTACCCTTCTCGAAATGTTTCTCTCCTTGGCTTCTTCACCCTCCGCTCTTCTGCCTTTCTCTCTCTCTAACCATCCTCTCTCCTAACATCCTGGGCAAGCTCATCCTTCTCCACCTTCAGATGTTACACTGTCTCATCCTCAGTTTTTCTCATCTCATGTACCTCCCCAGTAGCTCAAACGGTAAAGAATCCGCCTGCAGTGCAGGAGACCTGGGTTCGATCCCTGGGTCAGGAAGATCCCCTGGAGAAGGGCATGGCAACCCACTCCAGTATTCTTGCCTGGAGAATCCCATGGACAGAGGAGCCTGGCGGGCTACAGTCCATGGGATGGCAAAGAGTCAGACACAACTGAAGTGACTCAGCACCCACGCATGGGCAAGATTCTGGTAGGGTGAGCACTGGCCACAGAGGAAGCACACAGGCTGCCTACAACCCAGGTGCAGTGCAACTAAGCCCTCTCCTCTCTGTTTACCCTTTTCTTCATCTGCAGGCACACACCTCCCCCTAAAGCGAGAATGGTTTTCTTGTTTTGTATTTGTTCGCTTCCCTTTGTTTTGTCAGAACCTAGGATCCCACCAGCTTCAGTTCCAGAGCACTGGATCATGTGCAAACTGTTAAGAAAGGATCTATGAATTTCATAAGATTCCCAAAAGGGTCCTTGACCTTAAAAATTAAAAACATTGCCTGGAAAATGCAGAATAATGGGGGACATGATCAGGAAGATCCCCTAGAGGAGGAAATGGCAACCCACTCCAGTATTGTTGCCTGGATAGAGGAGCCTGGTGGGCTACTATCCATGGGGTCACAAAGAGTTGGACACGACTGAGCCATTAACACTTTTCACTTTGAAGAGAAGAGTGACTTCAAATATTAGGCATCAAAGAGTATGTGGAAACATTCAGAGAATAATAAGGCATCAAGAAAACCCATAGGAAAATGAAGCATGATGTTTCCAGATCTTCCTCTGTAAGATCTTTATTACTTTTATAAAAAATCAACAAGCCACAAAACACCTGATGTAAGGGACAAATGCTGTTGATCAATGCTGCTAACTCTACAAGAAAGATCAGCTTTTATACTTGACCAAAGGGAGGAAGGGCCCTAAGAGGATTGCCCATGGTGTCCTTGGCAGAACTCTGTGTTAAGGCTTTCGTGTTGAAATTTCTTTTTTATTTTTTTATTTTGTTTATGTGGCTGCACTGGGTCTTGGCTGCGGCACACAGGATCTTTATTTCACCGTGAAGAATCTTTTCTTGCTCTACGTGAACTCTTGGTTGCAGCATGGGGGATCTAGTTCCTTGACCAAGGATGGAACCCAGGCCCCCTGCATGGAGAGTGGGATATCTTAGCCACTGGACCACAGGGAAGTCCCCACGTTGAAATTTCTTGTAGATGTCTTCGTATCTCTACTCTGGTTGTTGTCTCAGCTATGACAGATGAGGAGCAAGAGACGCTAAGTAGCCCATCCAGGCCACAAGGAGACTCTGGGCAACCCAGATGCCAGCCTGGGCCTGTCTGCCTCCAGCCCAGACTGTTGCCCCACTGTATCACTATGGAGACTATGGATTCTGTGACAATAAGAAATGAGCACATCCAGAGATTCCAAATTACTCTAGCATGAGGAAATCATCATGCAGCTTCCTGTCCTGAAATACATGCCCTCCGTAGGGTCAAAATGAGAAATAAGTGTCTGCATGTCTATGTTGGCTTATTTTACAAAAGAAAACAGGAGGTAAAGCAGAAAGTAATGAACATGGCTACATATAGGAAGTAGGTGGAAATAGGATATAAGAAGAGGTAGGAATGAGACCTTTCTGAATATATCATCTTATACTGACCTTATTTTTGAATGATTTAAGAGGTTTAAGATTTCTTTTAAGAAATGGATGACAAAAACAAATCCTAAAAGGAAACACAGTTAGAAACAAATAGAGATGTGGACGGACCTGCTGCTAAGTCACTTCAGTCGTGTCCGACTCTGTGCGACCCCATAGACGGCAGCCCACCAGGCTCCCCCGTCCCTGGGATTCTCCAGGCAAGAACACTGGAGTGGGTTGCCATTTCCTTCTCCATTGCATGAAAGTGAAACGTGAAAGTGAAGTCGCTCAGTCGTGTCCAACTCCTAGTGACCCCATGGACTGCAGCCTACCAGGGTCCTCATCCATGGGATTTTCTAGGCAAAAGTACTGGAGTGGGATGCCATTGCCTTCTCTGGTGGATGGACCTAGAGTGAAGTAAATCAGAAAGAGAAAAGCAAGTATCATATTTACGCATATATGTGGAATCTAGAAAAATGATACTGATGGACCTATTTGCAGGGCAGGAATAGAGACACATACAGAATGTACACATGGGCATATGGGAGAAGGGGAGGGTGGGATGAACTGGGAGATTAAGATGGACGTGTATACATAACTATGTATGTATATGTGTGGCTCAGTGGTAAAGAATCCATCTGCCAATGTAGGAGACCTAAGAGACTCAGGTTTAGTCCCTAAGTTGAGAAGATCCCCTGGACGAGGAAATGGCAGCCCACTCCAGTATCCTTGCCTGGAAAATTCCACAGACAGAGGAGCCTGGTGAACTACAGTCTATGGGCTCACTAAGAGTCAGACGTGGCTGAGCAACTGAGCATGCAATGCACAAATATGTGTAAACTAGACAGCTAGAGGGAAGCTGCTACATAACACAGGGAGCTCAGCACTGTGTTACATGAGATGGAGTGGGAGTAGGATGAAAGGGATGGGGGGATGGAAGGAGGGTGGAAGAGGGAGAGAGATGCAAGAGGGAAGGGACATTTGTGTACTTACAGCTGATTCACTTCATTGTACAGCATAGTTGGCTCAGACAGTAAAGAACCCGCCTGCCAATGCAGGAGATCCAAGTTCAATCCCTGCCTCGGGAAGATCCCTTGGAGAAGGAAATGGCAACCCACTCCAGTATTCTTGCCTAGAGAATCTCATGGACAGAGGACCCTGGCAGGCTACAGTCCATGGGGTCACAGAGTCTGACACCACTGAGCGACTTTCACTAACACAACACTGTAAAGCAAATATCAGTTCAGTTCAGTCGCTCAGTCGTGTCTGACTCTTTGAGACCCCATGGACTGCAGCACGCCAGGCCTCCCTGTCCATCACCAACTCCCACAGCTTACTCAAACTCATGTCCATTGAGTCAGTGATGCCATCCAACCATCTCATCCTCTGTCATCCCCTTCTCCTCCTGCCTTCAATCTTTCCCAGCATCAGAGTCTTTTCAAATGAGTCAGCTCTTCGAATCAGGTGGCCAAAGCATTGCAGCTTCAGCTTCAGCATCAGTCCTTCCAATGAATATTTAGGACTGATTTCCTTTAGGATGGACTGGTTGGATCTCCTTGCAATCCAAGGGACTCTCAAGAGTCTTTTCCAACACCACAGTTCAAAAGCATCAATTCTTCAGGACTCAGTTTTCTTTATAAAGCAACTATACTTCAATTTAAAAAAAGAATGTAGGGAAAAGAAATTTTTAACAGATAACATGGCCACATAGGAAAAAGGATGACTTCAATAAATTGGAACTCTGTACTTGGATTTTACTAGTGGGAATAGTTTAAAGTTAAAAAGAATTACGATTTTTAATTTCACCTCAGAGGTTTCAACAGTACAAAGAACACCTGTACTATTAACAAAAAATAGTTTATTCAGATATTGCTGCTGCTGCTGCTGCTAAGTCGCTTCAGTCATGTCCGACTCTGTGCAACTCCAGAGACAGCAGCCAACCAGGCTCCCCCGTCCGTGGGACTCTCCAGGCAAGAACACTGGAGTGGGTTGCCATTTCCTTCTCCGATGCATGAAAGTGAAACGTGAAAGTGAAGTCACTCAGTCATGTCCGACTCTTCGAGACCCCATGGACTGCAGCCCACCAGGCTCCTCCATCCATGGGATTTTCCAGGCAAGAGTACTGGAGTTGGGTGCCATCGCCTTCTCCATTATTCAGATAATAGGGGATATTGATAGTTTGTTACCATCTGTTTCCTTCCCAGAGAAATTCATGGGTTTTATAGAGTAAAAGGTAGAAATGTCAAGACTATCTTTGATTGGCGAGTGTTCTATTAGAGAATTTTTGGAAGTGGGGAAGCATTCTGATTGGCTTTCAAGTGCATTTGGCAGTCTTTGATTGGTTAACTCTCTACTGGTACATGCTGGGGCTTTCCCGCCAAGTCCCAGGGGTTTTTCTGTTTCAGCTGGAAGGATATCTGATCCTCGTGCTTTGAGGTCTGAGTCTTGTACACACAAATCCTCAGTAGACTTGTGTGTGTGTGCTCAGTCACTCAGTCATGTTCAACTCTTTGCAATACCATCGGGCTTCTCTGTCCATGGGATTTTCCAGGCAAGAATACTGGAGTGGATGTCATTTCCTCCTCCAGGGGATCTTTCTGATCCAGAGATCGAACCTGAATCTCCTGTGGCTCCTCTGTGGGCAGGCGGATTCTTTACCACTGCGCCACCTGGGAAGCCCCCTTACTGGTGTCATCATTCCTAAACTGCTTTGTGTGCTTATAGGAAAGAGCCAGTGATAAATGTGTAGACTGTCGGGAGCCCAGAACTGTGAGAGACACACACGGAATGGGAGAGGTTGAGGAAGAATTCTACAGTTTGTGATTTGAGGCTGTCTCATGATTTCTTTAAAAGAGAATCAAAGTTGCCTGATGTCTCCAAGCAACATTCTGGAGCTGGTAGCCAGTGCTCCAGACTCAGTAGAGAATAGACACTTGTGTGGAAGACAAGGCAAGGATGGACAGGCTTAGAAGAGCTGGTGGGGAAAAAATGGACGATATAGTGGGAAAGATAAATGGTAAGCAGGTATTTATTGGCAACTAAGTTACAACACCCAATGGCAACATCCTCTGGCCATGATGATTCAGCCACCCTCCATTTTATTTCATAAATTTAAGTATAAGGCACTTACGGGAGTTACAAGGGCTTCCCGGGTGGTGCTAGTGGTAAAAAACCCACCTGCCATTCAGGAGACACAAGAGAGGGAGGTTCGATCACTGGGTCGGGAAGATCCACTGGAACAGGAAATGGCAACTCACTTCAGTATTCTTGCCTGGAGAATCCCATGGACCAAGGAGCCTGGCATCCTACAGTCCATGGGGCGGCAGAGAATCAGACACCACTGAGCATGCTCGCATGCAGGAGGAGTTATAAACATCACAATGAACACATAATCCCTCTTTTAAAAAACAGATATAATACTGTGGCAGTTGAATATATAGGCTCTAGAGACTGACTCCATAAACTAGACTCTGGTTCCACTAATGAGCCACTGGTATTAGTCTGTGAGGGCTGCCATAACAAAATACTGCAGATTGAATGGCTTAACCAACAGAAACTTATTTTCTCACCATTCTGGAGGCTGGACGTTTAAAAGCGAGGCGCCAAGAGGGTTAGTTTCTGGTGGGGCCTCTTTCTCGGCTTGGGGACAGCCGCCCTCTGGCTGTGTCCTCATGTGGCCTCCTCTCTGAGCACAGGTGGAAAGAGACTAAAGCTCTCTGGTGTCGCTTCCTCCAAAAGGACACCATTTCTTTTGCATTAGATGACTCTGTTTAACTTTAATTCCCTCTCTAAAGTTCCTATTTCCAAACACAGTCACGTAAGAGGATTCGGGCTTCAGTACAGGAATTTCAGAGGCATACAGTTCAGTCCATAAAACTCTGTGACCCAGAAAATTATTTAACTTCTCTTTGTCTTAGTTCGCTTCTATGTAAAACAGATATCGTAGCACCACCCACCTAAGAGGGCTGTTGTAAGGTGTTATTGGTTGACGAATGTAAAGCATTTGGTGCCTGGCAGACAATAAACAGGCTTCTCCAATGGCTCAGCCGGTAAAGAACCTGCCTGCAATGCAGGAGACACATAAAACATGGGTTCAGTTCTTGGGTCGGGAAGATCCCCCGGAGGAGAGCGTGGCAACCCACTCCAGTATTCTTGCCTGAGGAGCCCATGAACAGAGGAGCCTGGCGGGCTACAGTCCATACGGTCGGAAAGAGTCACACATTACTAAGGAGCTACACACATGGACACATACAATAAACACTCAGTAAATAATGTATATTACTTAATTCAATACTTGATTTATGAATTTATCAGCTACTTTGGTGAAAGCAGATTGGGGGCGGGAGGAGAAAGGGACGACGGAGGATGAGATGGCTGGATGGCATCACCGATTCGATGGACATGGGTTTGGGTGAACTCCGGGAGTTGGTGATGGACAGGGAGGCCTGGCGTGCTGCAATTCATGGGGTCGCAAAGAGCTGGACACGACTGAGCGACTGAACTGAACTGAACTTGGTGAAGGCAGGATTAGGAGTACACATGTAGAATGTCTTTTTTTAGACACTTTTTTTTTAAGTACATTTCAATATCTTTTTGTGTAGCTAGAGATGAACTTTACTGGCCAGTCAGTTACTTCAGTAACAGAAAAAGCACAACTGTTTACTGAAGGTATTTTTAACCTGAACATAAGGCAGGACTTGTTATTTAAATGATCAGCAATTGGCTGAGCCTCCTGAACTAAAACCACTGTTATGGCAAGATTATTCTGCTTCTTTTTGACACTGGACTCGGTAAATCACCAACATCCTTCTCCACACGAAGACCTATAAACATTAGTGCAGAACACTTTATCACTGCACTAATTCAGTGCAGGTTTATTAGAATGAGAACCAAGAGTCAAGGAAAACATTGCATCATATAGCCTGGTATTTGAAATAAAAAGGCAAAATGTCAGCAGTTAATTCTCTGTTTCTGAGCATTGGCAATTTAGATTTATTTTACAGAATTCCAAAGTGGTGAAGATGGTTCATATCCATCTTATTTCATCTTATTTCATTGGAATCACATTCTCCAGGCCTTTGTGCTGCATTTTTTATCTACTAAGAGAATACTTCTGGCTTTTTTCAGGGGTCTCTCTTGAGGATGGTTTTCATCGTATTGCTATTCTGCACGAAACGTCTCTTGTCATTATTTGTCACCATGAGTCTAAAAATAGGACTGTGTTAAATCTCCATCTTGCAGGGCCTTACCCGTGTTGGCTCAGGGCTTAACAGATCCCTCAGCTGGGCCTCAGCTTGGTTTCCTGGCTTTCAGGCTTTCTGTTCAACACCACCACCAAGCCTTGCCTCCTTCACCACTCCTTACTCTAACACCGTCTTATTCAAGGAAGGTAACACCACCAAAAGAGATGAGCTGTTTGTATTTGCTTCCAAGTGAGTTAAACTCTTGGAGGATTAACCAGAAATTGGCTCAGACAGTAAAGAATCTGCCTGCAATGCAGGAGACCCATGTTCAATCTCTGGGTCAGAAAGATTCCCTGGAGAAGGAATTGGCAACCCACTCCAGTATTCTTACCTGGAGAATCCCATGGACAGAGAAGCCTGGAGGGCTGCAGTCCATGGGGTTGCAAAGAGTCAGACATGACTGAGCAACTAACACACAGCAGAGAAGTTCTCAGTAGAGAAATTAAGTGCAATGATTTTTTTAAAGCACAAACACACACACACATACACACACACACAGCCCTACCCCTTTGGGCTTTGGGGAAATAACTTAGACCCAACAAGCTTTGGCAGAAATCAAGCAGCCTTCTCAAGCACAAAGTCAAAAAGGCTTGCCTGGCCCAAGAACACGCTGAGAGGCCCTTTCTCCTCTGACCCCGCTGGCCTCCATGCTGTCTTGTAATGTCAGTGTCCAGCTGTTTCTCTTGAGATGGCGAGGCCAGATTCCCCAGGGATGGGATGTGAGTGATCTCCTCTCCTCAGTCTCCTCACCTGTAGAACAAGAGTACGTGACAGCACCTGCTCACAGCACTGGTATGAGGATTAAGTGAAACAGACACGGTAAAGGCCTTAGAAAGCCCCAGCTCAGAGCAACTACTTAGAAGTGTGCCATGAAGGTGACAGTGACATGATAATGCAGAATAAGAAACAGAGACTGTCATTCAGAGCACAAGTCTTCCAACCGCATCCCCGTCTCCGACTTCATCTCACCCTCCTCTGAGTTGACGCTCAGCAGTGGCATCTCCCAGGCTTATTTGCACAGAAAGCAGTCAAGGAGGCTGAGTAGGCGGCATTCTACTCTACAGAGACCTAATTTCTGACTCACTGTCAAGGAAACAAAAATGCATGAAAAGTTAGTTGAAAGGTGGCAAACACAATCACGCACTTCCGTTTAACTCCACCAGCTAGACCATGGAGCCAAGGAGACAGGGATGGAGGTTAGACCCCAGCGGTACCAAACCTCCCTCCCCACCCCCACCAGACATTCCAAATCGGATCCAGTAGGATCCAATCAGATGTTGGTCTTGATGAGTCCTTGGGCTTTAGGCCAGGGTCTTCACTTCTGAAAGTGCCAGTCAGAATATCTGAGGCTGAACTGCTCCAGGAATGAAAGATGGACTGTTCATCCCTTGAGGCTAGGAATGCAGTACTTAGCACATGGGCTGCACTTAATAAATATCACCCGAAAAAATAGTGGTTAGCAGTTCTGAGAACAGAATAGCTTCAAGAAAATCATTATAGCCATTTTGAGCCAACAGATGCTCGAAAACATTTAAATGACAATCCAGCTCTTTGGGACCCCATGGACTGTACACTGCATGGAATTCTCCAGGCCAGAACACTGGAGTGGGTAGCTGTTCCCTTCTCCAGGGGATCTTTCCAACCCAGGGATTAAACCCAGGTCTCCTGCATTGCAGGCGGATTCTTTACAATCTGAGCCACCAGGGAAGCCCAAGGATACTGGAGTGGGTATACTATCCCTTCTCCAGTAGATCTTCCTGACCCAGGAATTGAACCAGGGTCTCTTGCTTTGCAGGCAGATTCTTCACCAGCTGAGCTACAGGGAAACCCATAAATGGTAGTACAAAGCAGAATTATATAGATTAGATTATGTCACAATTCTTTCCTACTGTTTCCAATTCTTTACATAAAAAGAGTAAGTTCATATAAACAACAGGGACCTACTCTATAGCACAGGGACCTGTTCAGTATCTTGTAATAAACCACATTGGAGAATACTTTGGAAAGAATATATACACATATAACTTAATCACTTTGCTGTATACCTGAAACTAACACATTGTAAATCAACTATTCTTCAAGGGAAAAAAAGGAAAAAAAAAAAAAACAGTTTTGAAAACACAGAACAAGAAGGGCCCTTGCACAAAAGATAAGCGGGCTAATACTACAAAAAAAATGGAATTACTGATTGAACCCAGGTCTCCCGCATTGCAGGCAGACGCTTTACCGTCTGAGCCACCAGGGAAGCCCTTTTTAAAATATAGTACTTAATAAGTACAAAATAATGTATGTCACATATTATGTTACAAAGTATTGCTGGTTCAGTCACTTGATCATGTCCAACTCTTTGTGACCCCATGAACCGCAGCACGCCAGGCCTCCCTGTCCATCACCAACTCCCAGAGCTTACTCAAACTCATGTCCATTGAGTCGGTGATGCCATCCAACCATCTCATCCTCTGTCATCCCCTTCTCCTCCCGCCTTCAATCTTTCCCAGCATCAGGATCTTTTCAAATGAGTCAGTTCTTTGCATCAGGTGACCAAAGTATTGGAGCTTCAGCTTTAGCATCTGTCCTTCCGATGAATATTCAGGCTTGGTTTTCTTTAGGATTGACTGGCTTGATCTCCTTGCAGTCCAAGGGACTCTCAAGAGTCTTCTCCAACACCACAGTTCAAAAGCATCAACTCTTCCGTGCTCAGCTTTCTTTATGGTCCAACTCTCACATCCACACATGACCACTGGAAAAACCACAGCTTTGATTATACGGACCTTTGTTGGCAAAGTAATGTCTCTGTTTTTTAATATGCTGTCTAGGTTTGTCATAGTTTTTCTTCCAAAGAGTAAACATCTTTTAATTTCATGGCTGCAGTCACCATGCGCTGTGATATTAGAGCCCAAGAAAATAAAATCTGTCACTGTTTCCATTATTTCCCCTTCTATTTGCCATGAAGTGATGGGACTGGATGCCATGATCTTAGTTTTCTGAATGTTGACTTTTAAACCCTTATCAGCCCCCTAGTGGTAACATTCCAGAGTCTGCAAGTGACTGGTTTTGTATTTTGTTCAGAAGTCTTGGCTGTAAGCAATGGGAAGGAAAGGCTGAACTGACTCCATCTTCACCAAGCCCAGAAATCCCATCCCTTACTTTTTATTGAACTTACTTTGGATAAAATTTAAATGTTTGTAATTTTCTGGTATCTAGTTCACATTGTAGCTGAGAGTCCTTCCCAGATAATCTGATATAACACAGGAAGCAAAAATTTCCCACTTTCTTTTCTAAGGACCACAAGCCATCTTTTAATTTAATGATACATGTCAGACATTTCTAATCAACATTTCTCTAGAGTTCCTTAGGTCCATCCTCTTCACTTAACAACAGGTATCTGAGAGGACTGTCCTACAGTGAAAGACTTGCTAAATGGTATGGAGATAAAAAAAAAGATAAAGAAACCTCGAGGCATTCACAATCCAACAAGGGCACCAGATGACAAAGAAACCAGAAGCTTAGCCTGAGTTGCAGAAGCTGTGAGAAGGCTGGGATGTGATGTCACTGTGCTGTCTGTCCTGCTAGCCCTGGGTTCCCAGTCCTAATTCAAGAGGGGTCAGTCCCAGTGAAAGTGAAAAAGTCGCTCAGCCATGTCCGACTCTTTGCGACCCCATGGACTATACAGTCCATGGAATTCTCCAGGCCAGAATACAGGAGTGTGTAGCCTTTTCCCTTCTCCAGGGGATCTTCCCAACCCAGGGATCAAACCAAGGTCTGCGGCATTGCAGGCAGATTCTTTACCAGCTGAGCTATGAGGGAAGCCCATCAGTCCCAGAGGAGGTAGAAAAGGAGATAATAAATCAGCTCTGATAAGACAAGCAAGATGCTGCTGAAGAAAAGGCATTCAAGATAAAGCAAACAGCACAAATACAAGCATAAGAATTAGAAATGCAAACAGCAAGACAGCCCAGAGTAAAGGCTGTGCCCCCCAACTTGGAGATCAGATTTTTCAGGTTTTGCTCATTTCGACAAAAGAAGTATCTCGTTTTCCACAGATTATTTCGCTGGCTTAAGAAACCTACCTCAGGATAATGTAATGATCTTTCTGATACGAAAAACAAACACAACTGCGTATACACTGAATCTTCTTTTTTTCTGGATTCAAGAAAGTCTCCTCTTATTTTATTGTTTCTATGTACGTATAGATTTGTTGCTGTTAGTCGTGTCTGACTCTTTTGTGACCCCATGGACTGTACCCGCCAGGCTCCTCTGTCCATGGCTTTTCCCAGGCAAGAATACTGAGGTAGATTGTCATGCTCTCCTCCAGGGGATCTGCCCGACCCAGGGATCAAACCCACTTGGGGTTTCTTGCTTGGCAGGCAGATCCTTCCCCACTGAGCCGTCTGGGAAGCCCACATATACAGATACACGGTATCTAAACAATGACCTGCGTGGTGCATATACATTCATCATTCCTGTTTTCCTTTATCAGTGTTGCCAATGTTTGTATGCTTTTCATATTTCATCTTCCTTATTGAAGAAATAAAATTCTGCCTCCTCTGCTCACACTCATTCCAAAGCCTAAAACAAAATCCATGAAAAATTGTTCTCAGGGTCAGTCACACTTCACTGAGTTAAGGGACGCTGGAAATCACAAGGGCTCCATTGTCACACACTGATGCAATGTTGGCAGCTCCATCTTAGTCGGTTTTATTTGGTTATTTTTTCAACAACAGTAAAAATCACATTTTTTCTAAGAATGGACTGGGACCAATGTCAATATGTAAGACAGGGATCTTTCTGAAGGAAATGAAAATTCACGGCTTACACTAGAAATACTTTTTAATACTGTTAGACAAATACATTCATATTCTTTTTTTGTCTCTTCTACAATGAATTAGGACACCAAAAGATGGATAAAACTTGGAAAAGCATCCATGAGCATTTGTTTAAATCTCACTTAGTCATTTTTTTAAATTGGAGGAGATTTGCTTTACACTGTTGTGTTAGTTTCTGCTGTACAACGTGAATCAGCTCTATGCTCACATGTATCCCCTCCTTCTTGAGCCGCCCTCCCACCCGCCCCCATCCCACCCTCCAGGCCATCGCAGAGCACAGAGCTGAGCCCCCTGTGCCAGACAGCAGCTTCCCACTAGCTATCTAGTCTACACACAGTAAAAGCTGGTTTAAAACTCAACATTCAGAAAACTAAGGTCATGGCATCTGGTCCCATCACTTCATGGCAAGTAGATGGGGAAAAAAATGGAAACAGTGACAGATTTTATTTTCTTGGGCTCCAAAATCACTGTGAATAGTGACTGCATCCTTGAAATTAAAAGAGGTTTGCTCCTTGGAAGAAAAGCTGTAACAAACCAAGAAAGAGTATTAAAAAGCACAGACAACACTTTGCTGACAAAGCAAAGGTCCATATTGTCAAAGCTATGGTTTTTCCAATAATCATGTACAGATGTGAGAGCTGGACCATAAAGAAGGCTGAACACTGAAGAATTGATGCTTTTGAACTGTGGTGTTGGAGAAGACTCTTCAGAGTCTCTTGGACTGCAAGGAGATCAAGCCAGTCCATCCAAAAGGAAACCAAGCCTGAATATTTATTGGAAGGACTGATGCTGAAGCTCCAACACTTTGGCCACCTGATTCAAAGAACCGACTCATTAGAAAAAACTTTGATGCTGGAAAAGAGTGAAGGCAGGAGGAGAAGGGGATGACAGAGGATGAGATGGTTGGATGGCATCACCAATTCAATAGACATGAGTTTGAGCAAATTCTGGGAGATAATGAAGGACAGGGAGGCCTTTGCGTGCTGCAGTCCATGGGGTTGCAAGGAGTCAGACGTGACTCAGTGACTGAACAACAACAAAATCTTATTAAAGTGGTGCTATGAAAATGTATTTGACTATCCCACTGAAATTCAATACGCACATTCATTTGTTAGGGCTGACATCACAACGCACTACAGACTGGGAGGCTTAAACACCAGAAATTCATTGTCTCATAATTCTGGAGGTGAGGCGCTCAAGATGAAGGCGCTGGCAAGGTTGGCTGCTCTCTGCTCAGCCTGTGAACAGAGGTGGCCATCTTCTCCCTGTGTCTTCAAATAGTCTTTCCTCTGTCCTTGTCCGCATAACTAATCTCTTCTCGTAATGACACCAGTCACAGAGAATTAGGACACCCCCGCATGGCTTCATTTTAATTTAATTACCTCTTTGAAGACCCTATCTTTAAATGCAGTCACAATCTGAGGTTCTGGGGGGTTGGAACAACATATGTATTTGGGGAAAGGGGAGTACAAAATTTAGCCACTGGTTGTTTTCAACAAATGACCCAAGGAAAAAGGCTATTTTCATTGGGCAAGATCTGTGCCTGGTCAAAAAAGAGACATGTTTTGTGAATGGGGCTTTCTAGAGAACTGC
This sequence comes from Bos javanicus, assembly GCF_032452875.1. Lineage (NCBI taxonomy): Eukaryota > Metazoa > Chordata > Mammalia > Artiodactyla > Bovidae > Bos > Bos javanicus. Next base: position 149,699,608 of record NC_083868.1, on the reverse strand, counting down.
TGCTGCTGCTGTTGCTGCTGCTGCTGCTGCTAAGTCACTTCAGTCGAGTCCGACTCTGTGCGACCCCATAGACGGCAGCCCACCAGGCTCCTCCATCCCTGGGATTCTCCAGGCAAGAACACTGGAGTGGGTTGCCATTTCCTTCTCCAAGGGAACTGCTAGAAACTTCGCATAATGACAGTTCTGAACATGAGACTTTGAAAGAGCTCCAATTCCATTCCCACCCCTCCAGGAGTTGCTCACTGCTCTTTTGCACCACAATTGCCGGCTACTGGGTTTGTTGTTTGTGCGTTTTTTTTTTATTGTTGTCCGTGCTGGGTCTTCACTGATGGCCGGGCTTTTTCTCTAGTTGGAGCAGGCAGGGCCACTCTCTGGGTGCCGTGCATGGACTTCTCATTGTGGTGGCCTCTTTGCTTGCAGACCATGGGCTCTGGAATGCACAGACTTCAGCAGTGGTGGCTCACATGCTTAGTTGCCCCTCAGAAGTGGGGTCCTCCCGGACCAGGGGCCAAACCTATGTTTCCTGCATTGGCAGGTCAATTCTTTACCACTGAGCCCCCAGGGGAAGCCCAAGCTATTGCTTTTTAAGGCTAACATAAGCTGAGCAGGGGGACGTTGAAACTTTGCCAAGCTCAGGGTTCTTACTGAGATTCCGCCATTTTTCTTGAACAAACACTCCTGGAGTTTATTTACAGAGTTTTAAAGAATTTGTCTTGTCACTTTCTCCCAATGTTCTCGTTACCTTCATGGAGGAGAGGGTTTTCAGAAGTCCCTTCCCCATCACTGCCGAGGACATCCTCTTGGCTGCTTCCTGCGTTGTTTCTTCACACCTGTATCTCAAGTTTCTGATTCTCTCTTCAACCAATTTCAGTCAGATGTGAAACTGATTGATTTTAATATAAATTTAACATATAGAGTTTAATTTTAATCGTTGTATTTTTAATTTCTAGTTCCATTTGGCTATTTTCAGTTCAGTTCAGTTGCTCAGTCGTGTCCAACTCTTTGTGACCCGTGAATCGCAGCACGCCAGGCTTCCCTGTCCATCACCAACTCCCGGAGTCCACCCAAACCCATGTCCACTGAGTCACTGATGCCATCCAACCATCTCATCCTCTGTCATCCCCTTCTCCTCCTGCCCTCAATCTTTCCCAGCATCAGGGTCTTTCCCAATGAGTCAGCTCTTTGCATCAGGTGGCCAAAGTATTGGAGCTTCAGCTTCAACATCAGTCCTTCCAATGAACACCCAAGACCCATCTCCTTTAGGATGGACTGGTTGGATCTCCTTGAAGTCCAAGGGACTCTCAAGAGGCTTCTCCAACACCACAGTTCAAAAGCATCAATTCTTCGGCACTCAGCTTTATTTATGGTCCAACTTTCACATCCAAACATGACTACTGGAAAAACCATAGCCTTGACTAGACAGACCTTTGTTGACAAAGTAACGTCTCTGCTTTTTAATATGCTGTCTAGGTTGGTTATAACTTTCCTTCCAAGGAGTAAGCGTCTTTTAATTTCATGGCTGCAGTCACCATCTGCAGTGATTTTGGAGCCCAGAAAAATAAAGTCTGACACTGTTTCCACTGTTTCCCCATCTATTTCCCATGAAGTGATGGGACCAGATGCCATGATCTTAGTTTTCTGAATGCTGAGCTTTAAGCCAACTTTTTCACTCTCCTCTTTCACTTTCATCAAGAGGCTCTTTAGTTCTTCTTCACTTTCTGCCATAAGGGTGGTGTCATCTGCATATCTGAGGTTATTGATATTTCTCCCGGCAATCTTGATTCCAGCTTGTGCTTCCTCCAGCCCAGCATTTCTCATGATGTACTCTGCATATTAGTTAAATAAGCAGGGTGACAATATACAGCCTTGATGTACTCCTTTTCCTATTTGGAACCAGTCTGTATGTAAATTTGGCTATTTACATAACCAGAAATGAAAATCTGGGTGGATATTATTTTATGTGCCTGTCTCTGTTTTCTAGTCATGTTAAAATAAACATATGCTTCTTTTATGGGAAAAAAGTTATAGTTGTTTTATCATTTTTCCTTTTGACTTCCTGTCTGCGCCTCACTTTGAGCCCGTATAACCCTGCCATCACCTGCCTTCCCCCAAGACTCCCAAACACAGCGAAAGACTTGCTAACTCCAAAGAGAAACATTCTTTGAAAAATGAAAACAAGATGCTGTTGTTCTTTGCTTTGCAATGCCTAGTAGCCTTGTAAACTTGTTTTAGAGGCATAGGGGGTGAGGGGACCAAATCATTGGCGAGTCAGGAAAACATCAAAGAAGGATAGCATTCAGTTTGGAGGGTCAGAGGAAGAGTCTGCGGGCTCAGACTCTGCCAGCTGCAGCAGGTCAGTCCTTTAGTCCCTGCCTCCTTAAGTCCCGATTCTTAGGATCTTTTTCTTCTTTTAGCCATGAGAAGTCAATGCACTGCTGTGGGAATATTTTGTAGATCTAAACCCTTCTGTGTAAAACCTGTGTCCTATTCTCCTTACCCCAACTGCATCCAGCATAAAGCAATTGCTTAATGCATGTTATTAACTGTCCTGATGGACAATATATGAGTGACTGGTTGCTCCCCTGGATGAATGAACACGAGGAGGCAGTAGGAATACCGTGAGTCCTACAGAGCTTCACCCTTACGGTCTCTTTATTCCATTTTTTAAATGTTTAGCTATATTTTTATAGAATTACATGATATAATATGTATGAAGTATATAACCTACTTCATATGATATGTAATGAGGGCCTCCCCGGTGGCTCAGTGGTCAAGAATCCGCCTGCAATGCAAGAGACACAAGTTCGCTCCCTAGGTCAGGAAGATCCCCTGGAGGAGGGCATGGCAACCCACCCCAGTATTCTTGTCTGGGAAATCCCAGGGACAGAGGAGCCTGGCGGGCTACAGTCCATGGCATCACAAAGAGTCAGACTCTGCTTAAGTGACTGAGCGGGCTGCACACATAATATGTGATATGCTGTTGTTGCTCGTTGTTCAGTCCCTCAGCCATGCCTGATGCTTTGCGACCCCATAAACTGCAGCTCGCCAGGCTTCCCTGTCCTTCACTGTCTCCTGGAGTTTGCTCAAACTCATGTCCACTGAATATGTAATATACTTTATATAGAGATGAATATATTAATATTTTCTTCTATCTGAAATCTCTTTTTTTTCTTCTGACTTTAAAAGAAAATAAAAGTTTTCATGGGCCCCTAAAAACAGGATGGGCTTTTAGCACTGAGCTTACTGAGCTAAAGGGAAAATCGGACCTGAAGGGATGGCTGAATGAATGCTTCCGGTTCCTGAGAAGTTTCATAAGAGAATTCTTTGACCTCGTGGGGGCAGAAAAATGCACCAATGACATTCCCCTATCTCACCCCAAGCCTGTTGCCTGGTTTTCTCTCCTTAAGGTAACAGGTGGGATTTCCCTTGTTCTGCCTTTTCACATGTAAAAGGAAGTGACTCCAGACTCCTGGGCTGCCAGTAGCTCACACGGCATTTTTGTGCAAATTAGAAAAAGTTTTCTTGTCTATAAGCAGGAAGGGCGGTGAGGTGGGGAGCGACTTTGTTATGTTATTGCATGAGCTGAAAGACACCTCCACCAGTCCTAGGGAAAGTGCAGACTCGGATGGGTTTCCTTTCCAGCCTTATTTGGGGAACCACTGTCATGGCCTACGTGTCAGGGATGTAGGCCTCCAGCTTAAGGGCATGTAAGTGTAGTTCATATGTCAACTTTCTTTAAGTCTGTGGCTAGAGCACTCAAATCCCAGTGGGACTCAGGCAAAGCCTCTGAAAGCAATGTCAGATCGCAGTCATGACCTCAGATGAATTTGGAGCAAAACATGGACGAGGTGCAGCCACATGAGTATGCCCCGTGTGCGTGAGCAGCCACATGAGTGTGCCCCGTGTGCGTGTGACCTCGCAGGCAAGCACTGCCTGCTGTGCGCCAGGACTCCCACCTTGCTCCCTGGGACTCTGCAGGAGAGCACATGCATATAGAAACAACTAGACGTCTGTGACAGGAAACACATCTCCTTAGCTGTGGCACTGTTACCGAGTCCAAGCTTGAACTGCTCAACAGGCCAGTAAATCGAGAGAGGAGTTGTCTTTGTTTGGAAAGCCAGCAAACCAAGAAGATGATGGACTAGTGTCCCAAAGAACCATCTTACCTGACTTAGGATTCAGGCTCCTTTTATATTAAAAGGGGAGGGTGTATGGTTGTCATTGTTCAGTTGCTCAGTTATGTCTGACTCCTTGGGACCCCATGGACTACAGCAGGGAACCCCAGCTTCCCTGTCTTATACTACCTCCTGGAGTTTGCTCAGACTCATGTCCATTGAGCCAATAATGCCATCCAACCATCTCATCCTTTGTCACCCCTTTCTCCTCCTGCCTTCAATCCTTCCCAGGAACAGGGTCTTTTCCAATGAATCGGCTCTTTGCATCAGGTGGCCAAAGTATTGGAGCTTCAGCTTCAGCGTCTGTCCTTCCAATGAATATTAAGGACTGATTTCCTTTAGGGTGGACTGATTGGATCTCCTTGCAGACCAAGGGACTCTCAAGAGTCTTCTCCAGTACCACAGTTCGAAAACATCAAACTTCTCAGAGCGGGAATCCTTTCTTCTTGCCGCTGTCCACATAGGTCAGGTCATGACCTTCCTGTAAACTCCAGCAGGACAAATGTTAGTCTCTGCTCTGCAACTTTTTATCTCTATACCAATAGGACAATGTTATGCCTTCAAAGATCAGAAGTTTGAAAATGGGGTCTCCTGTATATTTCAGGCTATCGGCAACATTTGTAAGTTGCAGCAAAAACAACAGAGTGCAAAGGTTAAAGGAAGCAGATAAAATATGGAGTCAGATCTGTTCCTCCCTGTTACAACAGCCTATGCAGGTCACAGTCTCAACACTACACGCAGCAGTACTGCCCAGCTCCCTGAGCCCCCTGGTCAGTGGGAAGCCTGCACACACACACACACACACACACACACACACACACACTCACACACACACACACTCACACACACTCACACACACACACACACACACTAATGCTTCTATTCTCTCTGCAGGGATGACGTGCCAAGCTCGAAGCTCCTACATCACCAGTGAGATCCTCTGGGGGTACCGATTCACACCTGTCCTGACGCTGGAGGATGGGTTCTACGAAGTCGACTACAACAGCTTCCACGAGACCTACGAGACCAGCACCCCATCTCTCAGTGCCAAAGAGCTGGCCGAGTTAGCCAGCAGGGCCGAGCTGCCCCTGAGCTGGTCTGTCTCCAGCAAACTCAACCAACACGCAGAACTGGAGACTGAGGAGGAGGAAAAGAACCCTGAGGAGCAGACAGAGAGGAATGGTGACGTGGCAAACCTAGAGAATGAATCCAAAGTTTAGTCCCCGGGCCCGGGGCTGCCCTTTCTCCTCTCCAACCCCCACGCCCCACCCCCCGCAACCTTTCCTTGTCTCTCATTCTCTTTCTTTTCTGTCTCTTACTCTGTTCTTTCCTTATATTTAAGTTTGGCATTACCAGGAAACAAATCTTCAAGGTGTAAAATATCTACCTGCCCTCTCAGTTAATTCAGATTGACGAGGTAGCTTGCAGATTGGGTTAAGGTGATATATGCCCTCATTTGTGGCCCCAGCCTGGTCTCCTCCCGGGATAGGGCACATCTGACTAGAGATTTACGCTACTCCCCTGCATGTGTTGTAAAATAGCAGATCACTCAAAAGAGTGCATCAAAGAGTTTCCCTGGGATATGACGAGGAAGGTCTCTGGTGCCTATTCATTCATGCAGTGAGACATGGAGTCGAGCCCTCCGTTTTACACATCTCAATAAATTTCATCCACGGGGCGAGGTGCTTGCCCTCTGTGGGCGTTGCAGTTATAGGACCCAGGTGAGGTGAAGACAAAGCACTGTACATATATATGCCTTATGTAATTATTTTCTTTTGCAGTTAGTAATAAAACCCAGCATGTACAAAAGTACTGTAGAACACAACTTCTAAATACTGTACATAGATGTAAAATCAATGTAGGTTTAGATATATAACTTTAGAAATAAGATTAAAAAAAATGATCCCCAAAGTACAGTAGGCATTTCTGTTCTGATGTCTCTGTTTTCTGGATTTCTTTGATCCCATCGACCGCTGGCCCGTTAGTGCATGGCCTTCGTTCTGTGTCCCAGACTGGCAGCCGTTTGGGTACCTCACTGACCCCTTTCGTTGACTCTAATAAGCCATAGGTCTGGGGGAAGTTTGGAGGTCCAGTAGATGGCAAAACTCATCACCAATATGCTGATATACTGTGAAATGTTTACAAAACTGAGGTCTCTTTTTTAAGACTACAAGGACCTCACTGATTAGCTTGGGGCAGAATTTCAGGAGGAGAACATGCTCTGGCATGCCACCAATGATGTGCTTTTTTTTTGTTTCTTGTGTGTGTGTGGGTTTTTTTTCCTTCTTTCTTTTGGGGGGTGGGGTGGAGGGGTAGGGGTGACTACTCTTCGAAGCCTGTGAGATCTTCATTCCCTGACCAGGGATTGTACCTGGGGCCCTGCAAGGGGAGGGGTGCCAAGGCCCAACCATGGGACCACCAGGGAATTCCCATCAGTGATGTGTTGATGCTTTTCCAGTGAGTTTCGCCCTTTGTAGAACCGTAGTTTGAGAACCTTTTCTTCTACAAAACCACTGACTCTCCTACTGTTTCCACTCTATAAACACAGTTTAAAGATGAGACATGGTAAGTTTGTAAAAGATGGTTTGGGTCTAAAGTCATGAAATTCACGATGGCATGCAGTGGGCAAAGTATATTACAATCACTGCTCTCACACACCTTGACTCCATCTGACACCCTTCCTGTACCTAGGGGCTTAGCCGTCAGAATTCCTTGCATTGGTATTTATGATGATGATGATGATGACATTACCAGAGCTCAGTATTCAATGATTAGATCAACAATCTTAGTGATGGTCTAATAAAGAATCGCTCTAGAGTATGCCACAGGTTAGAGACTATAAATTCAAAGTGTCTCCCAGTCAAAGAAAATGACCAAAAAAATGACAGTCTTAATTCGTTTTAATCTGCAAAGGTAAATGAAAAAAGAAAGAAAGAAGAAAGGAGAGAAGGAGGGAAGGAAGGAACAATATTTTGTACTGAAAATCTAATTTTCAAAAATGAAAAATATTTCAAATGAAAAAATAAGAGAAAGAAGAGAATCTTAGACAAAACCTCAAGGGCAGGTGGAGATTTTGCACTGAAACAGATCTTTCGTGTTAATTTTGCATTTATAACCTGTGTGTTCCCTAACACAACCATCCATCACAGATATTCATTGACTGGATCCAAGTTCATTTTCAGCTCCTACAGCTGTGCTCAGTTTGAGGCTTTGCACCGTGGAGGTTGCAGAGCTCAAACTAGCTGCCCCTTCCTGTTGCCCTTGCCTTCCCTAACCAGATAGCACAGGCCTTCACTGTAGTTTGGGGACCTCGTGTACTAAAAAGCATGTCCCAGAGATAAGGAAAGTAACTCCTAAGTTTGACATGGCGGGGGAGGGAGGGTGTCTCTCTTCTCCCACTTCTGACACCTTTTATCAAGACAGTTACGTCTTGGCTCTGATCATATGGAAAACAAAACTGTTGGCCGTAGCTCTTGCCTCTTTGCCAACATTTCACTTTTTGCATTGACTATGTGTTAGTTTTTTTCATTCCACACACTCCAAAAAGGAGGTTGTAGTTGAGGAGGAGGGAGCCCTGTGTGTTTCTTGCCAGGCTGTAGGGAGGCACTGTGGCCTTACCTCACTGTAGCCTTAGAAAGGGCACTCTTGCCTTGGGGACGCTAACCCTGCAGCACCAGGAGTTGCAGGGAAAGGCATGGTAGCACAAAGCAAGATCAGCTGGGGCTGCAAGAAGTCTGCTAACGTAGCTCCTGGAGACTCAGCGGGCCTTTCCAAATGCTTTACTAAGACTTGAAGGACAAAACACAGACTTGTCTGGTTGGGGTGGGGCCCCTTGCGCACAACTGAGCAAAGAGCCTTAGCAACTCTTTGGGCAGACACAGTGTCAGTTCTGTGTCTGTGACAGGACACCCATGTGTGAGGCCTTTCCCCTTTTCTCACTGTCTTTGGTGTCAATGTGGTTGGAGATGGAACACGAACCAAATCTCGTTTTTGTAATGTGAGCCTCTGAATCTTTAAATGATGATGCTCCAGAAGAACCTTTTATTAGAATGTCCTTATCAAACATGTCTATTTTTCTACAATTGTTGCTAACACAGTTTAACAGTGTATTTTGTGTCAACTGTTAAGATTTGGAACTGAAAGAAGCTCATTAAGACTGAATTTTCTAAGTAGCAAGTATTGAAAGGTGTTTTTCATTGACAGTCCAGCAAAGCTGACTACAGTTTCTACCCATTCTCTTCCACCATATCCAGTCTCCGATCACTCAGTCCCTTGTTTATTTTCATAGGAAATCCAGCATTATTGAAATAAATAAGCCTATTTTAATCCTTCAATATTCATAATGAATGAGGATCACTCTCAACATGATATTTTGATCTGTCCGGCAGCATATTTGAGTCCCTTTCCCATAAAAGCATGGCTGTATCATTAGCCAGATAAGAATTTTAGACTAAAGGGTTACAACTTGCCACAGCTGACCCCAATCTGGAGAAAAGACAGACTCAGCTGGAAGCATGACCTCCCCAAGGGCTGCTGAGACCCTCAGATTCTCGTTGCCACCCACCCCAACATGCTTTCCAACTAGAAGATCACCTGTTTATGTCAGCTTTATGTAACGAATAAAATCATTTATATTTCTAGATGTCCCATGGGCAGACTATACTCTTTTGGATTAACACCCTTGCGATCCCTGTAAGGTCAGGTCATTGCTTTTCAATCTCTTCAAAATATGGCCTTCTGGCCTGGTTTGGTCCAATACATAGACACTCTAGGTCCGCGGGAAGGAAATGTCTCTTTCCCCACCCCCTTCTTCCATCCAACCCTCTCTTTTGCTGTTTCCCTCATTCTCCAGTTCTAGTTCCATCGATTTAGGTTAGTATCTTATGTTCCTGAATATTAATTCCAGCCACTGTATCTAAAAAGTTCAGCCTATTTCTAAAGCACAATTTTCTCTTGCCGGTTTAACCAAACGAAGGCTCTAAAATGTCTATTTCTCATGATACTCTATAATTTTAAAATTATTTATGACTTTATTTAAAAGCCTAAGTTTTGAAGTTTCCAAGCAACATTCCTGTTTTTCTCTCCCTAAGTTTTCTTACTTTTCTCTCCCTTTGCTTTTGTACTTAGGTTGAAGTCACTATCTTTGGGATATTCAGAAAGTGTTTATGAATGTGGGTGCCAGTGGACAAAAGCTCCATTCAATAACTATTTGAACTCACCGAAAGAATGTGAAATTATTTGACTTTGGTTAGCTAAGTGATTCAAGATAAAAAATAAAATAAAATATAGTCGTTTCCAAAAGAGCTTGCCAAGCTAGTCTGACTAGTTTTCAGTCTTGCCGTGACTCGGGTGATGCTCTGATTCAAAAGAGTCCTAAGGGCAGTTGAAAGTTAAATGTTTACACAGATGGTGAGCTTTGTCTATCATTTCTTGTCAGTGGATGGCTATGAAGTAAAAAAATATAAACAGTAGATACCTAATAAATGTTTCACTGATATTGCATTACAACAGAGTCAATTAATAACATCTTGTTTCTAGATTTTATGGCCAACCTGTATTTATGCAAATGTCATCCTTTAATTCAAAATGGAGTAAAATGCACCTCAGAGAGCTTCTGGATGTAGTGTCATCTAGAAGTCAAAACTTGGTCAGGCTACTATTTGATTTTGACAAAATGCAGTCTGGACGATAATAACAAAACAGCAGTACCCCCTACACTGTGTAGTGTTTGGGGCATTCACGGCACTTTCATGAATTATCTCATTTAATTCTCATCTACCATGAGAGCTTGAATATTATAATTTACACTTTACGAATGGAAAACTAGGGTTTGGGCAAGCTGAGTAATATCCTTGAGGCCGCAAGTCCAGTTAATTACAGATCCTGGTCTCAAATCCACGTGCAAAATAAAAGAAAGCGAAGGATATTTAGCGACATGTAAAAATTACATCAAATTCAAATTTATGTATCCATAAATAAAGTTTTCTAGGAACACAGGCACACCCATTTGCTTATGTGTTGCTATGACCCCTTTCACAATACACAGCAGAGTTGAGTTAATTAGCCAGAGGGCCCATAGCCAGAAGACTAAAGTATCTACTATCTGACCCTTTACAGGAGAAGCTTGCCAATCCCAGCACTGTCCTATTAAATACTATTAGTACCATTAAATACTATTGCATATTGTACTGTACTGTTCAAAGATTCCTGGGCAACGTAGAATAATGATGATCTTTTCCAGGGTAAATCTATTTCCAGTATTGTGCATAGGTTTATTTGAGGAAAAATAACTTATTTTTTAATGAGAGAGAACTGCTTCACAGTTGTCTGTTTCTTTGAGCTGAGTCTCAAAGAAAAACTGTTTCCTTATTATAACCATTTCCCCAAGGGTGGTAAATAGAGTAAATAGTGAGGCAAGATTCAGTGGCAACTTCAGAAAGTGATATGGTAAAACTACTATATTAAAAATTAAAACTAATGAGTGATTTTTTTTATCAGAATTCCCAGTTATTCCTTCACTGAGCTATTGCTTCACTGATATTCACAGGAGTTTAAATACAGAAATGGTTGGGTCCCAAGTCTCTGTGGAGTGGGATGGCCTGGATTTGCAGTGGTTGCCACATGTCCAAACAAATTCCCCTCCCTACCTGCCTTCCCTCTCATGCCTTCTTGGAACAGAACTAACTAGACTACTGAGCTGTCTCTCCATCTTTCCCTGCCAGGTTCTTCTAGCCCACAGTTGATCAATATGATAAGAACCCTGAGCCACCACTCCTGTTTAGTTGCACATGTTCTGGCTCCCTCTAGCTACTCAGCTAAAAGGTTAACATTCGAATAAAAACAAACAGGTCCTTTGGAAAAATGCTCAGGAAGAAACAGAGGTGTAGTAAAAGAATTGGTGTGTTGTTTGCTGCCTTCTGAATCTGAAGTACAAGATAAAGACTGGTAACTACAGAAATATTGGATCGAAGAAATTCAGACATTGGGGTTTTGAGATAAATCAATATTAAATGACACTCTTTAGTATCACCAGACTGAACTCACTTGCATTCTAAGGGAACATTTTCAAAGCCAGACATAAGTCAGCCAAGCCAGGTTTTTCTCCCATTTAGTTCTACTGAAAAAATACATCAAGTTCTCTTACAAGTGCTTTCCTGGAAGTTAGGTGGGAAAGAAAAATTTTTGTAATAAATTATTGTGATATTGCATTGCTGACAGGTAAATGATGGAAACTGGGATGGATTTGGTCCTGTGTTTGAAACTAGGTGATGGGATCTGCAATCATGCAAAAAGCTTGCAATCTTACAGTTGTGTGGAACAGCATAATAACTAAGGAGGAGAGAAAATATCTCAAAGTTCAGCACCATAAAACTTAAGTAAATGTTAAAAGGAGTCAAACTTTTACTTGGCCCCATTACCTTGGTGAAAGAAAGCTTCATGCAGCCACCTCATTCAAATAGAAGAGGGATGGGGGAAGGAGGAAAAAATACTTTAACACTCACAAGAATAGCTCACTGAAGTAGCAACATGACTAAGTGATTGAGATTTATCACCAGTGAAAATGGTACTTAAAAATTATTCTTAGACACCACACCCCTAGACATCCATTTTAACGTGTTCTGTGGTCAGTTAGAGAATTGTGACCACATAGGCAACAGAGCTTGATTTCAGAGAACTAAATTGTTTCTGCTCCAAAAGTATAATCGACCATTTCAAGATTAAGGCTACCCACCCCCTGTATTAACACCAATCATGAATGCTGTGATATCAACCAGTCAATCTTTATAAGAACATGAAGGGCTGTTTCTCTCAGGCAGTGTAAATATCTGCTACCAACAGGCACTAGTAAAATAAGCACCTAATGCATCATCATACCTAAAGTTCTAATAGAAAACATAAAATATCCAACCAGAGGAACAAGACATCCCAGGAGCCTAAGATGGAATCTTGGGTTACTAAAACCCCAGTCCAAACTGAACGCCTTATGGAGTACATCAACGCTGGGTCTATCACAGCTAAACACAGCTAGCAGAACTGGATCAGCTGGAGGGCAGAGATCTGGGTTCCCAACAGCTATGAGATTAGAACCTCTAGGTGTTTAACCGGGCAGCTTAGAGAAAGAGTTGGAATACTGTTCACAGATTCCATCATAGCAAGTATCTTTCTGGCATCATCTCTCAGCCTGGCTGACTTGGGGGACACATATGAACCACACCTTCCCTTGCCCCTTGGCCTTGGGTAGTGCAGAAGCCTTAGTCATATTCACCACCTCTGTGGGTGAGTCCTTCCCTCCAGTCCTGGTTTCTGCCCATCTAACTGATGACAACTCCCCCAGAAGCGTCTGCTGGGAACACTGCATCTTTTGAGCTTGACTTGGCCAGCACTCTTGACCCCACAGAGCACCCAAGTGGCTCAGAGATGATAACCCTTCCTAGAAGAACTGAAATAAGACCTTCTGAGTCCCCTGTGCACTGGGATGCCCCTAACATAAGTAACTCAAAATTAAGCAGTAGGCAACTGCTTAATTAAGCAGTAGGCAACCACTCCGGTACTCTTGCCTGGCAAATCTCATGGACAAAGGAGCCTGGTAGGCTGCAGTCCATGGGGTTGCTAGGAGTCAGACACGACTGAGCGACTTCACTTTCACTTTTCACTTTCGTGCATTGGAGAAGGAAATGGCAACCCACTCCAGTGTTCTTGCCTGGAGAATCCCAGGGACGGGGGAGCCTGGTGGGCTGCTGTCTATCGGGTCGCACAGAGTCGGACACGACTGAAGCGACTTAGCAGCAGCAGCAACACATAAAAAAGAAAGCGTAAAGTCCCAGAGAGTTCTCATTTCCGTGTTGATTACCTCACTGCTTTATTTTGCTTTTTACCTAATTCTTCAGCCTCTAGAAATTGTCTCGTTTTGGTATCCCAGGGCCTAGAGTACATACTTGATTGCCTCATCCAGCAATTTCAGCCATCTCCCAAGATGATCTGACCTGTCCCCGCTTTTTAAGTGAGGAGTCTTGATGTGTTCAAATCCACCCCACAACCAAAAAAAAAATATGCCAGCCAGGTCAAAAAATTTTGCATCTGTTTCCCTTCCTCTGGAAGAGCCACCAAATGTGACAGCAAAGTCAAGGATCTTCTTTTTATTTGCAAGGAACACATCTGGATTGCCACACTTGGAGACCCAACTTAAGCTGTCCCCCAGGTGCCCACAGAGTTTTTACATCACTGCAAATGGTCATCCAAGCACTCTACCCAGCTCCTCTTTCTGAATTTCCTTCCTCAGCAACCTCCAAAAGCCAGATTTCCTAGCACCTTCCTCTGAGTATTCATTCCATTCTTGAGCAGCAACTGAGAACCCATTGTGTGACTGCTAAGTCTCTTCCGTCGTGTCAGACTCTGAGACCCCACGGACTGTAGCCCATCAGGCTCCACTGTCCTCGGGGTTCTCCAGGCAAGAATACTGGAGTGGGTTGCCATGTCCTCCTCCAGGGGATATTCCTGAGCCAGGGATTGAACCCACATCTCTCACTTACATCTCCTGCTTTGGCAGTCGGGTTCTTTACCGCTGGTGCCACGTGGGAAGCCCATTACTGGGGTTAATCCTATCTCTTACTTCATTGTCTACCACCAGTTTTAATTGAACACGTAATATATTCATGGTCGGATTACCTGAGACCAAAACGTAGAATATTTTGCTCATACCCCGTAGACATGAGACATTGAGGGCTCAAGTGTGATGCTTGGGCATTTTGACATCAGCCCATAACTGAATGGAACATCAGTGAAGTCTTGTGCCCAAGAGAAAGCTGGACTTTTCCAGGGCAATTTTCTTGTCCTTGTGACGGGGCTGGCCAGCTTGCCAAAGATAGTTACAAATATCCATTCAGCCCGATGATTCTTCATCTAAAACAAGAGCCATGCAGGAACAACGGTGAGCTCACACGCATGCAGGTTTCTGACATGGTGACTCAGACACCTGCCTGTGAACAGTGGTCTTTCCTCTGCCGCTGTCTGCACAGACTGTGCCCTGGGGAAAAACCTGGCCCCCATGTGGTGCCTGGTTACCCAGATCATTCATGGCTGCTGCCATGGCTGGTCCGCAGCCTACCAGCATGGACCGCTCCACGGAGTCTTTGATGAGAAGTGGCAGAGGCCCCAGAAAGCTGAGGCTCCCCAGGAGTGCTCCTCCTGGAGATAGCCTTGGGGGAACTGAAGATACAAGGGGCAGTGCCCAGGCAAATGGGTATTTATTCAGCATGCCGGGTGTGACGTATTCCTATCTCACATTCCTATGATGGCACACACTTAGGAGGCCAAAAGGCTCCTTAAAAACTTATTCTTCAAGCCATCATCCCCATGTGCACGCTCTTGCAGTCGAATCACATTTGCCTTTAAAAAGATCCCAAAACCAAAACTAAATTCACATTTTCTGATATATGTCCAAAGAGCCTCCATCTTATTAATCTCTACATAAAAGATAAAGTTTGGTCCAAAACAAGTAGTCAAATAGTGCTTCAATAATAAACTCAAGGACAAACAAAAGAGATTTTTAAATTCTACTTACAAGTTTTTTTAGAAAACCTAATTTCCAATCGGAAGGGTTCGTTTTTGCCCCCAGGATGCAAAGTCCTCTCAACATCGTTTCTCCTTGAACTTGCCATTGTCCATGTGGCTTTGAACCTGAGAAAAACTCCTTTCAGTTCAGTTCAGTCGCTCAGTCGTGTCTGACTCTTTGAGACCCCATGGACCACAGCACTCCAGGCCTCCCTGTCCATCACCAACTCCCAGACTTTACTCAAACTCACGTCCGTTAAGTCGGTGATGCCATCCAACCATCTCATCCTCTGTCGTCCCCTTCTCCTCCTGCCTTCAATCTTTCCCAGCATCAGGGTCTTTTCAAATGAGTCAATTCTTCCCATCAGGGGGCCAAAGTACTGGAATTTCAGCTTCCACATCAGTCTTTCCAATGAACATTCAGGACTGATTTCCTTTAGGATGGACTGGTGGGATCTCCTTGCAATCCAAGGGACTCTCAAGCATCTTCTCCAAAACTCCTTTACATCGGCATGAAAGGTGAAGTGGAATTTAGCTCTGAAAATTTTAGAGTTCAGTTCAGTCAGTCTCGGTGACTCCTACTGGAATAAACTATGCTAACCAGAAACATCTCTATAGCAATCTCACTGGACACTGACCTCAGGGAAACTTTGGAGGCGGTGATGCTCAAAACGAGAACTTGCTTTTAGAGGGAAGGTCTTAATGTTCAAATCTCTAAGTCATGCCCACACTCTGCAAGTCAGACCAGACCAGATCCCAGAGTCTGTACTTCACTTGGTCATCTGGCCACATTCAAATGGGGTGCTAGGGGAAAAGTGAGAATTTATCACGACCCGAGCAGTTTGACTTCCATCTTACTTTCTAACACGATTACAACAGGCACCAGCAAGATGTGTGGCCTCTTCTGTGCTTCCTGTTTGTATCTTCATGTGATTTTTCTTTTTCCTTTTCTAAAAGAAAAAAGATTGTGCTAAACATTACACAATGCGGTGGGAGTTTTCAGTCTTTCATAACTAACACATCAGCTGACAAATGCAACACCGCCTTCCCCGCATACATACGTACATGTACACAAATATACAAGCACTTAAACACACACACACACACACACACATCCTTCCCAATCAGTTATGAGCTGGTCCACATAAGTGAATTTTCAGAAATCCAAAGCCACTTCTCCCCTGCCCCTCTCACCACCACTGTGGTATTCTTTCTGAAATATACCATACATTGCCCTGAACTCACAGGCAGTGGGTCAGGAAGCAGCCTTTTATTTCACTAGTACATAGGAAACCTGGATTCAGTCTGAGGAAGAGTAGGATTCAGGCCCTGGTTCCATCCCCAGAAGGGCCAGATGGTCTGGACTAAATCAATGAACTGCTCTGAAACTGTTTTCTCATCTTTTTTCCAAATCAACAAACTTTATCGTCTTACTTAGAGTAACTTTAGGTCCACAGCAAAACTGAGCGAAAAATACAGAGACTTCCTGTATATCCCTGTCCCCACAGTATACAACCTCCCCCATTATCAACATCCCCCAGCAGTGGTGACATTTGCTACAACTGATGAGCCTATGTTGATTTATCATCATGACCAAAAGTCCAGTCGTCTACATTAAGTTTCAGTCTTGGCGTTGAACACCGTTTGAGTTTTCAGAAATGTGTGGCATATAATGAACTGAATCCACCATGGTAGCATCGTACAGAATAGCTCCACTGCCCTAAAAACCTGTGGTCTGCCTTTTAATCTCTCCTTCCTTCTAAACCGTGGTAACCACTAGTCTTTTTACTGTCTCCTCAGTTTTGCCTTTTCCACAATGACATATAGTTGGAATCATACAGTACATAGCCTTTACAGATTAGCTTCTTTCATTTAGCAATACACATTTAAGTTCCTCCACATCTTTTCATGGCTTGGTAGCTCATTTCTTTTTAGGGCTGAATAATCCCACATTGTCCCGATGAACTACAATTTATTTACCTATTTACATCCCGAAGGACGTCTTCATGGCTTCCAAGTTTTGACAATGATGAATAAAGCTGCTATAAATATCTGTGTGCAGGTTTTTTATGTAGACATCGGTTTTGGGGTTTTTTTTTTCCATTTGGTTAAATACCAAGGAACATGAAGGCTGGATCATATGATAAAGCTATGTTTAGCTTTGGAAGAAACTGCCAAGCTGTCTTCGAAAGCAGCTGGACCACTTTGCATTCCCACCGACCACAAATGACAATTCCTCCTGCTCCACATTCTTGCCAGCGTTTGGAGTTGTCAGCGTTTTAGATGTTGGCCATTTTAACAGGGACACGCTGATGTCTCGTTGTTTCCATCTGCGTTTCCCTGATGATATATGATATGGAGCATCTTCTTGTATGTTTATTTGCCACTGTACTTCTTCTTTGATGAGGTGTCTGTTCAGGTAATTGCCCACTTTTTAAAAGCTTTTATTGGAATATAGTTGATTTACAATGCTGTGTTAGTTTCTGTTGCATGGCAAAGTGAATCAACCATACGTATACATAGACCCACTTTTTTTAGATCCTTTTCCATGTAGGTCATTACAGAGTATTGAGCAGAGCTCCCTGTGCTGTCCAGTAGGTCCTTAGTCATCGATTTTTTATATGTTGGTGGTGGTTTAATCACTCAGTCATATTCGACTCTCTGCGAACCCAAGCACTATAGTCTGCCAGACTCCTCTGTCCATGGAATTTCCTAGGCAAGAATATTAGAGTGGGTTGCCATTTCCTTCTCCAGGGGATCTTCCTGACCCAGGAATCCAACCCAGGTCTCCTGGATTGCAAGTAGTCTCCTGACTGCCTGAGTGA
Organism: Bos javanicus; assembly: GCF_032452875.1. Taxonomy (NCBI): domain Eukaryota; kingdom Metazoa; phylum Chordata; class Mammalia; order Artiodactyla; family Bovidae; genus Bos; species Bos javanicus. The sequence goes on along the minus strand of NC_083868.1, from coordinate 149,682,057 downwards.
GGAGAACTGACTTTACTGACTGAGCCACTATTTTGAACACAGTAATAATGTACATACGCCAATTTCAACCTCCCGATTTATCCATTTCTCCCCTCTCCTTCATAACCATAAGATGGGTTTTTGCTCTATTTCTGTTTTGTAAATAAGTTCATCTGTACCAGTCTTTTAGATTCCACATATATAAGCATTATTATATGATATTTGCTTTTCTCTGACTTACTTCAGTCAGGGTACCAGTCTCTGGGTTCATCCATGTTGCTGAAAATGGCATTATTTCATTCTTTTCATGGCTGAGAAATATTCCATTGTATATACGTATCACATCTTCTTTATCCATTCCTGTCAGTGGACACTTAAGTGGCTTCCACGTTTTGGTTGTTGTAAATAGTGTTCTAACAAACACCGAGGTGAGTGTATCTTTTCGAATTACAGTTTTCTCTGGTTGTATGCCCAAGAGTAGGATCACTGGATCATATGGCAACTCTATTTTTAGTTTTTTAAGGAACCTCCATACTGTTCTCCAAAAGGGTGGTATCAATTTACATTTTCAAGAGTGCAAAAGGGTTCCCTTTTCTCCACACCCTCTCCAGCATTTATCGTGTGTAGATTTTTTTGATGATGGCCGTTCTGACCAGAATCGTGTTGATTCGCGTGTCTCTGACAATTAGTGACGTTGAGCATTTTTACATGTGCTTTTTGACCATCTGCATGCCTTCTTTGGGGAAATGTCTATTTAGATTTTCTGCTTATTTTTATTGAGTTGTCTGATTTTTTGTTATTGAGCCAGATGAGCCATTTGTATATTTTGGAGATTAATCCCTTGTCAGTCGCTTCATTTGCAAATATTTTCTCCCATTCTGTGGGTTGTCTTTTCACTTTGCTTACGGTTTCCTTTGCTGTGCAAAAGCTTTTCGGTTTGAGTCCCATTTGTTTATTTCTGTTTTTATTTCCATTACTCCAGGAGGCGGATCAAAAGATCTTGCTTCAGTTTATCTCAAAGAGTATTCTGCCTACGTTTTCCTCTAAGAGTTTTAAATTATCCAGACTCACATTTAGGTTTTTAATCCATTTTGAGTTTATTTTTGTGTGTGGTGTTAGAGAGTGTCTAATTTTATTCTTTTACGTGAAGGTGTCCAATTTTCCCAGCACCTCTTATTGAGGAAACTTTTTGCCCTTGTATATTCTTGCCTTCTTTGTCATGTTGCTGCTGCTGCTGCTGTTGCTGCTAAGTCGCTTCAGTCATGTCCAACTCTGTGCGACCCCATAGCCGGCAGCCCACCAGGCCCCGCTGTCCCTGGGATTCTCCAGGCAAGAACTGGAGTGGGTTGCCATGTCCTTCTCCAATGCATGCATGCATGCTAAGTCGCTGCAGTCATGTCTGACTCTGTGCGACCCTATGGACAGCAGCCCTCCAGGCTCCTCTGTCCACAGGATTCTCTAGGCAAGAATACTGGAGTGGGTTGTCATAGATCAGTAGAACATAAGTGTGTGTGTTTAATCTCTTTGCCCATTTTTTAATCAGATTACTTCTTTATTGTTGAGTTTTAAGAGTTCTTTGTACATTTTGGATAATAGCGCTTTATCAAATGGGTCTTTTGCAAACATTTTCTCCCAGTCTGTGATTTGTCTTCTTACTCTGTTGACAGTGTTTTTGCAGAGCAGAAACTTTTAATTTTAATGAAGACCAGCTTATCAATTTTTCCTTCATGAAATATGCCTTTGGTGTTGTATTTTAAAAGTCATTGCCATACCCAAGGTCATGTAAGTTTTCTCATATGTTCTCTGGTAGAAGTTTTATAGCTTTGCATTTTGTATCTAAATCTATGATCCGTTTTGAGTGAATTTTGTGAAACATGTAAGGCTTGTGTTTAGATGCATTGTTTTTGAAATATGAATGTACAGTTTTATTCCAGCACCTTTATTGAAATAATTGTCTCCGTTCCACTGTATTGCCTTCACTCCTTTGTCAAAGATGAGTTGACTGTATTTATGTGGGTCTATTTCTGGGCTCTCTAGTCTGTTCCACTGATCCAGTTGTCTGTTCTTTCACCAGTGCCACACTGTCTTAATTACTGTAGCTTTATAATAAGCCTTGAGACGGGGTAGTGTCAGTCCTCCAAGTTCAATTTTCTCCTTTAATATTAGGTTGGCTACTCTGGATCTTTTGTTTCTCTGTACAAACTGTAGAATCAGTCTGTCAATTTCCACAAAACAACTTGCTGGGATTTTGACTAGAATTGCATTGAATCTATCATTCACTTTAGGGAGAACTGACATCTTGACGATATTGACTCTTCCTATTCATAAACATGCACTATGTCTCCATTTATTTCTTTCATCTTTATATCTTTCATCAGAGTTTTGTAGTTTTCCCCGTGTGTATTTTGTTAGATTTAAACCTAAGTGTTTTATTTGGGAGAGTCTTCATGTAAACAATGGTGTGCTTTTTATTTCAAATTCTGCTTGTTCATTGCTGCCATACAGGTTTTGTATATTAACCCTGTATCCTGCAACCTTGCTATAATGGCTTATTAGTTGCAAAAAAAAAAATTTTGGTTGATTCTTTCAGATTTTCTGTATAGAAAACTACGTCTTCTGAAAAGAGAAATTTATTTTTTCCTTCTCAATTCCTCTAAGCACTTCTTTGAAGGCATCACACAAGTTTTGATAAGTTATAATTCCATTTTCATTTAGTCCAAAATATGTTTTAACTCTCTTGAGATTCCTATTTACCTGTATGTTATTTAGATTATGTTGTTGCATTTCCAAGTACGTTGAGATTTTCCACCTATCTTTCTGTTATTGATTTCTAGTTTAATTTCATTGCGGTCTAAAACAGACATTGCACGACTTCTGCTCTTTCAAGTCTGTTAAGGTGTGTGTTACAGCCCAGAATGTGGTTTATCTTGGTGAGTGTTTCAGTTGAGATTGAGGAGGAAATGTGTCTGCTCTTAGTCTCATCTTGTTCAGCAAGCCTTTGAATCCCACATTTTTCGCTTCTGTGACTCTGAGTTCTGGTCTGCATCACCATCAGATCTGGTGTACTCCATCCTTACACTAACTAAGCCCAAGATGATTTAGATTTAAGTCTTAGACGCTTTTAAGAGTGTCACTGATTCCTTTGCAGGTGGCAGTGAAATTTCATTACCATCCATGCTTGTCACCAGCACACCCTCACCAACTACATTCTTCTCTCTTTTACTTCCTATAGCAAATAGACAAGCTATAAGTGTGAGTTGGGTGCCTTCTAGACAACTGTTCACTTCAGTTCAGTTCAGTCGCTCAGTCGTGTCTGACTGTTTGCAGTATTACTAAATAAGCACTATACTCTCCTCTACAGTAAAAAAAAAAAAAATGCCCTAAGGAAATATAGTGTCTTTGATAGAAAATAAGTGCATGCCCACATCTTGCATGTTCATCCATGAACAGCTTGAGCAGCCCCAGCAGGTTATTGACAACTTCCTTTTAACCTGAATGCTGCTCTACCTTCCCTGAAGCAGGCATCCAGGACCCCAGGCTAGCCAAAAAAAAAAAAAAATTGATACTAAACAACACAGAACATAATTAAGGCGGCAAAAAGCTTAAACCATAATACCATTTTCATTCAACTGCTTTATTTCAACCATATCACCCTCTTCCTCTCTTATTTGAAAGATAATTCATGATATTTGCCTTTTCTAACAAAATAGCACAATAATAAGGCCAAAAACATTACTATGGCCCTGTAAAATGTGAGGTGGTTCTGTGAGCCACTTCATAAGATAGAAAACTATTCTGGAAAAGTCAATAGATCAAAAGTGCTCAGCAGTGCCTAAACTTTAATAATCTTTTTAATCTGAACCTGTGAGATTGAGGAGAAGTCTTAATCTGGTTTGAGCGTTCATGTTTGTTGACATCCATGTTTCTATGGACCTGGAAGTTCTCATTCCACCACCACATAGAACTGTCAGGAACTAATGTACAAAACAAAGCCCAGGTGCTCCTGGGACCAAGTCATCAAGGTAAGGTGTCACCGGGCTGCACGTGGGTGTTCCAGGTACGGCGTTTCGATTTCTGTTCCTAGAAAACGCTGTTTTCTAAACAGAGATTCAATTCTGTTCCCAGAAAGTCTTTAAAACTTGAGTTTTTGATAAATCTCACCTACAGAGAAATAAAATGTTTCGTTTTCAAGGTGCATGAAGTTCACCAATGCTGGGAGCAGGCATACACTTGTATTTCCATTCTCAGGGATGTAAGTCACTGACGAGATAAAGAAAAAACTCCACTCAGAATATTCTGGAAGTGGATGCCCCATAGTTAATTGTCCTAAACCTACATGTGCTGGACTGAGTATTGGCCATGAATGGTTGCAGTGCAGTGGGTGATGTCCTAGGCAAGTTACCCTGGAGACTCTAAGAAATGGTGACTTCCTCTGCCCTCAATAAGCCTACAACCAACCTCATGGCTACCAGCTCTCTACATGTGACAACACGTGCTGAGTGCATCAAGCCACACAGAAGCCCAGTGAGCAAATAGTGACTCGCACTTTACAAATGAAGATATTAAGGCATAGAGGGAAATTAACATACTCTAGCCTTCAGAATAAGACAACCTAATATAGAGGGTATACCAACTGTTCTGAAATTTAAAGAAAGCAGGTCAGCTTCCATGTAAGTCTTCGGGAATGGTTTCCTGGGAAAGGAAGAGACGGGACATTCATCCTGATATTCCTCGAGACTAAATGGGATTCGGAATATAGAGATCCAGGAGGGAGGGCTTTCCTTGAAGTTTGAGGAGTCAGCATGAGAGAGGGTCCAAAGCTAGGCAAACACGAAGCAAGACTGGGAGATGGGAGCCAGGTCAGCCTAGACACAGAGAGAGAACTTATTGTAGGATTTGATAAAATATGCATTTTGAAAACTGGTGCTAAATTGTAGAAGACTTAGGATTCCAGGTTAAGGAACACAGACCACAGAAAGAATAGCACAGTAGCATTTATTAGTAAATCCACCATTGTGCATAAAAGGCTCTCAAGGCTTTAGGATTGAGTTGTTTTTTTTAAGAATGACTTTTACTGGGGAAAAAAAAAAAAGGCAAAATGTCCTTGACCACACTGTCAAGCGAGTTGAAATGATTCAGTAAATCTGTGGAAAACAATAAATCATTGGTAGAATTTCAATAGCATTTAGTAGTAATCTACATGTCCAGCAAAATCATGAAACAGGAGTAACTACAAAAGAGATTTATAGATACTAAAAATACAATGCAAAAAATGAAGTTTTCCTTGAGCAAAACCAATGATCCTTTAGTGATGAACCGGAAAAAAAAAAAAAAAGAAAATGCATTTTTCCAAAACCCTACAAGTCTTCTGACTTTTGCTCCGAATAAGTAACTAGATCAGCTTCTGAAGTCAATATCGCCAACCTTTGCACCACAGTGTTTGGGAAGGAAAGCCAGGTAGGGCACAAGCACTGGTTTGGCTCCTGACCACCTCTCAGTCCTTTTGTAACTCAACTCCAAGTACGTCTGCGCACGGACACCAAGGCGAAAGCATGCGGCGCGCGAAAGCACAAGTTATGTATTGAGAAATCACTACAATGCCAAATTTTTTTAGAATAAAAAAATATATATCTTTAACAACTCTCTGTGTTAGGGTAACTGTTTACATATTGAGGTATTCCTCCTTTTTTTTGACTGGAACAATAAAAACAAAATTTGATATGGTCTTGGTGTCTTCTTGGTGTGTGTGTGTGTGTGTATGTGTTCTACAGGTGGGGACAGGAGTCACTTTTGAAGCACCATAACCTGTCACAGGATCACCCAGGAAGTCAGACCTCCCGCCCATATAAATCAAGAACCGTATCATGGCTTCAGAATAACTCAGCCTCTCTCTTTCTCTTTCTGTGTGTCTCTTCCTCTGTGTCCCTCCCATCTCCCCCCTTCCTCTGCCCATAGTCAGATCCCAGCAACAGGTCAGCCCTGCTCCTTCCCACACCTGCCCAACCAGGTGGGACCCATCCAATACCCGCTAGATCTCTGTACCTCATGAAATATTCAGTTCAGTTCAGTCGCTCAGTCGTGTCCACCTCTGCGACCCCATGGACTGCAGCCTGCCAGGCCTCCCTGTCCATCACCAACTCCCAGACTTTATTCAAACTCATGTCCATTGAGTCAGTGATGCCATCCAACCATATCATCCTTTGTCGTCCCCTTCTCCTCCTGCCTTCAATCTTTCTCAGCATCAGGGTCTTTTCAAATGAGTCAGCTCTTCGAATCAGGTGGCCAAAGTATTGGAGTTTCAGCTTCAACATCAGTCCTTCCAATGAACATTCAGGACTGATTTCCTTTAGGATGGACTGGTTGGATCTCCTTGCAGTTCAAGGGACTCTCCAGAGTCTTCTCCAACATCACAGTTCAAAAGCATCAGTTCTTCAGCACTCAGCTTTCTTTATAGTCCAACTCTCACTCTCACATCCATACATGACTATTGGAAAAACCATAGCTTTGACTAAACGGATCTTTGTTGGCAAAGTAATGTCTCTGCTTTTTAATATGCTGTCTAGGTTGCTCATAGAAGGCAATGGCAACCCACTCCAGTGCTCTTGCCTGGAGAATCCCATGGACAGAGGAGCCTGGTAGGCTGTAGTCCATGGCGTCGTGAAGAGTCAGACATGATTGAGCGATTTCACTTTCACTTTTCACTTTCATGCATTGGAGAAGGAAATGCAACCCACTCCAGTGTTCTTGCCTGGAGAATCCCAGGGATGGGGGAACCTGGTGGACTGCTGTCTCTGGGGTCGCACAGAGTCGGACACAACTGAAGGGGCTTAGCAGCAGCAGCAGCAGCAGGTTGCTCATAACTTGCCTTCCAAGAAGTAAGTGTCTTTTTATTTCATGGCTGCAGTCACCATCTGCAGTGATTTTGGAGCCCATGAAATATTACCATATGTAAAACAGATCATCAGTGGGAGTTTGATGTATGACTCAGAAGCCTGGGTTCTGTGATGACCTGGAGGAATGGGGTTGGGGGGAGTTGGTTCAGAAGGGAGGGGAGACATGTATGCCTATGGCCAATTCATGTTGATGTATGACGAAAACCATCACAATACTGTTAGGTAATTATCCTCCCATGGAAATTTTTTTTAGAAAACTGTAACAACAGCAACAAAAAGATGGAAGGAACCTTGGGGCTCCCAGCAGTTCACAACAGCTTGCTGCAGCTCTGTCTTTTTTGGACTTTTTTAATTTATTTATTTTAATTAGAGGCTAATTAGTTTATAATATTGTATTGGTTTTGCCATACATCAACATGAATCCTCCACGGGTGTACACGTGTTCCCCATCCTGAACCCCCCTCCCACCTCCCTCCCCGTACCATCGCTCTGGGTCATCCCAGTGCACCAGCCCCAAGCTTCCTGTATCCTGCATCAAACCTGGACTGGCAACTCGTTTCATATATAATATTATACATACTTCAATGCCATTCTCCCAAATCATCCCCCTCTCCTCCACAGAGTCCAAAAGACTGTTCTATACATCTGTGTCTCTTTTGCTGTCTCACATACAGGGTTATCGTTACCATCTTTCTAAATTCCATATATATGTGTTAGTATACTGTATTGGTGTTTTTCTTTCTGGCTTACTTCACTCTGTATAATAGGCTCCAGTTTCATCCACCTCATTAGAACTGATTCAAATGTATTCTTTTTAACGGCTGAGTAATACTCCATTGTGTATATGTACCACAGCTTTCTTACCCATTCACCTGCTGATGGACATCTAGGTTGCTTCCATGTCCTGGCTATTGTAAACAGTGCTGTGATGAACATTGGGGTACACATGTCTCTTTCAATTCTGGTTTCCTCGGTGTGTAGGCGGCCAAGCGACGGATGGGGAGGGGAAGGACACTGAGGCACCTGCTCACTCGCCTTGGCCCCGGCGTCGCGTCAACCTGGATTTATTTTTTTGGGGGGGACCCTGTAGCATGCAAGATCTTAGCTCCCTGACCAGGGACGACCCTTCCCTCCCCGAAGTGGAAGCACAGAGTCCTACCCACTGGACCACCAGGGAATTCCCTTAAGTATCTTCACTAGAGGACTTCAACAATATCTGACAAGGTCCAATGCTGAACTCAAGAATCATTCTTAAGAGAGGGTTTTCCATGGTCTCAGTTTTCCATTTTGCAAGGGGTTGGCTCTGGCCGAATCTGGCACCTCAGCTCTGACTCCAGAGGGCTTGGCCGCCTGCCCTTTCCAGGGAGGCATAAACCAAACCTGTGAGTCCAGCCCAGGCACCTCACACCACAATGTGCATGGGAGATGCCATGTGAAATACACCTGGGTCAACTCACCAGTGATGGTGGATGGGCAGCCGCCACCCACGGCACAGGGGCCTCGATGTTCTCAACTCGGGGTCGCAGACGGGTGGTCACAAGAGGACAGCCCCAGGAACTGCTGACGGTGTTACAGGAACCTTTCCATTGGACCTGGGGTATTTCCCTTTTTCTAAAAATGCAGTGTGCTAAAACTATTTTAGGAATGGAGTTAATACGGCTCATTCATAATACAGCATCTTCCTGTGTTTCTGGGTGTGATATCTAAACGCTGGCTTCTCTCATTCTCTCTCATACCGTCTCACCTCTCCCTCTCTGTTTTTTAAAACAATTTTACTCTACAAATATGTTCATGATATTTTTAACAAATGTCTTGGGCAATTGGTAAATATGTATGTGTGTGTGTGTGTGTGTGTGTGTGTGTTCCATCGCTTCAGTCATGTCCGACTCTTTGCGACCCTACAAACTGTAGCCTACCAAGCTCCTCTGTTCATGGCATTCTCCAGGCAAGAATACTGGAGTGCATTGCAGGGCCCTCCTCCAGGGGACCTTCCTGACCAGGGATCGAACCCACAATTGATGCTTTTGAAGTGTTGTGTTGGAGAAGACTCTTGAGAGTCCCTTGGACTGCAGGGAGATCCAACCAGTCCATTCTAAAGGAGATCAGCCCTGGGATTTCTTTGGAAGGAATGATGCTAAAGCTGAAACTCCAGTACTTTGGCCACCTCATGCGAAGAGTTGACTCATTGGAAAAGACTCTGATGCTGGGAGGGATTGGGGGCAAGAGGAGAAGGGGACGACAGAGGATGAGATGGCTGGATGGCATCACTGACTCGATGGACATGAGTCTGAGTGAACTCCAGAAGTTGGTGATAGACAGGGAAGCCTGGTGTGCTGTGATTCATGGGGTTGCAAAGAGTCGGACACAACTGAGCGACTGAACTGAACTGATCTGATGTGAATCTGAAGCCAGCCGGGAGGCTCAGACACCCTTCCCTGACTCCCCTGACCTAGCAGGCTTCCAAATCTCTATCCTGAGAGCTCATAAACGAGCACTGCACTGAACATTAACCCTTCTTGTCTGTTGTCCCCAGCAGACAACAAACCCCTTACAGCCAAGGATTGTCTCACCTATCTGTCCCCAGCACCTTCCATAATACTTGGCACTTAGTTGGTGCTCAATGCTTTTTTGTTGGATGGATGAGTAGATGAATGGATGAATGGATGGGTGGGTGGATGAATGGATGGATGAGGGAGTAGATGGATGGATGAGTGGTTGGGCGGATGTTTGGATGGATGGATGAGTGGGTGAATAGATGTTTGGATGGATGGATGAATGGATGGGTGGGTGGATGAATGGATGGATGAAGGAGTGGATGGATGGATGAGTGGGTGGACAGATGTTTGGGTGGATGGATGAATGGATGGATGGACGGATGAGTGGGTAGATGGATGTTTGGATGGATGGATGAGTGGATGGATAGATGTTTGGATGGATGGATGGATGGATGAGTGGGTGGATGGACGGTTGGATGGATGGATGGGTGGATGAGTGGGTGGATGGATGGTTGGATGGATGGATGGATGTTTGGATGGATGGACAAGTGGATGGATGGGTGGATGAATGGATGAGTGTGTGGACAAATGTTTGGATGGATAGGTGAATGGATGGGTGGGTGGATGAATGGATGGATGAGTGGGTGGATGGATGTTTGACTGGGCAGATGGATGTTTGGATGGATGGATGAGTGGATGGATGGGTGGATAAATGGGTGGATGGATGGATGGGTGGAGGAATGGATGGATGAATGGATGGGTAGGTGGATGAATGGATGGATGAATGAGTGGATGGATGGATGAATAGGTAGATGAGTGTGTTGGGGAATGGGTGGTTGATGGATGGAGGAGAAAGAGTAGTAACATTCATGATGTGCCATTCAGGTGATGATAGCAGCCATAGAAACCCCTATTACTGCTTTCACAGCTATGTTACATTTTGAAAATCTCTCTGTGAGAATGATCTCAACTGAGAATGACCTGGTGCCTCCATATATGGTAGAATGGTTCATTCTACCAAATTACCTCATCCAACATTTTGACAAAACATACTGCACTGCTCACATCCTAGCACACCCTAATGAGTGATTTCTGTGAAACTTATCAGTTTGCATTTTTAAAAGAGGTCCACTTGTCTGATCAGTGTTCATCATTGTGGCCTGGGGGTTTCCAACCAGTAGGCTATAATGCAGTCATCTAAGGTCAATAGATAGCCTACAGAAAGGCAAGTGCTTTCCCATTCATCACGCGGCAGACCACCAAGAGAAATGAACGCTGGATCCAGTGGGACTCAGGGCAGCCATCATCTCCCACTGCTAATGCTTCCCTGAAGGTCACTTTTGTTTTTATTGTCGTTTAGTTATTACGTCATGTCTGACTCTTTTGCAACCCCATGGACTGTAGCTCACCAGACTCTTCTGTCCATGGAACTTCCCAGGCAAGAATACTGGAGTGAGTTGCCATTTCCTCCTGCAGGGGATCTTCCTGACCCAGGAATAAAACCTGTGTTTCTTGCAATGGCAGGTGGATTCTTTACCACTGAGCCACCAGGGGAGCCCCGAAGGTCACCTTAGGCTTTCTTTAGCCAACATGATGCACACCTCCTTTTACACGTTTTGATTATATAATATGATCTTTCTTCTCTTACAAGGAAATAAAGTATTTGGTGTCTTCTCAACAAATGCTTGAGTTACAATCTTCCTAAATCACAACTTCATGTTTTTTCTTCCTCAAAGTCCTGAAGTCATCTCTAGAAGGAAGACTTGAAAGCTAAATCTCATCCATAAAAGTTGCTTTGAGCAGATCAGACTCTGCTTCCCTGCACTCCAGCATCAAGGAAAACCAAAGACAAGAAAATAAGAAGGTAAATTCCTCAAACCACACTGTCCCTCCCAGAGCTGGGGAAACAGGGACAGGGCCAGCGTCAGCACATTTTAGGTCTCTGTTCCAGCTTCTTCCCCACGGGCCAAAACTTGTTTCTCCAAAAACTTGTTTTTCCACTTCTGTAGACGCAGAGTGAACAGTTTATTTCCTCTCTTTTTGGACTCCGATTATATGATGGCACAACCACAACAACAAAACCATCACTCAGTAGTACATTTACATACAGGTGCAAGGAATTCCACATCTGTTATTTCACTTAATCTTGCTCAGTTGCCCAGTCGTGTTCAACTCTTTTCGACCCCATGGACTGTAGCCTTTCAGGCTCCTCTGTCCATGGGATTCTCCAGGCAAGAATGCTGGAGTGGGTTGCCAGTTCCTTCTCCAGGGATCCTGACCCAGAGATGGAACCCTCATTTTATGCATTGGCAAGCGGATTCTTTACCACTGTGCCACCTGGGAAGCCCACTTAATCCTTATAGCCCTGCAAAATCGGTAGTATTAGTCCCATTTTCTAGCTGAGAAAACAGAGGCTCAAAGATTATAACACTTAGTCCTAAATGACATGGCCAGCTATTAATACAATGATAATATTGAACTGAAAGCTATACTGCCAGTTACATGTTAAACTCTGGGAGACAATCCAGCAAATTCATGTTGAGAGGGAGAAATGGAAACCACAACCACCCATCACTACCCATGCGGTGACGGGGTCACTAGGCTCCAGCCGGGAGGGGGCAGCAGAAGCTTAGCCAAGGAGCCGAGACCAGCAGGGGCTCAACAACGGCAGACGATGAAGGAAACCAGCTGACGTGGGTCAGCGGGGTCCCGCCACTAACTCCAGGTCTGACTGAGTTCTCTCCTCAGACTGGCCATCAAGCAGGGCATCCAGCAGCCCAGCAGCAGGCAGAGATGGGGCAGGCTGGCCAGAACCTGCCTGGTCCAGGGACACTTGTCAGCTGCCTAATCAAGGGGCCCAAACCCCTGAGGAGCCCATACCCTGTCCACTTCGATCCCCCCTCTGGCCTCATCTCCATCCCGCGGGACTTCTTTCTCCCCAGGCATAGGCAGGGATTTCTTGGGACCAGGGTGGTGTCTGTCACACGCCTCCTATCTCACGTGCTGAGCACATGTGAGCTCAGTTGGCATCTGATAAGTGATGGAGGAACTCAGGAATCCCCTTTGTTTACTGTTCCAGCTGCCCTGCCCCCACCCAGAGGCGGGGAGTTGGGGCCTCCTGCAGGCATCTGTACCTGCACTGGTCCCCACCAGACGCACCTCTTCACCTTCACCTTCACCTGGGAGAGCGGCTGGAATCTTTATCCACCGCTTCCTTCCCTGAGAGCTCAGTTGGTAAAGAATCAGCCTGCAATGCAGCAGACCTGGGTTGGGAAGATCTGCTGGAGAAGGGATAAGCTATCCACTCCAATATTCTTGGACTTCCCTTGTGGTTCAGCTGGTAAAGAATCCACCTGCAATGTGGGAGACCTGGGTTTGATCCCTGGGTGGGGAGGATCCCCTGGAGAAAGGAAAGGCTACCCACTCCAGTATTCTGGCCTGGAGAATTCCATGGACTGTATATCTATGAGATCACAAAGAGTCAGACATGACTGAGCAACTTTCACTTTCACTTTCTTACTGGAGCCACTTTTCACCCAGCCTCCTCCCCAGCCCTGCCAGGTGACCAGTCTTATCTCGACAAAAATGCCCCAGGTAAGCGCTGCTCCATGTGAAGCCACCCCAGACTTAAAGCCTTCACGCAGCTGTTGGTTTGGCTCAGGACGTCGTGGGTCAGGAGTCAGGGAGGGCGAGCAGGGATGGTGTATCTCAGCTCCAGTGAGCTGTCCGCTGGGCGCCCAAGGCCGTTCCTGGTCACTGGACACAGGCTTTGCCCTCCCTCATGGGCATCTCCAAGTATCCCACTCCTTACAAGACAGGTGCTTCCAAGAGGCAGAACGCCCACCATTCAGTGGGGGGCAGCGCCTATGTTAGCCAGCAGGGTTCTTGGATTCTTGACTCAGTAGAAATTCTTAAGAGGCTCCGGATCTGGAAGATCCCCTGGAGGAGGAAGTGGCAATCCACTCCAGTATTCTTGCCCAGGGAAATCCCACGGCCAGAGGAGCCTAGCGGGCTATAGTCCATGGGATCGCGAACAGTCGGACACAACTGGGTGACTGAGCAAGGATTAAATGAGATAACAGATACGGAATTCCTCGCATCTGTGTGTAAATGTGCTCCAGAGGATGGTTTCTGCTGTGACTGTGCCATCATATAATCAGTCCAAAAAGAGAGGGAATCAACTGTTCACTCTGAGTCTACAGGAGTAGAAAAGCAATTGGGCTGAGCACAAGCACAAGAGACCAGCCTGGGAATTTGGATAAGGCTTTACTGGGACCCTGGGACATTTGAAATGACCCTGATGCTGGGAAAGGTTGAAGGCGGGAGGAGAAGGGGACCACAGAGGGTGAGATGGTTGGATGGCATCACCGACTCCATGGACATGAGTTTGAGTAAGCTCCGGGAGGTGGTGATGGACGGGAAGCCCTGGCGTGCTGCAGTCCGTGGGGTCGCAGAGAGCTGGACACGACTGAGTGACTGAACTGAACTGAACTGGGACTCGCACTCCAGCAAGAGGGACCGAGAACAAGTAACAGGCTCCCTTGCTCACTCCCCGAGGGAGGTGAGCTGGCTCCTTAAATGGGGTGGGGGAGGAGCAGATGGGTGGGTCAGGCCCAGAAGGGTGGCTGAGGGGGCCTGCCCACCCCCTGGCTGGTGCTGTGTGCAGGGGTCACAGCACAATACCCTGCTTTTGCTCCCAGCACCGCAGAAATGGCAATAAATCTGTGGCCTCTTTTGTATCTTATTGTTCATACTTGGCGCCAACTGTGCCTGCCTGCAGTTCTCTTTAGTCCATTATAGTTTCTTTGTACCTGTTCCTGGAGGAGAACTTTGTCCAGGCGCAAGCACTCCAGTAAAGACCCAGGGTCCCAGCCTGTCTCACCAGGAGCTGAACCACTTGTCACCACATTCTGTTGGCCCAAACAGTCACAGTGCCCACTCCAACCCCAGAGCCGAGGAGCCAGAGACTCCGCTCTGTCATGGCAGGGGGATGGGCAGGTTCACTACCCACCGCCACCCAATTAGAAAAACCCTACCTGCCTGCATTGCAGCGCACTGCGGTTTCCTTCCAATCCACCTAAAGCTCCATCTGGAAGGACCCCGTGAGAGGTTTAACCCTTCAGCCCAGGTTATGTGATGCCACCACCCCCTTCTAAGTCCCAGCAATATGCACTGAGGCCCCTGCTTAACTTTCTCCACATTCACACATTCCTTCTCTCACCAAAAAAAAAAAAAAAGCAACGAGAAAAATAGAACCTTGTCATATTAATAACATTCCAGTTAGAGCATTAGAGTGTCTCCCCCATGACAGTGCAACAGGCAAGACTTCTGTTCAGGTCACTCCTGAGCTTTTCACCTGTGCTGAAATCGCAAAGAGCAGCCTTATAAAATGATCTTTGTAATGAAAAAGAAGCCAAGGACACAGAGAACAGACCGGTGGCAAGAGTGGGGGAGAGGGAAGGAGGTGAGGGGCAGAGTAGGCAAAGGGGCTTAGGAGGTACAAACTGCTCTGTATAAGATCAGCTACAGTGGGACTTCCCTGATGGTTCCCTGGATAAGACTCCAGGGGCCTGGGTTTGGTCCCTGGTCAGAGAACTAGATTCTGCATGCCAAAACTGAGACCTGGAGCAGCCAAATAAATAAATATTATTTTTAAAAAGCTACAAGAGTATATTGTACAACATGGAGAATATAGGCAATATTTATAATAACTATAAAATATAACCTTTTAGGTTGTAAATCACTCTATTGTACACCTGTAACTTATATAATATTATACTATATTGTACACCTATTATATTTCAATTACCAGCTTCCCAGGTGGCACTAGTGGTAAAAAACCTGCCTGTCATGGCAGGAGACAAGAGACGCAGGTTTGATCCCTGGGTTGGGAAGATCCCCTGGAGGAGGGCATGGCAACCCACTCCAGTATTCTTGCCTGGAGAATCCCATGGACAGAGGAGCCTGGCGGGCTACAGTCCATAGGGTCACAAAGAGTCAGACATGACTGAGTGACTTAGCACACAGAGCACATATTTCAGTTAACAATTTCTTAAATAATAAGTTAAGCTGAATCATACACACAAAGAAAGATCTTTACTTCTGTAAGATGCGTAGATGGGAGAAGCCCAAGATGAGAAATCCAGTCAGACAGCTGCCCAGCTGGCCCTAGGACACAGCTTGACCAAGTAATTGATGTCAAACAGGATCCCAAACTCAGTCTGTGGGGTCTTATCCACTCCTGAAAAGGCCAGAGGCAGACCACCAGCACCAAAGATGCAAGAGACACAAATTAGTGGGGACCACCACCCCTTCTCTGCCCCACAACAGTGTCTCCAGCAGCCAGAGGAGAACCAACCTTGGGCTGTGCCTTCACCCACTCTGAGCCAAATGGGACACTCACTCACCTGCAACGCCCATCTCTGTGCGCAGAGAGATGAGCCTTCAAGCGCCGAAATGCTGCATAAACCCCTAGAGCATATGAACAGAACACCACGGAGTTCCTGAAAGGAAGGGATTCTTGGCCATAATTGCTTTCCAGGTCCTGCTTCCTAAGGGCTGCCAAGACCTGGAGGTCTGTTCTGTGTGCACAAAACCAGTAGAATGAAACCCCCGCACAAAGCCCAAGAGGGCATGCAAACAGATAACAGGGCTGAAAGGGGGGAGAACAGAAAGAATTTGGCTTGAGCATTTTTGGAGCCCCACCAATTCCTTGATTTATAGGTTGCGGTTATCTCTATGCTGTTTTCAAATTCAAAATGTTTTGCTTTTAAACATTCTAGCATTAAAAAAAAAAATTGTTTACCCTCTCAGGAGCCACAGCACTCAGCCGTGGCTTTGGTTTCATCGTAGGGTACTTGAGATGACAGGGAGGGGAAAGCAAGATGTAGAAAGATGAGTCTTCAAGAAGTCAGGGAAATGCCAGCTGAGGGCAGGGAATTTCTGAGCTGCCGTGGACCCTGGGGGAAGAAAACAGAGGAAAATTCTCCAGTCTAGTCAGTCTGTTTGAGGGCCTGGATGAGAGATCTTCCAGGCCATCCAGGCACAAGTGTGTGCTTATCCCTTGCTGACCTCACAGTTAACACCTGTAGTAGATTGGATTGTGCTTCCCAGAAAGCCATGTTCATCTGGAAACTCAGAATGTGACCTTGTTTGGATATAGAGTCTTTGCAGATGTAATTAGTTAAAGTTAAGATAAGATCATTCTTGCCAGGTGGCACCAGTGGTAAAGAAAAAAAATTCTTCCTGCCACTACAGGGGACATAAGAGACATGGGTTCAATCCCTGTGTCAGGAAGATCTCCTGGAGAAGGAAATGACTACCCACTCTAGTATTCTTGCCCGGAGGATCCCTATGGCCAGAGGAGCCTGGAGAGCTACAGTCCATAGGGTCGCAGAGTTGGACATGACTGAAGCGACTTAGCGTGCATGCAAGATTAGATTATAGAGGACTTCCCTGGTGGTCCAGTGGTTAAGAATCTGCCTGCCAATGCAGAGGATAACAGTTCAGTCCCTGGTCCGGGAAGATTCCAGGTGCCGAGGAACAACTGAATCTGTGCTCCACAACTATTGAGCCTGTGCTCTCAAGCCCACGAGCAACAACCACGGAGCCTGCAATCTAGAGCCCATGCTCTGCAACAAGAGAAGCCACCACAAAGAGAAGCCCATACACAGCAACTAGAGAGAGCCCTCACAGAGCAATGAAGACCCAGTGCAGCCACAAATAAATAAATAAAATATCCTTATTTCAAAACACGAGATCACAGGGTAGGCCCTCAGTGCAATGGCTAGTGTCTTTCTATGAAGAGGAAAAGACAGACTCAGAGGGCAAGAACAAGGGAAGACAGAAACAGGTTGGAGGGATGTTGCCACAAGCCAAGGAATGCCAGGAGCCACCAGAGGCTGAAAGAGACAAGGAGCCTCCTCCCCCAGAGCCTCCAGAGGGCGCCCAGGATTGTCAAGACTCTGATGTTGGACTTGTGGCTCCAAAATAGCATTATAGTACAGACCTGTTAGAACTTCCCAGGTGGTCCAGTCCTTAAGACTCTGCACTTCCACGGCAGGGGCACAGGTTCAATCCCTGATCGGGGGACTAAGATCCTGCATGCTGTGCAATGTGGAAAAAATTTTTTAAATACAGGTCTGTGTTTTAACCACCCCATCCGTGATGACTTGTTCCAGCCTCCCCTGGGAACTGAATACAAAGCCCAAACCCCCGTGTGTCCAGTCAGCAAAGGGAGGGAAATCCAGAAAGAGAAGCACCCACACACAGAAAGGCAGCCACGCCATCAGGTCGAGAACCATTTGCGTTTTCCCTGCTCTCGGGAGACCCCCAAGGTCATGATTCTCCAGTCTGAACAGGAGTGATTCGATCCATGTCTGGGCTCCACCAAGAATATTCTGCAGGAGAGTCCCAAAGGCATCAGGACAAAGACAATTCCCCTTGGGAGTTTTCCATATGACAGGCACCGTTTGCAAGCTTCATAGGGAAAGAACCAAAGAGCACGTGACCTCTCTTCTGCCCACAACAACCAAGTGGGTGGTAGCTACTGGTACCCCGTGGAACAGCAAGAAGACGGGAGCACCGAGGTTAGAGGTTGCCTTCCAACCTGCCACTTAGAGGTTCTTTGGAGGCTATGCCAGGGTCAAACCCAAACTGTCGGACTCTGGAGGGGAAGGCTCTTCTCTTACTATCTAGGCTAACTGTCCCCAAAGCAGAGGGCATTGAGAAGAAAGCAGGGGCTGAAATCCACATGGGAATTCCCAGTGGCCACTGGTGAAAAAGGACATTCCAGGGAGAGTCTCCCTGTGAACAGGAGAGGGCAGCAGGGAGGCAGAAGGACCGGGGACAAAGGATTCAGGGACCTGCAGTTATCCACCAAAGGGGATGACTTGCATAACTTGGAACATGGTCAAAACATAAACCACTTGTAGAGTCCTCGGCAGCCTCCACCGTTCAGCAGATAAATGGTGCTGAACCTTGCAGGCTGTCATCCTTCAAGGAGATAGTGAGATGACTGCAAAGGTTAACCACACTCCAAATCGGAACATGGTAGTGCGCCAGAAAAGAAGTGTTGGCTCTTCCTGCCTGGATCTGTGTTTAGTTATGCTTTTCTGGTGCATTTTTAAAAAACAGAAAATACACAGTGTTGACAAAGCTATGACGAACCCAGACAGTGTATTAAAAAGCAGAGATATCCCTCTGCCAACAAAGGTCTGTATAGTCAAACTATGGTTGTTCCAGTAGTCATGTGCGGATGTGAGAGTAGGATCATAAAGAAGGTTGAGTGCCAAAGAATTGATGCTTTTGAATTGTGGTGCTGGAGAAGACACTTGAGAGCCCCTTGGACTGCAAGGAGATCCAACCAGTCCATTCTGAAGGCGATCAGTCCTGAATGTTTATTGGAAGGACTGATGCTGAAGCTGAAGCTCCAATACTTTGGCCACCTGATGCAAAAAGTTGACTCATTTGAAAAGACCCTGATGCTGGGCAAGACTGAAGGCAGGAGAAGGGGACCACAGAGGATGAGATGGTTGGATGGCATCACTGACTCGATGGACATGAGTTTGAGCCAACTCTGGGAGATAGTGAAGGACAGGGAAGCCTGGCATGCTGCAGGCCATGGGGTCACAGAGTTGGACACAGCTGAGTGAACGAACAGAAACACAGTGTTGAGATTTGTTTTGCCTTCCCTTCTGGCTGCAATCCATCCTGCAGGGCTCAAGGTCTGTCTGCAGGAAGCCAGAGCACAGGCTTAGGACGGGTCTCTGTAAAAAGCAATCTCCTCTTCTCATCCACAGATGTCCTGGGACCCCACGAGGGAGAAAGGGGTCTGGGGTCCTTCAGGAGGTCTTCACACCCAGCAGGAAAGAGGGCAAGGGGTGCAGCTCCACTACGAGGAAGGCAAAGGCATCCAGACCTTGTGACTCTGGACCCCAGAGCCAGGGCAGGTTGTGCAGGACTGCTGGGCCATGTCACCTGCTTCAGTGGCTCGGGACATGCTAGGCTTGCACACACTTCCATGGGCTGTTCAAGGGGCAGGACCAAGGCTCCACCAGGTAAGCACTAGGGCTCACCTGGGGGCAGGAACAAGGCTGACCTGGGGGCAGGACCAGGACTCACCTGGGGAACCAGGAATCACCTGGGGAGAGTACAAAGCCCAGATGGGTCTGGAAACACACCGTGCGACCTACTGCTTGTCAGAGGGCGCTGATGCATCCCTGACTCCATCTAGCCATACATGGCTTCCTTTTCCCTGAAATCCTCTAGCCCAGCATTGTAAGGACTTGTATCAGGACAGAGTCCCATCCTTCAGGCCATAAGGACACGCGGAAGGTTGAATGTTCCCTTTCCAGTAGCGGCAGTCAGAGCAGGACCCAGACCTTTCCCCATCGGCTCACCAACCCCTTGTGGCTCAGCTGGTAAAGAATCCACCTGCGATGTGGGAGACCTGGGTTCGATCCCTGGGTCAGGAAGATCCCCTGGAGAAAAGGAAAGGCTACCCAGTCCAGTGTTCTGGCCTGAAGAATCCCATGGACTGTATAGTCCATAGGGTCACAAAGAGTCGGACGCTACTGAGCAACTTTCACTTTCACCAACACCACTTCTGTGCCCAGACTCACACCCAGGATGGTGCTGTTCTGTGTTAAGCCCTGGAGGACACAGCAGCACGGAGGTTACATGCAGCTGCTCTGGGCTCCGGGGGAGGCAGGTGCAAGTCTGCCACACTCTGTGCATCTGGCGGCAAGTCACTCAACCTCTCTGAGACTTGGCACCTTCAGCAGGACTTATCTTGAGTGGTCTTGTCAGGATGGATGGTGAGAGAAAGCTTAGCTAAGTGCCTGGATCACACCAGGATTCAACAAGTACAGTCAAGAAATAAATCATCAGTTCCCTTTCAAGTTGCTGCAATGGAAAAATCCAAGTTCCCTACTAGAATGTCCACTCAAGAGAACCTGAGTGGAGAATCCCAGAGAAGGGACAAAGGAGTGACTCGTGGCTAATCCACGGCCCATCATTCCACGCTCCTCGCCAGACTGAGACCGAGTCGAACTGTGCTTTGTGCTATCTCCCTGGCTCTCCCCGGTGCCGCCCCGGCAACCAGGGCCAACCTTGGCGCTGCACAGCGTGGAGAGAGAAGACTCCCCAAATACAACTTCACTTTTTTTCCTGACCCTGAAAAGTTTGGGAACACCTCCCCAGAGCCGAAACAGTCCCTCCCGGAATGTGGTTAAGGGGAAAGCCAACCCACCCCCACCCGACCATCTTGACTTTCCAGACTGTAATGTCAGTCTCCTGGAGGAATTGCTCAGCGCAAGCAACTTCCTCTAAGTCTAGAGTCTTAAGTCCTTCGTGCATCCATCCTTCAAAAAAAAAAAAAAGAATTGGGATGAAGCACAGCAGGCTGCCCACCTGACCGTGGTCAACACAAGAAGTCCTGCTTGTGGGCACCTGATTCCAGAGTGAGCATCTTACCTTCTTGGCCTCCAAATACTGGGCCCTGGGCTAAGTGCTTAACACGCATTAACTCATGAGATTCCCCACAACCCCTGATGAGCAAGGTTTAATTATCCCCATTTTAGAGATGAGGCAACTGAGGCTCAGAACATATCAGGAACCTGCCCTGGCTTCATGGCTATTAACAGCAAGAAGGAGAGCCAAGAAGCTAGTCTACCCTCAGTCAGCGCTCACACAAAGCACCCAGGATGTCCTTCCCACGTGTGTTCAGATCCCTCGATGTCCATGCACCCACAGTCCTAAAGCTAACAGAAATTTCTGAAAGCTCTGAAGGCCTGAATGGCAATAATCTGTCCATAAAATGCTTGTTTCCGGTGGGGAGGGCCGTCAGAATGGCTGGCCGCCTCATCTGTCACCCCTAATTAGGAATGTCCCCATTATTAAGACACAGGAAACTGAAGCAGCCACTTCTAATTATTTAATTAGCAACCCATTGAGCTTCTCACCACCCCGAGACAAATATTTGGGGCATAATTAAATGCCATCATGTCTTCCGTAAAGTTGCTCTCATGTGAGCTAATTCAGCATGTAAAATAAGAAGATTATGCATATTAGGTGAAAAAAATGGAAAATCTTATAGAAAAAAAAAAAAAAGAAGCAACTTCTGCTTTCTAGAAGAGTTCTCTTTTCAGAGAGGGGGCCCCCTACCTCTGCTCGGATAGAGCGCAAGACCCCATGCAGCTGAGAACCAGAGGGCTCACTGTTTCATCACTGAGTTTGATCCAGATTGAAAGTGAAAGACTGAAGTCTCTCAGTCGTGTCCGACTCTTTGCGACCCCATGGACCGTAGCCTACCAAGGCTCCTCCATCCATGGAATTTTCCAGGCAAGGGTACTGGAGTGGGTTGCCATTTCTTTCTCCTGAGGATCTTCCCAACCCAGGGATCGAACCCGGGTCTCCCTCATTGCAGGCGGATACTTTACCATCTTACTCAACAGCAAAAATCCTTGCAACATACCACACTGTGACTAGTGCCTGGCGGTGCACTCCCTAAGAAACCAAAAGCAGAAGACGAAAGACTGTACCCCGGAGCTTTGAACTGTGGTGTCAGCATGAGAAGGGAGGAGGGCAGCAGAGACCCCCCCAAGACACCCTGACACCTTCACCTGATGTTATCGAGTTGAGTCAGCAGGATCCCCGGCCTGGCGACACCCTAAGTAAGCCAGCTCGGCTAATTTACCCTGAGGATCAGAGCGCATCAGTATGGGGCAGGATGGGGGTGCAGGGCTGCGGGACTCCACCCTCCACTTGCTCTCCGAGCTCGGGCTGAGGGGCGGGGGCCACTGACAGTGCCTAACAAAGGGCTGACCTGCTCGTGCTGCGTTTTGAGAAGATTCCTCTCAGAGCCGAGAAGTCGGGGAGGCTGAGCAAGGCTGATCACCCAGAAAAGGGCCACTGGATCGCAGCTGGAGGAAGGATAAAAAGTGAGGAGGGACTGAGCGAGGCCTCACCAGGACGCGGGAGGGGAGGAAGAGGCAGGAGCTGGGGTGACACAGAACGTGGAGACCACGTGACTGGTGTGGCCGGTCTAAGGGCGATTCGAGGTCAGTTCAGCACCGTCCCTCCCTCTCAGACTTCCAAATGCAAACTCTGCGTTCAACAGAAGCCCTGGGAAGCATGGGGTTTCAACCCTCCGCAGAGAAACCTGTCCTTTGATTCAGAGACAACGCGATGCTGAATGGACCCTGCATCCTCGGCTGATCCCCAGGATGCTGGCTTCCGGCCCAGGCTGAGAGCCGGTCAGGACAGGAAACGCGCTGGGGAGGTTCTTCCGACTTTGCCAAGCGGTAGCTGCAGACCTTTGTCATCACACTGCTGCTGCTGCTAAGTCGCTTCAGTCGTGTCCGACTCTGTGCGACTCCATAGACGGCAGCCCACCAGGCTCCTCTGTCCCTGGGATTCTCCAGGCAAGAACACTGGAGTGGGTTGCCATTTCCTTCTCCATGTCATCATGCTAACCTCTGGCTTTTCCGTTTTATTTTGAAAACAAGTCATTTATGGAGCTAAACCAATTTCTCGTTTTACCTTTGCTGCCAGTGGACGCAGCCTTCGATGCTTCCCTGGGGCCAGGACAGAGTCAGTTCTCAGTCTTTTCATCAGAAATGTTTCTTTTCTTTTGTAACCGTTCTGCTACCCTGTGCGTTTACCTTTAGAAGCTTATCCAAGCTTTTCTGAAAGTGGGCAAGGATGCTCTACCCTGTGCAGCTGCCTCTGTGTGTCCAAGAGCTCGGAGCAAGGAATCAGACACACAGGAAGCCCACTGCCTGGTGACCCCACCTCACACGCAGTAAGAGCAAGGTCCCTGTGTGGGTCCCATTGTGTTCCCTGAAAGGTATGTTGAGGTCTTAGCCTATGGGTACCTGTGAATGTGACCTTATATGTAAATAGGGTTTTTTGAAGATAAAGTCCTACTGGAGTAGGCTAGGCTCTTGATCTAATATGACTGGAGTCTATAAGAAAAGAGACACAGAGGCAGGGGCCCACAGGAATGCACCGACAGGACATGGACAGTGACAACCACACAGAGGGATGATGGTCGTGAGACGACGGGGTGTGGATGGGTGGCAGAGGGCAGAGATTAGAATTATGCTGCTGCAAGACAAGAAATGCCAAGGATGGCTGGCAGCCAGCAAGGGAGCAACCGTGGCCTTATAAGACCTTGATTTCAGACTTCTGGTCTCCAAAATGGTGAGAGAACACATTTCTGAGGCTTTCAGCCACCCAGTTTGTGATCTTTTGTTACAGAAGCCTCAGGACACTGATACAGTCCTTCATGCAGGAGCAGACGCCGCCCTGCCCCCAGGCTCCATATTGGCCTCATGTGCTTGCTTGCTCTCCTCCCTAGGGTCTCGGAGACCACCAGGAGTCTGGCAGCTCTTCCCCAACATCCGACACATGTAGGACTTGTTCCTTCATATCTTTCAGATCTGCTCAGACCTCACCTTCTAAGGGAAGCCCTCCTGACTGCTCTCTATATACAAACCACCCACTCCTGCCCTCTGTATGCTACAGTGCCTACCTGTTACAGACTGAACTGTCTCCTACCCCCAAAATATGCTGAATCCTAAGGCAATGGCACCCCACTCCAGTACTCTTGCCTGGAAAATCCCATGGACGGAGGAGCCTGGTAGGCTGCAGTTCATGGGGTCGCTAAGAGTCGGACACGACTGAGCGACTTCACTTTCACTTTTCAATTCATGCATTGGAGAAGGAAATGGCAACCCACTCCAGTGTTCTTTCCTGGAGAATCCCAGGGACAGTGGAGCCTGGTGGGCTGCCGTCTATGGGGTCGCACAGAGTCAAACACAACTGAAGCGACTTAGCAGCAGCAGCAACCCCTATTTACTCAGAACCTTATTTTGTGATAGAGACTTCACAGAAGGAATCAAGTTAAAATGAGCCCATTGTGGGGGGTGGGGGGCAGTCCACACACCATATGGGGGCTTCCCTAGTGGCTCAGACAGTAAAGAATCCACCCACAGTGCAGGAGACCTGGATTCAACCCCTGGGTTGGGAAGACCTCCTGGAGAAAGGAATGGCAACCCACTCCAGTATCCTTGCCTGGAGAATCCCAGGGACAGAGGAGCCTGGTGGGCTACAGTCTATGGGGTCCCAAAGAGTGGGACACAACCGAGCGACTAACAAAACGACAAGCATGACTGTGTCCTTGTGAAAAGGAAAGACACCCACAAAGGAGAGGGGACGTGAAGGCAGTGAAAGAAGATAACATCCACAAGCAGGAAGGAGGCCTGGAGGAGCTTCCCCTTCACAGCCTTGGGAAGAACCGACCCCGTCGGCACTGATGTCGGACCTCTGGCCTCCGGCACAGAGAGGTGACACAGTCCTGTTGTTTAAGCCGAGCAGTCTGCGTATTGGCAAAGGCAGCCCTCACAAACTAACACACTTTCTGATCTGCTACATGCTTCCTTCTTCTTTCTTTGCTCCCTCTTAGAATCCAACCCCACGTGGGCAGGGACTTTTTACACTGTATTTACTCTGGTCACCACGCAAGTGCTTGCAACAATGTCTGGTATGAAGCAGCTGTGTGATAAATACCTGGAATAAACGAATGAATGTGTCCACTGCTCCCTCCGTGACTGGCACCACACTTACATCAGGTACGATCCTGAGCGATTATTTTTTCCTGCTGACACTAAATACGTGATGTCTTCTAACGCACCACTTGCCCGACTCTCCAACACCAGCTGGTGGCCAACAATTCAATTCAATTCTGACACTGTCTACCTAGAGTCAGTGAAAGGGGTCCTTTGGTCCCTAAGACTGTCCCCACTTCAGACATCAGTCACAAGTCCTGGGCCACCCAGTCTTCTGACAAACGGCTGTAAATCAGAGGTGCCCGAGGCCCCCTCTGCAGGTTTGATAATCCTCTAGCACAACTCACAGAACTTCAGGAAGGTGCTTCCTTTACTACTGTTGTTTTTGCTGTTTAATCACTAAGTCGTGTCTGACTCTTTGCAACTCCCTGGACTGTAGCAAGTGAGACTCCTCTGTGCATGGGATTCTCCAGGCAAGAATGCTGGTTCAGATTCAGATTAGTCGCTCAGTTGTGTCTGACTCTTTGCGACCCCATGGACTGTAGCACGTCAGGCCTCCCTGTCCAAACTCATGTCCATTGAGTCAGTGAAGACATCCAACCATCTCATCCTCTGTCATCTCCTTCTCCTCCTGCCCTCAATCTTTCCCAGCATCAGGGTCTTTTCCAATGAGTCAGCTCTTCGCATCAGGTGGCTGGAGTACTGGAGTTTCAGTTTCAGCATCAGTCCTCCTAATGAAACCCAGGACTGATTTTCTTTAGGATGGACTGGTTGGATCTCCTTGCAGTCCAAGGGACTCTCAACAGTCTTTCCAACACTACAGTCCAAAAGCATCAATTCTTCGGCACTCAACTTTCTTTATAGTCCAACTCTCACATCCATACATGACTACTGGAAAAGCCATAGCCTTAACTAGACAGACCTTTCTTGGCAAAGTAATGTCTCTGCTTTTGAATATGCTATCTAGGTTAGTCATAACTTTCCTTCCAAGGAATAAGCGTCTTTTAATTTCATGGCTGCAGTCATCATCTGCAGTGATTTTGGAGCCCAGAAAAATAAAGTCTGACACTGTTTCCACTGTTTTCCCATCTATTTGCCATGAAGTGATGGGACCAGATGCCATGATCTTCATTTTCTGAATGTTGAGCTTTAAGCCAACTTTTTCACTCTCCATTTTCACCTTCATCAAGAGGCTTTTGAGTTCCTCTTCACTTTCTGCCATAAGGGTGGTGCCATCTGCATATCTGAGGTTATTGTTATTTCTCCCGGCAATCTTGATTCCAGCTTGTGTTTCTTCCAGTCCAGCATTTCTCATGATGTACTCTGCATAAAAGTTAAATAAACAGGGTGACAATATACAGGCTTGACGTACTCCTTTTCCTATTTGGAACCAGTCTGTTGTTCCATGTCCAGTTCTAACTGTTGCTTCCTGACCTGCATGCAAATTTCTCAAGAGGCAGATCAGGTGGTCTGGTATTCCCATCTCTTTCAGAATTTTCCACAGTTTATTGTGATCCACACAGTCAAAGGCTTTGGCATAGTCAATAAAGCAAAAATAGATGTTTTTCTGGAACTCTCTTGCTTTCTCCATGATCTAGCGGATGTTGGAAATTTGATCTCTGGTTCCTCTACCTTTTCTAAATGGTTCACATATTGCTGAAGCCTGGCTTGGAGAATTTTAAGCATTACTTTACTAGCATGTGAGATGAGTGCAACTGTGCAGTAGTTTGAGCATTCTTTGGCACTGCCTTTCTTTGGGATTGGAATGAAAACTGACCTTTTCCAGTCCTGTGGCCACTGCTGAGTTTTCCAAATTTGCTGGCATATTGAGTGCAGCACTTTCACAGCATCGTCTTTCAGGATTTGGAATAACTCAACTGGAATTCTATCACCTCCACTAGCTTTGTTCGTAGTGATGCTTTCTAAGGCCCACTTGACTTCACATTCCATGATGTCTGGCTCTAGGTGAGTGATCACACCATCGTGATTATCTGGGTCGTGATGATCTTTTTTGTACAGTTCTTCTGTGTATTCTTGCCATCTCTTCTTAACATCTTCTGCTTCTGTTAGGTCCATACCATTTCTGTCCTTTATCGAGCCCATCTTTGCATGAAATGTTCCTTTGGTATCTCTGATTTTCTTGAAGAGATCTCTAGTCTTTCCCATTCTGTTGTTTTCCTCTATTTCTTTGCATTGATCGCTGAAGAAGGCTTTCTTATCTCTTCTTGCTATTCTTTCTTATCTCTTCTTGAGGTATTTCAAATCCTAAAAGATGATGCTGTGAAAGTGCTGCACTGATCATGCCAGCAAATTTGGAAAACTCAGCAGTGGCCACAGGACTGGAAAAGGTCCGTTTTCATTCCAATCCCAAAGAAAGACAATGCCAAAGAATGCTCAAACTACCGCACAATTGCACTCATCTCACAGCTAGCAAAGTAATGCTCAAAATTCTCCAAGCCAGGCTTCAGCACTACGTGAATGATAAACTTTCAGATGTTCAAAAATGCTGAAATGGATAGCCATTTCCTTCTCCGGGGGACCCTCTCAACCCAGGGATTCAAACTGCACCCTGCATTGGCATGCAGATTCTTTACTGCTGAGCCACCAGTTTATTAGAGGATACAACTCAGCAACGTCCAAATGACAGAGAAGCCTGGGGATGTGAGGTGGGACACAGAACTTACACGCCTTCTCTGGGGGTGCCACATTCAGCAACTCGATGTGTTCAGCAATGTGGAAGCTCCCTGAACCCCGCTGCTCAGGAGTTTTTACAGAAGTTCCATTACTTGCAAGTATAATGATTCAGTTACTGGTCATTGGTCATGACTTTAAGCCCCCTGCCTGTCTTCTCTCCCCAGAGGTTGCAGGGCAAGGCTGAAAATTTCAGGCTTCTAATCCCAGTGCAGTCTTTCTGGCAACCAGCCTCCATCCTGCAGAGGTAAATACAAGACCAAGAAACATATAAAAAGATGCTTGATATGATTAGCAGATGCAAACTATTATATACAGGATGGATAAACAACAAGGTCCTACTGTATAGCACAGGGACCTATACTCAATATCCGGTGATAAACCATAATGGAAAAGAATATGAAAAAGAGTATTTATATGTGCAACTGTACAGCTGATGCTAAAATTAAAATTACAACACTGTAAATCAACCATACTTCAGTAAAAATCTTTTTAAAAGATGCCCAATATAAATACTAATTAGAGAAAGATAAAACCCTGAAATATTTTATAGCCATCAAATTGGAAAATATTCAGAAGCCTAACGATGTCAGATATAAAGCCCCATGGGATCATTTACACATGAGTATGTGGAGGATAATTTGCTATAATCACTCTGAAAAGAAAAGGCTTCCTGTTCAATCCACCAGTGGTGTTTCTAGGAAAAGAAGAGAAAAATTCATGTGGAAGTGCCCGAGGGAAAATGGCACAAGGGTAGTTTATTGCACTGTTTGTCATAGAAAAAAATACACACGGGATAACCTTACTAAAATACATTTTGAAAACAGGCAAAAAATATGGATTCACATATAAGGTGTTAATAGAATTTTCAAATGCCATTCTACTGCTGCTGCTTCAGTCGTGTCCGACTCTGTTCAACCCCAGAGACGGCAGCCCATCAGGCTCCCCTGTCCCTGGGATTCTCCAGGCAAGAACACTGGAGTGGGTTGCCATTTCCTTCTCCAATGCGTGAAAGTGAAGTCACTCATTCGTGTCCAACTCCTAGCGACCCCATGGACTGCAGCCCACCAGACTTCCCCATCCATGGGGTTTTCCAGGCCAGAGTACTGGAGTGGGGTGCCAATGCCTTCTCCGATGCCATTCTAGGTAAACACCAATTGGAGATGATGGCTCCCCCTGGGTGAGGGACAGGACAACAAAGGGATAGTGGAAGGATATACCAGGAGCTTTGTCTGCATGTACGTTCCTTTGCTTCTGAAAGAAACAGGAGGCAGCTATGAAAAAATGCTGGAACTCACTAGAGTTGGGTGGTAAATGTGCTGTTCGTCATGAAGTTTTCTGAATACTTGACATCATTCATATTTTAAGAAAACCATTCAGCAGTATGCCTTTTAATATAATGACTCTTTTTCTCTCTAGCAGTACCTATTTTACTGCCACAGCACACACGCGCGCGCACGCACACACACACCCCGTCACCTCTCGCATCGTGGGCTTTACACTGCCCGAGCGTGCATGTGTGCTCAGTCACTCAGTCATGCCCGACTCTTTGCGACCCCCTGGACTGTAGCCCTCCAGGCTCCTCTGTCTAAGGAATTTTCCAGGCAAGAACACTGGCTGCTGAGTCACTTCAGTCGTGTCTGACTCTGTGCGACCCCATAGATGGCAGCCCACCAGGCTCCCCCGTCCCTGGGATTCTCCAGGCAAGAAGACTGGAGTTGGAAATGGGTTGCCATATCCTCCTCCGGGTTACACAGCCCGGGCCTCTGTAAATGGGGAGAAAAGGATGGACTGACTGTTCTCCAGGTTTCTGCCCAGCAGCAGATCATATGAAATATCTTCTCTTTTCAAAATGGGCTACCTCCCGTTGACCACTAGGTGGGACACCAGCTTGCCAGTTGCTGGATAAACAACGATGCACAGAGCGTGCTGGAAACAAGCCTCTGTTTTTGCATGGAGGACCACCATCAGAGAGCTCTTCGTGGAACAGCTTCACCGTGTGCTTTCCGAGTTTGGAAGCCGCACTCCTTTGAACTGCCGCTGATGGCACTTATTGAAGAGTGCAGTGAGTAATGCGTTGCGAATTTGCACACATTTAAACATATATTCGATGCATTGAAGTTGTCTTTGGTCTGTAATTGTTTTTTTCTAGCTAACTGTGGTTGGGAGAGGAATTAAAAAAAAAAGAAAAACAGAAAGTAGCATTCTTTGGTATCAATTACATGCCAGGAAGCAAACGACAGCTTTGTCTCCCGTGCCCCTCCGGCATGTCCTTGAAGAAGCATCGTTTCATAGTTGCAGAGGAGAAAGCAAAGACTCTGAGATGCCTCGTGCTTCACCCAGCGTCCTACACGTGAGCAGCAGATGGAAGCCTTGAAGCCACCTCTCACTTCCAACAACACTTGCCCTCTGCTGTCGTACGCCCCATTCAGGATGCCTTCGGAGTGAAAGAGAGAGAGAGACAAGGTGACAGAGAGAGAGAGGATGCAGAGAACATATTGAGCATAATTTAAACACTTGTAGGCACAGCCATAAAGGAACAGATTATAAGATAACAGACAAAAAGTCAGTCACCTCCAAGTTCTGCCTGAACCAAGATCCCGAAATAAAATGAAAACTATTGTAGCTTCTTCTTCCCACAAAATGAGTTTTTAAAGGTGTGAAAGGTCTAGAGAGCCATTTCTATACATCTAGAGGGAAAAGAAGGCCCTGGTGTGGTCTTTTGAGGGGCTTCCCTGGTAGCTCAGATGGTAAAGAAGCCACTTGCAATGCAGAAGACCCAGATTCAACCCCTGGGTCAGGAAGATCCCCTGGAGAAGGGAATGGCCACCCACTCCAGTATTCTTGCCTGGAGAATCCCATGGACAGAGGAGCCTGGAGGGCTACAGTCCATGGGGTCACAGAGAGTCGGACACGACTGAGTGACTAAGCACAAGCACATGGTCTTTTGACTCCAGATGTCAGATTCTTACAAGCAGTGTGTGCATTTGTGTGTGTGTGTCTGAGAGAGAGAGAGACAGAGATGGGGGGTGGGGAGAGCTGCCATAGCAAAGTAAGAGGCTTAAAACAGAGGCTCATTCTCATCCTGGAGGCCAGAAGTGTGAGATCAAGGTGCCGGCATGGTTGGTCTCCTCTGAAGGGCTCTCTCCTTGGCTGGTAGACGGCCACCTTCTCCCTGCATCTTCACATGGCCCCTCTGTACGTCTCTGGGTCTGAATCTCCTCTTCTAATAAGGACACCTGCCAGGAGCCGGCATATTGCATATTGAGTGCATATTGTATATTGAGTGCAGCACTTTCCACAGCATCATCTTTCAGGATCTGGAATAGCTCAACTGGAATTCTATCACTGCCGGGAGCCAGCGTGAGGAGCTCCACCCATGACAAAGGCCATGAGGAAGGAGGCTTGGCATACGCAAAGGCGGGATCGACCCTCAGGAGTCCCCCTGGAAATTCTCGAACATTTACACCCAAAACCAGAGTCTGCCTACTTTCTGCTTTGTGCCTTCACCTACACCTCTGACTTTACGAGGGGCTGTCCCCCACTACCTCTCTGAAAAAAGAGTTAGCTTACAGCTCCAGTTAATAATTCCTGGGTGTGACAGTGTTTCAACCTACAAACTCCTTTGGAAATCCTCTAGCCTGCCTGAATAGGTTTTTCTGGCCACATGTGATTGTTCAGAGCCTCCCAACTGTGAGAGGCAGGAGATGTTCTAAACTGTCTAAACACAGATTCTTTTGAGTAGTTAAAAGATTGATTAGAAATTGTATTGGTGAAGGGATTTTCACTTGTTGGGCCAATGTTTGCTGCTAAGTTTCCATATCCCTTACCTGCTGTGTCCCTGGCAGTGTATTGATTAATATAATTGGTGTAAGTAGTAGCTTTAATGTTTGTAACCTGGGACCCTTGAGTTAATTCTTTTTCTTGTTATAGCCCACCACACCTTTGCTCTGTAGGAATGCAACTTTATCTAATGCTTTTGGAGGGTGGCTCCTGACCAATCACCTTTAGAGAAAAATAAGTTTTCTGAAGAAAGGGTCTTAAAATGTTAACAGGCCTCCGGGCCAGAAGATGATGCAAATCACCTAAGCTTTTGCATATGATAAGCAAGCCAGGAAGAAAGCCTGGCTTGCTGCATGACTCTACCCCTTCCCCCATTATCCTTTATGCATAACTTAAGGTATAAAAACTACTTTGGAAAATAAAGTGCGGGCCTTGTTCACCGAAACTTGGTCTCCCCATGTTCTTTCTCTTACCTTCTGGCTGAATTATTCAGCCTCTTTTCTTCACTGAATTTTCCTACTGAACTATCCTTATTTCAGCCTCTTTTCTCCACTGAATTTCCTCACTGAGCTATCCTCATTCTATTACTTTTTGTATCCTTAATTAACATTTAATTAAGCAGTTGTTTCCTGATCCTCACCTACGCCGTCTCTCCTTCGAATACCCTGGATCAGCCGGGGCTGGACCCCGGCAGACACTGGTCCTGTTGGATTAGGGCCCATCCATATAACCTCATTTAAGCTGAATGACCTCTTTAAAGACCCTGTCTCCAAATACAGTCACATTCTGAGGCATGCAGGTTAGGATGTCAATAGGTATTAATCTAGGGGGCACACAGTTCAGCTCATAGCAGAGAAAATACAAAGCATGAAGGAATCAGGTCAGAGTTTGTGGGATTCTATGAAAAGTCATAGACGGTGACATGGCCTTGTTTAGCCACCTAACTGGGACAGAATCATCCTGTCTAGAAATATCCCAGTTGACTGGCATCAGAGGTAAGTCATCAGTAGACTCTTTTTTTTTTTTTTTAATCATTTCAAAATAATTATGACAATATTCTGGGGAGATTACTTGAGCTTCCCTGGTGGTTCAGACGGTAAAGTGTCTGCCTGCAAGGCAGGAGACCCAGGTTCAATCCCTGGGTTGGGAAGGTATCCTGGAGAAGGAAATGGCCACCCCACTCCAGTACTCTTGCCTGGAAAATTCTGTGGATGGAGGAGCCTGGTAGGCTACAGACCATGGGGTCGCAAAGTGTCGAACACGACTAAGTGACTTCACTTTCACTTATTCTGGGGAGATTATGAGGCATAAATTTTCATCTCTCCAAATTTCCCCATCAACTCAAACCAAGCAACAACTGTATCAAAATCAGAGACCTTGTGGGGCTCTCCTGGTGGCTCTGTGGTAAAGAATCTGCCTGCCAGTGCAGAGACATGGGTTGATCCCCAATCCGGGAAGATCCTACGTGCTTAGAGCAACTAAGCCCATGTGCCACGGCTTACTGAACCAACGATCCAGAGCCCAGCTGCTGAGCTGACATGCTGCAACTACTGAAGCCCGTCCCTAGAGCCTGTGCTCTGCACCTGGAGCGGCCCCCGCTCGCCACAGTAGAGCAAAGCCAGAGCAGGAACAAAGGTCCAACACAGTCAGAAATAAATCAGCAACTTTTTAAAAAATCAGAGACCTTGAACTTCAACAACAAAATAATTGACAAGGTACGGTGGCATTAGTGAGGTTGCTCAGTTGTGTCCGACTCTTTGCGACACCATGGAGTGTAGCCTGCCAGAGGAAGCTGGTATGGGATTTTCCAGGCATGAGTACTGGAGTGGGTTGCCATTCCCTTCTCCAGGAAATCTTCCCAACCCAGGGATTGAACCCAGGTCTCCCCCATTGCCAGCAGACGCTTTACTGCCTGAGCCACCCAGGAGGCCATGGTGGCATTAGTGGTAAAGAATCTACCTGCCAATGCAGGAGACACAAGAAATGCAGGTTTGATCCCTGCATCCAGAAGATCCCCTAGAGTAGGAAACGGCACCCCACTCCAATATTCTTGCCTGGAAAATTCCATGGGCAGAGGAACTGGGTGGGCTACAGTCTGTGAGGCTACAAAGAGTCATGCGTGACTTAGTGACTAAGCCACACACACACACACACACACACACACATGCGTCCCACTGAATTTTGCAAAACGAGCCTGTGGGGTAAGTCAAAACAGCTACAAGACCCACGTGGTTGTAGACCTATGTGAGAGGAAAGGAAGGAATTCCAACAGCCCAGAGAACAGAAAAACCACAACAGTGCTTGCCTGTATTCACAGAAAGCACACAGGTCCAGGCTGAGAATGGTAACACCCAGTTCACCAGGGGCCACAAGGCGACCATGACACACCGTTCTGACCAGGAAGGAACAGTCTAGAAGCCCTCAGAAATAGTGCAGGCAAGCTTCCTTTCAAGACAAACTCCACACAGAGGATATAGGAGCGAAGGATGCTGAAAACAGAGATGGTGCAGGAACAACATGGGGGAGGGGACCCGAACGTCAGATCTCTGGAAATATAACATTTTCTGTCACTTGGCAAAAGCATCAGAAGAGGGCGTGCTGGAGCCAGGAAGCTACAAAACCTGTCTCAAAGTATCCCTCACTCCCAGAAACACAGAAAAACTCATTTCACTCAAAACACAAAACGCAATAGAAGAGGATCGTGACCAATTCTAATATAAAAGTTATTGCATGCTGAAAAGAACACAATACTGTCCCTACAGACAATGAGAGCAAAACAGAAACCTACACTGCACAATGCAGATGAATTTTAAATGAGGCAAAAGGAACTAAGCAAGTGATAGATGCTATTATAGCGTAACTTAGGAACTTTCCTGGCAGTGCAGGGGTTAGGATTCGGCTTTCACGGCGGTGGCCCAGTTTCAATCTCTGGTCAGAAAACTGAGGTCCCGTATGTCAGACAGTGTGGCCATAAAAAAAAAGTGTAACTTAAATCATAACTAGAAACATTTAGAAATAAAAGGTTTGAAAGGACAGGTGACAGAACAGGATTAGAAGTATAAGGAAAATTTTCATAAAAAATAAATTAGAACAGACATAAAGAGCAATAAACAAAACAAATAATGGCTTAAAAGAAACAAAATATAATGCAGATTCATGTTGATGTATGGCAAAACCGATACAATATTGTAAAGTAATTAACCTCCAATTAAAATAAATTTATTAAAAAAAAAAAAAAAGCTCTTTGTGACCCCATGGACTATCCAGTCCATGGGATTCTCCAAGCCAGAATACTGGAGTGGGTAGCCGTTTCCTTCTCCAGGGGATCTTCCCAACCCAGGGATTGAACCCAGGTCTCCCGCATTGCAGGTGGATTCTTTACCAGCTGAGCCACAAGGGACGCCCTATAAAAGAGCAGATGTTACCAAATCAAAAATGAAATGAAGAGGTTCCACTTCTGGTTAAGATGGAAGAGATCACTGAAGACCACCACTACAGCACAGGAACGAGAAAGCACTGGATAAGCTCGAAATTGTTTGCTTTTTAGTGCCAATGAAGAATTGTAGATTCAAAGACATCCAAATAAATTAAAATCCAGAGCAGGATGGGCCCTTCTTTCATTACTGGGGTCAGTATGGGAGCCTGGATGGGAGAAAGGCAAGTCTGCTGTGGGTAGAGAAGAAACTAGTGTTGACCAGCTGACGTGTAGGCCTGAATCTGGCCTGTCAGCTGTCTGCCAGCCCTCTCCCATGGAATCTTACGGAGTCAGTAGTGGCCAGGAAGATAACACAGGAATCAAAGAGAAATTTTGTGGTATCAGATCTCACAACCCTTCTGGAACGAGGGTGATCCCATGCTCCAGGTATTTGAAAACAGAAGTGAATTAAATGAACTAGAGTGACAAGTTCAGTCCCAATTTGGCTCATCTAATGATTGCATTGAAGAGACCGGATCCTAGTCCAAGATTCTTGATTCACAAAAGAGCAAGCACTTCTTGGGAACAAATTGTAATTTCTGTCAGTTTTCACTGCTCTATTATACTCAAATTGCAGCAGTCAATTAAAAATAGGAAATATGACCCATAAATAGGAGAAAAAACAGTCAATAAAAACAGGCCCAGGGATGACCCAAAACTGTCATGGGCAAATAAAGACTTTAAATGTATTAATATATGTGTTAACATATTTGGAGTGAAATATGGGCAAAATTGGTGAAGAGATAAGGAACTTTATCAGAAAAAGGAAATGAGAAACTACTCTAGGGCAGAGATGATTTCCAGGAATACTCCTCCCGCCCACTGTTCCAGTTCACCTGTCTTGGTGACACAGATGCCACAATATATTTGCCTTGAGCATCTCATTTCTTTAATCTCACAGGAAAAAAAAAAAACCTGCCTTCATAAGACTGAGAGTTGTTAACTTCTCTGATACTTTGCAATAATACATGTTTTCTTTATCAGGTTCAGTGTTTGAGCTCTTTAAGCACACATTATCAACTGGATTTTTCTTTGAAGAGTCTAATTGCAGACACATGTTATTAAAATTTGTTCTAGCCTTGTAGCTTTGATATAACAATATTATAAGTACTCTAATATACGTTTTTAAAGATTGAAGTGAGAAACCCAAATACAACAGGATTGCAAAAAGAATTATTCAAAATAAGTTGATAAAATTTAAATATGCCAGTTTAGCTACAATTGGAAAATATGCTTTGAAAGGTTTCAATAAAACAAGGGAGAAATTATAGACTCTAATATAAGGATATATATTAGAAAGAATCCTTTTGACACTGCTGCTGCTAAGTCGTTTCAGTCGTGTCTGACTCTGTGCGACCCCATGGACTGCAGCCTACCAGGCTTCTCCGTCCATGGGATTCTCCAGGCAGAACACTGGAATGGGTTGCCATTTCCTTCTCCTCTTTTTGACACTAGAATTTATTAAAGCACTGAGAGAAAAAACACACAAAAATTAATAGAATATTTTAAAAGCTATAATGATAAGAAATGAACAACAGAAGTAATTCTGTTATTGCAAAGAGAATATTAATGAAAAAGTTTAGATGATCCTAAAAGCAGTCAATCATTAAGACAAGGAAATAAACTTCTAGTAGAAATAATAGTTTCTTGAATGATTTGGTATCCTATTAATGAGAAATGAACCACAGACTCACACTGAAATAAGATTTCAACTTTTGCTTCTGTGACATTGATAGTAATAAAGATAATGTGAAACTCCTAACATGTCACTACAGAAAGGACATTAAATAGTCCATCACAAGAAAACTTGAAATGCCTTGCAGTATTAAAGCTCACGAGTGAAAGAAACTCAGTAGAGATGGTCCCAATTTTAACAACAATCCTAAAACTTTACATGACATTACCAATAACGAGCTGTGAAGTTATAATTAATTAAGTAATTAGTTAATCTATGACAAATTGTCAACAATATATATTGATCACAAATGTCAGAGGAAAGATTGAATGACCAATGCACTCTGTCTCTTCAGGGTGGATACAGAGAAAAGGGAAGCCTCCTTCCCACACTGTCCGTGGGAATGTAAGTTGGTAAAACCACTATGGAGGACAGTATGGAGGTTCCTTGAAAAACTAAAAGTAGAGCTACCAGTGATCCCACTCTGGGCAGATAATCCAGAGAAAAACAGGGCTCAAAAAAGTACATGCACCCCACTGCTTATAGCAGCACTATGCACAACCGCCAAGACAGGGAATCAACCTAAATGCCCATTGACAGAGGAATGGATAAAGATTTGTTGCCTTTATGCAATGCGATATTACTCAGCCACAAAAAGAATGAAATTATGCCATTTGAAGAAACATGAATGGACCTGGAAATTATTATACGAACTGAAGTAAGTCAGAGAAAGACAAAAATCATATGATATTCTTTATATGTGGAATCTAAAAAAAAAAAATTACATAAATGAACTTATTTACAAAACAGAAAGAGACTTGCAGAATTGGAGAATGAACTTAGGGTTAACAGACGAGGGGTAGGGGGTGAAGGGATAGGTTGAGAGTTTGGGATTGACATGTACACACTGCTATATTTAAAGACAGATAACCAACAAGGACCTACTGTATAGCTCAATATTCTGTAATAGCCTAAGTGGGAAATAATTTGAAAAAGAATAGATACATGTAAATGTATAACTGAATCACGTTGCTGTACACTTGAAGCTAACACAACATTGTTAATCAACTATAATATAAAATTTAAAAATGGTAAATCTAGTCTATCTTTTCAAATATATTTTAAAATTGCTGTCAGACAAAGGGGAAAGCAAAGACTATGCAGCAAAAAAAAAAAAAAAATAGAGAGGGGGAAAAGAGGTGGTGCAGGCAGCTAACTAATAAAATAATGCCTTACTTTCCTGGACTTTCTAATGGGAGGGGGCTTTGGGGGAGAATGGATACATGTGTATGTATGGGTGAATCTGATAGCTTATGGTCAATGGTGTCAGATTCATGATCTCCGAAGAAGGTTTAACTTCAGGACCAGGGACCAGGCTTGATCACTCAAGAGCTTTTGTGTAAGCAGAGTTTTATTAAAGTGAAAAAGGAGAGAGGAAGCTTCTGACATAGGCATCAGAAGGGGGATGGAGAGTGCTCCCCATCCCTAGCCTTAGCAAGGGAATTATATACTTTTTAACTGGTTATTACAATAAATCAAAAGAATGTCTCAAGGTTGTACAGATCTTACTAGACCCACTCCCATAATTTACATTTTAAGATAATAGGATTAGCCAGAAGAGTTTCAGGAAGGAGAAACAGTCCTCAAGCAGGATGCCTTGTTGTTATATAATCCTTAGTACAGAGTTTAAACTGAGTTGTTTGTTGTGTAATCATCAGTTCCAGGCTTAAAGAAAAAAAATGTTTTATCGACTAAGACTAAGGAATGTAGAGGAAAAAAAGACATTTGTCCTTTCCTCCTCCTTGAGAATTCCAGACCCCTCTCTCCTCCTCAGGGACCCTGGACTTCTTATCAACCTGCCTAAGAATTGACTCTCTCAAGCCCCTCTGCTGTTCACTTAAAACTATCACAATGTTGCTTGTCAACTGGCTAAATCCCATTACAAAATAAAAAGTTTGGTAAAAAATACAGGCTCCTTAAGAGAAATAAGACTACCCAAAGAAGGGGTGGCTAACAGAAGCAGCCCAGGAGAGGTTCCAACCCCTGGGGCCTCTGGGGCAGGTGGCAGAACCCAGAAGTGTGGGGGTTTGATCCCTGTGAAGGGAACGCTGATAACGGGAGACAGAACGGAAGGATGAATCTCCCCGCCTCCCTCCTGAAGGAGGCTTCTCAGCAGCAGCACACCCCAGAGCCTCCCCAGAGGCAGGGCACAGGACCAAACAGTCAAGCTAGCCTTTCTGGCCAGGCTGGGACCCCCTTGTCTGCTTTCCTTCCTTCTCTGCTCAGTCATCCCCCACCCCTCTGACTTCTCAGGGATCGTCACACACGTGTACACACATATCCCCAGTAATTTGGTAGCTCGCTGCATCTGTCCTTCAGTTTAAAAAAAAAAAAAAGACGTATCAAGAAAACTAACCTGGAAGTCTCAATACAAACCCAAGTCAACTCACCAATCACTCAGCCATGGAAAGCGCGCCGATTATACAATAAGAAAACATCCCCTTCCTGTGTTCATGCCCCGGTTGAAAATGGAAACGAAAATGCCAGGATGTGATACAGGCTTGGGATAAAGCCCCACATCCTAGAGAGGCGAGACTTACCGCAGAGAGGCAATGACAGGGAGCAACTGACAGCAAGTGGGTGAGCTGAATTAAAGATGGAATCCAAGGAGTGACGAGCAAAGAGTTTTACAAACCTGGATGCAAGCGATATAAAAGTAAGTTTCAGGGACTTGCTTGGTGTCCGTGGTTAAGAGTCCACCTGCCAATGTAAGAGACACAGGTTCGATCCCTGGTCCAGGAAGATTCCACATACCGTGGGGCAACTAAACCCGCACACCACAACTACAGAGCAAGCCCCACTCGCCACAGCTAGAAAAAGCCTCGGCACAGCAACGAAGACCCAAAAAGAGTAAGTTTCAAGCAAATGTTGAAACCAGGTCTGGCTGCTAATGACAGAAAATTATCAAAAGCAATTTTTTTCAACACTCTGGAAATTAACCAAAGGCGTGCAACCATTTGAGGAGATATATTCCCCCCCAAAATGACTGAATCTCTGTATGAAATGTTAACTTTGCAGCATTTTAACCTGCCCTGGGCCCATCTTTCTCTTCCCAGCTGTGGGGCTTGGGGAAAGTTGCTCCCCCAAAAAGCCCCATTGCCAGACTCTGTCATCACTGGCCTGTCTGCAAGTTCTCTTGAAATCCCAGTGGCCACATGTGACAAAGAAAATAGACTCTTCACATTGAGTTCAGGAAAGTTTGTAAACAAACAGCAGCTGTTGCCAGCAGAGCCTGGACCATGTGATTCCCAGAGTTTGTACAGCATATGATTTCTTGTGTCCAGTTTGCAACAAAAACATTATTAGACCTATAAAGACACAGGAAATATGGCCTTCAAGAAAAAAGCAGTCAGGAACTTCCTTTAAGCCCAGAAGTTGAACTTACTGAAGAAAGACATTTAACCAGACGTTAAATAGATTCAGAGAACTCAAGGAGGCCATGCCTGTGAACACAGCATGAGAACCATGTCCCACCACAGATCATACCGATAAAGAGATGATAATCTTTTTTAAATAAACAAATACAAGGATTTCCCTGGCAGTCCAGTAGTTAAGACTTTCCCTTCCAGTGGGAACTAAGATTCCACATACCTTGGGGCCAAAAAAACAAAATATAAAATAGAAGCATTATTGTAACTGTCAACTACAAATTGGCACTTACCAAGAGCACTGCCAACTGCTGAACAACAAAGCCATTTGCCATCTGCCTCTACGGAGACTGAACCCCGTGCTGCTACAGCTGTGGACCTTCAGCACCCCCTGAGGGAGTTCAGGGTGCAGTGAGCCCTCTGTGCTCCAGGGAATCTGGTGGGAAAGGTCTTTAGATAGTTGGATGTTTTTAGGAACAGATTTTATCTCAATCCTTGCATCTCCTCATAACTAGAGAAGCACTAAATCCCTTCATGGGGACATCAGACCCTCATGACTAACAAAAAAAACCTTTTGTAAATTGAGTGGTTCATGGTATTGAACTCCCCTTTCACCAAAACCTCATATACTGACTTTCCCCTACTTTGGAGCAGTCTCTCAGAGCTATCTGAGATGCTGCCTTCCGGGCTGCAGACCTCCTTTTGCCCCAAATAAAACTTAACTCACAACTCTCAAGTTGTACATCTTTTTTTTTAGTTGACATAACCAAGTCAATAAAGACTTTAAAATGGTCCACATCAAAAAAAAAAAAAAATCTTTACGAAAAAAAATATATAAATTCTGGAGCGATGAAGTACGGTAACTGCAAAGAAAAATTGCTGGGTGTGGCTCATGAGCAGATCTGAAGACAGGTGAGTTGAGGTTATGCAGGCAGAAAAGGAGAAAATGTCTTGATGAGCTCAAGCTGCTGTAACAAATACCAAAGAGTGGGTGGCTCAAACAGCAGACATTCACCTCTCAGAGTTCTGGAGGCTGAAAGTCTGAGATCAGGGTGCCAGCATGGCTGGATCCTTGGGGAGCTCTCTCTTCCTGGTCCTCACAAGGCATCGAGAGAGACAGAGAGAAAGCTCTGATCCCTTCAATAGCTTACAGTGAACGGTGTCAGATTCCTGATCTCCGAGGAAGAAGATTTAACTTCAGGACCAGGGACCAGGCTTGATCACTCATGAGCTTTTGTATAGCGGAGTTTTATTAAAGTGAAAAGGGACAAAGGAAGTTTCTGACATAGACATCAGAAGGGGGACGGAGAATGCCCCCCTTGCTATTGTTGAAGGGGGTAGTTATATACTTTTTAAGTTAGTTATTACAATAAATCAAAAGAAAGTCTCAAAGTTGTAAAAAATTTTACCAGACCCACTCCCACAGTTACATTTTAGGATAACAGGATTAAAACTTAACAATAGAAAAATCCTACCAGACCTCCCATAAAATACATTCTAAGATATCAGGATTAGTCAGAAGGTTTTCAGGAGTTCAATGTGAATAGTGGCTCAGATGGTAAAGCGTCTGCCTACAATGCGGGAGACCTGGGTTCGATCCCTGGGTAGGGAAGATCCCCTGGAGAAGAAAATGGCAACCCACTCCAGTACTCTTGCTTGGAAAATCCCATGGATGGAGGAGCCTGGTAGGCCACAGTCCACAGGGTCGCAAAGAGTCAGACATAACTGAGCGAATTCACTTCATTTTCAGTTCAGTTCAGTTTCAGGAAGGTGAAACTGTCCTTAAGAGGTATACATTGTTGTTATACAATCACTAGTACAGAGTTAAACCTGAGTTGTTTGTTGTGTAATCATCAGTTCTGGGCTTAAAGAAAAAAAAACAAAAAACAGTTTTATGTGACTAAGGCTAAGGAATGTAGAGAAAAAAAGTTTGTCCTTTGCTCCTCCTTGAGAACCCCAGACCCCTATCTCCACTTCAGGAATCCTAGAGCCCTTTCTCTTCCTCAAGGACGCCGGACTTCTTATCAACCTGCCTAGGAATTGACTCTCTCATCTTCATTCCCTTAATAGGGTACCAGTCCCATAATGGGGCTCCACCTGAATGACCTCATCCAAGCTTGATCTCCTCCCAAAGGCCCCACCTCCAAACACCATCACATTAGGGATGAGGCCTTCCACATACGAATTTGGTTGTGTAGGGGAAGGGAACACAAGCTTTCAGTCCACAGCAGAAAGAAAAAAGACTTTAAAAAGAAAATGAGGGGGGCATGTTCAACAGGGAAGAGACATATGTATACATATGGCTGATACGTGTTGATGACTGCAGAAACCAAGAGGATTAACCTAGAGCCTATTGTACAGAGTGAAATAAGAAAGACAAATAAACATATATTAACATATATATATATGGAATCTAGAAGATGGTACTCATGATCCTACATGCAGGGCAGTGAAGGAGACAGACACGAACAACTTTTGGACTTAGTGGGAGAAGCAGAGGGTGGGATGATTTGAGAGAATAGCATTGAAACATACACATCGGATCAGTCGCTCAGTCGTGTCCGACTCTTTGTGACCCCATGAATCACAGCACGACAGGCCTCCCTGTCCATCACCAACTCCCGGAGTTCACTCAGACTCACGTCCATCGAGTCAGTGATGCCATCCAGCCATCTCATCCTCTGTCGTCCCCTTCTCCTCCTGCCCCCAATCCCTCCCAGCATCAGAGTCTTTTTCAGTGAGTCAACTCTTCGCATGAGGTGGCCAAAGTACTGGAGTTTCAGCTTTAGCATCATTCCTTCCAAAGAAATCCCAGGGCTGATCTCCTTCAGAATGGACTGGTTGGATCTCCTTGCAGTCCAAGGGACTCTCAAGAGTCTTCTCCAACACCACACTTCAAAAGCATCAATTCTTCGGCGCTCAGCCTTCTTCACAGTCCAACTCTCACATCCATACGTGACCACTGGAAAAACCATAGCCTTGACTAGACGAACCTTTGTTGGCGAAGTAACGTCCCTGCTTTTGAATATGCTATCTAGGTTAGTCATAACTTTCCTTCCAAGGAGTAAGCGTCTTTTAATTTCATGGCTGCAGTCACCATCTGCAGTGATTTTGGAGCCCAGAAAAATAAAGTCTGACACTGTTTCCACTGTTTCCCCAGAAACATACACATAACCATATGTAACACAGAAAGTCAATGGGAGTTTGATGTATAACGTGGAGAACTTCAGAGGAACATCCCTCCGGCTTGTCACAGGTCTCTTCCAGGTCTCTGCTCAAATATCCCCTCAACACAGAGTCCTCTCCTCATCTCCCTGTGTAAGACAGCAACTCCCAACCCTCACCACCGTCCCACACCAGGCACTTCCAGGTCTCCTACTCTGCACTGTTTCTCTCCCTGGCTGTCAGCTACATGACTGCCCATCCATTTGTGTATGGTCTTCTCCCTCTACTGGTAATATGTTCAGGAAGGCTGACATTTTGCTATTTCATCACCAACTGCTGGCCCAGTTTCAGCACCCCAAAGCTGCCCAACAAATACATTCTGAATGAATGAATTCTATCAGCCATCAAGATGTCTGTATACTTGGATCCAGTAAACTCAGTCCTGGAAATTTAGGCAAATAAATT
Organism: Bos javanicus; assembly: GCF_032452875.1. Taxonomy (NCBI): domain Eukaryota; kingdom Metazoa; phylum Chordata; class Mammalia; order Artiodactyla; family Bovidae; genus Bos; species Bos javanicus. Next base: position 149,638,436 of record NC_083868.1, on the reverse strand, counting down.
AAGAAAAGAGAAAAGTGATGTGAATGCAAATTTCTGTTGCTGTAGAGCCATTGGTCAAACTTCATGGTACTGAGGGCGTTTTGTTTTTGTTGTCTTGTTTAGTTGCTGGGTCATGTCTGACTCTTTTACAACTCCCTTCAGGCTCCTCTGTCCATGGTATTTTCCAGGCATGCTATTTCCTTCTCCAGGGGATCTCCCAGACCCAGGGATCAAACCTGGGTCTCCTGCTTGGCAGGTGGATTCCTTAAACCAGTGAGCCACCTGGAAAAGCATGGGGAAGCCTAATGATGAAAAATCAGCATACGGAGTCAGGTTTTTAGGAAAGGTTTCTCAGAAGAGAGTCCTGAGCAGAATCTCGAAGGACATGGCAGATTGATTTAGCAGAAGAATGACTCTGGCTGAAGACCTGGGGGAGGAATAGGTCCTAGAGCTTGAAGCTTGAAGGACATCAGTCAGTCATCAGAACCAGGGGTCTCAGGGGAATGGAGTTTGAGAACTAAAGAGAAGTTGGTGGGGGGATAGGAGTGGAGGTCATAGAGCTCGCCCCAAATTCAGTATAAACACCACTGAGCTCTTCTTGCAGTAAATATCAGCGAACCTGAAGATATTGTACATGGAAGGTACGAATCTTGCAAAAATTGTTTTTAAATGCCTGAAAATGGGTAAAATATGTGAGATTTGTTCTGCCAGATCAGGAAAGTCATCCTGCAGCTCCTGGCAGATCTGTCAAACATATTCCCACCTGGATTTCTAACCCTGAAGCCATGAGCTCAGCAAGGGTGGGACTTCCCGTCTGGAGGACACCTCCACACTTGTTAAGGATCCCATCAGATCATCTGGGGGTTGTCAGCATGTTTGCAGCTCTGTCAGAAGAGATGTGAGGGCAATTTCAACAGAAAAACTGAAAAGCATTCCTCTTTGCGAGAAAAGCCTTCAGACAGAAAAAAATTCTTCAGGCCAAAATATTTAAGAGCACAATAATAACAAGACACGCAGGGCATGGATTTGCAGCAATCTGGACGGACCTAGAGATGATCATACGAAGTAAAGTGAGTCAGAAAGAGAAAGACAGATACCACCTGATAGCACTTAGGTGTGGAGTCTCAAATAGGACACAAATGAACTTGTCTACAAAACAGACACACAGACAGAGAACAGACTGACGGTTCCTGAGGGGGAGCGGGTGGGGAAGGGATGACTGGGAGGTTAGGATCATCAGACACAAGCTATTATTATACATAGAATCGATGGACTGTAAGCTCTTACTGTATAGCCCAGGGGATTATATGCAATATCCTGTGAGAAACCATAATGGAAAGGGGTATTTTAAAGAAAAGAAAGTGAAAGTGAAAGTCACTCAGTCGTGTCCAACTCTGCGAGCCCTATAGTCCATAGAATTCTCTAGGCCAGAATACCGGAGTGGGTAGCCTTTCCCTTCTCCAGGGGATCTTCCTGACCCAGGGATCAAACCCAGGTCTCCCGCATTGCAGGCGGATTCTTTACCAGCTGTATTTTAAAGAATGTATATATATATATATATATATTCAGTTCAGTTGCTCAGTCATGTCCAACTCTTTGCGACCCCATGAACCACAGCACAGGCCTCCCTGTCCATCACCAACTCCTGGAGTTTACCTAAACTCATGCCCATCAAGTCGATGATGCAATCCAGCCATCTCATCCTCTGTTGTCTCCTTCTCCTCCTGCCTTCAATCCTTCCCAGCATCAGGGTCTTTTCCAAAGAGTCAGTTCTTTGCATCAGGTGGCCAGAGTATTGGAGTTTCAGCTTCAACATCAGTCCTTCGAATGAACACCCAGGACTGATCTCCTTTAGGATGGTCTGGTTGGATCTTCTTGCAGTCCAAGGGACTCTCAAGAGTCTTCTCCAACACCACAGTTCAAAAGCACCAATTCTTCGGCGCTCAGCTTTCTTCACAGTCCAACTCTCACATCCATACATGACTACTGGAAAAACTATACCTTGACTAGATGGACCTTTGTTGGCAAAGTAATGTCTCTGCTTTTCAATATGCTATCTAGGTTGGACATAACTTTCCTTCCAAGGAGTAAGTGTCTTTTAATTTCATGGCTGCAGTCACCATCTGCAGTGATTTTGGAGCACCCAAAAATAAAGTCTGACACTGTTTCCACTGTTTCCCCATCTATTTCCCATGAAGCGATGGGACCAGATGCCATGATCTTCGTTTTCTGAATGTTGAGCTTTAAGCCAACTTTTTCACTCTCCTTTTTGACTTTCATCAAGAAGCTCTTTAGTTCCTCTTCACTTTCTGCCATAAAGGTGGTGTTGTCTGCATATCTGGGGTTATTGATATTTCTCCCGGCAATCTTGATTCCAGCTTGTGCTTCATCCAGTCCAGCGTTTCTCATGATGTACTCTACATATAAGTTAAATAAGCAGGGTGACAGTATACAGCCTTGACATACTCTTTTTCCTATTTGGAACCAGTCTGTTGTTCCATGTCCAGTTCTAACTGTTGCTTCCTGACCTGCATACAGGTTTCTCAAGAGACAGGTCAGGTGGTCTGGTATTCCCATCTCTTTCAGAATTTTCCACAGTTTATTGTGATCCACAGTTACACACACACATATATATGCATGTATAACTGAATCACTTCACTGTGCAGCAGAAACTAACACAACATTGTAATTCAACTGTATTTCAATTTAAAAAAAAGTTCTGCACTTTTTAACTCCAGTTTTGTTGTGTTACCAGATTTATAAAATGGCTTTTTTACCATGAAACACATTTTTATGATGTAAATGGCTTGATGGCTTTTCTCATAGGTTGGCTTTTTAAACTTGAAGCTTAATTGTTTTTGCAGTGCTATCTTTCAGTTCAGTTCAGTTCAGTCACTCAGTCATGTCCGACTCTCTGCGACCCCATGAATTGCAGCATGCCAGGCCTCCCTGTCCATCACCAACTCCCGGAGTTCACTCAGACTCATGTCCATCGAGTCAGTGATGCCATCCAGCCATCTCATCCTCTGTCGTCCCCTTCTCCTCCTGCCCCCAATCCCTCCCAGTATCAGAGTCTTTTCCAATGAGTCAACTCTTCGCATGAGGTGGCCAAAGTACTAGAGTTTCAGCTTTAGCATCATTCCTTCCAAAGAACACCCAGGGCTGATCTCCTTCAGAATGGACTGGTTGGATCTCCTTGCAGTCCAAGGGACTCTCAAGAGTCTTCTCCAACACCACAGTTCAAAAGCATCAATTCTTTGGTGCTCAGCTTTCTTCACAGTCCAACTCTCACATCCATACATGACCACAGGAAAAACCATACCCTTGACTAGACGGACCTTTGTTGGCAAAGTAATGTCTCTGCGCTTTACTCTTATTTAATTGTTCTGTCATCTCAATAACTATCACTGAAGACTGAAGCTTTGCCTCTGCCCCTCACTTAAGTTCCAAAGTTACTAAGTGGCTTCGAACAAAAGATTTGAACTCTGCCCCTCCACTGTACAGAGGAAATAATCAGATTTCTCAGTTCTAAAGCCATTTTTTTTTTGGCCACACCAAGCAGCATGCAAGATGTTAGTTCCCTGACTAGAGGTCGAACCGGCGCCCCTGGCAGGGGAAGCATGGAATCTTAACCTCCAGGCCACCAGGGAAGTTCCCCTAAAGCCAATTTTAACGAAAATATTAACAGTATGATCTCCGGTACAAGATCTGACTCAGCCATAAGGAGTACGACCACCCAACGAATGAATGGTCTCACCTCAAGAAGAATGGGCAGGGACTTCCCTGGTGGTTCAGTGGTTAAGAATCTGCCTACCAAAGCAGGGGACAGACAGGAGTTTGCAGAGGACAGGAGTTCAATGCCTGGTGGGGAAACTAAACTACCAGATGCCACGAGCAGCTACACCTGCTTGCAGCGACTAGAGAGCAAGAGCAATGAAGACCCGGAGCAGCCAACACATAAATAGATAATAAATAAATAAAAGTTATCAAAAAAATAAAAGACGGGGCAAAGGTTTTGTATATTCAAAGATTTTGACAAAACGTATTCAGTCACTGCAGCTCCCAACATCACTTTGGAGAGAGATTCAGTACATGAATAGCAATTAACAAATAACAATTCCAAGTAATCAAATAACAATTCAGAACAGGATATTGATAAGCTCCAGAGTATGGCCTCTCAGTTAATACTTACAATCATTCCACCCCCCCCCCCCCCCCCCCCACCCCGCACCCCGGCTCACCCTCAGGGGATACATTCCAAGACCCCTAGTGGATGCCTGAAATCAAGGATAGAATCAAACTCTATATATGCTGCGATTTTTCCTAAACATACATGCCTAAGATGGGGAGATCCCCTGGAGGAGGGTATGGCAACCCACTCCAGTATTCTTGCCTGGACAATCCCATGGACAAAGGAACCTGGCGGCCTAGAGTCCATAGGGTCGCACAGAGTTGGACACGACTAAAGTGACCTAGCACGCACGAAACCACATGCCTCAGATAAAGTTTACTTTTTAAATTAGGCACAGTTAGAGAATATCCTAATTGCCAGCATCACTACTCGTGTGCTTTGGGGCCATTATTAAGTAAAATAAGGCTTTCGAGAGCGTAATCACTGTGATACTACTATACTCAGTCTGATAACCCAGGAGGCTATTAAGTGACTGATGAGTGGGATTTGTTAAAGAAAAGGAGGATTCACCTCTTGGGAGCGACAGATCAGGAGGGCTTGGGGTCCCAACATGCTTTTCAGAACAGTACACAATTTAAAACTTGTGGATTATTTCTGGGATCTTCCATTTAATATTTTTGAACCACAGCTGGCCTCGGTTAACTGAAACCACAGAAAGTAAAAGCACAATAAGGGGCAACTACTGCAGTAATTTAAAATGAAGTGAAAAACTGGGGTGGAGGAGGCAGAATCAGAGGAAGGTGGTCAAAAGCAGAAAGGAAAGAGTGTTGCCCAGAATCCAGTTCTTCAGGAATGGAGTCATTAGTCACTTTGGTCTCTGACCTACATACAGTACACCCTGGAAGGATTTCAGGGCCAAGATCAGGAACGAGGCAAACCATGTCCTTAGACAGTTAGAAATATTCCAGATGAAATTTTTTATGAACCTGGATTTTGGCTTCTTTCCATACTTAGAAAAGCACTGAAATCATTAGCTGAGATATCTATTTCTCATGACTAGCAGTAACCTCCTACTGAGATGTATGCTTGAATGCATGTACCCTTTTGCCAAAATCACATATACACTGACCTCTTCCCCTCCCTTCTTAGAACACTTCCTCAGAGCTACCTGAGAGGATGTCTCCTGGATGCTCAGTTCAGTTCAGCTCAGTTCAGTCGCTCAGTCATGTCCGACTCTTTTCGACCCCATGAATTGCAGCACGTCAGGCCTCCCTATCCATCACCAACTCCCAGAGTTCACTCAGACTCACGTCCATCGAGTCAGTGATGCCATCCAGCCATCTCATCCTCTGTCGTCCCCTTCTCCTCCTGCCCCCAATCCCTCCCAGCATCAGAGTCTTTTCCAATGAGTCAACTCTTCGCATGAGGTGGCCAAAGTACTGGAGTTTCAGCTTCAGCATCATTCCCTCCAAAGAAATCCCAGGGCTGATCTCCTTTAGAATGGACTGGTTGGATCTCCTTGCAGTCCAAGGGACTCTCAGTCCTCAGTAAAGTGAAAGTCACTCAGTCATGTCTGACTCTTTGCGACCCCATCGACTATACAGTCCATGGAATTCTCCAGGCCAGAATACTAGAGTGGATAGCCTTTCCCTTCTCCAGGGGATCTTCCCATCTCAGGGATTGAACCCAGGTCTCCCGCATTGCCGGCAGATTCTTTACCAGCTGAGCCACCAGGGAAGCCCACGAAACTCACAGCTGTCTTGTGTATTTTTTAAATCACCAAAAGGTACGCACTTCCAGTTCTAAGATAAGTGAGTATTAGGGATGTATCATATAACGTGATGACTATCATTAGCCCGGATGTATGGTATATTTGAAAGGTGGTTTTTTTTTTTTTTTTTCAGATTTATTTATTGTTATTTTGGCTGTGGAAGGTCTTCATTGCTATGAGGGCTTTTCTCTAGTTGGGAGTGGGGTCTCCTCTTTGTTGCAGCATGTGGGCTTCTCATTGCGGGGGCTTCCCTTGTTGTGGAGCATGGGCTCTAGGCACACAGTCTTCAGGAGTAGCAGCTGCGGGCTCAGTGGCTGTGGCACACAGGCTTCATTGCTCTGTGGCATGTGGGATCTTCCCAGACCAGGAATCAAACTGCTGTCCCTTGCATTGCAAGGCAGATGCTTTCTAAATAAGAAACCTCTATTTGAAAGTTTTTAAGAGATTTAATCCTTAAGAGTTCTCATCACAAGGTGGAACTTTTTTTTTTTTTTTTGTATCTATCATCGATGAGATGATGGATGTTAACTAAACCTATTGTGGTAATAATTTCCCAGCGTGTGAAAATCACACCCTTATGCTGTACACCTTAAACATGCACAGTGATGTATGTCAATTGTTTCTCAATAAAATGGAAAAATAATTATCAGGATTTTTCAAATGATGTGAGAAATAATATGCAGAAGGTACTCATGGAGGAGACTCACAAAGTCCTGGAAAGATGGGTCATAAATGTGGTGCTGGGTAAGTATGAGCACCTGGTCTGGAGGGAAGAGAAGAGGAAGTTTGGACCAGGGTAAATGGTCTACATTAGGAGGCAACAAGATATAGACTGGCTTATGGAGGCAGGGGATGAATCACAGAGGAGCTAGGAAGATGTAGCTTTTCATGGAAAGAAACCCTTTGCAACTCTTCCACGAGGTCAAATGGAATAGGGATTATTTGACTATTTTCCTCCTGAAATCATTATCAAAAGTAATCTGTTGTCCTTCTCTTTCTTGAGTGCAAAATGAGGGTTCACTGCTCACCTCCAGGCCACTGTGAGGACAAAATGAGGTAAGGTGCCTCATGCGAAACTGCACGAAATGACAAAGGTTCTGCACAAACGCGCTCGCTCTGATTACCCACCGTGTTTTTACTCCTTGCCTCAGGACAGTCTCTTCGCCTCAGCACTGTTGACTGTGGGGACCAGGTGACCCAATGCTGTGGGCTGTCCTCTATGATGCTGAGTGGCATGCCTGGCCTCCACTCTTTAGATGCTAGTTCCCAAGTGGTACTAGGGGTAAAGAACCTCCCTTCCAATGCAGGAGATGTAAGAAATGTAGGTTTGATCCCTGGGTTCAGAAGATCCCCTGGAGGAAGACATGGCAACCCACTCCACTATTCTTGCCTAGAGAATCCCATGGACAGAAGAGCCTGGAAGGCTACAATCCATAGGGCTGCAGACAGTCGGATACAACTAAAGCGATTTAGCATATACACACAAATCCCAGCTACAACCAAAAAAGTCTCCAGACATTGCCAAAATTCCCCACGGGGAGACACAAGGAAAGGGGAAATGATCCCCTACTCCTATCCTTGAGAACTGCCTCAGGGGACAGAATCCTCAGGACAGGGCAGTTGCAGACCTCTGTGCATGCCAGCTGCCTGGGGAAAATAGGAAAGTAGAGCTGTAGAAGGAAAATGAACCACATCCAAAAAGAGGGAAAGGAGAGCAAGGGTGGCTTTGCTGAGGGTGCAGCTCCTCAGTCCCTCCTGACTTGCAAATTTCTATGTAATGATGATACTGTGGATGATGTGATCTCAAGCTTTAATGGATACAAGTTCCTTCTATTGATCTGTTATATCAAAGAGAAGACAGACTGTCTATGATAGCAGCAGTCTGGTGATCAGCTGATCACCACAGTGAAAAAACATGGTTTTTGGCCATGTGCTGAGGTGTGAAACAGGGTCGTCAGGCCCCAGGGGAGCTTAAAAAACCTTGCTGGGAGGAAATCTAGTGTTCTGCTTCTCCAAGTGGCCAGTGTTCCCACTGAAATCAAGTCAGTCTTTGTGTGAATATCAGTCTGTTTCCAAAGTGAGAGTTTTGGTCAACCAGGGAATAGACAAAAAGGTGAAGGCAACAGCAAAAGGGTAGAGAAAAGAGGCAAGAAACAGAGGCAGAGAAAACATGTGAATCAATAAAGAAATACACCAGAAACAGTATCTAGATTTTTCATTTGGACATAGATTTTTTAAACACAGTTATTAGTTCATCTTTCTCTTCTTTTGGGAGTTGACTCTGCTTTCTATTTGCTATTAAAGAACTACAGTGGAAACATGAGGCTATTTGAGCAAGGCTGGCATGGCCTTGCAGACTGAAAGCAATGAAGTCAGCCCCAAGCTCTGGCTCTTGAATATAGATAGTCTCAGGCTTCCTTCCACCAGAAGGAATACATGTCCTAAACCATGTATTAAAAAGAGAGAAGTGGCTCTCTAATTTTACGGTGCTTCTGCAGCTGCTGAGAGCTCATTAAAATTGCAGATTTCCAAACCCCAGAGAGTCCTACTGTGGCACAGTGACTGACTGACTGATGCAGGTGGGGCCTGGACCACAACCAGAGAAGGACAGAATCATTGTTCAGTTTCCTTCCAGAGTGATGCGATTGTACTTCACTTGGGGAAGGAAACAAACTCTGGTCAAATGCTTTGAGGTCAATTTTAAATGTGTTTTTGCAGTCTGGTCAATTTAGATAGCTAGAATATAACCGCAATGCCTTGAAGTCTTCTTCTGAGGATTAATGCAAAAATAAATAACAAAATATAAAACAACCCCAGAAGTCCTGAAAAATAAGGCAGAACCTTGTAGGAATTTTTGAAGATGCAACAGCATTTTACATTGCAAAGGCTCTGGAATTTCTCTGTCCCCTTTGCCTTCTCCCCTTCCTCCATGGAGCTTTCTTCTGGCCCTGCCAAATGAGTAATGGAAGGAAAACGTGAGTGGTTTCACAAGGTCTCATTCTTGAGTCTCAGAGTCCTGAGTGACATGAAGGTAACAGCTAACTCATAAGGTCATTGTATTTAACAAATAAAAGCCTAACCTGGGCTACTTGGCAGTGGCACATTATACTGTAACTGTTAAAGGGCCAGTTCTCTCTCCCCTTCCGGTCTGTGAGCCCCACTGGGCAGGGTTCCCTTTTTCGGCAGGTCTCCTGAGTGGCAGCTTATACCATGCCTGGCACAGCAGATTAGACTTGGAGGAGAATGTGGAGGAAGGAGACTCGGAGGTCATTAAAGCAGAGCTCATGGGAATCCTCTCACTTCATGGCAAAATAGAAGGGGAGAAAGTGGAAGCAGTGACATTTTATTTTCTTGGGCTCCAAAATCACGGCGGATGGTGACTGCAGCCATGAAATTTAAAAATGCTTGCTCCTTGGAAGGAAAGCTATGACAAACCTAGACAGTGTATTAGAAAGCAGAGACATCAATTTGCTGACAAAGGTTTGTATAATCAAAGCAATGGTTTTGCCAGTAGTCATGTACAGATGTTAAAAGTTGGATGCTGAAGTTCAGCACTGAAGAACTGATGCTTTTGAAAAGTGGTGCTGGAGGACTCTTGAGAGTCCCATGGACTGCAAGGAGATCAAACCAGTCAATCCTAAAGGAAACCAATCCTGACTATTCATTGGAAGGACTGATGCTGAAGCTGGAATACTTTGGCAACCTGATGCAAAGAGCCAATTCATTGGAAAAGACCCTGATGATGACCTGAAAAGGTCCATCTAGTCAAGGCTATGGTTTTTCCAGTGGTCATGTATGGATGTTAGAGTTGGACTATAAAGAAAGCTGAGCGCCAATGAACTGATGCTTTTGAACTGTGGTGTTGGAGAAAACTCTTAACAGTCCCTTGGACAGCAAAGAGATCCAACCAGTCCATCCTAAAAGAGATCAGTCCTGGGTGTTCATTGGCAGGACGGTTGAAACTGAAGCTCCAATACTTTGGCCACCTGATGCCAAGAGCTGACTCATTTGAAAAGACCCTGATGCTGGGAAAGATTGAGCGCAGGAGAAGGGGACGACAGAGGATGAGATGGTTGGATGGCATCATCGACTCGATAAACATGGGTTTGGGTGGACTCCGGGAGTTGGTGATGGACAGGGAGGCGTGGCGTGCTGTGGTTCACGGGGTCGCAAAGAGTCAGACATGACTGAGCGACTGAACTGAACACAGTCCAGACAGTGAAGGACAGGGAAGCCTGACACCCTGCAGTCCATGGCATGGTGAAGAGTCAGACAAGACTGAACGACTGAACAAAAATCTCAGTAGGCCCCACTGTAAGTTCACTCAGAAATCACACCTTTGATTTGCCAGACACAGGAATGAAGGCCAGCAGCGACCTGCCACCTTCTGCCAGAAGAAATAACGCCTGCAACAATCAGTCACAGTACCGGTATCACTGCAGATGCCCCTGAGGGAACCCAGGAGCCAAACGGGGAGAAGAGGGTGTCCTGAGGTCCGATTTTGCGTTTCCCACGATGAACGGGAGTGAAAAGTAAGTTGGGACTGGGCTCGGATACTGCACGAAGGGGAAGATGACCTCGGCAAGGATTTTCCTGGGGGGCTGCCCTCACGTCACTGAGATCCAGAGTCAGGCGCCACGACCTGGGTGGAGGGACAGCGAGGATATGACGCCGCGTGGAGGGCTGGCTTCTCCTAGCGCAGCCCTGAAGCATTCTCCAGAAAGTTCTATTTCGGAGAGAGGTGCCCTGCAGGACGCCAAGCTCTGCACAGCTAAGGTACCCGGCCACCCGAGACCCTGCACCGCGGTTCGCAGCTTCACCAAGAAGCCAAGAAGCCCAAACGGCCCCACCCTGGTGCGCCTGAGGACACTACCAGGCCACCCGCAGCTCCGCCTCTGGGAGAGGGGGCGGGAGGGCCCTCGGGGCGTGGCCCGGAAGCGTCCGGCCAATCCTCGCTGCAGGCTTGAGGTCACGTGATCGCCATCGGGTGCCCAGCTCTTCCGCCTTCCTCTTCGCAGCCCCGCCCACCACGGGGAGGGGCCGCCGGCGCGACCCTGGGGAGGACGGTCTTGCGGTCACGTGATCGTCAGCGGGCCCAGATCTTACGCCTTCCGCTTCGCAGCCCCGCCCACCGTGGGGAGAGGCCGCCGGCACGACCCCGGGGAGGATGTTCTCGCGAGAACCACGCAAACCTATCCCTTCCGTCAGTCCCCCGCTGGGGCCGCGCCCCGGAATTGAGGCTCTGAAGCGCGTGGGCTCCGACGTAGCGGGCAGGGGTCCCCACCAGGACAGCGCCGAGGGCGGGAGATTCGGAGGGCTTTACTGCCAGCTCGTCCCTCCTCGCCAGGACAGCCGCGTTCCACCGGGCCGCACGCCCGCTAGTGTCGAGTCGTCGCCTCAGTCGACCCTGGTGGCCCCCAGGCCCTTGACCTGCCCTCGCTGGGCCGGAAGTGGGGACGAGCTTAACGGACGTCTGTGGGGTCTTTGTCGCCGAGTCCGGAAGTGGGGACGGGCTTAACGGACGTCTGTTGGGCGCTTTGTCGCCGGGGCCGGAAGTGGGGACAAATTTAACGGACGTCTGTAGGGGCTTTGGCCCCGCACTTTTCCGACTTTAAACGCGCTGTGTCACCACCTGCACGCCCCCTACCGAAAACTTTTTGAGGCACGGGAGAACTTTGGTTCCAGCAGAAAAGCCGGGGTCGACCCCGCGTGAGACGTGGCGAGAGCACCTGGTGTGTGCGAACCCCGCAAAGGCGCCATCCTCTCGCCCAGGTCGTCTCACCTGCCCTTACCACCCTGCAGGGCGGGCTTCGTCCCCACCTTAGAGATGAAGGAAGAGCGCCAGACGGGCTTGAGGAACGTGCCCCAGGTTGCACAAAGCCAGGCTCTGCAGCCCGGCCGCGTGGCGTCTCCAGTCAGATGGCGGCTGTCGCTTGTGAGTGACCAGCTGCAGGCCGGCACGTGGGCCCCGACGTCTGAGGGGGCAGGGCTCGGCCCAGTGCCCCCGGGCACTTGTCGCGGGTGGGCTCTGCCCTTGGTCCCGCGTTCCAGGTGTGCCCGCGGCCGAACCCAGCCTCGGGTCCCCAGGAGGAGCCCGCCTGTGGACCATACCCACCAGAGCCCCTCGCAGGCTTATGGCCTTGGAGCCGCTTGTGGACCCCAGCCTTCCAGCCTCCGGAGGCTCTTGCTCATGCCAGGGCCAGGACAAAGGAGGAGGAGGCCCACCGTGGCTTCCAGCTGTAATAAGGCGCTGGCTCCCAGGGGCCACTTCTTAACCACAGAGCCGGGCAAGAGTGAAAAATGAGCTCCCTCACAGACACTTCTCTGAGGGAACTCCTAAGGAGCTAGAAGCATTGTCCCAACTGAAATCCATTCACAGCAAATGAACATTGGTCTCTGGCCTCATGTGATAAGCTTGGTAAGGCCAAAACAGTCGGCTTCCGCCACCTGCGGGTGACTCAAGAGCCCCCCCCCCCCCCAGTCATTTAAAACATTCTGTGGAAATGCCTGCAATTCCACCATTAGCAACTCCTAAGATTATGAAGTCCTCTTTAGGTTCTTTAGGTGAAATACACTAAATGCCTGATTTTCTGATAGGAGACGAGGTAAATTAAATAACGGTTCTGAGGGAGAGGGAAGAGAGGACACACACAAAGGAACTCTGGAGAGAGTGCAAGAGAGGTGTTTCCATTTGGTGAAAATCTCTGGGGAAGTTGTAGGACCGGATTTCTCTATCTCCACTTAAGGCTCCCGGAACTGTAGAGGGGTGCATCTTTTGCCTTTGTGGGATTCTGAGACCACACGAGCCTACTGAATGCTCACGGCCATCTGAGGCCATATTCCACTGATAGGAAGGGAAACCCCAACACTACTGGCCAGACTTGCCTGTGAGCAGCTACATCATTGTAGAGGAAGATCTGGCCTGTCCCAGGATTCATCAGAAACCTTTGTTTCCCATTCCAGGGAGCAAAGCAAAGCCATATTCAGAAAATAATGAGAAAGAGCCATAAAGTCAAGGAAAACAAGTTGATAAATCAATGGTGTTGACTCCAAAGAAGAGACTTAAGAACCCTAAGATAACATAAGCTGTCAACATTATTATTGGAAGAATTACTCTGTTTGGACATGCTCTTGACTCCTATCTCTTCATCTGCTCAGACTCCTCTGATTTCAGCCCAGGATGGGAGTGTGGAAGTTGCAGGGGCACAGAATAAGAGATTTGACCTTCCTTCCTCACTCTTCTAGAAATAAAAGAGATTCAGAAAGCAAGAGCACCTCCATACGTTTTGAGAATTGTTGTCATCAAAATGTAGCAAGTGGTCCAAAGGAAACTAAATGTCCTTCCCCCCACTCCCCCAGCCCTAACCCACCCACCCCTATTCGCACCCCCACCCCCAGGCAAATGCTTGGTGCAGGAGTAACATTGCTCAGAATCTGGCATGATTCAGAGAAGGGAGAGCTAGTCGCCAGTGACCTTGTCCATCCCCCAGTAAAGACGCCATCACTTTTAACTATCTGCAGGGCCAGTGCACCCAAAACTCATCGGCCTTTTACAGCTGCACACCCAGGAGAGAGCCCTCAGAGGAAACTACCCTGCTGACCCGGCTATCTAAGACGTCTAGCCTGCAGGGCTGTAAGAAAATAACATCGTTGTTTAAGCCTCCCAGTCTGTGGTATCGATATGTTGTTAAGTCAGCCTGAGCCGACTGATACACAGAGGACAGCCAGGGAGCAGAAGAGGCAGGGCAGAGATTCCAATTCATTGTTTCCAGTCACCTATTGTTTGCCTCCCAGTTAGCCTGCACCTCTGCACGAATTGGGATACTGCTGTCTGCCAGGAAACTGGACCAAAGGTGACTGGTGAGAGTGGTGCCCCAGAGGTGAGCAGTGCATGACATGTATCCCGGCACAGGGCAGCCGGGAGTGGAAAACACACTTGGACGTCCTGCGTGACAGAGGGCTTCACAGGCCACTGATCAGGCTGAGGCTCCCTTAAGCACCAAACACGATCCGGTCTGTGTTCCGGACCTGTGTTCAGAGGGACCACTGAGGTCTCACGAAAGGCTGATTGGTATTAGGGCTCCAAGAAGTAGGGCTTCTTGGGGTGACCTCAGGGGCACTACAAAACATAATTGCACAGGAGCTCTCCACCTTGCAGGCAGCCCCCTGCCTCTATGGCATGATGCTTTTAATATTGTACCTCCTGTGAAATCCACATGTAATTTATTAGGCTTGCTTTTTGCCTAAATAATTGGAAGTTTCCATTTAATGTTGATCTGGGTCAACTGGCCCAAATGTTATATATCATATTGTAATTAGGTTGCCTAAAATTACCTGTTTTCAAAAGAGTCTTTGAAATAAGAACAATCTGGGGTCTGGGGCGATGACAGAGTGTGGTAGCAGTTTGTATGGCCATTGTCCTAACATCAGCCTTCTCATGAAACAAACATATAACAAAACACCTTATATTTACTCAGCTGGTTAAATTACTGAAAGACTTTTAGGAAGTATAACAGTTTCTGGATGTGTCCTTTGAAGGGAAAAGATTATTTTAAAGACAGTTTTTCTAAGCGTAAGCAAAAAAGATGATATAAAATGAAAAAAGGAAGAAAAACCAGGATCAGGAATAGCATGAGGGAAAAGATCTCTTAAAGACTCGTGAGGGGCTTCCCTGGTGGTCCAATGGCTAAGACACCATACTCCCAGTGCAGGGGGCTGTGCGATCCTCTCAGGGAATTAAGAGCCCACATGCCACAGCTAAATTCACATACTGCACTTAATACCCAGTGCAACCAAATAAATTTTTTGAAAAGGCTCATGACACCATGGTTCGTGCACACAAGGAAACAGATCTATTCGGGAGTACAGTGCACAGCATGAGGCATGGAGCTGGCGCCAGTCTCTCTCTTAGAGAACAAATTTCTTGTTTGGAAAAAAAAAACAAAAACTGCTATACTGTATGGTAGGTGATATTTTCCAAAATGGCAACTGTAATATTTCTAGTCCACAAAACACATGTCGAAAAACGGTTTTACTGTTTTACAAACCGGAAGCAGCGTTGGAGGCAACTGTTTTGAGACACCACCTCCTAGGGCAGCACGCGATCAGGACACAGAACAGCGTCCTCGTAAGTCCAAGTGCAAATCTCTCAAAAGTTCCCTCCAGCAGAGCGGCACTTGAGAGGAGCCCCTCATAGAAAGAGGGGCATTTTCCTACTCATCTCCAGGTCTCCCAGGCTTTGCCTTCCGAGAACTTTCCCCTGGGAGTAGTGTTTTGTTTTTTTTAAACTCTGATTTCTTTGGTGCCCATCAAAATTCCAGTCCTAGAGCAAAGTCTCTTTGCTCTTATTCCCATGAAGATAACCAAAATTAGATGATACTTGCAAAAGAATGTTAATATAACTAAGACTGCAGAAAAACAAGGGGAATCCTTATTGAAAATACAAATAGCAGCAAACACCCAAGTTTCCAATATGGAGGTTTCCGGGGCTACCATGACCATCCCTTCCCCCGGGGTCCTCCCCTCCTGACACCTGCTGGCCTCTAACCCCCTCCATCCACCAGTCAACACAGCCAGCACGTCCTCTGAGAACTGAGGCAAGAAACGGTTTCCTGTCCTCTGTCCATAAAGGGATCCCACCCATGTTGCTGCCACCCAAAGGGCTCTGGTCTCTCTGGCCCCAAGCTCTGGGCTCGAGGCTTTGCAGGGTGCATTTGTGCAAATCCCATTCATCACACACCCATCACTTTGTGGGTAAGCATGATGACATACATGCCATAATCACACCCGGAGCAGCTCACGCATGTCCCCTGCAGAACCACTCTGGAATTCCATGAGACACAGCATACAGAATAAAGACTTGAGAACTGGCCCTTGGAGTTTCCGGCCAGTAAAAAATGTCCCACTCTTCAACCAATAAGTTTAAGCCTAACTCCCCCCTTCACACCCTTTCAGCAGCCCCATGTTTGACCCACACCCTCCTGTATTATCTTCATAACCTGTCAACCTGTAGGAAAAGCCCACAGCCTTGATGCCTGTATTTCCATGACAGAAAGAAAATGAGTGCTGACATGACCAAGCGTTTGTTTGGATTTGTGCATTAATGTGTGTGTAAGGGGCCTACGATTCTGTAACATTAAATTGCGTTCAGACGCGTAACAGATCACCTTAACTGAAAAGAATCAGATTTCACAGAATGAAAGCTGTCCTGGAGAAACCGGGTTGTGTGGTTGCCGTAGCAATCGACGCCTTCCAGAAGGAGTCCGCGCTCGCCTAATTACAGCCTTCTATTTTTAGATTCATCCGCGTGCCTCTCCCCCCACCCCAACATTTCTCACACGACGACTTCAGCAGGAAAACACGCTGTTATCTGTACAGCCTGTGCCCGTCTCAAAATAACTTGTTTCCAGTCAGCCTCCGCCTGCCCTGGGAGGCGAGGCCCTTGTTCCCTAAGCACAGGGAACGCCGAACTGACGCCTCTGAAGGAGCCCCGCGTACTTGACAAAATTGGAATGAAACAGCATCGCGGGCTGCCAGCTGTCTTGTGAGCGCCTGGGGTCGGGGTGCAGCCACAGGATGGAGTGGCGGCGGCCAGCCCACCAGCACCCTGAGCCGGGCTGGGCCTCGCATTGCCTTGTAGGAAGCTCTTTAGTAACCAGACACAGCAGTGATGGAGCAGGAACCCTGATAGGCGGTCCAGAGGCTGTGAGACCCTCTCAGTCAAGATGAACTTCGGGCTGTGTCAAGACCCAGTACCCGTAGCCTGAGAAAAGGCTTCCAGCAGACTTACCTGGTGGCTCAGATGGTAAAAAATCTGCCTGCAATGTAGGAGACCCGGGTTCCATCCCAGGGTTGGGAAGATCCCCTGGAGAAAGGCATGACAAGACACTCCAGTATTCTTGCCTGGAGAATCCCATAGACAGAGGAGCCTGGTGGGCCGCAGTCCATGGCATCGCAAAGAGCTGGACATGACTGAGTGACTCACACTTTCACTTTTCCATCCATTGAGTCTTGGCTGCCTGGGGTACCACAGCTCCCTAGGAAAGCCTGTCCTTCCCCAGCAGGGCCAAGTGCTGTGGAAATGGTTGAAGACCAGCCGGTGACATCAGGCCAAGGCCTGGGGTCTTCAGGCGAGGGAGTCAGTCACCGTCACCTGCTGTGTTTGTTTGCTAGGGCTCTCCTAACAAGGTACAGGGCCTTAAACAGCAAACACGTGTCTTCTCACAGTCCTAGAGACGGTGGGGTCAGAAGAGCTGTGTTCCCCCTGAGGGTGCTGGGAGAAGGATCCAGACGTCCCTCCTGGCTGCTGGTGGCAACCTGTGGTGTCCCTTGACTTGTAAAGGCATCGCCGGATCTCAGCGCAGAGCCATGTCCAACACCAGTCGTGTGGGGCTAGGAACCCAGTCTACTCCAGTCTGATTTGTCATCTTAACTCATTACATCTGCAGTGATTTTGTCTCCAAGTAAGGTCACATTCTGAACTACTGAGGATCAGGGCTTCAACATACAAATTTCTGGGAATCCCCTGGCAAACCAGTGGTTAAGATTCTGCTCTTTTACTACCAAGGTCCCGGGTTCAATTCCTGGTCAGAGAACTAAGATCCTGCAAGCCATGCAGTATGGCCAAAATTATATATGAATTTCTATATTATATATATATATATAATTTCTATCATATATATATCTTTCTGGGGGACAGAACTCAACCCATAAACTTGCCTGTGGCAGAGACTCTGAAGGCAACAAAGCAGGAAGTGGGAAGGTGTTCGAGTGAGAGAGAAGGGCTCACTTGGCCTGGATGGGAGGCAGCTGACGGGAAGCAGGCATCCTGTGTAGCTGGTGAGGAGCGAGCTCACGGCCAGCTTTCGCTGGTGGGTCCTGAGTGGAAAGTCAGGGCCAGACTCAGGGAAGGCTGGCAGTGACTGACCACGTCCTGGCTGTGGTGGGCTCCTCGCGGCAGAGGCCCGCTCATACCTACGTGGTCTCTCCAGTGAATACGTAGCTTCTCGGTGCAGATGACAGCGCCTGGGGTTCTCAGGGTGCTGCTGGGGCTGCAGGGGGCGCAGGTGGTCTGGGAGGCCCAGCACTGAGAAGGCGGAGTGCCCACAAGGCAGGCCCGAGATGGCCAGTCCCACAGGGCAGACCTGCTCAGAGCCTCGTCCACAGAGAGGCGGGGTGCCCAGGCCCCCGTCTGCAGGCTTCTCTTATTCCCGTGAGGCCGAGCACCGATGTGTGGTGGGGAATGTAGATAGGCTGACACTAGAGTAGCCGTCCTCTGACTTTTTGGCTTCCGTTCATGCTAGGTCACTTCCTGGAGGAGGGCATGGCAACCCACTCCAGTCTTCTTGCCTGGAGAATTCCACAGACAGGGGAGCCTGGCGGGCTTCGGTCCGTGGGGTCGCAGAGAGTCGGACATGACTGAGCACACAGCACACACAGGCCACTTCAGTCATGCCCGACCCTCTGCGACCCCACGGACCGAAGTTCACTTACGGTGTCTGAGGTGCACAGCGAGGTGATTCAGTCATACGTGTACATGTGTATTATTTTTCAGATTATTTTCCATGATAGGTTATTACAAGACATTGAGTATAGTTCCCTGTGCTATACAGTAAACTTTTGTTGCATATCTATGTTTCTTAATTAGAAATATAGCATTCTACTCATACTAAGTCAAACAAGTGGACTCCAAATGTCATAAATTTTTTTAGTTAGGCAAAAATTCATAAGCTTTCTAAAATATATATTATACATATTATTTATATATAGGTATACGAAAGCTTTTTTTACTATACTTGATCAAGTCTTGAGAAAGAATATCAAAAAAAAAAAAAAAGAAGAAGAAAAAGAGATGGAGAAATTGGAAAACATTAAATGAAATGGGAGCACAAATAGGGATCCCTTCCTGGAGCTGGGGATGGGTTTTAACCTCATCAAATCACACGGCTAATAGTGGGGAGAGAAACAAAGGTTTCTGCTCGTGAAAGGAGGGGATGTAAAAAAAAAAAAAAATTAGACTAATGCCCTTCTTTAAATTGGTCAATTGTATGTAATGTGATTTCACTTCATTTCAGTCATAACAATACCCTTATTTTAAGTCATGTTTAATTTTTTAATCCTATTTAAAATGTTTATTGCAGCCGTTCATCTAATAAGAAAGAGCAGGGACTTCCTCGGCAGTCTAGTGAGTGGTTATGATTCCAAGTTCCTAGTGCCGGGGGCACTGGTTTGATCCCCAGCCAGGGAACTAAGATCCCACTTGCCACGTGACACAGAAACCTGGAAGAGCAACCTGGAACTTCTGATTTCATAAAATGTGATAAATTATATATAAGTATTAATTTTTAGAAAAGTTAGTGAATCACATAAAGTATCTTTATGGTGTGAGTGTTAGTCGCTCAATTGTGTCCGACTCCTTGTAATTCCATGGAGTGTAGCATGCCAGGCTCCTCTATGGAATTCTCTAGGCAGGAATACTGAGTGGGTGGCCATTTCCTTCTCCAGGGGATCTTCCTGACCCAGGAATTATACTCCAAATGTACAGGACAGCAAATTAAATATGGACATAATGATAGAGGATCGGAGACTCTCAGTTCTCAGAATGCAGGCCTGAAACTGCTGCTTGATGGACCCATATCTGTCAAAAACAGACGTCCAAGCAGGGTTTCTTGGTCAGTCCTCAGAGGCACAAAGTCAGGCATGAAGGAGAATTTGGGGGAAGGTGAACCATCGTTGCCATTCAGTTGCTACGTTGTGCCCAACTCTTTGCAACCCCGTGGATTGCAGCACACCGGGGCCCTCTGTCTTTCACTGTCTCCCAGAGTTTGCTCAAATTCATGTCCATTGAATCAGTCAGAAGTATTGGCTGTTAACCAAAATTTCAGCAATGGGGATCTGATTGAAAGAAAGAGGCATTTATTTGGAGTTTGTTAGGACTGCAGCCAGGAGACACAGATTCCAGAAGCACCTGAATTGTGATCCACAGGACTGCAAAATTGAGAAAGCTCACAAAGGCAAAGACTGCAAGACCATTGTTAGCGTTGTGAGTTGTTTATCAAGCGTTATAATGGGAGCCACCAGGAAGGACTGGTTGGGGTCCAAGATGGAGACATAGTTACAAGGGAAAACGTCCTTGAGACCACAAGGTTGCAATTGGCAGGTGTTGTTTTAAAAACAGCTGATGAGGTTCTTGAGTTTGGCACAGTTCACGGAAAGTTCAAGTTCTCAGGGGTGCAGGGACGTGTCTGGGACCAGACAGCTCCTTTTGTCTGTGCCTGAACTGTGATTACTCCTCTGTGACTTCAGTCTGTCACCCAGGTCAACTACTGCTGCAACACTTGCACAACACCCAGCCCAGCACTCCGTATCTTGTTGACTTTTAGGTGGTGGTGCAAGTTGCTCGAGGTCAGGGGACCTAGGCTGCAGTGTGGGTTCTGGTCTCTTCCCCTAGTTCTTGTCCTGATAAGTAGCAGGAGCCTCAGGGAGGAGAGAAGCATGCAAGACTTCCGCTTGCATCACATTTGCTGATATTCCATCGGCAAAGCCAGCCGACCTGTTCAGTCCCAACACCCGTGGGTGTATCATGTCTACAGGGACGGGGCATTATTGTTCAAAAAT
This sequence comes from Bos javanicus, assembly GCF_032452875.1. NCBI lineage: Eukaryota > Metazoa > Chordata > Mammalia > Artiodactyla > Bovidae > Bos > Bos javanicus. Next base: position 149,617,938 of record NC_083868.1, on the reverse strand, counting down.
AATTCACGTGATCAGTTTGAGACAGCGAGGAGAGAGCAGCCATGATGAAATCTCTGAAGCAATGTCTTCCAGAAAACTTGAAAAACCTGCTGCTTTGATTTAAAGTGTGGTATCAGAAAGACTCGTTTTAATAAATTTTCTAAAATAACAGTGTGTGTGTGTTCAGTCATGTCCAACTTTTTGTGACCCCATGGACCGTAGCCCTCCAGGCTCCTCTGTCTATGGGTATCTTACAAAAATAAAATGTACTTCTAACTCTGCATTTTGAAACACATGTTAAAATTTATCAAACAGAAAGGATGTACTTTTTGTAAGCAAATCAAGTTGATAGGGACAGAGTGTTAAAGGGACAAAGTAGATGATTAAATCATCCCCTAGGGGATTGTGAGTCGAGAGAAAAGTATGGGAGATCTGTAAGTTAATGATCACTCAAGGAAGCTGGTGTGCTTAACCACAAAACCGAGGAGGCTTTGCTTAGCAACAAAACCGTGAAACAGAAGCATGGGACATGCCCTGAACGATAAAACAGCAGCGGCATGAGCCCCGCATCCTACCCAGCGAGCTCTGTGAGTTAATGATTCCTAGGACGCGCTCCTCTGCACACACTAAAAATAAGAATATAAGGAAAAGGTGACATTATACTAAAACCTGAGATGACTTACCATTTTTACCATAGACCACCCTATTGCTGATTTGAGTAGGATCATGACAGTCCCACTCTGACCACATAAGGACAAGAAAATGCCCCCACCCAACATGGAGGAGGAGGTTCTGATGGAAGCCTGATGTCCACTGAAGAATGAGGAGGAAGGCAGTCTTCTCTCCCTGCCCCCGCTTTTCCTTTGATTATAAAACTGTGCTGGGAGAAATATCAATAACCTCAGATACGCAGATGACACCACTCAGATGGCAGAAAGCGAAGAGGAACTAAACAGCCTCTTGATGAAGGTGAAAGAGGAGAGTGAAAAAGCAGGCTTAAAACTCAACATCCAAAAAAACTGAGATCATGGCATCTAGTCCCATTGTACTCGGTCACTTCAGTCATGTCCGACTCGTTGCGACCCTGTGGACTGTAGCCCTCCAGGCTCCTCTGTCCATGGGATTCTCCAGGCAAGAATACTGGAGTGGGTTGCCATGCCCTCCTCCAGAGGATGTTCCCCATCCAAGGATCAAACCAACGTCTCTTACAGTTCCTCCATTGGCAGATACGTTTACCACTAGAGCCACCTGGGAAGCCCCATCACTTCATGGCAAATAGATGGGAAAAATGGAAACAGGGACACACTATTTTCTTGGGCTCCAAAATCACTGCAGACCGTGACTGCAGCCATGAAATTAAACAATGTTTGCTCCTTGGAAGGAAAGTTATGACAAACCTAGACATTGTATTAAAAAGCAGAGACGTCACTTTGCCAACAAAGGTCCATATCATCAAAGCTGTGGTTTTTCCTGTAGTCATGTAAGGATGTAAGAGTTGGACCATAAAGAACTGATGCTTTTGAACTGTGTGCTGGAGGAGACTCTTAAGAGTCCCTTGGACTGCAAGGAGATCAAACTAGTCAATCCTAAAGGAAATCAGTCCTGAATATTCATTGGAAGGGTTGGTGCTGAAGCTGAAACTCCAATACCTTGACCACCTGATGCAAAGAACTGACTCATTGGAAAAGACCCTGATGCTGGGAAAGATTGAAGGCGGGAGGAGAAGGGGACGACAGAGGATGTGATGGTTGGATGGCATCACCGACTCAATGGACATGAGTTTGAGTAAACTCCGGGAGTTGGTGATGGACAGGGAGGCCTGGTGTGGAGCAGTCCATGGGGTCACAAAGAGTCAGACACGACCAAGTGATGGAACAACAACAAATCAAACTGTAGCCCCACAGCTCTGGGCATGACACCCCTTGCCCGCCCACTTGGATCTCTCACAAGCATCCTATATGAATAAACTTTCCTTGCCTTCACCCTGCCTCTCGCTGAGTTCTTTCTGTGTCGGAACAGAGGAACCTACACTCTACCAAGGACCGAGATGCGTTCTGTCAGTTTCAAAGTCATCCAGTCTCGGGACAAATAGTGAGTAGAGGCCGCTTCCACTCATTCATTCATTTGCATTCACACACAGCGGGTTACTGGGTTACTGGTTGGCATGCAGGGGCTGGGAGGGGTTCAAAAGGAAAAACATAGCTTGCCCAAAGCATTCTGAGTCCAGGTGGGGAGAGGAAAAGAAAAGAAAATACCCACAGATAACTAGAAGTTGAGATAAAAAGTAATACATGTCACTTTTTAACACAGAGATAAGATGCTTTGGGGTTTTAGCAGAGGGCAAGTGTTACTATTCCAGATGCTGAATGGTGAAAATACTGTGGGTTGTCAGGCCTAGGAGAAATTCACAGGACTTTCAAACTGAAGAGGGAGATGGGTCCAAACTCTCTACTTTACAGAAAAGGAAACTGAGGTCCAGAGAGATGAAGTGCCCCCCTCAAAATCATGTAGCTTAAGAGGACCCAGGACTCAAATTACTCCCATCCTGGGACTCTTCCACTCTGCCTCCTGTCGCTCCACATCTAAGATCCCCAGAGCCACTTTCCTGGCAGCATTTCAACTCTAGTCAATGAAAAATTACTTGGCTGAGAGGGTGGCATTTACAAGGTGTGGGGAGAGGCATGAAGAGTGAGGATGTGGTTGAACAAATACCAAAGCCGGTCAGAAAATAACGAAGGAAACACTGAGCAGAAATTTATGACCTGGAAGTATTTTCCTCATTTGTTCTGCCATGTGCATTCATCTGGACTCCCTGTTCTTTGACCGAAATACCCAGAAACACACTGGTCTTTTTTGACCCGAGGAGCAGAGACGTTTTCAATGTTCCAACGTGTCTCTTGTTCTAAGAGCCCTTAAAGGATGTGAGTTATGGGTTTTTCCTCCTGCCTCGGTTCCTTAAATTATGCTCACAGCTTGGCAGAGAACTCTTAACTGCCTGGCCCATTAATCAGGCAGAGCCATAAATTTCTTGCCTCATTGCCCAGTGGAGAATCCTTCTGGAAGATGTTCATGCTGGAGTAGTTTGGGAAGCTCCCATCGGATCCACAGCCTTCTCAGGCCAGGTTCCCCTGGGCCCTGGGACAACACGGGGCGGCCCCGGGACATACGCCCGAGTGGTTCCCCAGCTGGGGTGGAGCCTAGCTCTATGATCCAGGACCAGCCACTCCATCACTCTGGGCTCCTCATCTATGGAGCGGGAATTAGCCCACATATCTCCCCGGATTGTTCTGAAGGTTAATGAGACAAAGTGTGTGAACCAGGAACTTTCCTAATGGCTCAGCAGGTAAAGAATCCACCTGCCACTGCAGGAGACGTGAGAGGTATGGGTTTGATCCCTGGGTTGGGAAGATCCCCTGCAGGACATGGCAATCCACTCCAGTATTCTTGCCTGGAGAATCCCAAGGACAGAGGAGCCTGGGGGGCTACAGTCCATGGGGTCGCAAAGAGTCAGACACAACTGAGCAACCTGGCATGCAGCAAGCCTGTGTCACTCTCCTCCTCTCTCTCTGAAACGCAGGCAGGACACACACTCACAGGGCCATGGAAGTTGCAAACCCCAGGGTGAGGGCCCTGCTCTCCTAGCACCCCTTCCGGCAGACACGCCAGGCTGTCCTCACCACCAGAGGCCGTCTCTCCTTCTGCAGGCTTTTCCTCCCTGATCTTCGGCCACAGCCCAGGGGCACTTCTCAGGGTGAGCCTCCCAGGGCTGGGGGGTCTTTACTCAGTTTGATTGTGAAATAGTAACACGAGGACATCACTGCAGGTGTGGAGTGTGCATGCGCTGAGACTCAACGTCTCAGTTCCAGCCACAGCCTCTGAGGTGCGCCAACTGCAAGAGCTGCCTACTTCCAGGGAAGGCAATCCCAGCTCTCAGGATGTGGAGGTGGCTACAAGTCGGTGGCTGGGGACGGTGACTGCAGCCATGAAATTAGAAGGTGATTGCTTCTTGGCAGGAAGGCTATGATCAACCTAGACAGTGTGTTAAAGAGTGAAAACATTACTTTGCCGACAAAGGTCCGTCTAGTCAAAGCTATGATCTTTCCAGTAGTCATGGATGGATGTGAGAGTTGGACTATAAAGAAAGCTGAGCGCCGAAGAACTGATGCTTTTGAACTGAGGTGTTGGAGACTTTTTTTAAAATTTTAATTGGAGGCTAATTACTTTACAATACTGTAGTGGTTTTTGCCATACATTAACATGAAACAGCCATGGGGGTACATGTGTCCACCATCCTGAACCACCCCCCCTCCCCCTCCCTCCCCCTCCCATCCCTCAGGGTCATCCCAGAGCACCAGCCCTGAGCGCCCTGAGTCATGCATCGAACCTGGACTGGTGATCTGTTTCACATATGATAATATACATGTTTCAATGCTTTTCTGTGAAATCATCCCACCCTTGCCTTCTGGAGAAGACTCTTCAGAATCCATTAGACTGCAAGGAAATCAAACCAGTCAATCTTAAAGGAAATCAACCCTGAATACTCTTTGGAAAGACTGATGCTGAAGCTCCAATACTTAGGCCACTTGAAGCGAAGAGCCAACACATTGGAAAAGACCCTGATGCTGGCAAAGATTGAAGGCAGGAGGAGAAGGGTATGACAGAGGATGAGATGGTTGGATGGCATCACGGATTCAATGGACATGAACTTGGGCAAACTCCGGGAGGTGGTGAGGGACAGGGAAGGCTGGCGTGTTGAAGTCCATGGGGTCTCGAAGAGTCGGATACAACTTGGCGACTGAACAGCGGCAACAAAGATGGCTGGGGAAAGTGGGGCCAGGGTCAGCAGGAACCACACCCACAGCCAGCAGACTGGGGATGACTGAGCAGCCAATCTGTCTGCTTCCAGAGCACTTGCTCCCAGGCAGGAAGGTTGTGGTCCCTGTTCTCTCTGGACATGTGTAGGTCTAGTCTTTGATCGAAAGTTCTGGATCTCTGAGGAGAGTTCAGAGACAGGATCCCACCCCCAGCATCCAATCTGATACAAAGCCATCTTGGAAAGAGACTCAGTAATGGTCCACCTGAAGGTTAAGTTACTTTGGTGTCTTGATGCTGCCTTAAAGAAAACAAAAGTTTAGATACCTCCATTTTACATTTGTCGTGTTGGGTAATTCTATAATAAATATAAGTAATGTGGGCACCCTTTCCACTTTATTACATGTCTGAAGTCAGTAGTGTGAATGCAACGTGGTTGACTGGAGACTTTTGACCTTCATAAACCTTTCTCAGAAACTACTCATAGCCCTATTTTTTTTTTCCAAAATAATTTCTTCTTCCTCCCATTATCATTGTATAATTCAGTGGTCTTGCTTTTTGAAAAGTATTTTTGGTGCCCCTTGCATCTCAAAGATGGCCTTGCCAAGGACTACATTTGAGACTTAACTCTTCTTTTTTTTTTTAAATGTGTTCAGTTGCTCAGTCATGTCTGGCTCTTTGCGACCCCATGGGCTGCAGCACACCAGGCCTCCCTGTCCATCACCAACTCCTGGAGTTTACTCAAACTCATGTCCATTGTGTCGGTGATGCCATCCAATCATCTCATCCTCTGTCATCCCCTTCTCCTCCCACCTTCAATCTTTCCCAGCATCAGGGTCTTTTCCAATGAGTCAGCTCTTTGCATCAGGTGGCCAAAGTATTGGAGTTTCAGCTTCAACATCAGTCCTTCCAATGAGTATTCAGGACTGATTTCCTTTAGGATGGGCTGGTTGGATCTCCTTGCTGTCCAGGGGACTCTCAAGAGTCTTCTCCACCACAGTTCAAAAGCATCAATCAAAATGTGTTATGCCTGTTCATTTAGTTTTCATTCCTTTTCCTTCTATTTGGTTAAGATAAAATTCCCATGAAGTGGGATGAACAGATCCTCAGCATACCACTGGATGAGTTTTGACAACTGGATCACCTGTGGAACGTTTGCCCCTGTAGTAACACACAGCATTTTCATCACGACAGGAAGTTTACTCACGTCCTTCCTACTAAGCTTTCTGCCCCAGAGAAAACCACTGCTGTGGTTTCTACCGGCATCAACTAGTCTGTCGTATCCTCGAACACCATATAAACAGTGCGTCTTCTTTTGCATCTTACCTGTTTCGCTCAACATAATGCTCTTAAGACGTAGGCGGTTTCATGCATCAGGAGCTTGCTCGCTTCTGTCACTGAGTAGTATTCTGTTGTATGAATACATCACAGTCCGCTCTCCTAGGCTTGGAAATGTAGGTTGTTTATACATTTTCACTAGTAGAAATAGGGCTTCCCTGCTAGCTCAGACAGTAAAGAATCTGCCTGCCATGCAGATTCGAGTTCGATCCCTGGGCCAGGAAGATCCCCTAGAGAAGGGAAGGTCAACCCACTCCACTATTCTTGCCTGGTGAATCCCATAGACAGAGGAGCCTGGCGGGCTGCAGTCCATGGGGTCTCAGAGTCAGACATGAATGAGCGACCAATTTGGGCTTCCCTGGTGGCTCAGATGCTAAAGTATCTGCCTGCAACGTGGGAGACCTGGGTTCAATATGTTATGAAGATCTTTGTATGACTATTTTAGTGGCCATATGTTTTCATTTCTTGTGGGTAAATATTTACTAGTGGAATTGCTTGGTCATTTTGGAGGTGAATGCTTTATAGTGAAAGCGAAAGTCACTCAGTCGTGTCTGACTCTTTGTGACCCCATGGACTATACAGTCCATGGAATTCTTCAGGCCAGAATACTGGAGTGGGTAGCCTTTCCCTTCTCCAGGGGATCTTCCCAACCAGGGATCAAACCCAGGTCTCCTGCATGGCAGGTGGATTCTTTACCAGCTGAGCTACAAGGGAAGCCTGAAAGCTTTATAAGAAACTAAAAATTCCCTGGCATTCCAGTGGCTAAGACTCCACACGTTCAGTGCTGAGGGCACAAGGTTCTATTCCTATTCGGGGAACTAAGATCCCACAAGCTGTGAGGTGCTGTCAAAAAAAAAAAAAAAAAGTCAATCCATTAAAAAGTTTAATAGATACTGTACCAAAGAAGGTATACAAATGGCAAATAAGTACTTGAAAAGTTGTTCTACATCATTAGTCATCAAATTAAAACCACAGTGAGATACTATTATGTGCCCTGTAGAATGAAAGTGGAAGTCACTCAGTCATACCTGACTCTTTATGACCGCATGGACTATACAGTTCATGGAATTCTTCAGGCCATAACACTGGAGTGGGTTGCCTTTTCCTTCTCCAGGAGATCTTCCCGACCCAGGGATTGAACCCAGGTCTCCCGCATTGCAGGCAGACGCTTTACCATCTGAGCCGCCAGAGAAGCCCAGTAGAATAGCTAGAATCAAAGGACTAAAAATTCCAAACATTAGTGAGGAGGTGAAGAAACTGGAACCTTCATAAACTGCTGGTGGGGATGTAAAATGTACAGTTACTTTCAAAGACCACCTGGCAATTTCCTGAAATAGTAAATATTTATCAAATGACCTAGCAATTATACTCCATTTCCCATAAGAAATGAAAATAACACAAATGTTCACAGTAACATTCATAATGGCCAAATCCATCCACTAATGAAGGAATAACTAAAATTTGGTATATCTTTAAATAGAATGGAGAAGGCAATGGCACCCCACTCCAGTACTCTTGCCTGGAAAATCCCATGGATGGAGGAGCCTGGTAGGTTAGAGTCCATGGGGTCACAAAGAGTCAGACAGAAGGGAGTTCACTTCACTCCCTTCACTCACTTCATACTTTATCGCTAGAGAAGGAAATGGCAACCCACTCCAGTGTTCTTGCCTGGAGAATCCCATGGACAGAGGAGCCTGGCGGGCCATGGTGCATGGGGTCACAGAGTCGGACATGACTGAAGTGACTGAGCACACCTAGCAATAAAAGGAATTAACTACCAATATGTGCAGCAACTTGAATGAACATTAAAACCATTAAGAGGTTAAGCAACAGAGATACACTGTATAACACAGGGAAGTTTACCCATTATCTTGTAATAACCCAGCACGGAGCACAATCAGCAAAAATACTGAGTCAGTATGCTATATACCTGAAACCAACAAAACATTATAAGTCAATTATGTTTCAACAGAAAAAATAAATAAATAAAAGACATACAGCAAAATAAAAATAAAATACAGCTATGATTTTGAAATCATATAAGAAAAGATACATTGATCTTTAAAAAATTTCAGTGGAAGAATCCAGACACATATGTCTATATATATTATATGATTCCATGTATGTGAAATTTCTAGAAAGGGAAAACTATAGAGACAGAAAGAAGACCAATAGTTGACTTATAGAAAGCAGGGAAGGGTTGCACATTGGCAAGAGGGAACTTTTGGGGTGATGGAAGTGTTCTAAGACTGGATTCTGAATTTACTGATTCATCAAACTATACATGTAAAATCAGTGAAATTCAGGCTTCCCTGGTGGCTTGGTGGTAAAGAATCCACCTGCCCACGCAGGAGTCACGGTCTCCTCCCTGATCCAGGAAGATCCCAGATGCTGCGGAGCAACTAAGCCCGTGAGCCCCAACTACTGAGCCTGTGCTGTAGAGCCCACCTGCTGCTGCGACTGACGCCCAGTCACTCAGAGCCCGTCCACCGCAGCCTGAGAAGCCCACAGACCGCCACAGAGTCGCCCCTGATCACGCCAACTGAAGAAAAGCCTGCACAGCAACAGACTCAACACCGCCATAAATAAATAAGTAAAAGTATTTTAAAAATCAGTGAAATTCACGCTAAAGGAAAACTGCTGCCGCTGCTGCTAAGTCGCTTCAGTCGTGTCCAACTCTGTGCGACCCCATAGACGGCAGCCCACTGGGCTCCTCTGTCCACAGGATTCTCCAGGCAAGAATACTGGAGTGGGTTGCCATTTCCTTCTACACCTCAGTTAAGCTATTAAAGTGTATTACATTGAGTGAAAGAAAACGTAATTAAAAAGAAGTATAGAGTGTATTTTTCCATTATGTGAGATTTGAGAAGAAGTAAAGTTCACGTGCAGTGTAACATCCCAACAATCGTTCCCCCTGGGGACCATGGGTAGCGGCTGATGAGCGCGGGTAATCAACGGTCTTCCTGGAATGATGGTCATTTCCATAACTTGACAGGTGTTTGGTTACACAGTGGTATGCATTTGTCGAAACTCATTAAATACGTATTTAATATTTGATCATTTCATTCTGTATATATTTTACCTAAAAATAGAGACTATAAATAAACACTGAACTCTCATTAATAACATGCACCTTGCAGCTACCACGCTGGACTGTGCATTTGAGCCACCTGTGCATCCCCTCTCTCCAAGAAACGCCCGGGCCTGAAGGAAACGCCAAAGCATCTTAGCTCTACAGTGACGTGAAACCTCCCAGAGTCTGTCTAACACATGTCATCAAATGAAGCTGTTGTTGCTGTTTAGTTGCTAAAAACTGTCCTACTCTTTGGTGACCTCATGGACTGTAGCCCGCCAGGCTCCTCTGTTTATGGGATTTCCCAGGCAAGAATACTGGAGTGGGTCGTCACTTCCTTCTTCAGGGTATCTTCCCGACCCAGGGATCGAACCCGTGGGTCCTGGGTCTCCTGCATTGCAGGCAGATTCTTTACCACTGAGCCACCAGGTAAACCCAAATGAAGGAAGCGTTCTTAATACCAAAGACCCTTATTTTGATTGCTCTTCTTAGTGTCTCTTCCCCTTGTCAGACTTGACTTACTCCCTCAATTTGAAAAAGCACTTATTTTTTCGAATTCCAATTCAAATATTTGAACAAGTCTCACAATTGATGTCTCTCCCCATTATGTCCCGGTGCTTCTGCTCCTTCTTCCCGCGCAGCTGTTATAAACGAACTGTCCATCTCACTCCCATTGACAGCCTCTGACTAAACAAAATTATTAGCCTGAAACCATAAATGGCTAGTACTTTCGAGGATCGAAGCAAATAAAAAGCCAAACTCGAGGAACTCAATTCCTCAGTTTCCCCTTTCCAACACCCTTGTCCCTGGTTACCAAACTCCTGCAGTCACATCCGCACCTTCCCTTCAAAGGCGAACCGGCTGCCAGTCTGGTCTGGGTTGAGCCGAAGGCAGCAAGTCTTTGAGTTTTCGGGAAGGATGCTCAGTAACCCCAGCGCCCTGAGCACAGGGTGGGGAGGTGACAGGCTGCAAAACAAGATAGTCCGGGTTGGAGGGACAGAGGGGAGGGGCCCCCTGGGGTGAGGCCGATGACAGTCGCAGTTCATAGAACCAGGCCCCACTGCCTCATCACGGACACGGAAGCGCTCTGCCAACCCTGCTTGGCCTGTTTGTTTCTTGACTCCCCTCCCCAGTGAGGCAGCGGGGAGCCCAGGGCCGCAAACACACCCCCTCCACCCTTGGCAGTGGTGCCTTCAATTGAGAGGGCCGCCAGCCAGACGCCTCCTCCCACAGGGCTTTGTGGCATCTCCTGAGGCAGCAGGTGGGGTTCAGAGATGTGGTGCCTCCTTCTGGAGGGTGCGTTTCAAGCAAGTCCTGCTGGGGAATGAATCCCTCTCCAGAGGCGTCTGGAGCTCAGCCCTGAAGAGACTTGTCTCAGTCCCAGCTGTGGTGCCTGCTACCTTTACCAGCTGGGCCTCTGTGCTCTTTAGTTGCTGTTGCTGTTGTTGGCTGCACTATGCACGGAGGATCTTAGTTCCTGGACCAGGGATTGAACCCATGTCCCTGCTCTGGGAGCACGGAATCTTAACCACTGGACCACCAGGGAAGTCCCTGGGCCTGTATTCTCCAGCATCCTCTTGGCTGATTCTGCCAGGCTCTTCTGTCCACGGGATTCTCCAGGCAGGGATACTTTCCCCAATACTCCGGATCACATTGCTTTTTACTAAGCTCTCCCTGTACAGATGTCTATGTGGTTTCTATGTTCTGGACAGACACTGACTGACACACAGGCTAAGGAAACGATGCTGCAGCAGCATCAGCTGCCTCTCGTGGAGAAGGGAGGAAGACTGACGAAGTGGCGTCCAAAGCCCGGAGGAACCAAGGGCCATGGGGATGGCCCTCAGAGATCCCCAGGTCCCGCTACTCAGGCTGCTGTGCAGACCCCTCCCCGTGTAGGGATAACCAATAAGACAGGGAGGAGATGAGCGTGATGAGATAAGTCATAGAGACTTGGCAGTTTCCACCTAATAATAAAGCTCTCAGCTCACTGGACTTGGTGGAAGCTGGGTGCTATATCATAGGATGCGCTGGGAACACATAGAGACCTCCATGGTGGGGAAAGGAGGCTCCTGCCGGAATTTAGTGAGTCTTTGACACCCCTTATCAACAGCCTGGAGGGGAGATACACTGGCAGGAGACTCGCCACCTGAGTTGAACCTTCAGATGACTGCAGCCCTGATGGACATTCTTGACGACAACCACAGCTTTAGTGACCCCATGCCAAACTGTGCCATTGAGCTGCTCCCAAATTCCTCACCCAAGGAAATGGAGATAATAAATGATTACTATTTCAAAGGCACTAACTTTAGGGATACCTTGTTACATAGTGTTAAGTAATGAACTATAAAGAAAGCGGAGCCCCCAAAAATAGATGCTTTTGAACTGTGGTGTTGGAGAAGACTCTTGAGAGTCCCTTGGACTGCAAGGAGATCCAACCAGTCCATTCTAAAGGAGATCAGTCCTGAATATTTATTGGAAGGACTGATGCGGAAGCTGAAACTCCAATACTTTGGCCACCTGATGCAAAGAACTGACTCATTGGAAAAGACCCTGATGCTGGGAAAGACTGAAGGTAGGAGAAGGGGACGACAGAGGATGAGATGGTTGGATGGCATCACCAACTCAATGGACATGAGTTTGAGTAGACTCCGGGAGTTGCTGATGGACAGGGAGGCCTGGCGTGCTGCAATCCATGGGGTCGCAAAGAGTCGGACACAACTGAGCGACTGAACTGACTGACTGAAGTAATGAATACACATAGTCTCAAAGTTCAGTTCAGTTCAGTCGTTCAGTCGTGTCCGACTCTTCAAATGCATGAAGGTCCTGAAAGATAAAGACTAGAGAACCGTCCTAGAGTAAAGGAGACTAAAGACACCCGACAGCCGGGCCTCCCCGTGGCCCAGGGTTAAGACTCCACGCTCCCAGCGCAGGGGGTGCAGGTGTGATCCCTGGTTGGGGAGCTAAGATCCCACGTGCTGTGTGGGGAGACCAAAAAGAAAGAGAGAGAGAGAGAGATGACAGCTAAAGGCAACGTATGATCCTAGACTGGATCCTGGTCCACGAAAAACATGAGCAGGACAACGGATGAAACCTGAATAAAGGCTGTAGACTGGTGAAGAGTCATCTGTGTTATCTCCTTATTTTCATGATTGTCGTATGGCTACAGAACATACACATTTTTGAGGAAACTGGATGAACAGTGAATGAGAACTTTCTACACTGCTTGTAACTTTTAAATAATCTTGAAATTGTTTAAAATTTTAAAGTTAGAAATAAGATCCCTTAAGAATGAAGGTTCAAAAATTGAAAGAATTCACTGTCAGTAGACTGCAAAAAATAAAACCCCCTAAACGGTATCCTTCAAGCAGAATGAAAATAGTCCTAATTGGATGCTCAGACACGCAGGAAGGAATGAAGAATGTGAAAGAGGGTGACTTTTACTGTGGGTAAATCCTACTGACAGCTGACTTCATAAAAAGCAATACAATTTACTGTGGGCTAAAAATAGAATTCAAATATGACAATAATATCATGTAAATTAAGAAATGTGTATAGTCAAAAATATTCCAAGATTCAGGCATTGTTTAGAAAGAGGGTGAAGTGCTTAAACAACATTAGCCTTTGATAAATGAGTGTCACAATTTTAAATCTCTATGGTAACCATGAGTAGAATGTTGGATAATTTCCAGACTGATGGAGAAAATAGAATAATAATTTTAAAATATGAAATCAGTCGAAATGAAGAAGAAAATGACATGTAGATAGAAATCACTGGGGGAAGAAAGGATAGATAATGTAATGCAACTCTAAATAATATATAATTCCAAATACATCAGCACTTATATTAAATCTAAGTGGATTGAAGCTCCAATTAAAAACAAAAAGATTTTCAAACTAGATAAAAATATATCCAGTCTGACTATATGCTGTTGACAAAGGTATATAGAAAACAAAAAGATACAGAAAGGCTGGAATTAAAAGGAGAGTACAAGATATATAATCAAACACTAACTCAGAGATGACTGGTACAATTGCACTAATTATAAAGCAAGTCAAGTTTAAGGCAGAAAGAGAAAGAACATTTACTTAAGGAGGCAACACTGGAGGCATTCCACTGAAGTCAGGAGTAAGACGGTAACTGCACGGGAAGGGCTGGTCAACATCATTACATGCTGTTCAGTTGCTCAGCCATGTCTGACTCTGCAGCCCCATGGACTGCAGCTCGCCAGGCTTCCCTGTCCTTCACCATCTCCCAAAGTTTGCTCTCACTCATGTCCATCGAGTAGGTGGTGCCATCCAACCATCTCATCCTCTGTCACCCCCTTCTTCCACCTTCAATTTTTCCCAGCATCAGAGTCTTTTCCAATGAGTTGGCTCCTGGCATCAGGTGGTCAAAGTATTGGAGCTTCAGTTTCAGCATCTCATGAGATGAGAGAACAACAAAAAGATAATCACTAGAAGGAAAATATAAAGCATCCCTGTTTGCAGATGATTTTATCACACACTGTGTGTGCTTGTGGCTCAGTCGTGTCCAACTCTTTGTGACCCCACGGACTGTAGCCGGCCGGGTTCCAGTGTGCATAGAACTGTCCAGGCAAGAATACTGGAGTGGGCTTCTTTTCCCTTCTCCAGGGGATCTTCCCAACCCAGGGATCAAACCTGGGTCTCCTGCATTGCAGGCAGATTCTTTACCATCTGAGCCACCAGGGAAGCCCTCATTGCATACTGGAAAAATACAAAAGACTCCATGAACAAACTACTAAAAAATGAGAGAATTTAGTAAAGGTATAAAATTAACATTAAAATACCATAAAATAGATAGCCTTCATATATTCATATAGTAACTAATTAGAGCAGAATATTTCACTTATAGTGCAGGCAAAAAAGGAATAATATCTCAGTGTAAAATTCAAAAGAATTGTGTAAAACTTACATGAGAAAAAAATTTTAAACACTCCTGAAAGACCAACGAAAAAGTAGATTTAACCAATGAAAAGACATACCAGGTTCTTGGATAAGATGACTGAACATCAAAAGAAGTTAAATCATCATTCACAGAATTCCCAAGTCAATTCATCATTCACAGAATTTTCTTCTAAAATTAGATATATTTATTCTAAAAGTCCTATAGGAAAAAATAAAGCAGCAAGAATAACTGGGAAAACCATGATGAAAACAAAGATAAACTGGAGCTACTAGCCGCAAAACACTAAAACATGCCACAGAATTTCTGTAATGGAAACAGCCGTGCTTGTGGCATGTGGATGGATTTTACAAACTCACATCATACTTTAGAAGGTACAAAAGACCCAATTACAACAGTTACCATTTAACAAAGAATACATGTGAAATCTTTAATTAATGGGGGAAAGATGGGCTTCTTAATAAAAGGTGTTGCAACACCTAGCCAGCCATTTACGGAAAGTCAAAATCAGATCCTTGCCTCAAAAGACACAGTAGAATAAATTCCAAATGGATAAAAGATTTTAATGTAAAAAAATGAAACTATTAAACACATCAGAGTGGGGAACACTTTTCTATCACCCAAAAGATAGAGAATAAACCATTCCGGATCTAAGGAGACTTGAGAAACAGAACAGCTATCTGCAACGTCTCGAAGTTGATTGAATCCTGGCTTGAACACACCAGCTGTGAAATGTATTTTGGGACAAAGGGGAAATTGGATCACAGACCTAGTATTTGAGACAGTAAGGTATTATTATTAATTTTGTATGTTAAGCACAATATTGTTGTTTTTTAGAGGTGCAAATTAGTAAAATAATTTGTGGTGAAATAAAATGTTTTCAGCAAAAGGTAAATTAAAGTGATTTTGGTATATTACTGTAAGAATTCAAAAAGTGTCTGAATGCTTCTAGTTTGGGAGGCTCGTGGCCTTTTTGTCCTCACCACGTTAGAAACTAAATTCTAGTTCACATTCTGTCATTAAAAAATATTCCAGAAAATGCCCTCCAAGGGCACCCAAATCAGACTCTAACCAGAGATCAAACAGGCTAACGCAGCTTAGTGCTCAAGCCGCTGCCCCAAAGGCCAGCCCGGGCAGCTGCCCGCGGTTTTTGTAAAAGGGAAGAAGGAAATAACTCCTCCCCAAAATGGCAAGGCCTGGAGGTTTTTGTAAAAGGGAAGAAGGAAATAACTCCTCCCCAAAATGGCAAGGCCTGGAAGTCAGATCTGAGGACCAGCAGTGGGACTGTCTGGAAGGTTCCTGCAGCGGGTATGCGCAGAGCTCCCCCGACACTCACCCCGGGGACAGGGCAGCCCCGGGACAGGAGCGCTGGGGGCTCAGGGCACCTCGCCGCCTCAGCTCTGAAGACCTGAGGGTCGGCCACCAGGGAGGCGATGGGCAGAGAGTCTCTCAGTTCCTGCTGGAGAGCAGCCAGGGTGCCTGGGGACAGGAGGGGTTTTGGGGAGACAGGGGACCAGGCAGGGACAGGCAAGGGCGGGGCACAGGCCCAACCAGGGACATCCCGGCTTGTCACCATAGTTTAGCTCAGTTCCAGGGAGATCTCAGCTCGTCACCACAGCCGTTTTTTATTCGAAAGCCGCAGTGGCTTGGCAGAGCCTGGTCGTGCTCCAGGGTTGAAAGTTAGTCCAAGAAAGGGGAGAAGGCTCAGTTCAGTTCAGTCGCTCAGTCGTGTCTGACTCTTTGCGACCCAGAGGACTGCAGCATGCCAGGCTTCCCTGTCCATCATCAGCTCCTGGAGTCCACCCAAACTCATGTCCACTGAGTTGGTGATGCCATCCAACCATCTCATCCACTGTCGACCCCTTCTCCTCCTGCCCTCAATCCTTCCCAGCATCAGGGTCTTTTCCAATGAGTCAGTTCTCATCAGGTGGCCAAAGTATTGGAGTTTCAGCCTCATCATCAGTCCTTCCAATGAACACTCAGGACTGATCTCCTTTAAGATGGACTGGTTGGATCTCCTTGCAGTCCAAGGGACTCTCAAGAGTCTTCTCCAACACTGCAGTTCAAAAGCATCAATTCTTCGGTGTTCAGCTTTCTTTATAGTCCAACTCTCACGTCCATACACGACCACTGGAAAAACAGAGCCTTGACTAGACGGACCTTTGACAGCAAAGTGATGTATCTGGTTTTTAATACGCTGCCTAGGTTGGTCATAGCTTTTCCTCCAAAGAGCAATCGTCTTTTAATTTCATGACTGCAGTCACCGTCCACAGTGACTTTGGAGCCCAAGGAAATAAAGTGTGTCAGTAGGTCCCTGAATAAAACTAAACTCGTAACTCCTACGTTGTGTATTCTTCTCTCAGTTCACACCATGAATGGAGTAGCACCCCTGTGTTTCCCTGAAGTCAGAGGGGTGAAGGTCATTGGCTCCTGTCTGCGGCCTGAGAATGCCCTGCCAGGTGCAAGAGGGAGACACGGTGTCTGTCTCTCCACCCGTGATTTTGTGAGCAGCCTCCTGCTTGCAGGAGTCCTGAAGAAACAAACGTGGCAATGCTTGGAGAGACTCACTGTTCGAGCCACATTCTCTTTCTCTCCAGGAAGCAAGCGTTTCCATCCTTTTATTCCGCCTGTGCCCCGTACCCTGCCCTGACTTCACTCTTGGCAGTGGCAGGAAGGGGGAAGGCTACACGGTCCCTGCTCCCCGGGCACTCAGCAGACCCTGTGAACTTTGACACAGGCGCCAGGTGACTGGGGGCACACACAGGCGCCCTGGAGCCCAGACAGGACCTCGGGTCATGGAAGGAGGGCTGGGGTGGCATCACTGAAGGAGCCAAGGTTGGTGCAGGTGCCTTTGAGAGGCTGGTGAAGCCAGAACACAGGAGGCTGCGAGTTCGCGGCCCAAGTGGGTGGCAGCTGTTGAAGGATTTCCAGAACATTAAGTTATATCCTGGCACGACAGGATAGGGTATTAAAATAGAAGAGGGTAATGTTTGTCTATGAGGATGCTATCCGGTAAAGGATAGCAGAGAGCTGGGTTGGGATGGACGCCTTCCTGGGAAGGAGATTGGGGTAGTGGTGAGTGAACTCAGTCGGTCTGCAGACCGAGGCTTGCAAACAGACTCCAACATTAGCAGCTCTGTGACCTTAGACCAGTTACCGAGCCGCAGGAACCGTCCCTACTTTCCAAGCAGCTGGAGGAAAACCAGTAAGAGCTGACAGTTACTAAGATCTGCTCTGTGCCAGGTGCTAAGAGCTGGAGGCGTATTAACTCACTTAATCTCACAGTACCCCATGGGCTGGGTCATAGCTTCATCCCCATTTTACAGATGAGGAAACAGAGACCTACAGAGCTTGAGGTCCCTGGTTGATCTCAGCATAGGGGGCTGAGAACTTGCCCTTGGCACCTGAAGTGGGGGCTGTCTCGTGAGACTGAAGCCCCTTTAACCTGCAGAATCTGGTGCTACCTCCAGGTGCAGGTGCGTGCTAAGTCGCTTCAGTTGTGTCTGACACTTTGGGACCCCATGGGCTGTAGCCCCGCCAGACTCCTCTGTCCATGGGATTCTCCAGGCAGGAGTACTGGAGTGGGTTTACCGCGCCCTCCTCCGGGGGATCTTCCCGACCAAAGCCTACGTCTGTCTCCTGCATTGGCAGCTGAGTTCTTTACCACTAGTGCCATCCGGGAAGCCCAACTCCAGGTAGGTAGTGTCAGAATTTAATTGAACTGCTGGACACCAGGTTAATGTCTGCAGAGAACCAGAGAATTGGTTGGCATTGGGTGAAAAAAGTAAACCTCCTACTGCCTTTGCACGGGCATACGAGCAGAGGTCAGGCACCCAAGGGTGGACGTGGTCAGCAGCCAAGCTGGCCCGTCACTCCTTGCTGCCAGACACACGGCTGTGCCACTGCTGGTTCTCTGCACACGGCCTGCTCGTGTGCCAACAGACCACGGCCCAGAGACTCTTTGGGGAGCAGAGATTGTTTCCAGGAGTGGGGCCAGAGAGTCCTGGACCCCTGCCCCCTGCAAACTGCCTTTTTGGGGTAGCCATCTGGGAGGCTGAACCCACTAACTCCTTCTTCACACCATCTGTGGTAGGGGAAGACAGACTTTTTAAGAGACTAGATATTAAATGTCTTAGGTTTTCCAGGCCAAGAGACAAAAATGCAGGATATTGCGCAGGGATTTATATATACAATAAAAAAAAAAGGTGAAAGTAAAATATAGTAATTGTACTTTTTGGTACTACAGGTCTAGCAATGAGAATAATTTGAATCCTTAGTGGGGATAATGTTTTACTTAATTGAAGTTCAAAGCTAGCGATCATTATCAAGATTAATCGCACGTTTACCTGTTAATGCTGATTCGTAATGAGAGTTTACATGTTTCACCTTTGGAAGTGTCTCCCCATGGATAGGTACCTCCCCATGCTGGTATCGGTCCACAAGCACAGGATTTTTAACTGAACATATTTATCACTTGAAAGACATTTGTAGAATTCTATTACATTTTTCTCTGATGTTTGCTTTTTAGCAGATTAATCACTTCAACTGAAGGTTGTGTGGAAACTCCTTAGTTGCAGTTAAATGGATCTTGAAATGTGCTCATTTCACATTTCTTTGGGAAATTTCAAAGCTTGAAATTTGACACTTCTTTGGGATTTACAACTCAGAAAATATAGATCCCCCTGGAGAAGGACACAGCAACCCACTCCAGTATTCTTGCCTGGAGAATCCCATGGACAGAGGAGCCTGGCGGGCTAGTCTGTGGGGTCCCAGAGTCAGACACGACTAGAGCGACTTAACACGCACTCACCGCAAATGTGTGCAGGACTGGAACTTTGGCTTTGTGTGTCAACTTTTGACAACGTGTTAACATTAGCTGTGATCTCAGTTAGTTTTTGTTGAAATGACTTTACCATAGTGTGAATTCCACATATAAGCACTGTTTTCCCTTCTGATTTTAGACAGAATTCATTGATACATTATCAAACCTGAAGCAAAAGCTAATTTCCAAAGCTGTTTAGCATTTGACAGTGATGGCTAAGGGTAGTTCTTCTTATTCAGAACAATTTCAGTCATGGTCCTGAGCTTAAAAATTGAAATAATGGAGACTCGGACTCGTAGACACAGTGGGAGAAGGAGAGGGTGGGTTGAATTGAGAAAGCAGTATTGGCATATAGATACTATCATGTTTGAAATGCGAGGCTGATGGGAGGCCGCTGCACAGCCCAGGGAGCCCAGCCCGGTGCTTTCTGACGACCTACATGAATGGGAAAGCTGAGTGCTGAAGAATCAATGCTTTTCAACTGTGGTGTTGGAGAAGACTCTTGCGAGTCCCTTGAACTGCAAGGAGATCCAACCAGTCCATCCTAAAGGAAACCAGTCCTGGGTGTTCATTGGGAGGACTGATGCTGAAACTGAAACTCTAGTACTTCAGCCACCTGATTCGAAGAGCTGACTCATTGGAAAAGACCCTGATGCTGGGAAAGATTGAGGGCAGGAGAAGGGGACGACAGAGGATGAGATGGTTGGATGGCATCACTGACTCAATGGACATGAGTCTGGGTAAACTCTGGGAGTTGGTGATGGACAGGGAGGCCTGGTGTGCTGCAGTCCATGGGGTCGCAAAGAGGTGGACACGACTAAGCAACTGAACGGAACTAAGATGAATGGGATAGGGGAGGGGAAGAGGGAGAGATACATGTATAATTATGACTGACTCATATTACTGTACCGCAGAAACCAGAACAACATTGTAAAGAATTATCCTCCAACTTAAATTTTAGAAAATAAATAAAATCTTTGAAAAAATTGAAATAAACTTTACAACTACTAAACCATTGAAAGACCGTGTTATAGACCAGGTCAGGACTTTCAGCTACTATTTCTAACAAAAATCCATGGAACTGTTGACAGGTAAGTTCACAGCAGCAACTAAAGTTCACTGTTCATAATATGGTTCAGTAACACGATTCAAATATATTCCACATAATTTCTGTTGATTTAAATTCTACAGTGAGTAATCCTAAGGTTTAACACCTTATATTACACCAAGCTTCCCAAGTTCGTCTTTTTAAGGCGTTTTCTACTCCACGTATTTTTTTTCACTATCAGTGGTAGCACATCTTAGCAGATTCCACTTCAGGTTGTACTGAATTAGTTTTCTCAACTTGGAAAATAACTTTTGCCTGGAGTTGCTACACACAGGCTACTCTCGTTCAGTCGCTCACGTGTATTTGACTGTTTGCAATCCTACGGACTGCAGCACGCCAGGCTTCCCTGTCTTTCACTTATCTCCCGGAGTCTGCTCAAACTCACGTCCATTGAGTCAATGATGCCACTAACAAAGACTAATTCTTCAGTTATTTCCAACTTGGCACAGACTCTTCAAATAAACTAATGTATGTCAACTCTTGCAGTAAAAGTCAGGGGAAAACACTCAAAGCCATTTGCTTTGTTTTTTAATTGACTGTTGATGTTGTTCCTTATCTCAACACTTTGAGCAACTGTCATCACTGAGAGACGTCCCTGGTGGCCCAGGGGCCAGGACTCTGTGCTTCCAATGCAGGGGGCCTGGGTTTCAATCCTGGTTGGGGAACTAGAGCCCGCATAGTGCAACTAAGACCCGGTCCAGCCAAGTAACTCAGGTTTTTTTTTTTTTTTTAATGGTTATCATCGAAAGGCTGGTAGTTCCAGACAAGCTTAGTTTCTCCAAAGATGTTTCTCCAGCCGCTGAATCAAACATGACTGACCTAACCCACTCTAGGTAACTGGCTTCCCTTGCTTGGCTAACATACACCATCAGAAACTTACTTTGGTTGCAGCTTCATTTTCAGTGTTTATTTCTGTGGAGAAAGTCTGTGATTAGATATTCAATTTAAAATTTTCTACTTTTTCTGACCATCCATTGCTTTCTTGTGAGTTAGGAGTTTGCTGGATAACATAGTAGTCTACCAGTCGTTTCCCTGGAAATGTCAAAAGAGATTGTATTCTTTGTAATGTGACAGCTTCCATATACTGCATGTTGTCACCTAACTCAGGAGGGAAATAACCCATACTCCACCATCCCTTAAAAGCAGTGGTATTTGAAATCCACTCTGTTTCGACATGATGGCCACATTGGTAATAAAAAAGAAGTGCGTGACATGGTACATCATGCGGCACTCAAAATGCTGTCGACTTATTACTCACTACTTCCTGTAGACCACCAAACAGCAGGGTGAGATGCCCGTGCCGGGCAAGCTCTGTGGCAAGTCAACGCTCAGGCCTCCAAACAAGAAGCAACCACAGGGAATATGCACATTTTAAAATGTGCTGGTGTTTCAATAAGACTTCATACATGGGTACTGGAATTTAAATTTCATGTAATTCTCACATCATGAAATTCTATTTGTTTGATGTTCCTTAACTGGGTGGGTCATACCAAAGCAGAACATGTTAGTGGCTCAGTCGTGTCTGACTCTTTTGTGATCCCCATGAACTAGTAGCTCACCAGGCTCCTCTGTCCATGGAACCCTCCAGGCAAAAGTACTAGGGTGGGTTGCCATTCCCTTCTCCAGGGGATCTTCCTGACTGAGGAATCGAACCTGGGTCTCTTGCATTGCAGGCAGATTCTTTACTGTCTAAGCCACCAGGGTTGATGTCCTTTAGGATGGACTGGTGATCTCCTCACAGTCCAAGGGACTCTCAAGAGTCTTCTCCAGCACCACAGTTCAAAGGCATCAGTTCTACGGCGCTACATTAATTGACATTAAATTAGCCCCACCAGGAACTCCGCTTCTGGTGGTCACAGCAGCTGGAGGGACTGTCCAGCTGCAGGCTGTGTTACGTGATCCCAAGAGTCGAGGTCAGTGTGGCGAGCCGGCCAGAGCTGGCCTGTAAGCTGGAGGCTGTTGCGGGTCAGGCGTGGCATCTTGAACAAGCTGCTTCAGCTCTTCACTCTTCTCCAGTGTGACCTGCGGGGCCGGCTCGTGGTGCGCTCACTTCGAGTGTGGATGAAGGACCCTCGGGCCTTGCTCACGTGCAGGTTCTGAGTAGGTCTGGGCGGGGCCTGAGAGTCTGCATGTCTAACAGGCAGAATGGGCTATGCTGACACTGCCGGTGCCCAGACGCTGCTGGGTGGCGAGGGCCTACATGACCTCCAAAGCCCTAGAACATTCCAGCACTCAAGGCAGGCATGAGGCTGCTACTTTTTGGAATATACAAGTACCCTGGCAGCTCAGTGATCAAGAAACCACCTGTAGTGCAGGAGACCTGGGTTCCATCTCTGCGGGAAGATCCCTTGGAGGAGGGCACGGCAACCCACTCCAGTACTCTTGCCTGGAGAATCCCCATGGACAGAGGAGCTTGGGGGCTCGTCCAGAGGGCAGAGATGTGCCAGTGGGTTGGAGAAAGACCGAGAGCAATAAAGAGGCACAAAACCAGTCCAAGCCGGTTTTCAACAAGAAGGCTGTCCATCATATTGGGTTGGCCAGAAAGCGTGTTTGAGTTTTTCCCTGGTGGCTAAGATGGGAAAGAATCCGCCTGCAATGCAGGAGACCTGGGTTTGATCCCTGGGTCAGAAGATTCCCCTGGAGGAGGGCGTGGCAACCCACTCTAGTATTCTTGCCTGGAGACTCCCATGGGCAGAGGTGCCTAGCAGGCTGCAGTCCATGGGGTCACAAAGAGTCGGCCACAACTGAATGACTAACGCTGTAACAGCTTATGGAAAAACTCGAACCAACTTTTTTGAAATGTTTGAAATTTAATGATAAGATCACAAGAAACTTGTCTACCCAGAGAATTTTCTCTACCTCAAGGGAACATTTAAATCCCATCATTAGATCCATCATGAGCTCCATCCAGCCACAGGCTCTGACGAGGTAACGCTGGCCATACACATACATTCTAACTAGAAGGAAAGTCTGTCCCTGGGCTTCTCTCTGAGGGAGGGAGTATGCCCTAGGAATGCAGGGCATCACAGGAATACAGAGAAGGGGGTCACAGTACGGGCCCCCAAGCTGGCGGAGGTACAGAGTCCTCAAACACAGTAACAAAGGATACAAACAAAAAGCCAGCAGCAGCAGCCACTTAATGCCTTCAAAACGTGGGTTATAACTGAGTTCTGAAAGCTTCCCCAATGAAATTGCTGTTTATGAACTTGGGACCCGATTTCTTCCTTCTCCTCTTTTCTCCCTGATCTAAGTCAAACCGCTGAAGGCTAAACATGTAAGATATGCCTTCGAGTGGGAAAAGGGATGAGGGGAAAGGCCACTGGACGCGTGATGTCCGGGTCGGATAATAGTGCTTGTTAAAAAACAGGTCCTTTCTATAGTTAGGCCTCCCAAAAGCTTCCTTTATAGAAAAAAATGTTTTATATTTAAATATCATACATCAGAGCAGACTCCAAAAACAATACAACTTTCAAATTCTCAAGTAGATGTCGGTACTGTGCAGCAGCAAAATCAAGTAGGAAAGGAATGTTAATGTCCAGTTACAGATTCCAGAAGTAAAAGCAAGCTGGTAAATAATCCTATTTAGACACTCACAGAGAACACTACTCACCTAGTTTCCCACAGGGCGCTTCTTAACATGGACTCATTCATGCTGTAGACTCAAGCTGTCTAGTTATAAATTATATTTATTGAGCACCTCCTACATTGGGCTAAGATTCTTACGTAGATTATCTCAGTGACGCTTGTATAAGATCCCAGACTGCACACTATAGCTATTTTCATTTTATATAACAGTGAGGTTTAGAGAAATAAAGCAACTTGCCCAGCATTAAGAGCAATGATTTGAATCCAAATCTTGTTGCCACTGTGCTTCTCAAAGGCCTGTCACTCAGACCAGGTGGCTGGTGCCCTGGAGAATTCACCACCAGTCCTGCCGAGACTGCACGAGACTGAGCACGGCCCAGACTCACCCCTGGGAAACCACCTTAGCACGTCCCCTTCTCACGGGAGACCTGAGAGCTTGCTTCTGCCAGGAGGTCAGGCCAACCCACTGCCCAAAGGGGAGGGGACAGGAAAGTGTTAAAAGTTTCATATACTTACGGAAGTCTGCTGTTTTCTGACTTTCTCGGAGGCTTACTCATCGTATTTTATAATGCAGGCTAAGTGGTGACTTTTAATTACTCACTGACATATTATAAACTCCAGTAATGAAACTATTTTAAAATGGTCTTCAATTCAGACTCTTGTTGGGTTAGCCTCACGCATCTTCAGGTCATCCTGTAAAGCCACCTTAGAAAGAGAGACCCAGGCCCTACCCCCAACTCTCTGAATCAAATATACCAGGGCTTTGATCAACACGGCTATGGTTAAGATTCTACAGGTGGTAAAGAACCCACCTGCCAAAGCAGGAGAGCTAAGAGACGCAGGTTTGATCCCTGGGTCAGAAAGATCCCCTGGAGGAGAGCATGGCAACCCCCTCCGTGTTCCTGCCTGGAGAAACCCATGGACAGAGGAGCCTGGCGGGCTACAGTCTGTAGGGGTTACAAGGAGCCGGACACGACTGAGCAACGTGGCAGACACGCTCGCAGAGGTGAGTAGTCAGATGTGCAGTGGGATTAAAAACTCCTGTTTTAAGTTGATGAGCAGGGATTTAGCAATTTGATTAAGATCACCTAGGGTTCACCAGCACAGAAGGCAATGGCACCCCACTCCAGTACTCGTGCCTGGAAAATCCCATGGACAGAGGAGCCTGGTAGGCTTCAGTTCACAGGGTCGCTAAGAGTCGGACATGACTGAGCACCTTCACTTTCACTTTCATGCACTGGAGAAGGAAATGGGAACCCACTCCAGTGTTCTTGCCTGGAGAATCCCAAGGTCAGAGGAGCCTGGTGGGCTGCCACCTATAGGGTCGTACCAAGTCAGACACGACTGAAGCGACTTAGCAGCAGCAGCAGCAGGGTTCACCAGAATCAGTTTCCCCCTATATCCTGCTTACTGGTTTGCTGGACAATTCCTGAAGGCAACTCCTTCCCTAGCTCAGGGTCCTGGGTAGTGTTACCTGTTCCACCGATGGGGCTCACCTGTGATGTACATGGAAACACAAACTTTCTCCTTGGGGTCGCTGTTTTACAACACCAAGCCTCAGATCTTTACCACCACAAGACTGTGTGACACCATCATGTCACCTCTGTGTCTAGGGAGGTGACGAGCCCCACCCTTGCCAAGCTGGCTACTGCATTCCCAGACAGCACTGAGTCAAGAGGGACCGACTCACCACCCCGAACTCCACCTTCACCACCTCCACCCTCTCCTCGGGAAGCCGTCCCTTCCCGGCAGACCTCCCTGGGGCTCTGCCGTCTCCCCCCTTCCCTAGGCAGCAAGGCCCCAGCCGCTCGGCCGGCTTCCCTGGCCCTGCCTGGGGAGGACGGGCCACGTGCCTGGGGCCTGCCCCTCTCTCTTCCCTTTGGCTCAGAATCCTCCTCTTTGCAGCTTCAGCTGAACAACTGAGGCGATTATAGGAAATGAGTTAACGAGTCAATACTAGGAGTAGAATCTACAAGAATGGAAAACCAAAAAAGAAAAAAAAAACACTCAAAAGTAACAATTTTTAAAATTTAACGGTAAACATAATTAACTATGGTCTTTTAAGACAAACGTGTATGTAATTCCTTCAGAGTCGGATATGACCGAGCGACTCCACTTTCACTTTTTTACTTTCCAATTCCTACACAGCCTTCCAACGTGTTGCGGCCTGAAAACTCCCCGAGGATCTGTATCTGAGCACGTGGCTGGCCACGCCCACGCCACACAAGCACACCACCTTAGCCAAGAGTGAGGGTGTACTCACTGCTGGCCTGTCTCCCCCATCCTTCACCGGGAGCTTTGCCACCCGTTTTCCTGGCCTACATTTAAAATGCGCTTTACTACCCAACCAGACTTCGACTCCTGGACTCGGTTCCTCCAGCACCCAGCTGAGACTGGGCTGTGACAACCAGCTAAGGTCTAAGGAAGCCAGTGTCCTTACCCCTTGGAAGCAGCATCCCCAAGTCCTGCTGCAGGTGGCAAGTAATTCATGACATGCCAAGACTGAAAACATACAGATTATTCCAACCCTTGTTTTTAATAGAAGTCATAGCCTTAAGGTGTGAAGTCGTTAAGTCGTGCCTCTTTGCAACCCCACAGACTGTAGTATGCCAGGCTTCCCTGTCCTTCACTATCTCCCAGAATTTGCTCAAACTCATGTTCATTGAGTCGGTGATGCCATCCGACCATCTCATCGTCTGTCACGTAAAGAACAAAACCCCTGGGTTTTCAGGCAATGAAGCGGATACTGAAACCTGTGGGGTTCTACCTAATTCTTTGGTACGTATTTAAACCGCTGTGTTTCAGTTGTAGAAAAACTTTTGTCTTTGAAGATTTCAGGTAATAAACTGGAAAACAATTGATGACAGACACCTCCGGCCCCTTCTGTGTTGAGGTGAATGTTATCCCTGCGGGTGATGATGGAAGAACACCTGTGCCCTTCCATCATGCTTTCCTGTGAAAGGCTGAAACCAGGGAGCTTGGCTGTACACAACACCCGAGAGAAAGACAGACGCACACTGATGGACCGCTTACCGTGTGAGCGAATCTTCCGCGAAGTATGATGAGTGCTTTAAGCACAGGGACAGGCAGACGTGACTAGTGGACGGTGGCAGCCCAGGTGATACCCACATGATGGTTCTTAGGGGACGCACAAACCGGCGATGTAACGAGGGTGATGAAGGATGGAACAGGCCGTCTTCACAGGGCTTTCTTGTTCTTTGTACTAGAAATTACCTGAGGTATGTTTTTACCCTAGGCAACAAGTCTAGGGGAGGAGATCCACGGTTAAGAAAATGAGATCGTCTATTCTGCTCCTCCCCGACGACAAGGGCGTGCCAATGTGCAGACATCCCAAGCAGGAGTCTAAGAACCCGAATACAGCCTCAGTATGCCAAAGTCGGTTTTCCTCCCAACTCTAATCTTAAAAAATTTCACACGTTTTTTTCATACATGGCACGAAGACCAAGTTCTCTATCTGAAATGAATCATTTGACCTATTAGCTTTGGCCATATGACAAAAATGGCCATAAAAATGAGGATTGTAAGATGGGGGTTCCAGAGGGAGTGGATGTGTATACACTTATGGCTGGTGAACGTTGATGTGTGGTGTAAACCAACACAGTACTAAAAGCAATTACCCTTCACTTAAAGGCACATTTTAAAAGGAGTACTGAACTCACACTCTTTTTTTCGGCTGAACTGGGCAGCCTGTGGGTTCCTAACCAGGGACCGAACCCAGGCAGCGGCAGCGGCGAGTCTTAACCACTGTGTTCAGGGAGCCTAAGGGAAGTCCCTGAACTCATGGTTCTGAAAGGTAGCAAGGGCAGGCCAAGAGAAAACTGGGGTACCGACAGGAAATCCTCGCTGTATTTCCTTATTATAACTTACTGTGAGTTTAACAACACAGGCGCTGAAAAGAGAGTGAACTGGCAAACACAGCAGTCATCTTATTGGCCTTAGAGGATTACTGCAGCCTAAGTGAATTTCACTTGTATCTTTTTTTTTTTTTTTGGTAGCTCTAGTATTCATAAAACAAGCCTAGGCTTTTTGGAGTCTGACATATAAAATGTGCTGCTTACCTAAGTAAATGCTCATCACCCTAAGAAAAACACTAAAGGAGGTTTTCCTTTCACACGTGGTAGGTGCAACTTTATGTAGTCAATCTGAACTTAACGAAATCACATTCAACTTTTACAGTATGTTTTCTGCCTTCTGAAAGCTACCTTACTGCATACTTACACAGGCTAATTTATAAAGAGAGATTTTTGGTGAGGATTAACTCACCGTGGCAGCAATCTTAAGACTCTGTACAAGAAAGCCCCTGACAGACATCCACCAAGGATCTGGGGCAAGAGGAAGGGTATGATTTGTAGCTCCTCGTGTTTCCACGCAGGTCAAAGCCTAGAGAAAACCACCTAACTCCCACGCCATCCCCAACATGACGAACTACTAGCATTTTCAATCAGACAGAACCTGTGAATATAGTAAAGAGTCAATCTTAAAAAATCAAATTGTCTGTTAAACCTCCAATTTTTACTTTTTTTTCCAAGATTTTTGAAGCCTAGGTTGATGTAACTATGATTTTCCTTTCTACACATTTGACTTCAAACTTCTAGTTGGTATACCTACCAGACCATTACCTGGACCAGGTTAACTGCATAGGAAAGTTTTTTTTTTTAACTATGTTTACATTTTACTTAATCTTAAAAAAAGCATAGTAAAGAGTCTGAGGACAAATTATTCAACTGTTTATCATACATAAGACCGCATGACTATAATACAAAGGGGGGTTCTTTTTCATTTAACGTTACAATATACACAGCAAGTCCGGACCAGATCTTACAATCTGCACACAGGTATTTAACCTTTTCCATGCTGTTTATGTTTACAATGCACAGAAGCCCTGTAACCAAACCGTGTAGTAAAGCACACAAAACTGGACTGCAACATAACACAGTATGCAGAAGCATCGGCTCTGATGACTTCCTGTATGTAAATAGCGGTTTAAAAACTGCTTTTTTTTTTGGTGCTTGCTAAGATGTGGCAACCAGCACAGAAAAAAAATGACCTGACCCACGTATGTCTTCACCTCATATTCCTAAACAGCAGTAACTACTGAATTCCTTTTGATATTGCTAGACTCAAGATGACATCCTTTTATTCACTGTAAACCTTCATGAACTACGAAGTTCAAAAATCATCCACAGGCTTGACATTTAATTACAAAATAAATATGGATTTCCTGATTAACAACAAAAAAAATTTTTGTGTGGTTTTATAAAAACGGATATTCCCAAGTTTCCATTCACATTCACATAGTTTTAAACCTTTTTGTCTTTTGTCACTGTTTTACATATAAAAACCTGCTTTTGTTCAGAAAAAAATTGACCTAGTCAGCCACATGGAATTGACCAATAAAAAGTAACGTGGTGTTTCTGCTGAGTTGTTTTGAACAGGGTTATCGGCAGAGGTAGATTACTGCTTCTTTTCTAGGCTTCTTTGATCCTGGACAGGTAAATTTCTTATCTTCATTCTCCCAATTCAACCGCTCAAAAGTATAACACCGTAAAATTGGTCAATTTAAAATGGGAACACAAATTTAGCAACTGCCAGACTGTGTTACATTAAGGCAGCATAATCTCAAAACTAGGCACCTGTTAAAACACCAGCCTGCTCATCTCAGGTCACGCGTGCGAGTTCTGCTTTACTCGTGCTCATGTTTTGGACCTGTTGGTGCAATCGAGGTCTTGCTTTCAAGTTTACAAGTAGGTTAATCAGGAATACAAGAATCAACTGCTAGTTCCATAGCTTCTGGATCCAGTGTCCCTTTACCTTCAGAAGCCTGAACACATTGAGGATGTAACAGCTGTTGTAATCTTGAGTTAGGTGTCAATCTATCATGTTCAGTACACAGATTGCTGTAAATGTATTGGCTATGGATTCAGCAACAGTTCCAGTTTTGTTTAAGCAATAGTACAGCCATAATTTTCAACTGACATTTAAAAATGGTCTAGTTACACCTTGTGTCAAAGTGCAGAACTGCTACATTATTGGTTACAGACATCTATGTGCTATAAAAACAGCTTTGGTACAATAAATTATCAAAAAAGAAAATAAATTTTTGTAAAATTCACAGCATAATTGTGAGGCAAAAAAGCAGTCACATAAAATTCTGCATTTTTTTTTTAAAAAATGTTCAGGATGAACAGAAGACATCTTTGTGCAGAAGAAATGGTGGAGATACCACGTGCCGAGAAAAAGCAAAAGAAAAAGTAAAAAGCAGGAAGGGACACAGCTGTAGCTATTTCCATCAAAGCAAACCACTACTTCTGTGACCTTCAACCAATAAGGAAGTCAACTTTATGACACACGCAAAGTGACCTTGCAATACCTTACAATTAGTGGGTCACCAAAGTCTGTTTTAAAAGAAAGGCCTCTTGAATTACCCATTCTCTGTGTTTTCAGCGTTAAGGACTGTCTGCAAAAGCATGTCCCAAAGTGATTGCATCTGAAATGGTAGGCTCTTCTAGTTTCGAGTCCAAATCCATAAGGCCAAAGGTTTTCCCAAAGACCACCACTCAGACCTCCTCAGGACTGGCCACGACTGACCCGTTGATTGCTTCTCAGTGCACCTTGGACGGGAGGCCAGTCACGTTCCGTTCCCCTCCCTGCGGCCTCGGCAACGGGAGACCCACAGGACCCCAGGTCAGTGCTGCTTTGCTCCTCAGGAGGTTCAGACAGAGGGCTCTGACCCCGCCACTCAGCGTGCGTCCTGTGCCTTCCACACGCCCATACAACCGTCCCTCCCATACAGCTGCAGGTGATGACTGTGTGAGCTGGAGGTCCCTCTTCTTACAGTACTGCGTTTCCGTGCCCAAGTGTGTTTAGAGGACTTAAAAACCCCAATTTCCCACCCCCCACCCCAAACAGAACAAAAACAAAACAAAAACGGGAGGCGGGGGGGGGGGGGGGGAGGAAAAACAAAAAGGGGGAGAAAACACCCTCATGGGGCCCTGTACGCAAATGATGTGCAGTGCCGTTTTATTTTAAAATTAGTTGGCAAATGAGCAAGACCAACATCTGAACAATAACTTTTGTGGAATAGAAAGACAAAAAAACCCCACTACGTGACCGGGATGTGGCAAGTTAAAATGGGGGGCGGCAAAAAGAGGACGCCTCTGAGCTATCCGAGAAGATGGGTTTGGACATGGCTCTTTTAAAAACTTCATTGTCCCTTTGCAATCTTTTCAAGTTAAAAAAAAAAAAAAAAGTCAGCTTTGCCCTCCTGTAGCAGTTCAGTGTGTTAATCTCCTTCTGATTCAAGCAGCTTTGCACTTTGTTTTTTTTGGAAAAAAACACCACTTCTATAAAAACACACAAGAAACAAACTCAAGTTTCAATGTAGTCACGAGCTAGCTACAGGACTCTGCTGCACACACACCCCCGTCATGGGGGACTCCTCCCTATCAGCCCCTTGCCGCATTGCCAGGTGCCCTTCAGTCATGTAATGTGCAGGGCCTGTATTAGCAGAAAACTGGTATGCTGGATGTCCAGCTATGCCAGTCTCTTGGCGGGGATTGGAGTAGACGGTTAAATTAACGTCCATAGCTCCGTTCTGTCCAAAGTCCAAAGTATTAGCAGCCACTGGGCGATTCTGGTAGGCCTGATTGCCTTGATTACCAGTAGAGGAGGAAGATGTAGAGGAAGAAGTAGTTGAGGAAGACAGGGATGTCATGGAGTGGTGACTATGGCCAACCTCCATAGAATCCTGGGTAGAGGAGCTATTTGTTGGAGAATTGTAGACCCTTGGCCTGGTCCGGTTGCCCAAGGCTTGCTGTCCATGGTGGTGGTGGTGGTGGTGGTGGTGGTGGTGGTGATGGGAACTGTTTCCGTGGTGGTGATGCAATGCATTCTGTTGAGGGGCTACATGAAAGGTGGTTTCTTGAACGGGATGAGTTTCAACAGTGACTTGTGTAGGAGCTTCAGTGCCTGACCAACCAAGGGGAGCAGGAAACTGCTGACGCACCTGGAAGAGCAGATTGTAAAAAGATTTATTCAGAGGATGTTTCCAAGCTTTAATCTTCAATTAAAAGCTACATTAGCATTTACATTAGAGAGAGGGGTTTGAAATTTTAATGTTTTAGACAGCTCTCTAACACAAACTTGCAAATATGTTTCAAGAGTGAAAATCATTTTATTATGAAAGCTGCAATTTTTATCAAGTTATACCCATAAACAGGGTCATATATTTTATTGGCCACTTTTCTTCCTTGGGAGCACTGTTTATGCCAGGGGTCAGCAAACTTCTTCTGGAAAGGGCCAGAGGGTAAAACTGGTTATTTCTGATCAGTCCAAAAGACATTCTTTACCCTAAAGCCCCTCCTCTCCATCTTTCCTGTTTTAACTGAACCACTACTATGCATTTAGCTGCCTAACCATTCCTCCACCCAAACAATCAGTGAGTAACACTAAAGCCACCTCCAAAATAAGAACTCACATCTGGCATCTCTTCATTACTCTATCTGAGGTCACTACCATCTCTTGCCTAGACTAACACAACAGCCTGCTAAATCAACTCCCATCTCCCCCCCTTGCCTTTTACCAAACCACTCCCCAAATCACAAGAATGATCTTTTAAAAACAGATATCCAAACTATTAAGCATGAAAAAGAAATAAAAAGCATCCAAATTGGAAATAAAGAAGTAAAATGGTTGCTACATACACATGATGCAACATTATATATGGAAAACCGTAAAGACTCCATGAGAAAAGTTTTGGAGATAATAAATTCAGTAGGGTTACAGGAGGAGAAGGCAATGGCACCCCACTCCAGTACTCTCAGAAAATCCCATGGACGGAGGAGCCTGGTGGGCTGCAGTCCATGGGGTCGTGAAGAGTTGGACACAACTGAGAGACTTCACTTTCACTTTTCACTTTCATGCATTGGAGAAAGAGATGGCAACCCACTCCAGTGTTCTTGCCTGGAGAATCCCAGGGATGGGGGAGCCTGGTGGGCTGCCGTCTATGGGCTCGCACAGAGTCGGACATGACTGAAGTGACTTAGCAGCAGCAGCAGCAGCAGGGTTACAGGATACAAAATCAGTTACACAAAAACCTATTGCATTTCTATATACTAATAATAAAATATCAGAAAAAGAAAACAATCCCATTTACAAAGGCATCAAAAAGAACAAAATAAGCAAGAAATAAATTTAACCAAGGAGGTGAAAGAGCTTTATATGGAAAACAAGACAAGAGCAAGAGACATGGAAGACCCAAGACAATGGGAAGACTGGCCCTGCTCACTGACTGGAAGGGGAGAATCAGTGCTGCTAAGTGTCCAAATACTGAGAGCAACCTGCAGAGTCGATGCAATCCTATCAGAATCAAAACTTCAATGGCATTTTTTCAAAAAATAGAACAAAATCCTAGAATTTGTAATCCACAAAAAAGATCCAAGTAGTTGAAGCAACCCTGAGAAAGAAAAAGCTGGAAGCATCACACTCCTTGATACAGAACTATACTACAAAGCTATAGGAACTAAAAACGGCATGGTACCAGCACAAAAACCAGCACACAGATCAACGGAACAGGAGAGCGAGCCCAGAAATAAACCCATGTGTATACAGTCGATTAATTTGTGAGAAA
The DNA here is from genome assembly GCF_032452875.1 of Bos javanicus. NCBI lineage: Eukaryota > Metazoa > Chordata > Mammalia > Artiodactyla > Bovidae > Bos > Bos javanicus. The sequence goes on along the minus strand of NC_083868.1, from coordinate 149,584,648 downwards.
GAACCAAAAATATACAATGGAGAAAGGCTATTCCCTTCAATAAATGGTGTCGTGGGAATTCCCGGTGGTCCAGTGGTTAAGAATCCACCTGCCGACGCCGGGAACACAGGTCTGATCCCTGCCCAGAAGATGCCCGAGGCCACAGGGAAACCAAGACTGGGCGCCACGCATACTGCAGCCCACGCTCTGCACCGAGAAGCTGCCACAGGAGAAGCGACACAGCTCAGCAAAGAGCAGCCCCAATCGCAGAGACCAGAGAGCCTGTGCGCAATAATGAAGACCCACACAGCTCAGCAAAGAGCAGCCCCTGCTCACGGAGACCACTGAGAGCCTGTGTGCAACAGTGAAGACCCAGCACAGAGGAGAAATTAGTTAATTAATTTAAATGGTGTCAGGAAAACTAGACAGCCAGATACAAAAGAATGAAACTCAACCACCATTTTACACTAAACCCCCAAATGAACTCAACATGGATTAAAGACTTGAAGCCAGAAAACTCCCAGAAGGAAACACAGACAGTCTGGAACAAGCCCTGGCGATGATTTTTTGAATCTGACACCAAAGCAAAAGCAACAAAAGCAAAAATAAACAAATGAGACTACATTATGCTAAAAACCCACTGTACACTAAAGGAAACCATCAACAAAACGAAAAGGCAACCTACTGAATGAGAGAAAACATTTGTCAACCACGTACCTGATAGGCTAATATCCCAAGCATAAAAAGAACTGATAAAACTCAACAGCAAAAACCCAAATAATCTGACTTAAAAATGGGCAGGAGATCTGACTACATGTTTCCAAGGAAGACACAAAGATGGCCACCATGCACAAGGAAAGCAACTCAACATCATTTGTCACTAAAGAAATGCAAACCCAAACCACAGTGAGACATCACTCCCAAAAAGACAACAAATGACAACTGCTGGTGAGGATGCAGAAAAAAGGAAACCCTCACGTACTGCTGATGGGAATATACATTAGTACACCCATTATATGGAAAATAGTATGGAGGAGGTTCCTCAAAAAATTAAAAACAGAACTACCACATGATATGCTTATACAGTGGAACTGAGACTCATGGGATTAGATCTGATAGAGAGCCTGATAAACTATGGATGGAGGTTCGTGACATTGTACAGGAGACAGGGATCAAGACCATCCCCATGGAAAAGAAATGCAAAAAACCAAAAAGGCTATCTGAGGAGGCCTTACAAATAGCTGTGCAAAGAAGAGAAGAGAAAAGCAAAGGAGAAAAGGAAAGACATACCCATTTGAATGCAGAGTTCCAAAGAATAGCAAGGAGAGATAAGAAAGGCTTCCTCGGTGATCAATGCAAAGAACTAGAGGAAAACAACAGAATGGGAAAGACTAGCAATCTCTTCAAGAAAATCAGAGATACCAAGGGAACATTTCATGCAAAGATGGGCTCAGTGAAGGACAGAAATGGTATGGACCTAACAGAAGCAGAAGATATTAAGAAGAGGTGGCAAGAATACACAGAAGAACTATACAAAAAGATCTTCACAACCCAGATAATCATGATGGAGTGATCAGTCACCTAGAACCAGACATCCTGCAATGTGAAGTCAAGTGGGCCTTAGGAAGCATCACCACGAACAAAGCTAGTGGAGGTGATGGAATTCCAGCTGAGCTATGTCAAATCCTAAAAGATGATGCTGTGAAAGTGCTGCACTCAATATGTCAGCAAATTTGGAAAACTCAGGAGGGGCCACAAGACTGGAAAAGGTCAGTTTTCATTCCAATCCCAAAGAAAGGCAGTGCCAAAGAATGCTCAAACTACTGCACAATTGCACTCATCTCACACGCTAGTAAACTAATGCTCAAAATTCTCCAAGCCAGACTTAAACAGTACATGAACCATGAACTTCCAGATGTTCAAGCTGGTTTTAGAAAAGGCAGAGGAACCAGAGATCAAATTGCCAACATCTGTTGGGTTATCGAAAAAGCAAGCGAGTTCCAGAAAAACATTTATTTCTGCTTTGTTGACTATGCCAAAGCCTTTGACTGTGTGGATCACATTAACTGTGGAAAATTCTTCAGGAGACGGGAATACCAGACCACCTGACCTGCCTCTTGAGAAACCTATATGCAGGTCAGGAAGCAACAGTTAGAATTGGACATGGAAGAACAGACTGGGTCCAAATAGGAAAAGGAGTATGTCAAGGCTGTATATTATCACCCTGCTTATTTAACTTCTATGCAGAGTACATCATGAGAAACGCTGGGCTGGATGAAGCACAAGCTGGAATCAAGATTGCCGGGAAAAATATCAATAACCTCAGATATGCAGATGACACCACCCTTATGGCAGAAAGTGAAGAGGAACTCAAGCCTCTTGATGAAGGTGAAAGTGGAGAGTGAAAAAGTTGGCTTAAAACTCAACATTCAGAAAACGAAGATCATGGCATCTGGTCCCATCACTTCATGGCAAATAGATGGGGGCAAACATTAGTGGAAACACTGCCAGACTTTATTTTTGGGGCTCCAAAATCACTGCAGATGGTGACTGTAGCCATGAAATTAAAAGACGCTTTCCTTGGAAGAAAAGTTATGACCAACCAAGACAGCATATTAAAAAGTAGACATGTTACTTTGCCAAGAAAGGTCTGTCTAGTTAAGGCTATGGATTTTCCAGTAGTCATGTATGGATGTGAGAGCTGGATTATAAAGAAAGCTGAGCACCAAAGAATTGATGCTTTTGAACTGTAGTGCTGGAGAAGACTCTTGAGAGTCCCTTGGACTGCAAGGAGATCCAACCAGTCCATCTTAAAGGAAATCAATCCTGAATATTCACTGGAAGGACTGATGTTAAAGCTGAAACTCCAATACTTTGGCCACTTGATGTGAAGAATCGACTGATTTGAAAAGACCTTGATGCTGGGCAAGACTGAAGGCAGGAAGAGAAGGGGACAACAGAGGATGAGATGGTTGGATGGCATCACCGACTCAATGGACATGGGTTTGGGTGGACTCTGGGAGTTGGTGATGGACTGGGAAGCCTGGAGTGCTGGAGTCCATGGGGTCACAAAGAATCGGACATGACTGAGTGACTGAACTGAACCACATGATCCTCAATTCCACTTCTGGGTATTTACCTGAAGAAAACAAAAACACTATCTTGGAAAGATATATGTACCCACATGTTCACTGTAGCATTATTTTAACAGCCAAAATAAGAAACAACCCAAGCATCCACTGATGGATGAATGGATACACAACCTGCACAGTCTGATCAGTGCTCATTTCTCCAGCCTTTTCCTCTGGTCTGCCTTCTTCTTGCTGCCTGGGTTCCTACTACACAGCATCTTCCTTCTGTTCCTCTATCTGGTCAACATCTTTCACATGCCTCAGAGTATCTGCACATACTGTTCCCTTCTGCCTACAATGCTCTGATTTCTAATTTCTGCTTGGATGCTTCTTTCTCATTGTTTCAATTCCAGAGTCTTCCCTCACCACTCTGGCTAACGCTGCCCTAACTTCTGGGCCAGAGACTCCCAGTTGTCCTCAAAAAACTTCTTCCTGGGCATGTGGCTCCAACCACACTCACTTCCAGTCTCCGTTGTACTTAGACATGGCCGTGCAACTGTTTTGGTCAATGGCAAGTTCCTATAGCACAACCAGATCCAGTCCACAAAATACCTGCCAGGTCCTTCTGTGGCATGCAGCAGACAACTAGGCCCTGGGGATGGGGCAGTCACAAGATGTCAGGAACCCAGGACATGGGAGAGCCGTGCTGCTAACCCACATGCCCACTCTGGACATTACATAAAAGAGAAACTTCACATTCTTCAAGCTACCATATTTTGGGGGCTCTCTCTGTTACCAGTTGGGCCTACTTAAATTAATACACCTCACCCAACAAACAGCTAGTCTCTATTATATTGTCTTATTTTCTAGTTCTTGCAATTTCTATTCACTTGATTCATTTATATACTGAGTCACTGTAACCTCTAGGAAGGCAAAGCCTGTTTCTTTATCACCAGTGGCTAGCACAGATCATTCAGTATTTACTCAATGAAAGTGGTCCCAAGAAATACTACTGAAAATAATCCAGACAAAAAACAGGCAGAAAATTCTCAGAGAATGCTGCTGCTACTGCTAAGTCACTTCAGTCGTGTCCGACTCTGTGGAACCCCATAGACAGTAGCCCACCAGGCTCTGCCATCCCTGGGATTCTCCATGCAAGAACACTGGAGTGGGTTGCCATTTCCTTCTCCAATCAGAGAATGCTAATGGTTCTTAAACTGTGACACTACTCAAATTCATACATGAAAAGAAATAAACAAAATGTAACTATACTGTGTCCAATGCTAGGTTTTTCATTTCAGACTGTATCCAAAGGTGATCCCAGTTTCTTAAAACTCAGTTACTGGCAAGCTAAACTGGTAAAAATTACACAGACAGCAATTTGGCAACAGTCATCAAAGTGACAAGCCACATTATTCTCTGACCCAACAATTTCACATCCAAGAATTTATATCACAGATGAACTAACTGTGTGTGTGTGGATGATTTGTATATGGGGTTATTCATTATAGCAGTATTTTGAGTAGTAAAGTAAGAAGACTGAAAGTAGACTCAATGTCCATTAATAGGGAACAACTGCAATGCCCTGTGGAACATCTACACAACGGAATACTGTGTGACTATTAAAAGCAAAACAAAACAAATGAAAAGCTCTCTATGAAACAGAATGAGTTCCATAATGTACCTATTAAAAAATATATGTAAAACACATTAAAAAAAAAAAAAAAGCTGTGAAGCAGTGTGCATGGTATGCTACCTACCACTTGTGTGCAAAAGGTTAGATGAAGAGTATATATTTGTATTTGCTTGAGTATGTATAAAACATCTCAGAAAGGCTACAGAAAACCAGTAACATTAATATAGTAATCAGGTGGCTAGAGGACACAGAAGGAAAGACTCTTCACTGAGTCCCCGTCTATGTTACCGATTTGTAAACCATGTGAACGTATCAACTGTTTAAAAATTAAATAAAAAAGGTTTGAAGCAAATAAGACACAATATTGACTTCTTTAAATACGGGTAGGATGAACACAAATGTCTTATCTTATCCTGGTAGAGTTTATGTATTTGCAGTATTAATATATTTGGAAGAATAAAGGGAGGAAAGAAGGATACTCTGAAGAATTAGGGAAAGCCTCTGGTAGTGATATTTAAGCTCAGAAGGATATACAGTAGTCACCGAAGCAGAGAGAGAGGAAAAGCATATTCCAGGCTGAGCACAGTCCACGTGAGAACTGTGATGGAGAACACAATAAGGTCCGGAAAATGAAAAAAATTCCCGGAAGACCAGAGTGAATGGAGAGGAAGAATGCCTGGGTCGGGGCCAGAGCACAGGAACCACTGAAAACCCCGCTGCGCTCAGTTGTGTCTGACTCTTTGCCACCCTGTCCATGGGACTCTCCAGACTAGAATACTGGAGGGGGTTGCTGTGCCCTCCTCCAGGGGATCTTCCTGATCAGGGGTCGAACCCGCGTCTCTTGTCTCCGGCACTGGTAGGCAGTTCTTTACCACCAGCGCTACCTGGGAAGCCTTCTAAAATTTTTTTTTTTTTTGAAGTACAAGAGAAAGCCAAAAAGTGGTTGAAAGCAGGGGATGGATCCGGATGAGACTGCTTTCCTGAACATTTATTTACTTGGCTGAAGAACAGAGACGAACTGGTGAATGAAACAGATGCTGGAAGACCAGTCAAAAACCATCTTTATAGTAAGATAGGCTAGAGACGCCTGCAGCAAGGAGCGGGGGAGTGAAGTGGAGAGAACAGAAACACATGTAAGATACTCAGAATCCACACTATTTATCACTGGATTCCTTGTCAGGGGGGGAGGGAGAGATTCAAGGATTAACTCCCAAGCATCAAGTGTATGACCTAAGAAAACGGGTAAATTCAGGGCCATTCTGTACAAAGAACAGATCAAAGTAGATGAGCTGTGGTAGAAGAGGAAGCGATGACAAGGATCAACGTGACACACTTGTAGGTTGTGCTGTGGAGACCTCCAGTGTGGCACTGATAGGAGATGATCAGAAATAAAGGCACAGGGCTCAAGAGTGAGGTCCAGGTCAGAAATCAAGATGTGAAGTGACTGACATCAAGATGGAAGTTGTGGGCACAGGTAGGAGCACAAGAGGTCACCAGGAGGGTGTCGGTGAGAGAGGGCACAGGACGTCCACTTTCACTGGCAGGTGGAGAAGAGAATCCAGAAAGGAGGCGATGACGGAAGGGGGCAGGCGGGGCGGAGGGCCACGCTGTCCGGGAAAGCAGAGGCGAGCCTGCCCAGGGCAGGCAGAAACCAGTGCCGCATCACTGTGAGTGCAGACCGGAGGGAGAAGCGACCGAGAGCCCGCCCGGCTCCTGAGAACTGACTGCTGGTGAGAGCACAGGACAGGTGCTCACGCGGGAGCAGGCTGACGGCAGCGGCGGGAGCAGGCTGACGGCAGCAGCAGCAGGGCTCTCGAAGGGCGAGGAGACAGAGCCCGCGGAGAGCAGAGTGCGGGGCGGGAACACACGGGCCAGGGAAGGCCGTCCAGAGACTCCTGGGGAGGGCCGGGCGTGGAGGGAAGGCGGTGAGCAGAGGCCCCGGGTAGCAGCGGGCCGGGCAGGAGGCTGAGGACAAGCGCCCGCGCAGGCACGAGAAGTGTCTGGGGACAGGCCGTGAGGCCTTCCTTTCTGAAGAGTGCTCCCCACCCAGGGACGAGTCAGGGAGAATAGAGGAGGAGAGGCTTCTAAGAGGCAGAGAAGAGTTTGAAACAAGTACTGGAAAGAACGGGAGCGGGAAGAGATGATGTGAGAAGCAGGAAGGCCTGCCCAGCAGGCTGGTGACCACGAATCAAGGGCGGCGACAACCTCCGACAGGTGCACCGCTCCAGCAGCCCGCGGCAGCCCCAGACCCAACAACAGGGGTGATGTTCATCAACGTCCACTTTATTTCTCGTTAAGTAATAGACTGCCTCTTATTACAGGCATCACTACGCAGTACTCAGGATGAATTAACTTACTAGTTTACAGAGTGTTTAAATATTAGTACATATTTTTACTACTACCATCTGCTTCACCCCCTCAAGAAATTTTACTTCATTAGATCCTCTTTAATCAGTTGAAAAACCAACTGAATGAAAAAACTTCAAAACACAAAACAAAACATGGAGGAGAGAAATCAAACCACAAACTGATCCAGAACCTAGGCCCATTGGTGGTGACAGATGACAAGAGGAGGGAGAGGCAGTAATTAAGATCCTGAGCCTCAGAGAGACCTGAACCCAGGAAGTCCCAGTTCCCACTGTAAAACGAAACTCCAAACAGGGTAAGGCTCAAAATGCTCCCAGAGTAAACAAGATAAACACAGGGGAAACCCACATGGAGCAGCGGCTCGCACGCACTCAGTAAATCTTAGCTGTTTCTAAACAAGGAGGGAAATGACTGCAAGGTTGTGCTGCTTTATGTCGGTCTTGTAAGTGAGAAGCTCTTACAGGTGAGGAAGCTGTGACCCTTTGGGGTAAGCGACAATCACTTGAAAGACCCTGGGCACCCACACTGCTCCGCAGGCATGGCGGAGGGCGCGCATGAGGGCGGGCCGGGCTCACCTGCGGACTGTGGGTCTCACAGTCCATGGCCTGCACGGCGGCCGTGAAGTGCCCGCCGCTGTGCCGATGCTGGTGCGTTGGGTCCGACCTGGCTCTCCCACTGTTGCTCGTCCCCGACGATCCACCTGGAGCATCGAAACACAACACTACTTGTGAGTTTGAAGTTAGTTGTGTTGAAATAGATATATCCTAAAACTGTAACATTAAAACTGAAACACCTTCTATTAACCTGAAAGGGCACCAGAAAAGCACCCAATTCTCTTCTTTCACATAGATCACTGAACTCAAATGGACCAAGTTAAGTCAGGAAAACTCAAGCATGTGGACCAAGTATTTCCACTTTAAAAACAATTTAAATATTTGGCCACTCGTTTTTTCCCAAGCAGAATTTATTATATGCACAGTTAAGTCTTAGAACTTGGTGGACTTTTTTTGACTAGCCCCAAAGAATAGACTTACAAAAAATAATTCCTCCCTTGTTGTTGCTCAGTTGCCAAGTTGTGTCCAACTCTTTGCTTCCCCAAGGAGCGCAGCACGCAAGGCTTCCCTGTCCTTCACTATCTCAAGAAGTTTGCTAAAATTCATGTGCAATAAGTTGGCAATGCCACCCAACCATCTCATCTTCTTTTGCCCCCTTCTCCTCATTCCCTCAATCTTTTCTAGAATCAGTGTCATTTCAATCAGTTGGCTCTTTGCATCAGGTGGCCAAAGTATTGGAGCTTCAGCGTCAGTCCTTCCAATGAATATTCAGGGTTGATTTCCTTTAGGATTAATTGGTTTGATCTCCTAGCAGTTCAAGGTACTCCCAAGAGTCTTCTCCAGTACCACAATTCGAAAAATCCATTCTTCCGTGCTCACTCTTCTTTATGGTCCAACTCTCACATCTGTATATGACTACTGGAAAAACCACAGCTTTGATTGTATGGACCTCTGTCAGCAAAGTAATGTCTCTGCTTTTTAATATGATGTCTAGGTTGGTCATAGTTTTTCTTCCAAGGAGCAAGCACCTTTTAATTTCACAGTTTCAAGTCAAGTGTCTGAAATGATTTTGGAGCCCAAGAAAATAAAGTCTGTCACTGTTTCCATTTTTTCCTAACCTATTTGTCATGAAATGATGGGACCGGATGCCATGATCTTCGTTTTTTGAATGTTGAGTTTTAAGCCAGCTTTTGCACTCTCCTCTTTCACCTTCATCAAGAGGCTCTTTAGTTCCTCTTTGCTTTCTGCCATAGGGTAGTGTCATCTGCATTATCTGAGGTTATTGATATTTCTCCCAGCAATCTTGATTCTGGCTTGTGCTTCATCCAGTCCAGCATTTCTCATGATGTACTCTGCATGTAAGTTAAATAAGCAGGGTGACAATATACAGCCTTGAAGTACTCCTTTGCTGATTTGGAACTAGTCAGTTGCTCATGAAAGGTTTTAACTGTTTCTTCCTGATGTGCATACAGGTTTCTCAGGAGCAGGTTAAGGTGGTCTGGTATTCCCATCTTTTGAAGAATTTTCCACAGTTTTTGTGATCCACACAGTCAAAAGTTTTAGCGCAGTCAATGACGCACAAGTAGATGTTTTTCTGGAATTCCCTTGCTTTTTCTATGAGCCAACAAATGTTGGCAATTTGATCTCTGGTTCCTCTGCTTTTTCTAAATCTAGCTTGTACATCTCTAAGTTCTTGGTTCACATACTGTTGGAAATCTAGCTTGGACGATTTTGAGCATTACCTTGCTAGCGTGTGAGATGAGTGCAACTGTTCAGTAGTTTGAACATTTTTTTTGCATTCCCTTTCTTAGGGATTAGAAACTGATCTTTTCTAGTCCTGTGGCCACTGCTGAGTTTTCCAAATTTGCTGGCATATTGAGTGCAGCACTTTGACAGCATCATCGTTTAGGATTTAAAATAGTTCAACTGGAATTCTATCACCTTCAGTAACTTTGACTGTAGTGATGCTTCCCAAGGTCCACTTGACTTCACATTCCAGAATGTCTGGCTCTAGGTGAGTGATCACACCATCGTGGTTATTTGGGTCACTAAGATCTTTTTTGTACAGTCTCTCTATGTATTCTCGCCACCGCTCCTTAACCTCTTCTGCTTCTGTTATGTTCTTACTGTTTCTGTCCTCTGTCATGCCTATCCTTGCATGAAATGTTCCCCTGATATCTCCCATTTTCTTGAAGAGATCTCTAGTCTTTCCCATTATATTGTTTTCCTCTCTTTGCATTGGTCATTTAAGAAGGCTTTTTTATCTCTCCTTGATATTCTCCAAAACTCTGCCTTTAGTTGGCTATCTCTTTCACTTTCTCCTTTGCCTGTCAGTTCTCATCTCAGCTATTTGTAAGGCTTCCTCAGACAACCACTTTGCACTCTTGCGTTTTTTCCTGGAGATGGTTTTGATGACTACCTCCTGCACAATGTAACGGACCTTGTGAGGTTTGTAGTGTTGTTAAGAATTCAGCCCACAGTTCTTCAGGCACCCTGTCTGTCAGACGTAATCCCTTGAATCCATCCAACACCCCCACTGTGTGGTCACAAGGGACTTGACTCAGGTCACACCCGAGTGGTCTAGTGCTTTTCCCTACCTTCTTCAGTTTCAGCCTACATTTTGCAAAAAGGAGCTCATAAGCTGAGCCAGTCAGCCCCAGGTCTTGTTTTGGCTGACTGTGTAGAGCTTCTCCATCTTTGGCAGGAAAGAATATAATCAACCTGATTTCGGTACTGATCATCTGGTGATGTCCATGTGTAGGGTTGTCTCCTGTGTTGTTGGAAGAGTGTGTTTGCTATGACCAGCGTGTTCTTTTGGCAAAACTGTTAGCCTTTGCTGTGCTTCATTTTGTATTCTTAGGCCAAACTTGCCTGTTATTCCAGGTATCTCTTTGACTTTCTACTTTCGATTCCAATCCAGTGATGAAAAGGACATCTTTTTTAGGTGTTAGTTCTAGAAAGTCTCGTAGGTCTTCAGAGAACTGTTCAACTTCATTAGTGGTTTGAGGCACAGACTTGGATTACTGTGATATTGAATGGTCTGCCTTGGAAACGAACAGAGATCATTCTGTCATTTTCGAGACTGCACCCCAGTATTGCATTTGGGACTCTTTTGTTGACTATGAGGGCTATTCTATTTCTTCTAAGGGATTCTTGCCCACAGTAGTAGATACAATGGTCACTGGAATTAAATTTCTCATTCCGGCCCATTTTAGTTCACTGATTCCTAAGAAGCTGATATTCACTCTTGTCACCTCCCACTTGGCCGCATCCAGTTTACCTTGATTCATGGTCCTAACATTCCAGGTTCTTTACAGCATCGGACTTTACTTCCATCACCAAACACATCCACAACAGGGCATCGTTTCCGCTTTGGCCCGGCCTCTTCATTCTTTCTGGAGTTATTTTTCCTCTCTTCACCACAGTAGCACATTGGACACCTACTGACTTGGGGGCGGGGGGCATCCCTCAAGTGTCAGTGTCATATCTTTTCGCCTTTTCATACTGTTTATGGGGTTCTCAAGGCAAGAATACTGGAGTGGTTTGCCATTCCTTTCTCCAGTGGACTACATTTTGTCAGAAGTCTCTGACACCATGACCCATCCAACCTGGGTGGCCGCACACAGCAGGGCTCATAGCTTCCCTGAGTTACACAATAATGTGATTCATGTGATCATTTTGGTTAGTGATTGTGGGTTTTTGTTCTGGAGGTTGTAGGATTGTAGTTCTTGCTTCTTCTGTTTGCCCTCTGATGGATTCCTCCTTACCCATTAACAAACTTTAAAAATACATTAAATAACCCCCACTTTGTAAAGAAAAGAGCACACATTTCAAAGCCTAACATGGTATCAGAACAACAGACCTGAGCTTGAAGATGTACTGGAGGTGGTGCCTGAAGACTGTGACTGCTCCATAGCAGGACTCGTGGATACACTATTACTCGTATTTGTACCTTCATCAGCTGTTTTCTTGAAAAAACTGTGCTGCAGGGCATAGTAAGGTTGAATTCGAGATTTGGGGTCATAGTCAAGCATCCTTAAAATGAGGTCTTTGAACTTCAAGTAGTCAGCTACTGTATGGCCCGACTCCCCAGCACGCCGCCCACCAGGCCCTCCTGTTTCTACTCCGAGAATATTATGCAGTTTACGGGTTCCTGGTGGTTTGTACTCCTAAAGAGAAAAGAGACAAAAGAAGGGGGGGTTTCTCTAAATTTGATGGAATGTGTAAAAGCCTACATAACATCACATCAAATAAGGTTCCTTATAGGGTAAGGCCGAGACCTTTGTTAAAAGGAGTGCTTCATGGTCTGCTCCTCTGGATTTTCACATGTACTACTCTAAAAGCACTGCAGTTAGGAGAAATTCAAAATAACTCTGAGCACAAATGACCATAAAGATCATCTAGTGCAGGGATCAGCAAACTCTGCCCTGTTTCAGAGCCTGTTTTATATAAACAGCCCCTACTATGAATGGTTTTACATTTTTAAAGATGGTAAAAACAAAGAGAACCAAGAATATGCAACAAAATCTTTACTCTGTGGTCCTTTACAAAGAAAGTGTACCAACCAGTGGCTACGAACCTCTTTTCTGCCCAATACACCTGTGAACTCAGGTGCACTTCCTAGGTAACAGTGGCTCATTAAAGCTTTAGCCATCACTCCTAATAAAGAACCATGGGTTTAACACCGTACCTTGCTTATATCCAGTTTAAAAAAAAAAAAAACAAGGAAATTATTTATGCTTCACTTTAGAAAATACGTTTAATAAATTGCCTTTAACATGTGCTGACATTTTAGGGAAACTCATTTTAACAGGTAATCTTTAAAATCCCTATGAACACTGAATTTCTTCAGAATAGTATTAGCAGATTTTACTTCTAGGTACAATGTAGCAATTTTTAAGAGACCATTACTCTTCAAAATCAAGAACAAGCTAGGTAGGCAAACCGCAAAATCACTGCCTTTTAAAAACCTATCAGGGACCTGGTGGTCTAGTGGTTAAGAACCCGCCTCGTAGTGCAGGAAAGGTGGGTTCTGGGCCTGGTCAGGGAACTAAGACCCCACATGCCACAAAGCAGCAGAGCCCACGCACCACAACTGCTGTCCTGACGCTCAGGAGCTCGCGCAAGGCAATGCAAGATCCCCCACGAGGCAGCAAAGACCCCACAGGCTGCCACTGAGACCTGAGGCAGCCAAACTAATTAATTAAAAAAGAAACCTATCAGCAAGCAGAGGACTAAAGAAACCACAGCTAACTAAATTCTGGAAAATGAAAAGCCTTTCCTGGGAGAGAAGAGACTGCGGTGGGAGAAGGAACGAAAGCCACAGATGCGAGGAGGGAGAATCCAGCCCAACTCCAAACCAACTTCTGACAGCTATGAGTGGCTGGGCCGAAGGGTGGGACAGGCCGACGACCCGGGGAGGACCCCAGGGTTGCAAGCTGAAGCCAGGGCAGCAGTGTGAACACAGACCAGCCTGAGGCACAGAACATTAGAAGAGGGCTGCTGGCTGGGCGTAACATATAGAAGATCTCCCCAGCCTCCACACACTGTGTAACCCCCATGAAGACAGTGGAGAACAGAATCTAAGTCAAGCAAACAAACAAGACAGAGCCCAGACTCGGCTGCACCAAATGAAACCAACTAGCCTCATCACACCAGCAGGCTGACAGAGCGGAAGCCGTGTCTCGTTTCACAGGAAAATAAGATTTACTTCTACCTCAACTGTTCTTAAATGCAGGAAGTCCAGCATACATTTAAAAAATTACAGATACAAGAAACAAACCCAAAAAATGAGTCCATATTAAGTGAAAAAAATTGTAGAAAATCCACATATATAAAATAACCCAATTGTTGAAACTGGCAGATAGGTATTTTAAAAATAAGTATATAATTAAAAAAAAAATTTAGTCCAAAAGCTAGACAACATGTGTGGACAGACTGGGGAGGGTGGGTAAAGATAAATTAAAACGTGAAAACACTAGAACTAAAAAATGCAGTATCATAAATGAAGAATCCATTTAATGATCTTAACAGCAGACTGGGCTCAACAGAAGGAAAACAATGAGTAAACTAGGAGACAAAGAACTGATCCAAACTAACACACAAAAAGAAAACAAGATAAATAAACTAGAGACCTCTGAGACGGTATTAAGCACCATAACATATATTTAAGTGCATAATTATCAGGAGAAGAGAAAGTGAAACCGAACAAATATTTGAAAGGATAATGTCTGAGGATTTTGATGAAAGATATCAACCCCACAGATCTAACGAATTCAGCACACTCCACAGAAAATAAATACAGAGAAAACTAAGCACAAGAACCTAACAGTCAACCTGCTGAAAAATCAAACATATTAAAAAAAAAGGGGGGGGGGACATCAAAATCAGCCAGGGGGAAAAGAGAGAAATATTTTAAAGAAAACACTGCTTAAGATGAATAATAATAGTCCTTGCCCTACAGAAGAAGTAGTACATAAAAAGTTGGAGGGTGGGGTGGGGGAGGGAATAAAAAAAGGAAAAAAAAACCAAAACACTGCTTAGAAAAATCAATGACTTCTCACAATGTAATACAGAAAACAATGTCATAACATCATTTTCTTTAGCTGAAATGTAAACCTAAAATTCTACATCCACTGAAATTTCCATATCCATGAAAAATATCTTTCCAAAAATAAAGGTGAATAAAGGTATTTTCAGATAAACAACTGCTGCAAAGAATTCAACAGCAGAAGTTACTGACTACAAAGTAAAAAAGCTGAAGGAAGTTCTTCAGGCTGAAGGAACGTAATAACCAGATGGAACTCAGGAACAACAACAAGTGAGCTCTACGGGTAAAAAGAACTTGTGTGTGTGTGGTGGGGGTGGGGGTGGGGGCTGGGAGGGGAGGGAGGGGTCCTGGCCCACGATGAGTGGCTTGTAGAATCTTAGAGTTCCCTAACAAGGCATTGAACCTGGGGCCATGGCAGTGAAAGCTTAAAGTCAGTCCTAACCACTGGACTGCCAAGGAACTCCCGAAAAGAACTTGTTACTATCTTTATCTTTTATGTGTTTTACAATCTCCTAAATGTTGTTCGCAAACTTGTTACTATCTTTATCTTTTATGTGTTTTACAATCTCGTAAATGTTGTTCGCATGAGTGATACATGATGACGAAAGATGGAAGGCATTAGATAAAAAGCACATGGTTATCACACAGCTTATCAAGTTATGTAACCTTTTGTTAAGGTCAACTGATAAGTTAAAGAGGCATATAATAAGAGCAACATTAACAATTACACAAAGAGGAATAGCTATAAAGTTAGTACAAAAAGATGAAATAAAACACCAAAAGTACTCAACTTCAAAGAAGGCACGAAAGAAGTAGTGGGAAACAAAGAATAGATAACATACATATGGCAAAAGTCTAAAACCCAATCCTCTGAATAACTAGGGACCAAATAATTCATTGTGAAAGAAAGATACTATCTGACTGGATTAAAAAGCATAACTCAACTACATTCTCTATATAAAAGTCATTTTACATACAGAAGTATGAACAGGTTTACACTAAAAGGATTAAAAAAAAATATTATGAAAGTATTAAGAATTAGAAAATTGGCATAGCTTGAATAATACCAAACGAAGTAAACACAAGAAAATATTAAAGACAAAAAGGAGTATTTCATGGTGATGAAAGACTGAATTTATCACCAAGTTTTAACAATACTAAATGGGCACACCTATTAAGAGAGCTTCAAAAAACAGAAAACTAAAAGGAAAAAAAATAAAAATAAAAAAACTAAAAAGAAGATTAAGACAAATCCTATACCATCATGAAAGATGAACACTTCTCCCAGTTATTGATAAAATAAATATACACAGACACAAAGATTCCCCAAGAAAAGATCAACAAGCACATGAAAAGACGCTCAACGTCACTTTAATTATTAGAGAAAATGCAAATCAAAACTGTGATAAAGTACCACCTCCCACCGGTCACAGTGGTCATCACGGAAAAGAGATGAAAAGCCTATACATAACGAATACGGAGAGGAGAAAAGAGAAGCCGCCCCCAGTGTCAGTGGGACTGTAACCTGGTGCAGCCACTATGGGGAAGAGCGTGGAGGCTCCTTAAGAAACTAAAAACAGAGCTACCACATCGGACTGCAGTCCCATTCCGAGGCATACATCCAGAGAAAAGCTAACTGAAAAAGAGACATGCACCCAGTGCTCACTGCAGAACTATCTGCAATAGCCCAGACACAGAAGCAACCTGAATATCCATCGACAGATGACTAGATAAAGAAGATGTGGTGGTGTTATTCCACACACATACAGTGAAATATTACTCAATGATATAAAATAATGAAATAATGCCATTCGCAGCAACCCGGCTGGACGTAGAGATGATCATACTGAGTGAGACAAGGACAAATAGAGTACTCACATGTGAGATCTAAAAAAGATACAAATGAACTTCTTTTCAAAACAGAAACAGACCCACAGACACAGGAAACAAATTTACGGTTACCAAAGGGAAAAGGGATGTGGGAGGGCTAAATTAGGAATAAAATATACACACCACTAGACATAAAATAGATAACCAACAAGGACCTAGTGAATAGCACATGGTACTATGCTCAGTTTTGTAATAACTCATAAGGGAAAATAATACATGTGTGTATTTATCTATAACTGAATCACGGTGCTGTACACCTGAAACTAATATGATACTATAAATCAACTATGCACATTTCAATTTAAAACTTTTAAAGGAGAGTATCTTCACAAACTTGAGGGAAGATTTCTTAGAATAAAAAAGAATACTGTTCATAAAAAATTAATTTTTTGTTTATTAAAAACTGCTACTAAGAAAAGAAGTAGACAAACCACAGTCTGGGAATAAATACTGGCATACAGGTGACAAAGGACTTACATCCATTACATTAAAAAAACTTCTACAGCCCAATAATTAAACATCCCAATAACAAATGGGCAAAAGACTAGAAAGATGGTCACAAAAGAAGGTACATGAATGGCTACTGAGCCCATGAAAAGCTGGCCAGGTCAATATTCTCAATCAGGAAGAAATCAAATGAAAACCACTACATGCCCATTAGAATAGCTAAACTCAAAAGAACCAACCACATGAAATGGTGAGGATGTCATGCAATTGGATCTCTCATAACCTTGTGGGAATATAAAATGAGAGAACCTTGGGAAACTGGTATTTTCTTAAGAAAGAAAACACAGCAGACACCCTATGATCTGGCAATTGTAAGTCATGACCCCAGAAAACCCGAGAACTTATGTGTACAGAAATTGATCAAAATGTTCCCAGTAGCCTTACTGAAACAGTCCTAAACTAGAAGCAACCCCAACATCCATTGACAGGCAAATACAGATCAATTTTGGCATTTCCATTCAAAGAAAGACTGTGAAGCAATAAAATGGAGTAATTTCTGAGACACACTATGGACGAATCTCCAAAAATAATGCCCATTACGTGAAAGAAACAAAATAATAAATACTTCAGGATTCACTTATATGAATTTTGCCTGTGAATAGTCAAAACTAACTTAGGATGACAGAAATCAGAAACTGAGAGTGGACGACAGAAAAGGGTACTGGAGGTGATGGGAGCAGTCTGCGTCCTGTTTCAGGCAGTGGATACACTGTTGTAAGTAAAAATTAAAACACAACAAAGTGAAGACTTAAAATACCCATCTTGTACATAAACTATACTTCAACAAAAAGCATCATTTATAACCTTAATTCTTTACCCTCTCCCACCAAAGGAAAAAAAATAGCCAGTAGGTATGGATCTCATTACTAGAAGCTGAAATGGGCTCTTGAAACATAAAATGAGAACTTAAAAGTAAAAATAAAATCACTATGGAAATAAGCTGAAGTATACCGAAAGTACATGTACATCTCTTCATATTCATGGTTAAAATCCCTAGTGCATCTTCATAATGTAACCATTTGATTACAGATTTGATTTTTTTTTGTTGCTGGATATTTATTTCTGTTTAAAAAGGAGTAATTATTTTACATTTAAAAAAATTAAGTTTAAGTCAGTTGCTTAATTGCAGCTTAGGAAAATCTCATGAAATCTACAGTTAATTAATGTATATTAAACGTAGGTCAAGATACTTTCAATTTTAAGGGAAAAAATAATCTACTCTTCTGAGTGAAATGCTCCCCTCAAATAATTTAAAATAATAATAATTATAGCTCAATTTTGGGAAAATGATAGGTTACAGTCCATTGTGACTTAACTGTGGTTTTATAAGGCAGAGATTGAGGAAATGAATAAATGTCTCATTTAGAAAAAGAAAAAAAAATTTAGCAGATGAAGCAAAAAAAAACTTCAAACTGGAAAAAGAAGTAGTAGTATGTATCAGAAAGAAAACTGTAAAGCAGGCATCACATACTCCATGCTAATTAAGAACAACTGCAAGAGCTACTCTGAATGCTGGTGAAGCTAAGAAGGACTCCCCTGGGAAAGGGGCCATGACTGATAGAGGCACGTGGACAGAGGCAGAAGGACCCAGGATGTCTGCTCGGTATTTCCCATCCCTTCCTTAAGGGGAGGAGGCGTAACTTAGCTGCTGGATATCACACTGCCTGAAACTTTAGAGAACAGGGCAGAATGCAGTAAGTTACAAATCAGCTGTGAAAGATACAGTTTTACATATATATATATTCTTATTAAAAAACACTTGATATTAGAAGCTAAGACTCCAGAGCTGAAGGTGAATTACAGCAAATAAGCATCACCTTCAGTTCCCTGGAAATGACACCTGGTGGCAGTATCGCTGAAACGCAAGGGCAAAATGAAAACTGCAGCAAAAATGAAATTCCTTAAGTGTTAAAACGCAGAACTACAATCATCAAGTCTCTGGTGTATGTATCACACACAATCATATATTTATACAGTATATTCATCTAATACTAGAAACAAACTAGATGGCAAAACATATGATTATTTTCAGATATATAAAACAAAATTGTAAATCAAGATGCAAAATTGTCATCATTTATTCTACTAAACTGACATGGTTGAGATGCCTGAAAAGTTCTCAGATGAGAGAAAATTACTAAAAGGTATCTAACGCATTAAAACCCTCACTTTGAAAGATTCTAGAAGTGTGAAACCCCCATTATCCAAGCTAGGAAACTGAAATCTATCAAAGGACCATCCAGTCAGTTCAGATTCTTGTCACAAACTGCTTAAGTCAGAAATCCTTTGCTCTCATCTGAACTACAAAAAAAGGCCATTCCTGCAGTTATAACTTCTACGGTTCCCAGCTGTAGTACTCTTAACTGGGATCCCAATGTATACCCAAACTATGAGAAACAAAGGTCAAACTGCCTGATTCTACTGTGGAAACAAGGCATGGTGATTTGATCAGCGGCCTCAAAAGGCAGGCAGACAGTTTCAAAATGAAGACTTAAAGAGAATACTGAGCATTAACCAAACAGTGTTCAGGTCATACAGATAGCTCAGGTGAAGCTAAAACCAACTTGTGAAGAAAATCTATACCCGAGTCATCAACAGAACTATTGTTAACAGTGGACTTCAGTAACACTGTTTTCAAATATATACAAAAATGCGTTATAAAGACAACTCAGTGAAAGAAGTAACAAAGGCTCAAAAATATTATTTCCCTATTTTACCCGTTTTCCGTCTTTGGTCTTCTTTAAGTTCCAAGTGCCATCTGGCAACTTCTCAAAGAACTTTCTTGCTTTTGGTGCTTGGTCAAGAATATGAGCAGGCGGAATACCCAGAACTTCCACTATTTTATTCATCTGATCTACCTGTATTAAAAACAAAAGCAAAAAAAAAAAAACCCTATAATTTCTACTGTAAAACATCGTATATCTGCTCATCCATTCACAAATTAGAATAGAGAGAGTCTCTCCTGTGTGTCAGGCACTCCTGCGGGCAGTAAATACACAATAATGAAGGAAAGAGGTAACCCCCTACCTCCTGAAGCCCCACATTCCACAGAGGGGAGGGCACACGATTCAGCAAAGACATACACACATCTATGGGATGGCAGGTGGTCATGGATACAACGGAAAGTAAGGAATGACTGGAGGGGATCGCAAGTTTAAGCTTGGGAGAGTTAAAAAAAAAAAAATGAAAGGCTTAATAAAGTGTGGACCTAATAAAAAAGTATCTTTCTAAGGTGCAGATTCATTCCCTCAAACACCTGAGTGTCCACTGTATGCTAGAAATCATGTCCATGGAACAAGCAGTAAACAAAACAGACAAAAATCTCTGCCCGAAACTTTGTATTACAGAGGAAGAAATCATCCAGAAACAAACACATAGTAAGATCTACTGGGTACTGACTAAGGAAAGGGAGAAAATTAAAAGGACATGAGTAAGGGGGGGCACCGCAACTTAAAACTTAAAAGCTGCCGTGGAAGCTTCACAAGCAGGTGACATGAGAGCAAAGCCCCCTGGCACCAACGCGCGGGCCCTCTGGCCACCATCTCCCAGGGACCTGAGAGAGGTCTGCATGCTGGGGGGACTGGGCAGGAAGACGGACAGAGGGACAGGCGGAGAGAGGACGGGAGGCGGAGGGAGGGAGGGGTTTCCCAGCTACTCAAAGGGCTCTGGCTTCACCATGCGTGAGACGGCAGCCACTGAAGTTTCTCAGGCGATCTTAATGGTGTTTACGTTCATGAAAAAGGTACTATTACCTTTATATTATTTATTATTCAAAGAAAAACAAATACACACTACAGCAATTACTGTCAAAGAGCAGCTCACTGGCGAGAGTGAAATGAACTAGCAGAAGGAGGAGGGGACAGGTTTCTGACACTCCTTGATGACACTACTTGTCATGAAATTTCATCAGCCTTTCTTTTCTCGTGTATAAATGAACGGACTGATCATAATCTGCAATGGTTAAATTTTCTTTAAAAGGAAACAAACAAAAAAACCTCCACAAACAGTTTTAAAGACAAGGAAAGCCGTTCCTCCAACTGTACGGAGCTTAGACCCCCTGTCCCTCGCCCTCGCCTTCCCACCACTGCCTCTGACCTCCAAAGATCTTCTAAGAACACGGACTGAACACTTGTTGACTACAAGAATTACACTTCGCCTGCAGCTCCAAAATTCTAGAGTCCTAATTTACCCTAAATTATTCAGATCAAATATATCTATCAATCCCACTGGTAATCATTTATTAATACTTTAATTCCACGTCATACTCTCAAAATTTACAATGTTTTTAAGATGGTTCCTCATTTCATCACTATTATCTTTTTCTGTTATTATACTTAAAATCTATAAAATTTATACCGAAAGACCTAACATTTTCTAATGTAATTTACTATTCCCCTTCACTGGTAGATTTAAAGATCTCACTTCCCATCTCATAATTCTAAACTCACCATTATATAATTGAAATAATTTTAAATGGATAAATTAAGTTTAAAAGACCAAACACTTGAATGATTTAGGTTGATAAACAGAAACGTTTTCCTAAAAAACGATTTTCCAGGTTATACTGTAAGAGATTAAAAGCAAAAAGAAATCATGTACCTCATTGGCTCCACTGAACAGAGGCTCTCCAGTGTGCATTTCAACCAAAATACACCCGAGGGACCACATGTCAATAGCAAGGTCGTAAGGCATTCCCAGTAGCACCTCTGGAGACCGATAAAAGCGACTCTGAATATACTGGTATATCTGAAATATATTTCAATAACAGTTTCTGTTTAATTGTAGTCAATACTGTATGAAGAACACAAGTCTAACATGAACAGAAAAAACTGGGTTATCAGTAATGTTTACTGATTTCAACATTAGACTATGAATACTGTTTTAAAGAACTAAATGTTTCAAGGGAGTGGTAACTCTAAGACTCTGAAATGCAAAATGTGCATATACAAAAAATTCAAGCCCTTTATTTAGTTCAGTCCTAACAGGTACTCAAGATATATCCTAAAACAATAATGCCTTATTAGAAGAAAATATGATTGAGAACAATTTATTTCCCTATTAACTACTCTTCGCTGCTGTGGCTACCATTAATTTAACAGCTAAATTATATTTAAATTAACTTAAAGAATGAAATTTCTTCAGGTTAATTCAAAGCATTAAGAGTCAAACTCAGTACAATGTAACTGAAAATTCAGACATCTGTATTGTACTAGTCTCACAGATAAACCTAGAAACACAGCCATGCAAAGATTCAACTGGGGGTCATTTCTGACTAATCGCTTCTTTACCCCATCCTCCTCCATCCATCATAAGACTTCTTAGAAAAAGAAAATCTTGAAATGGATTATTTGCAATGGAATAATCTGAGAATGTCTTCAGAGATCAATTCATCTTCACTTGTCCATTTAAAATTTGTATCCAGAAATATCACAAAAGCAAAGACAGCTTTATATTAAAAGGGAGAAAACAAAACAACACCCTGCTAACTAGACTACCTAACTTAATACTCAAACCGGGCAGCCAGTGGCATGAAGATGCTTTCTCAGAAAGCTGCTGGGGCCCGCCCCAAACTCCAGCCGAACCTCGGAGAATCATCTCATGACCCCACAAGCAGGTCAACCCGACCTTAAGGCCTTTTCGAAGTGAAGAAAGTCTAACTGAAAGGGACCAGGAAGAAGAAGTACACTACCCAGTTTTTAGAAGCCAAGAGCCCCCTGAAGCCCCAAAGACAAGCTACTGCTGAGACTCGTGTTTCCCAGCTTGTGAAAGAACTCTGCCGCCCACCTAACCAGCTGGCGATCTGCAGAGCAGTAGTGGGCTGTCTGCAAGGCTGCACCCTGCTGCCCTCTGACGCTGAGCCAGCAGACCTGGAGGAGGCCCACTGCATGTCTACTTTGGAAATGACTTCCCATGGGATTCTGACGGTCACATATTGGGTTGGCCAAAAATTTCGCTCGGGTTTTTCCAAGCATCTTATGGAAAAACCTGAACGACCTTTTGGCCAACCCAATAATTAAAAAGTCACTGAGCTAAAGGTATAGTTGTCTCCTGCTAATAGTGTTTGATATTAGCACAGAATATACGACTTGGTTCAAAAAGGAAAAAATTTTGCAAGCCTTAAAATCTATTCAAATGATTCAATATAGGCACATATTTTCCATTTATAATATACTCTATCTCTTACTAACAACTACAAGCATCTCTTGATTTTCAGAGGCACTGAAACTGCAAACTTTGCTTCCTATTCCTTCCATTTTTAAAAATTACTTTAATGCAGCATTTGCTACCATAATTGGCAGGAAATAACAAAAGGACAATCCTGTTAACTGGTCATAAACCTTCATAATTAAATTAACCTAGTTTATTTAAAAGCTAGAATAAAGTTGGACAAGACAGAAAATGTCACTAATTTGGAAAAACAAGAAATGGAAACCCAATATGAAACACTAATATCTGAAAGTCAGTTATGTTTTTACCTTTTAAAAAAAAAAGAAAAAGAGATGCAATTTCAATATCTACAAGTAAATAGGAACATTTTAAATAAAGTATCAAATAGTGATCCTAGCTGGTTTCAAAAAGAGAACAACCTACAACTTTTGTTTCATATGCAAAACAGAGTAGTTTTCATAATGCTAGAAAGAAGAGAGGGAAACTTGCTTTCCTAAATCAACTAAACCTAAATCTACTTATTGCTATGGACATGTTTGCTTTTAGCACCCAAAAACAAAAAATTAGTTTGTTTACCACAAACTAATATGTCCACTGGGCTTCCCTCGTAGCTCAGTTGGTAAAGAATATGCCTGCAATGCAGGAGACCCAGGTTCAATCCCTGGGTTGGGAAGATCCCCTGGAGAAGAAAATGGCAACCCACTCCAGTATTCTTGCCTGGAGAATCCCAGGGACAGAGAAGCCTAGCAGGCTACAGTCCATGGGGTTGCAAGAGTCGGACACAACTTAGCAACTAAACCAAACCAATATGTCCATTAGCTTGGACACACGTCATAATTTATATCCATCCTGTTTTCTCAGGATGGATAGAAATTATATCCTTTTAGCACACACATAATTTAACATAAACTTTGAAAAACAAATACCTTCTAATTCAAAGTATTACTATCAATGTTTGCATTTAAAAAAGGATTTCCCAAAATAGGTATCAACACAGGTGATTCAAGATTTAAAGATAACAACCCTGTAATTACCTTCAAATTGTATACAGATTAGTAAGATTTCAATATCTACTTACGCTGTTTTACCTAATTCTAACTTTAAATCACAAGTTATGAAATATACTTACCCTCTGCCCCAACTGACAAGAACTGCCAAAGTCAACAATCTTGATTGCACTGCGTTTAGGGTTACAAAGAAGGATATTCTCCGGTTTTAGGTCACAGTGAATGATACTAAGTTCTGGAGTCGCAAGGAAAAGCAGTGCAGTGCACATCTGTTGTGCAAACTTTCGTGTTAGGTTCAAGGAGACACCTCGAAAATTGGTGTTCCTCAGCAAGTCGTAGAGGTTGTAGGACAGCATTTCAAAAACTAAACAGAGATGGTTTCGAAACATAAAGTGGCGTTTTAAATGCACTGTAAGAGAACAAAAAGTTTCATTTTAAATTATACATACCAAAAAAAAAAAGTGAGAATAACACATAGGTGAATTCTACAATACTCTATAAAATGTCAATGTCAAATGCAAAGTTTATCAAATTAAAATTAGGAGATAAGCCTTCCGCAGTAAGCAGCACATTCTTTCAGCAGTTAAGAATATCGAAACTGGACATCTGCTGAATCCGCCAATCAGCAATGTAATGTAAGAAGTCCCACCAAAATGCCTAAGTCAGGTCTGAAAACACAAGCAGTAAACTTACACTCAGTACTGTGAATAATAATTTTATCCTCACATGTAAGAGAAAACACTTTTGACTTCCTGAGACCCCTACACCTCATGACTTATTCTAAGCTCCACCCGCTGGGATGTCCAGCCTGTGACAATGCTGTACACGGCAGACCTCTCTGGGAAGGCTCTGATATACATATACACAACCTGCTCTGCTAAGCCTTACGATTTCACCAATAATTTGCTAAAACAATTGTCAAAGGAAGACATTTTTTTTTTTTACGCAAATACAGCAAAGGCTTTGAAATCATGTTGTAAGGTACTAAGAGTTCATAATCAATGTATTTGATTACATTCATCAAACTGGTACATAGGATTCTTATCCAAGATTGAAGCTTTGGGGAAATTTCAAAATAAAGCTCCATCACAAGAAATTATGAGTAGGCTTAGGAATGGGGAAAGTATAGAATACATTACTTGGTATCACTACTGACCTTCTTTAAAGGCTTAATAGTCAATAAACCGCTTTGAAAAGTTGTGCTGTTAACTATTGGAGAAGGCAATGGCACCCCACTCCAGTACTCCTGCCTGGAAAATCCAATGGATGGAGGAGCCTGGCAGGCTGCAGTCCATGGAGTCGCTAAGAGTCGGACACGACTGAGCGACTTCACTTTCACTTTTCACTTTCACGCATTGGAGAAGGAAATGGCAACCCACTCCAGTGTTCTTGCCTGGAGAATCCCAGGGATGGGGGAGCCTGGTGGGCTACTGTCCATGGGGTCGCACAGAGTTGGATACGACTGAAGCGACTTAGCAGCAGCAGTAGCAGCAGCTGTTAAGTATTAACGCTAACTGCACACCAGAGGAAGTCACTGCCCTCCAGCAGCACAGCTCTCACATCTACCAAACTGAGCACCTGTAACTCAGCTGAGATGACATAAAACCACCATCTGTCAAGGCTACCTCCATCTTGGCCTTTGAGTATAACTTAAATAGAGGTTTCTCTACAGCTCTATCTGGAATAACCACGGCATTACTCAGTACCTGGGTCCCGAGAACAGGGATACCTGTGCTGTCCTGGTGGTAGACCTGAACTGCCTCCCTGAAAGCTCACCATTCTTGTTTTTAGATCATTCCTGACACAAATGATTGCAAGTCGGGATAACACAATACAACAACTACCACAGCTCTATAGGAGTCCACAGTACCACTCAATGCTCAGCCACTGTTACATAAGAATGTCTAATATTTGCTCTTAATTACTGAGTTCATAGGTTTAAAATGAAGAACACAGCTCCACGTGACATAAGATACCCCAGAGACATGGTCCAAGTAACAGTTTTGATCCAATTAAGCAGCGGCCACTAAAGGGATGCAAAAGGTAACTGATGTCAGAATTCAAATGTGACTACAAAAATCCCTCTAAGAAGCTATGATCAGAATATTCTTCTGATGGAAGATCAATCCGCTCAATTACACTGATTCATCATTCACTTACTGAATAAATGTGCTGAGCACTGAAGACATTGTCAAAGGAAGCTCAAATACAAATATGTATGTTCAGTTTTTGGGAAAAATGGAGGGTTGGCAGGATTTTGTTTTAGACCTAAACTGAATGCTTTTTTAACTAGACCATGGCTGGTAGCAAATAACCCAGATAAACTATGGTATGTGGTAAAAAAGTAGATTATTATTTTAAGTTCAAAGACTTATGTAAAACTCAAGAGTAAATTGATCAAATCATTTCAAAATTAAAGTTATCACACCATAAAAGAGCAATACAACTCCCAGACACCTTACATTTAATGTATTAACTCTACTGACAGGGCAGTGTCTAAAGTTCTCTGTGCTTGTTTTTAATACAGAACCTCAGTTTCTTGAGACAGTGTACGTGAGTTCACCATCTTCCTAAATAAGAACTTTGAAAAAAAAAAAACCTCATCCAAACGAGTATCTGTAATGACTCCTGCAATCACTGAAGTCAGTTTATTAAAAACAAAAATAGTAATTATAAGTTAACCAAGTAGCTAATATTTTGTGTTTTCTTTCAATAAAGCAGAAATACATAATTATAGTGATGCTATAAACATTTTCTCTACTACTTAAGCAAAACTTCAAAATAAAACACACAAGAGTGAGGAAGAAGAGGGGAGTTATGTTCAAAGACCGTAAGTCAAGCACCCTTAGAACGTCCTTCCCAGCATCCTATGCCCCTTGAACAGAAAAGCGCCCACCTTACACTAAATACAATAAGAGTGAACAACAAACATGCAATGAATGTGAGAAGAAAGGATTTTAAACACAATGTTATTACTATGGGTTATATCAGATATCTACAAAGACAATAAGAAAGAAAAAAATAGTACAAGCTCATTTATTATGTCAATGGGGAGTGAAGGATGTTCCATAAATGAAATCTATCTGAACCATACACCTTTAAACATCAATTTTTTGTTTCTATTATTTTGGGAGGACTGAAGAAACATAATGCTCTCTCTTTATTTCTTAAACAGGAGTCTGCTAATAAAACTTAACCTAGTGCTTATCAGGTAAAGCTAGCATTTCTGACGTGAGTTGCTGCTGCTGCTGCTGCTGCTGCTGCTAAGTCGCTTCAGCAGTGTCCGGCTCTGTGCAACCCCATAGACAGCGGCCCACCAGGCTCTGCCGCCCCTGGGATTCTCCAGGCAAGAATACTGGAGTGGGCTGCCATTTCCTTCTCCAATGTAGGAAAGTGAAAAGTGAAAGTGAAGTTGCTCAGTCGTGTCCGACTCTTCGAGACCCCATGGACTGCAGCCTACCAGGCTCCTCCGTCCATGGGATTTTCCAGGCAAGAGTACTGGAGTGGGGTGCCATTGCCTTCTCTGGATGTGAGTTGCTAATACACATCTGTTTTTTTTAAAGTCTGTAATTAACTGGTCTTAAAGTCTCTATTCATTGAAAGGACTGTTGCTGAAGCTAAAATGCTTTGGCCAACTGATATGAAGGGCCGACCCACTGGAAAACACCATGATGCTGGGAAAGACTGAAGGTAAAAGGAAAAGGAGGCGGCAGAAAATGATCAACTCAAAGGACATGAAATTGAGCAAACTCTGTGAGATAGTGGAGGACAGAGGAGCCTGGTGTGCTACAGTCCACGAGGTCACAGTCAGACAAGACTTAGCGACTGAACATGACTGGACAACAACAAAAGTCTCTATCTTAGAAAGTATAATTAGAAGATGTTTCGCCCATATATCAATTGGCCCTAGACTTCACGGCTGCTGCTAAGTCGCTTCAGTCGTGTCCGACTCTGTGTGACCCCAGAGAGGGCAGGACTTCACTAGTTTCATAATTCTTCTGTCTCCCCTTTCGGTACTCAAAAGAAACACCACAGGATAAGGAAACAAACGTTAAGCTCTGCAGTTAGATCAAAGCAGATTAAGATTCTCACTCCAAGAACCCTGGAAATGTTACTCTTTGTACAAACAACCTGTAATATACGGATTCTACTATTAATGCCTCTGTACAGGACTGAAAAGCGTAAGGAACACAGCAGGAGTTCAAGAAATGAGGCTACTATTTCTCAAGAAGAGCCTGACACCTTGGTTCAGACATTCCAAAAATGGTTCTATAACCATTAACAACATAATCGCTCACTTCTAATTTCTGAGCTGTACTAGAATGATTAAAGTTAACAGAAAGAGAACTCTCTGGATAAACAAGCATCATTAAAGCAAACCAATGATGCTCGCAAGTTGAAAAACAAAAGACGTGACTCTCATTTGTTTCTACACTACATACACCTGGAGCGCACATTCCCAAAGATTAAAAGGTTACTGGTGTGTTAAGTAACATATATAAACCAAATAACGGAACTTTTTATTCACTCACTTTAAGATAAAGTTAGCATTCTTCATACAAGAATACGCATAGCTCAAACCGGCGGTCTGAGTCGGCGCGCTGCGCCCTGTCTGCCTGCTTACCTATGTAGTATTTCATTTCAGTGTCATGTTTGTTCATGAGCTCAAGAAGTCGCACTTCTATCTGGGCTTGATTCAGAAAAGCCTTCTTGTTCTTTATTATTTTAATGGCAACCCATTCCTGTTCCACACGATCATATGCCTTTACAACCTAAAAAGGAAAAAAATAAATATTTCATTAATGAACAATTTAACAACAGCTTGCAGCTCACCTTAACTGTACATTTATCTAGCACTTCCTCTGCCCTTCCTGAGAGAGACCCTACTCATTTCCATTCAGTAGCACCTATTCACTACTTTGTTATTTTAAATCAATTTTTCAAATGGGTTTCTTTCACATCCTTACAGTATTTTTAAACATCCACAGAACAACTTTCTTAAAATTAGACTATTTTCCTCCTTCAGAAGTAAATTATGACTCTTGACACGTACTTTGGTTTTTTTTTTAACTTCTCACTAAATAGCATCGTTAAAACTATTCTTTTAATAAAAAAAAAAAAAAAAGCTGGCTTCAATTCCAAGCATATGTGTGAGATACTTAAAAGGTTTTAAGTTATCTGAAAAATGTAGATAACTTTCTAAATTTAAATTATATTCTCATAGATAAAAACTTAAGACATATACCAGAAGAACTAGTTTATGCTTTAAAAGTGATAAATTACCAAGAAATAAGTTAAAAATGCCGTAATTAGGGGATTTTGAGTT
The DNA here is from genome assembly GCF_032452875.1 of Bos javanicus. NCBI lineage: Eukaryota > Metazoa > Chordata > Mammalia > Artiodactyla > Bovidae > Bos > Bos javanicus. The sequence continues at coordinate 149,555,593 of NC_083868.1, read as the reverse complement.
TTAAAATGAGAATGAATGCTAAGGAAGCAGAATGGTCATGTGCAAATCACTATGCACATCTCTAGTTTAAAATTTTATTCATTTAAAACAAATTTCACACTCCTACAAATTTACACATAAATTATAAAATACATAGTTTAAAAACTGTATCTCTGCAAAGAGTTAATCTTATGTGTCTTTTAAATCAGAGGGACCCATGGAAACCTCTGACTGAGCGGGTCTGATATTCTTCTGTGTCACTGGCCGTGTAGACTGTCCCAGGAGCTGCAGTCTACTGCCCGGATCCCAATGGTCTCCAGGACAAAGGCCACTAACGGGGGCCCAACTATTCACTGACTTAGCAAATAGTTAGCCGGCTCAGTGCTAAAGCAATGTTTCCAACCCCGAATGACACATTCAGTAGGCTGTTTTCAAAAATACCAATGCTCAGAATCCAGTCACAGAGTCTGGTTTAATTGTTTGGAGCCCAGACACTGTCCTCCCTTCCCCCCGCTACCCCCTTGATCCCCGAAGCACCCTGAAGACTTCAACGTGCAACCAGGACTGCCGACCACTGCCTTAAGAAACGCAGCAGCCACTTCTCTGACGAGGATCTGGTAGAGAATTTAGTCTGACCCAGACAATACGGCAAACATGTCCTGACCCTGAACATACTCCAGCCTAGGAGAAAGGTATCAATCAGTCTGACCTGGTAAACTGGTTTGGATGTCAAAGAAGGCTATGTCGTCACAGGTTTGCTATGCTCATTTGATCTTAGGGAGCAAGAGTATGAGAAAATTAAAGTAAGGGGGAGAGAGAAGGTCACAGTGAGCTTAAAGACTGAGTACTGAAGGGAAACTAAGCTGAGTGAACAGGCAGCGCGGCCACAGTTTTCACGGCGCACACCATAGAAGTCAGAGCAGCGTCCTGCAGAGAGGAAGTGCCTGAACACCGGGGTAATTCTGAAGGTGGGGATGACAATCACTCTACCTAGGGTTTCACAGCCTTACTTAAAAGGCAAGCCTCAGAAATGCCTTTCCTGAAACGGCTTGGGTAGAGAAAGCAGAAGTTGCTTCTGCCACAATGTTACAAGTGAAAGAAAGGGTGTCCCTGGTGGCTCAGAGGGTAAGGAATCCACCTACCAATGCAGGAGACTCAGGTTCAATCCCTGGGTTGGGAAGATCCTCTGGAGAAGGGAATGGCTACCCACTTCAGTATTCATGCCTGGAGAATCCCATGGACAGAGGAGCCTGGTGGGCTACAGTCCATGGGGTCTCTTTCATAAAGTGAAAGTATTTATTTCATAAATACTTTCATAAAGAGGGACTCCCCCAGACATTGAGAATCCTGACTCAGGAGAAGAAGAGGTTACTCATCAAGGGGAAAGGCCCCAAACTACATATAAATTACAGAAAGTCTCTGGAATTGTGGAAAGGGACAGACATGTTAGACACACAACACCAGGCCTGGCAGAGCCACACCAGAATTACAGACGTCTTCTAAGAACCTCATTCATATTTCCCTATAGGTCTAAGCTTGATCTGTCTGGGCCCAGAGCTGTGGCTGTTTTGCCCTAAGCATAATTAGACTAACACATGCTGAATTTTTCCTCACTGGTTGAAAAGAGGAATATTTTTGCTTTCCTGCAGAGCAGGAACAGATAACTAAGAGTATACAGGTTCCATAGTTTAAAAAACAAAAACAATCTCCAAAATAAAAAAAAAAATCACCAAAAAAGCCACAAGAATTATTTGCACTGCAAACTAATAACTGACTCACTGCACAAAAGCTACAAGGCAAAGGAGACTGGGATTAACAGTAAATCATACCTCAAACAAAACAGCTCTGTGACTTGATGACATGGGATGAGAGAAGGCAGGGAGACTTACAGATGGAAACAGCCAGGAGCCTCACAGCCAGATACAAACTTTTTAACAGGGCAAGGAGGGAGGTCTGGCAGCTCTGAGTCTGGGCACAGGTGAGGCAAGAGGCTAACACAGTTAAAGTCTGCGCTTCGTCCTGGGCAAGTGAGAGACGAGAGCCACAGGTGGAGAGAAGAGGCCAGGGACAAAGAGAAACACTAGGCCCACTGGAGTGCTCCCTTCACTCTTCCGAGCGGAAGCTGCCTGAAGGATCCCACCCATCGGAATGATGCCCATCACAGTACTAGCAACGCTGATGCCACGAGGACTTAACAGGAGACCCTCTGTCCACTCAGAGAGGCCTGACGGAGTTGTAGGAGGAGCTGAGGACAAGCTCGGGGCCCAGCCCTGGGCGTCCAAGTCTCCAAGGTGAGAGGACACCTACGGAGGCAGCTGAAAATGGTCATTTGTTGCCCCCTTTTGAGGAGGAATATCAGGCAGGAAGGTACTTATCTCCAGCATACATCATGAAGAACCATCCAGAGACTAAAAGCCCAATGAAAGAGGCAATACTATCTGTTAGTGATTCAAATCTATCACTTAGTAAAATAACTACTTGGTAGCTATAGCAACTTTGTGAAACAAACAAACAAAAGTCTAATGGAGTTTTTATAGCTGATGCAGCTGATAATAGTTTTACTAACTTTAGAGAACTATAATAACCCAAATACTTACATATCCATTCTTTATATCTATTTACAAATATTAGGAGAGTTCTACTGAGAAAAGGCTATAATAACATGACTCACTGAGAAGTTCTCATTTATAAAATTCAGCAACTTGTTAGATTACCTGTCCAAAGGAACCTTTGCCTATTAAGGAGTCAATTTCGTAACGATCCATCCACTTTTCTCCGTTTTTTACAATATAATCATAGTTATCATCATCATAACCATCGTTGTAAACCTTCCGCTCCTTCTTATGACTAGAATCGTCTCCCTGGCCCTGTTGGTGTCTCCGCTTCTTTTTTGCATAGTAAACCTGAAATGAGAGAATCTAGTGTTAACTGTGTAATTAAAAATCATGAGGCATGGCGTGGCACCATATATATACATATATATCAAGAGTACATATGAGACAAATCTGCCGTCAGTAAGCAACTGATGAATTTTTATTCTATGGAACAAAAAAAAAATAAATAAATTTCTATAGTTGCTATCTGAATTACAGAGTAACACTAATATACATCAAATGAAAAACATCTATAGAAAAATTCACTTTAGAATTATACTGTTCATACGTTTTATAAAGAGGAGATATTAAGTGAGTAGGCCAGAGTCTCCCATTCAAGAAAAGCAACAGGACCTGATTTACATTTATTTTTTAAACTAAGGTATAATTTACATTCAGTGAGCTAGTATAGATCTTAAGAGTGTATAATATAAGGAACTTTGGGAAAACGTATATGCTGATATAAACAACAAATGCTAACCGCACCCCCTTCTAGTCAATCCCAATTTTATATTTGATCCTAAAGCAAAAGATTTCAGAAATGAAAGGTGAAATGTATATGAACTGATATTTTACTAATATGGGAAGGGCCTCTGTGACAGGCCCGGCTTTGAGCTTATGACAACAAATTAACGAACACCAGTCAGGCCCCCTCCCCCCACACTAAAGGTCATAGAAGTTGTGGTTGATCACAGACTAAGTTATTTTCCTTGTATCTGTTTTTCTTATAAAACAGTTTCTAAGACTAGTAAAAAATAACAGGTGGACTAGGCAATAGTTCTAGTAGTTGGTAATTAATGAGGCAATAGTTCAAGTAATTGGTAACTAACTTTGAGGAAATGATAAATTACACTGTATAAAGCAACGTTAGAAAAACTAGTTTACCAGGTAACAGTTAAAAACAAGCTTCAACAAAGCTACTTAACAGTATTAGTTTATCAGATTATTTTCACATGACCAAAAACTAGTTTGAAACATCTTTTAGAACATATAAATTGTAAACAAAATCCAACTTAGAAATGTTCCTCATTGAGTTCACTTCAATTTTATCTTGCCACATTGCCACAATAATACTGGCGTTAAACAGCACCAAACTGCTAAGAAATTTATACACACATAAGAACATCTTTTTAAATGGCTCTCAAACTGGCAGAAGATAAGTCTTTAATGTGAAAGTATGTAGGGCCCCATTGGAAAAGGAAAGAGAGCACAGGCGTGACCACCCATCTCCAGAAAAGCTCATTTAATTCACTACACAGCTAGAGTTGATGTTAGGAGTAAATAACAACCAAGCCAAAGGGCTAAAACACCAGAAAAATAATTTCTCAAAGTGGAGAGTCAAGTTGGAAGATGAGTAATTCACAGTGCTATGTTTTTTATCCTACTTAATCCCACCAAAAACGCTTTCAGGTATCTTACAGTGAAAGGATACAGATTAAAAAAGAACACACATTAAAAAGAAAATTTTAAACCACACAAATATAGGTATTATCAGATAAACTAGGCCAAACGCCTGTTAACTGAGCATTAAACACATATCAGAGCTTCCTGACATCTCTGGCAAAAGCAGAAACAGATACATAAAAATTGAAGCAAAATTCTGTAACATTTTCATGCTTTTACATTATCACTATTCCCTCCCTTTCCTCTGAAGTTCTGGAGAAGGGGTATTATAGAAATTATAACTCAGCAAGTATTAAATACAGCTTTGAAAAAGAAGGAAGTTACTCACAATTATCTTTTTACAGTTCTTGTTTATATAGCATCTTTCTTTTACACAATTATGATGCTTTTATCTATAAACCGCTAACTTACCAGTCTTCATAATCATCATCAATATGACAATCCTTGGGAATTAAAAGTAATTTTAATATGTTTAAACACACTAAAAAATAGCTTGTTTCCTCCACTCTATGGCGAGATAGACACTGTTATAACAAATCAATAGTTCTTACCTCATTAATATGCTTATATGTTTTGATCAAGTCAACAGAAAGTTTTCTCAGGGGAGCAGTAGCTGGATCACGGAAGGTTTGGGGCATCCGCCTCTGTAACATGACAATATCAGGCATCACCTTAAATAGACAGAGAAGACTAGCACTTTAACTATACTGTACTGGTATGAACTCCCTCTTCTGTAACCTGTGCATACGTATTTAAAACAAAACAGACATCCACATTAGAATACGAAACATTCTCTCTTGGTCATCTCTTTCAACCGGAATCCAATGAAGACAACCACTGCAACAAATAAATGAAATTAGCAAACAATATACCCAGCTGCGAAGCCTTCAATTTTGTTTCCCAAATTTAACGAGAGGATTACAGACATTCCCCTGGTCCAGGACACACGCAGAGGCTGCCCAGAAGGGCTTCTCCACTGTACAATCAGCCTAAGGGAAAATTTCTTCTGAATGGCTCCTCCAGCCTGCCCTGGCTCACAAAAGGCAGGCAGACCCCTTGCTCTGCACAGCGCCTGCTGGGAGCACAGCTGAAATCTGCTCTCGTGTCTTCAGGCTGACGGAGGAGATCCACCCTCCGCCTTAACACATCCAACTCCCCCTCCACACTCCCTCTGCCCACCCTGCACCGCACGTGCCACCACCTAAAATCCTGGTATACGTTTACTGGGTTACTGGTTTTAGTTTTTCTCCTCCTTCCACTCCTGGGAAAACGCCATATGGGGCAGACATAGCTGACCAATGCTGTATTCCCTCTGCCTACAACAGGAGAGACATACTGTCTGAAACACAGGAGACATTTAATAAATATGTGATGAATAAACAAGAGAATCCATAACACCAATATCCCTATCTACGATTACACTAGCAGCTAACCACAAATAAATTCCAGAGAACACCTTAAAGCTAATGAAACCTTTTTAAAAACTCATTTTAACCACACTCCCAACACAAAGCTAACCCACGGCTCTTTCATCATCCAATAAGCAGTCAGGGTTCAACTGTGAGCCTCCTGCTAGATGGGGGATGGAATAGGAAACACAACCGTCCTTCAAACACAAACACAACACACCCAGAATTACTGCAACTGGCACACCAATGACCCTAGAGGGTGTGCCCACTCGAATCCTCTACCTCATCTCCAGCTTCAGCAAAGGGGTTCCCAGAGGGTCTTCCGCGACCAAAAGATCCTCCAAGGCAATTACAGACATCAAGGTACCCTCAGTCACCAGTCACCCTTGGGCTGCTGTCCAGCTCTCGTAACAGACATACTAGCAAAACTACCGAGCCCCCGGGACAGCCTCTTTCAAAGGTACTCTAGTCAACCTGAGGGGCAGAGAGACACAAGACATCACAAGAGAAATGTCTGGAGTCTTGGGAAAACAAACCCACAATAAGCAAACAGAAGAGAAGACGGTTGTCAGGACGGAACAGCAAAGAACCCCATCCCTGCGGCATGAAGAGATGGCGTGATCGTGGTGCTTACCTAGCTGTACTTCCTCTTTTTTTTCTATGAAACAAGTGGAAATTTCATTTGAGCCAAATGTGAGGATTACAACCTGGGAACAACAACTTAAGACACCAGAACTGTCCTGCCTCTGTAGTTTCTCTTAAACCAATGTTAACATTAGTTTCCTCTGCATCTATACTCAAACCCTAAAAAGTTTTCTGCACTCAGTATGAGAGTGTGTGCTATGGGCTTGTCCTGTCACCAAACACTGCTCTCCTCTTCCACAACTAGCCAAACTGCCGACAAGGCCACACCAATTAGCTAATTCTAAATACCTTACTTTTATGTACTCTGGCCACAGAAATTACTATTTCAGGGGCGTCTGTATGTATAAACCAGATGAATTCCACCCACAAAAAACTGGCCTTTAGATAAGACTGCATTTCACTGCTTGAGATGGTGCCTTGTACAGAGCAGGCACTCAAAATTCATTTCTACATGAATTTTAAAAAAACAAATTCATTTCTACAAACTAAACAACTCTTTCTTCACTAACTTTCATTGTAATTTCATGTTAAGTAACTATCTTCTGTTTTTCGCTACTGTGGTACAATAAGCACCAATACAGAATTAGAAAATAACTCGTCCAAATACACACTCAGTTATAAATCTATACTAAGACTCAAAGCTTCTGATGCTTTATCCACTTCCACCATCTCACAGTCACAAGGTCAGGAGAAGGTAATGTGGCCAGCTCCCTTCCTCCCTTCCACCGCTGGGCGAAAGCCCGTGGTGTCCACAGGAGCCAGGAGCCCCCAGCCTCCACAGTCCCCCAGCATCCTCAACTGAAGAGGAAGCTGTGAGCTCCCCTCCCGTGGCCGCAGCTCTCTGGCTCTGGAGGTCAAAGAAGCCTCATCCTGACGCTCCTGTCTGTGGAAAGACACAGATCACTCTCTCTCACATACACACACAAAGCAGGAGTTCACACCTCCTGCGAGGTAAGTTACAAGAGCTCAAACAATCTTCTTCCTTGAGAAGAGTCCATAGCGTTAAGTGCTAGGACTTCATTTAAAATTGATTTCTAGTTTAATAATACCTATTCCAGCTATTTTGTTTATGTTTCCCTTATATTTTCATATGCAGTGGAGAATGAGAAACACTATGTCCTGTCTTTTTCGCTATTTTGAGAGCTATTAATAAACCCGAATAGCATATGCAAGACATACCCAGAATACACAGTTCAAGAACCATGAAAGGTACTCTGAAAACAGCCCAGAGAGACAGCATTCTAAACATCAATCACACTTGTCTACATTCACTTTTACTACATTTATCTTTTGATAAAACTGTGGTTAAACTTATATGAAATAAACTCACACAAGAAAGACTAACTACCAGAAACAACATGTTAAGTTAGTTCCTTTCAACTTACTTGTACAATAAATCTTATTTGAAAAGCACCAATAGGATGATTAGTAAGAAACAGTGGAAATCAAGTAACAAAATTAGAGAACCTTAGAGCTAGAAAGTACTCTGGTGGGCCCAGTCTAAGGTCCCAATCTTACATTCAAGGAGCCGAGAGAAGGTTCCAGGTGACCTGACTCAAGTCCCTCAGCCAGCTCATGACAAGCCCTGAAGTCCATGTCTGATGCCTGGCAGACCAGGCCATATCAGTGCCTTTACACTTCAGTTACTAAATAAGCTTTTAATTACTTTAGTTACTTTAAGCTTTTAGGTTCTGGGATTTCTGGAGTTTGGCAGAAGTATCTGGCTGAATATTATTACTTAAAAGATGGTCTTTTTTACATCATATGAATCTTCAAAAACATTTTACAGCTTAAAATGGAAATGCTAAGTAACTTATCTCTTACTGGAAAATAACCCTCAAGATGTCGGTTGTATCTAAAAATAGGTACTTTGCTAACTAAATTACCGACTACTATCATATAAACAAACAATAACTTTACAGGACTGGATGTTTTCCCTAGCCCTCCGCAGACGCCAAGTGTTAGAGCTGAACGAACTGTGTGTGAGCAGCAGCGAGCCTGGCCTGAACCCAGGACTGCTTACAATCCTGGAGAAGGCACCAACGGGAGTTCAGGCCCTCCAGCTATAAAAGAGACTGAAAACAGGACGCCTGCCTGATAGGCTAATTTTGAACAAGGAGGAAAATGAATCCAAACGTAGTTTTTCCAAAGTGCAGTGTGAACAGATGACTGTGCTATTACTACTTTTTGGGTGTCCAGAGAATTTTCTTCTGGTGTACACAACACTTTCCAATTCTGACTAACTGCTCCAATTCTTAAACATACAACTTCTCAATTTACTGTATAAAACAAATTCTTACATCTTGCCATAATTTACCTTAGCATTTAACTGTGATTGTTATTACTGACATGCAGTGTCATTTTATAAATGCAAAGTCAGTTCAACTATGATCAAATCTTACTATAATATATACAAGGGGGTCCTCAAATAATGATGCTACTTAGGTGGGTCTATTCTAAGGTCCCAATCTTATACTCAAGGAACAGAAAGAAGGGTGCAGGAGACCTGACTTGAGTCCCACAGCAGATCATGAGTCAGGACCTGAAGTCCACGTTTCATGACCAGCAGACCATGCCATGTCAATGCACGGTAGCCAACAGCTCATTAAAACTGTGTGTTACTGAATTAGAAAAAAACACGTTTCCTCAAAAAATCCAGTATTAGAAGTACTTTGAAATTTTCTAAGTTTTTGTTTACATTAAAAGATCTAAACAGTGACAAACCAAATTCCTAAGTACATGGAAAAACGGTCATTTTAAACATACACTCAGTCTCAATAAGGAACGAGACTTTACCAGAACTATAGCTAGTTTGAAAAAAAAAAAAAAAAACCTCCCCAAATCAAAAAATCAACATAGTGGATGCAGTTAAGTCAGGAAGATATTAAAAAGATACACTTATACACACATGCATGTATGTATATACATCCAGAGATGTCAGTATATTACATCTATTATAGCACTTTACACTATCCATCTTACGTGAAATCACTGAATCTTTAGTCTAAGTGTTAAAATGAGAAGCATGGTTAATTTACATTTTTTCTTTTTAATTTTAATGTTTCATATTTAATTCTATAAAAGTATACTAAAGTAATTTCTAACAGTGGGAAGTTTGTGCTTTAAGTTTGCTATAATGGAATCTGACTTGTTTTCCTATAACTTACATTTTTCTACCTAACTGCTTTCCCATAAAAACAGCTTTAAAGTTTTTTAATTTTAACTAATATTCTTTATTAGAAATAACTCCCCCTTCTCACTGCAGAATGAGAAAATTTGAATTAAAGTAAAATACACAGGGAAAAAGAAAAATATCCAACAAACTTTCAAATGCAAATTTCTCAACATCGTCTTTTTTGTCAATCTGGAATCCCCCGTCACATGCAAAACTGAAAAACATTAAGGCATTTTGCCTATTTACTATTTGATCATTTTGAGGAATAAATTACCATCCCAACAAATCATTAGGAATACATTGTGAACATACCTGGTTAGTTAGAGGTTGCTGAATCTGGTCAGAATAAGATAAGGCAGAAACCTGTTGGTCACTTATGTTTGGCTGGCGACGGTCACTGTACTGATGTGAATGGGGCATCTGTCCAGCCATCTGAAGGCCAGCAGCATGGAATGAAAATGACGGTGCAAGCCGAACAGATGAAGGTTTGCATGCTGAAGTCTCTCCTCCTGCGAGAAGATAACAAGTGTGGTTTAAAGGATGCACTCATATCCTGACGTTTCTATCTTTTGACCTATTGTTCTATAAATATTAAGTCTTTAAAAATGCAAACAAGGATATGATACTCAACATAACTGCTGTACAATAAACGGTACAAAACGTAACACTGATTCAAATGAGTACATATAAGCCTGTTTCAAGAGAAAACCTTAAGCAAATCTTTTTGTAAACTAGTGAAAATAACCTTTAATACTTACTTTTACATATTAGATCTTTATCAGTTAAGAACCGTAAGTCGCAAAAGTAATCTCTGAATTCCTGCAAAGGGCCTGACCAACAGATCAGCTCTTTAGAAATCGATTAAAAGGAACACTGCTGAGAGTCTGCTCTGCACCTGCCAGGTGTACGGCCATCAATAACCAAGAGCCCCCAAACCAGGTGAAAAACTTGTCCTAGTGGTGCTCACCACTGACACGGGAAATTAAAAGTTGAGTACACAACTCATGGAAACAAAGTCACAGGCTGCTGCATTCCTGACTCTTCCAACACAGTCCTTAGAGAACCCAGACCAAGAAAGCCTGCCACAAAAATGAACAATTGAGAATCATCCCGCAGGTAGACTGGGACCATGGTCATGACTTTTCACGGCAAAAAAGAAAAGTGAAGACTTTGTTCCTAAAAGTATTTGGCAGCTAACTAATAAAACTAATTTTTCTTTAGGAAAAGAGAAAGACTTTTCTTCTTATATTCAACCAAATTTGCAAACAGACTAAAGCCAGAAGACAAACTGTAAAACCCTGGCCAACCAACACTGGCCCAGCATACCTGTGCTTGTCTTGCTGAGTAAAATAGCAAACTCTGACCATACCACACACCACACTGCTCAGCACTGGGGTACTTTTTCTAAAGTGGGCTTATTCTGAAACATATTTAACAGCGCTGGCCCCAAAGTGAAGAGCACAGATCCCTGGCCAGACTGCTGCAGTCTGAAATCTCAGCTCCACACTCACCAGCTGTGTGACCTTGCACACCTAATTTCCTGATAATAACATCTACCTCCAACAGTTGTGGTGAAGGTTAAAGTGCTTTAATACATGCAAAGTACTGGGCTGGCCAAACCATTCTTTTAATTTTTAAGCACTGACTATATCCTATATAAGTACTAAACACGCCCTATATAAGTGCTGAATATATCCTACACAGCAAACGCCACTGTCTTCCACCCAGTCAACCAGCGTCAAAGCTCTGGGAGTCACAGTCGAGATCTTTTCCTCCACTGACCACCTCATGCAAATGGCAGCCCAATCCTGCTGACTGTGCCTCCTATGAAAAGTGAAAGTGAAAAGTGTTACTCGCTCCGTCGTGCCTGGCTCTTTGTGACCCCCACCAACTCTTTGTGACCCCATGGGCTGTGGCCCGCCAGACTCTTCCATCCGTGGGATTTCCCAGACAAGAATACTGGAGCAGGTGGCCATTTCCTTCTCCAGGGCATCTTCCCAACCCAGGGATTCAACTTGGGTCCCCCGCACTGCAGGCGGATTCTTTACTGCCTGAGCCATGAGGCAGAAGTGCCTCCTAGAGAACACTCAGCTCTTCTTTCCATCCCCTTGCTCGGTCCCTCACTTGGATGACTGAAGTAGGTCCCTAGCAGCTCTCTCTTTGCCCATGTGCACCCCTCTATTCTTCAGACGGCTAGAGGGACCATTTCCACAGGATAAATCTCAAATTCACAACCCCTACTTAGCAATGCTTTTAGACCTTAGCTTCTATTTCCCTCCATTACAGCATACAGTCCTTAACTGACCCGAAGGGTAAGATTAATAAATATCTGCTAAATAAGTTAAGGATAATGTTCCTATGATGACAGGTGGGATAATTTCTCTAAACATGTCATTACTCATAATTAAAAAATAAATCCAATTATGCAGAGCAACTTTGTTCAGTTAAAAAAACTTTTTATCCTAAGGAAGTAACAGATGATGTACACAAAGATAATTAGGGAAGAATGTTTATCTTGGTATTGTTCGCAACAGCAAAACACTGGAAACCTAAATGTCAAATAATTGGGAGGGAGGTTAAATCTGCATGTTAAAAACATAAAACACTAGGAAGGAATACATTTAAATGAATATGAAAAGAACTGAGGTCCTTGATCTAGAAAAAACTCTTATAAACAAACAGCAGACAGGCTCTGCGGCTCTGAACGGCAGTTTACCGCTCTGAGTCCTGGTTTCCCACCCACAGCAGTGGAATTACTGTTAATATGCTAACCCTGTTCCTTTAGGTTCGGTACAAGTTTTAACTCAATACCACAAGCAGACGTGCAGAATAGAACCTGGTGCATTAACAAGCACCTAAAAAAAATACCAGGTTCTATTTCTGTCATCAATGTCGTTATTACATATTGTATTTAAAACTTATTTTTTATAACATATAGACAAATCATTAGTATACAGTTTAACCAATCATCATTAGTTGGTTAGCCAACCTTGTCCTGTGGGGACAGGAAAATAAAAACTGCCTTCATTCTGGAAATCCCCGATACCATCGTATGATCCCTCCCAATCAGTATCTAATGACCTTGTCCCCTAAAGTTACTACTACCCTGACCTCCAAAACCAGATTCATTCTATGTACATGAATTTGTCTGCTTAATATCAGGCTTATAAACTGTAGCCTGTTTGTTATCATCACTTTAGCCCACTTTTGACTAACACTGGATGACTCCCCGTTTCTAGATGGCTCAATAGGTAAAGAATCCACCTGCGGTGCAGAAGACACAGGAGACACAGCTTTGATCCCAGGGTCAGGAAGACCCCCTGGAGGAGGGCACAGCAAGCCACTCCAGTATTCTTGCCTGGAGAATCCCCATGGACACATGGACAGAGGAGCCTGACGGGCTACAGTCCATGGGGTCTCAGAGCTGAGCACGACTGCTTGAAGCAACTTAGCACGCACATTTCCAGTTCAGAGCTATTATAAACACTGCTACTAGGAAGTGACTGCTTTTTGGTATATAAAGAGACGTTGTCCTGTTGGTTTTTTCTTCAGTTTTTGTTTAATCAATCTGTTTGTTCCCTAGCAGTTAATGAAAATTCCCTGTGCTCCACTCCTTCACTAACACTTGGAATCATCAGTATTTCTAATTTCAGCCGTGAAAGTAGGTGTGTATTCCACTGTGATTTTAATGTGCATTTTCCTCCTGCCTATGAGCATCTTTTCATTTATCAGTCACTTGGATATCCACTTACGTGAAAAGCCCATTCAGATTGCTTTTTGATTTTTCTATCAAGAGTCATTTTCTTACAGATTTCTAAAATTTTTAAAAATTACATTTTTAACATATTTTGGATATAAGCCCCTTATTGGCTAGCTATAGATGGTTTGTATTGTCTCTCTCTTAATGGTGTTTTTTGATGAACACCATCTCTTATTGTTAGCAACTTTTGGTTTAAAATTAGTACATTTGGTGTCTAAGCAATCTTTCCTTATACCAAAGTCATGAAGAAATTCCATGTTATCTTCCAGAAGTCCAGTTTTACCCCTCATATCTAGAGATGTGCAATGCTCTTGGATCTGATTTCTATGAGTCTGCAACAGCAATCAAATTTCATTCCCTCCCCAGTGGATATCCAATTAACCCAGAAGCAATGATTAAAGACAAACTTTCCCAATGCCCTGTGTTGTCATCTTTTCTTAATTCACATACTCACATGTTTGATGTGTTTTGGATTCTTTGTTCTGTTGGATAAAGACTTACCTAGAATTCTTACATCTATGTGTAAGAACCAGAGATTGCCTAAATCATGGTAGCTTCAGAAGTTTCAATATCTAGCAGAGAATTTTGTTCTTCTTCAAGAATGGTTAGGCTATTCTTAGCCCTTTGTGTGTCTATGTTTTCAAGTTAGCTCATCAAATTCACCAAAACAAACGCGTGCTGGTGTTTCGGTTGACACTGCATCGCCCAGGAGAGTGCTCTGTACAGTAGTCACGGTCCCTTCACCTAAGACTGGTTAACAAGGCCTTCTCTTTCCTCTTTGTGATCAGTCTAATCGAAGGCTTATTAATTATATTAAGTATATTCTTTTACGTGTATTTTCTATTTTTGCATGCATCTTGTTCTATCAGTTAGCAAGAGAGGCGTATTAAAAATCTCCCATTTAGGTTATGTATTGGATCACACAAAATCGTTTTCCTGATGAATAAGGCCTTTTATCATTATAAGCTGCCCCTCTTTCCTTCCAGTAATGCTTTTCACCTTGTCTGATATAGTTTCCCCAGTGGGTCAGACGGTAAAGCATCTGCCTGCAATGTGAGAGACCGAGGTTCAATTCCTGGGTCAGGAAGATCCCCTGGAGAAGGAAATGGCAATCCACTCCAGCACTCTTGCCTGGAAAATCCAATGGATGGAGAAGCCTGATAGGCTACAGTCCATGGGGTCACAAAGAGTTGGACACAACTGAGCGACTTCACTCGTCTGATATGACAACAGTATGACACAACGAGCCTTCTCTTAATCTGTGTGTGCTGTCTTTTCTCCATCTTTTACTTTCAACCTATTTCCTTAAATCTTAGGTTTGTTTCTTGTCAACAGGCTTCCCTGGTGGCTTGGCTGATACAAGAATCCCCAGGGAGAGATCCCTGGGTTGGGAAGATTCCCTGGAGAAGGGAAAGGCTACCCACCCCAGTATTCTGGCCTGGAGAATGCCATGGACTATACAGTTGGAAAGAGTCAAAGAGTCAGACACAACTGACTGGGCTTCCCTGATAGCTCAGATGGTAAAGAATCCACCTGCAGTGCAGGAGACCCCAGTTCAATTCCTGTGTCGGGAAGATCCCCTGGAGAAAGGATAGGCTACCCACTCCAGTATTCTTGGGCTTCCCTTGTGGCTCAGTTGGTAAAGAATCCGCCTGAATGCTGGAGATCTGGGTTCGATCCATGGTTGGGAAGATTCCCTGGAGAAGGGAAAGGCTACCCACTCCAGTATTCTGGCCTGGAGTGCACAGCCCATGGGGTCACAAAGAGCCGGACACACCCGAGTGACTTTTACCTTCACTCTTCTTGTCAACACGGTAAAGATTTAATTCATGTATGAACACTAATAATCTTTCTATTTATTCCAACTGTTTTATGTTTCTTTCTTACTTTCTGCTGGATTAAGCTTTTTATATACTATCCTTGCACGAAGATTATTACTTTTTAGTTATCTTCTAACATTGGGTACCCAGGTGGCGCTAGTGGTAAACAACTCGTCTGCCAATCCAGTAGACTTATAGAGACTTGGGTTTCACCCCTGGGTTGGGAAGATCCCCTGCAGAAAGAAATGGCTACCCACTCCAGTATTCTTGCCTGGAGAATCCTACGGACAGAGGAACCTGGTGGGCTACAGTCCATGGGCTCACAAAAGGTGGGACATGACAGTATGGATTATATATCCTTCACTCATCAAAATCTAATTATTCCTTTACTTCTACAAACTATTGTTGACTTGCATATATATACAAACATACACACACACACACACACAACCACAGGACAGGGACTAATCACCCAGTGTGAGCAGAATCACACTCAAGCATTTTGAGGGTCAGATTGATAATTTTTTGACATCCAGATAGCCATGAGAGAAATAACCAAGAAATGGATAGCTGCTGCTTAATTATCACCGTTACCCTCCTACAAAACTATCATCCTACAACAGTTGTTTCACTTTCTTAATCTAGATTCAGTGAATTACATGCATTAAATTCAACAAGCGTTTACTGAGGGTTAACTGAGCCCCTGTTCTGTGGGGTGACAACGCCACTCGTGATCTGAGACAGCACATCTCGAACTTTAACGTGCTTCAAATCGCCTTTAAGGCTTGTTAAAACTGCAGATTCAGACTCAGGAGACTAGAGTAGGGCTTGAGAGTCCACATCTCTAACAAGCCACCAGATTCTGCTTTGAATAGCAACTGAAAACATCTAACTGCTCACCTTAATAAAATAAAGCTATTTTTCAACTCATGCAAGTAGCAGATAATCCAAAAATAGGCAATATTCTGGCTATGCAATACACCATAAGGCTTTTCCCTCTAACAGATATTGGGGTTTGTGGGTTTACTAACATATTCCTGTCTGTAAGGATGGTATGGAAGGTGACAAAGAATCTGCTGTTCCTTTAAAAACTTGCTGTAGTAATCTAAATGTGGATCAACAAGAAATAACTATGTTTCTCACTTGTGGGGTTTTTTAAAAAGCTACTTACTATATTATCTATTTACTATGAAACCTATTGTAACTACCTGGTAACATTACTAGTTATGTAGTGAAGTAAAAGAAAACTTAAGCTTCTAGCATGAAGGCCTCATGGATAGGTATGTCAGCCACAAGCTCACTGTCTCCTTTCTTAGCTCAACTGCCAGAAACAGACTCGTTTAGTTTCCTCTCACAATGTCAGGAAGTATTTAAGGTGTTCACTTAATCATTCCCCTCCTATAATAAAACCCAAGAAGATGAGCTAATGTGGGAATTTCTTGTCAACCTGATTTTATAACCAAGCAAATCATCACGGCAACTTTCCATCTTCCCTTTTAATTCAAATGTTAATGAGAAAGAAGACTCAGTTTATCCTATAGCAGAGATGACGACAATAAAGTATTAGGTTGAACTATATGAAATTGCTGATGTTAGAGCTCATTTGGAGTACAAAATAGCATTTCATATGATATGGTTTAACCTGCATCTGCCATATGATATGTAACCCTTATTCAACTAAATTAAAAATCATTTATAATATTTTAGCCTAAAAACGTTATCATAACACGTTGCAATAGCAGATCTTTTAATTTAATAAAAAATTTATGAAACAATTCAAAATTATCTTCAAAACCATTACGTGGAGTTCAATTCCAAAATAATGTTTTAAATTGCTGCCAAATAATATAAAAGCCAAGTTGGAGAGAATTACGCACTGCAAGGTTCTATCTTCATTTTTTAATGTCGTTCTGGATCCTTTTTACCATGAGCATATTTTTGTAACTTTTTAAAGGTCATAAAAACACTACTGGTAAATCAATGTGAGCACTCACGCTCAGTCGTGTCTCTTTTGAGACCCCATGGGCTGCAGCCCGCCAGGCTCCTCTGTCCATGGGATTCTCCAAGTAAAAACACTGAAGTCGGTTGTCATTTCTTCCTGCAGGGACTTTTTTAAGGTTTATAAAAATGTTGCTGATAGTTTACTAAAAAATAAAGGAGCTTCCTCACTATGGTCTAACAAGAAATGGTAATAACTAGAGCCCTTGTAGAGATAAGCACTGATTCTAGAGAAACATTTCATGAACAGATCTTAGAGACTGGGAGAGGGCAAGACAGAGGCTGCTGCTGCTGCTAAGTCGCTTCCGACTCTGTGAGACCCCATAAACGGCAGCCCAGCAGGCTCCCTCATCCATGGGATTCTCCAGGCTAGAACACTGGAGTGGGTTGCCATTTCCTTCTCCAATGCATGAAAGTGAAAAGTGAAAGGGGACCAAGTCGCTCAGTCGTGCCCGACTCTTCGAGACCCCATGGACTGCAGCCTACCAGGCTCCTCTGTCCATGGGATCTTCCAGGCAAGAGTACTGGAGTGGGGTGCCATTGCCTTCTCCCAGGAATACTCTATGCTATGTTATGCTAAGTCACTTCAGTCGTGTCCGACTCTGTGCGACCCCATAGACAGCAGCCCACCAGGCTCCCCCGTCCCTGGGATTCTCCAGGCAAGAACACTGGAGTGGGTTGCCATTTCCTTCTCCAATGCATGAAAGTGAAAAGGGAAAGTAAAGTCACTCAGTCGTGTCTGACTCTTAGTGACCCCATGGATTGCAGCCTAATAGACTCCTCCGTCCATGGGATTTTCCAAACAAGAGTACTGGAGTGGGGTGCCATCGCCTTCTCCCAAGACAGAGGCAGAGGTAGACATAGAGGAAACACCAAATAAAAAAGCCTGGGAGAAAACCCTGAGTGGAAACAACAACCAGTTTAACCATCTCTGATACGAGACCCACATGTAGTGCCACTTGCAGCTAACCTGAAATTTTTTTATTAATATACTGACAGGGGACTATCCTTGTGATGGTATTAATCCACACTAGATTTTAAAGAGATGGAACAATATAAAAGAACAAAAATAAATGAAAATAATTCAAGTTAATTAAAACTAAGATGTTCAAATGCAGGAATTTTTATGAAGCCAAGTCTCTTTAGACAGAATTCCTTTAGAAATGAGGGAAGGGCAACCAAGCTTAACTGGGAAGAAACCACCTCCAAAGTTCCTAGCAACATGACATACCCATAACAAAAGAAAAGAAAAACCAGCCAGGTGGACTTTGAATGATGGCTGAAAAGAAAGGTACACAATTAAGAGGGTACCTGAGTGAAGTCCACAAGTAAGACACCATTACTACCAAGAACAGCGCCTAAGACATGGCCTGAATTCAGGAAATATCTGTTCCGTGCAAGAAAGAACTGAATGCATCAGGAATATTTAGAATGTGAAGAAATGGTTCAAAAAGGAGGGAGAAAGCTGAAGGAGGCTAAGAATGAAAGAAGCATTTTTAAAATGAGAGGCTCATGAGCCTGAAATAAAGAACAGTCTGACTGGAGCACAGGCTATAGTCAATTTCTGACCATTTCCCTTACTCACTTTTACATCCCAAGCACATACCAAAGTGCCTGCCTCCACAGTCAGTGTTAAATATATATATATGAAGGTGAAACTATGTTATGATTCTGTAAATTATCTCATTTTAAGAACAAATGAATGGATTTATTACCCTCTAGTTAGTGGCCAAAATATATCACCACAGAATGCATGCGTACGTGTACAAACACACACAATACCCTACTAGCCAAAAAAGCACATTCAGTTGTCTACAAACAAGATGAAACTGCCTGGGTTTATTAGTCTGAGACAGTAAGTAAACCTTGTATTAAACGGTTAAGAATAACAATTGCATAAGAATAAAAACATTTCTTTTTAAAGCCCGTAGTATCAGACTTTGACTTCTGACTATTTTAGAGTGCCTGATACTGAACTACCTCGCTCACAGCAAACCACTAATGAAACTGGTCAAACATATGAAACAGCTTGTTTTCAGATACTGGACAACAGGTTGCCCAGAACTGTGATCGCAGAGAAAAGGGAGACACGCTTGGTGAGCCGCACAGTCACCTTGGCTTTCTATCTGAAGACAACTCCCAGAGCAGAGTGTGGGGATGGGGAGCCCAGAGCACAGGATCCTGCTCAGCTGAGAAGCCGGACCCGAGAGCTCAAGGCTACGAGAGCTCAAGACACAGCACGCAACATCTGTCGGGCAGGTAGAAGAAGAAAGGGAGCGATGCAGAGAAGGAGCCCCGTGAATTGACTCGTAGGATCTCCTCGGCTCCGTGGCCACATACCAACTGCACAGCTGTCAGGGGAAGGTCCGTGAGGCCACGCAGAGAGCAATGGCTGACGGCTAGCAGATGACCGACAACTACCACAACTCACACTGGGAACTACGAGCACTCGTTCCAATCACTTAAGAGTGGAAAAGCCCCAATAAACACTGCACAGAGACCCCGTAAAGTCTCTACTTCAGAGGGAAAGCTATACTAGCCCTATGAAAAGGCAGCCTTCTTCTTGTCCTAACAGACTGAAACAAACCTCCAAGGATCAAGATGATCAACAACCGAACTGCGTATCAGGACAAAATTCAGCCCTTCTTAAAAGCAGGACAACAAAACCCAGAGGCTCAGCAGCCTAGCACTCCTAAAGACACCTACATCCAACCAAATGTCACTGGGCACACAGAGAGGCAGGGAAATGTAGTCTGGATTCAAGAAGGAAAAAACTTCATCAATGGACCCAGAAATAATAGAAATAATGAAATTAGCAGACAAAAAATGATCAGAAATCTTTTAAAATATAAAGGAAATTATGAACAACAAATTTTAACAGGTTAAGTGGAAACTATAAAAAGAAACAAAAAAAATTCTAGAAATGAAAAATGATTGAAGTGAAAAATTCACTGAATGGATCTAATAGCAAATAGCAATTAAACACTGCTGGAGGGGGGGAAAAATCAGCAAATTTTATAAAGAGGAGTATAAATTAACCAAACTGAAAATAAGTACAAAATATAACAGAAAAAATATAAACGAAGCATCCAAAACCTATAGAACTCAATCGAGCTAGCGATCCTGTTTGGAGGAGGTATCAAAGGGAAGGATAAAGAAACTGGAAAAGAAAAATTTATGAACACATAAGTCAAAAGTCCTCCAAATTCAATTAAAAGAATCAACCCACAGACCCAAACTCAATGAACCCCAAGCAGTATAAACACATACACACACCATTAAGGCATTAGAGCAAATTTCTGAAAACCAACAGAAAGAAAAAAAATTTAAGCAGCCAGAAAGTGGGGGAAATACCCATTTACACACAACAAAACCACTGACTTCTCATCAGAAACCACGAAAACAAGAGTAAAGCAACATCTTTAAAATAATAAAGAAAAAAGACCTTTAACCTGCAATTCTATACCCAATGAAAACATCCTTCAAAAATGAAGGCAAAACACTTTTTCAGACTGTCAGCAACCGAACTTGCACTCCAAAAGTGTTCATAGTTCACAGACGGAAAATGATTCCAGAAAAAACTGTGATCGACACAATGGAATTAAGACCAGAAATGGAAAATATGTAGCTAAAATAGTGAAGAGGTTTCCCTCCTAAATGTTTTTAAGAGATAATTAAAATTTTTTAATTCTTTAAAAAAACTTTTGTTTAAAGCAAAAATAACAATATATTGTAAAGTATGTAACATATATAAAAGTAAAACATGACAACCATAAGACCAATGACAAAAGAGATCAATTGGAAGTATAAGACACTCTTAACCTAAGGATGCACGTCATACACCCTCAAGCAACCACTGAAAAAGATGGATGGATGGACAGAGAGACAGAAGATTATTCTCAACTAGATCACAGAAAATCTTACTTAGCCCTTCAGTAAATGGCCCTTAAACCCTTTCAATTACAAAAGGCAAATCACATTTTTATAGCTGAAAAGGTCTTCTCAATAATAGCATCTGGAACACAAAAAGGATTAAAATAATCACTTAAGATACAGCTGCTGAACTCTAGAATTATTATAATGTACATAGTATAATATGTAACACGGGTAAATTTATGTTTTTTCCAATATTCTAAAATTATAAATTTTTAAATAGTCAAAATAAAGCAGGTAATACCACCTGGTTATTTTATGGGTTACCAGCAGCTATAAAAATTCCAAGTGGAAAAAGAAATCCCTTTTTTCTAATGGCTTCCCTGGTGGCTCAGAGGTTAAAGTGTCTGCTTCCAATGCGGGAGACCGGGGTTCGATCCCTGCGTCAGGAAGATCCCCTGGAGAAGGACCATTCACTAAATAAAAATGTTTACTCAGTAATAAGCCCATTTAAACTAAAAATTTCCCGCTTTGATAGGAAACAAAAGTGTCAAGCAGCCTTTGCACCCTTAAAGTCTAGAAACAGGGGGTGGGGCTGAAACAAAGACAGGTAAACAAACATACACAAGTTCTCCAGAAAAATTTTACAAGTGAGATTAAACCCTTCAAGAGATCAACTCCAATCACCTGAAGAAAGGAAAGATCAGGGATTCTCTAGCTTAGCCTGGTGCTACTGGTGATTGACACCAGATTAGAAGCGGGAGTCTCCTTTGAGTGCAACAATGTTCCTGAAATGCACGCTCACCTGCCCTCTGCCAGCTGCTCACCGCGGACGCCCTAGGACCCAGACCTTGTCAGTGCACAGCAGACACACTGCGTGACTGCGGCCTGGCCCGCTCACCTGCAGTACAGAAAGGGCACAGACTCCCACAGACTTATACACGCGAAGCTGCCACTAGGAGATTCAGAAATGCCAAGACAAAAATAAAAGATTATTATGCTGCAATAAATTAAACATCCAAGCTGCTGAATTTTAGGTATAATTAACTGGCTGCTGCTGCTGCTGCTAAGTCGCTTCAGTCGTGTCCCACTCTATGCGACCCCATAGACAGCAGCCTACGAGGCTCCCCCGTCCCTGGGATTCTCAAGGCAAGAACACTGGAGTGGGTTGCCATTTCCTTCTCCAATGCATGAAAGTGAAAAGGGAAAGTGAAGTCGCTCGGTCGTGTCCGACTCTTAGCGACCCCATGGACTGTAGCCCACCAGGCTCCTCCATCCATGGGATTTTCCAGGCAAGAGTACTAGAGTGGGGTTGCTTTCTCTGACAATTGATTGTAAATTGTAGGAGGAGGTATCAAATTGGAGGAGGATATCCTTCCCTTTGATACCTCCTCCTCCTTTCAAGTGCCATTGCTTTCTCCAACAGTTGATCGTAAATGACTGTGACAAAACTTTTTAAAAACTGAAAACTAAAACTTTACTAGCAAAGTTACATGCTAAAGAAAGCAACAATCAAAACAATGGCCCCTTGTACAAAATGCTCACAAACATGCTTTTGAGGCAAATTAAGGTTGAGGTAAATGCAATTATTTTTTAAAAATTGTTTATCTTCACAATGGTAGAGAAATGATTCTTGTTGGCTTATAACTGTTTCAAATCTCTACAGCCTCTAACCTGTTCCCCCCACCCTACTTCAGTCCTCTGGGGAAACCAAAAGCAAGCTCCTTTCTGGTGGTTTAATTTGAGATGCTGTTTCACCAGACAGCCCTGCAGAGGGGCAGGACAGGACGCCTTGTGAATGAGCAGAACCCAGGTCTCTGCACAGGGAAGAGCGATGAGACAACAGCTGCCCCAGGGGCCTTTCCCACCTGTATCCGTGTCTCAACACAGAAACAGCGCCACATATAAACACAGGACCTCACTTACATGTATCTCCTTCTAGCCACGGTATGAGAATGACATGATTTATTCAACAGGTAACTTGTCTGGCTGAATGAGACCAAGCTCCTATTAAAGAAGAAACATTCTACTATCACTTGAGAATATATTTCCAGAGTCAAGAAGATCTACGTGGGACAGTGCCGCTGCTCCAGCAGGCATCTGCCTGCTAACAAAAGTGAACAAATAACAAGTCCCGCCTGGAGTGCTTGGATGAATGCTGACACTGGTGGAGCTGAAGGATTTACAAGTGAACTGAAGTCATTTGGCCTTCAGTAAAATTAACTTTCATAAATAAAGAAAGATACCTGAAGTTTTACAGAAATGATGCAAACTGACAAACTCTACAAGTTGTAACCAAGAAACACTTCTTTCAAGCAGGCTAAGAAACGATCACTCAGACAGACAGTAAGTCAGATCTGAGAATCCAGCGTGTCCTCCGATGACAGCAACCAAGGCTGGACAGCTGTCCTCATGTGCGTACCCGTCAGGCGACATACCCTTATTTACGGTTTAGCAGATACACCCACCTGAAACAGGGTTAGCGGCAGCAGACAGTGCGGCGAACAGTTAAATTCAGCCTCACTAGCAGTAACATGACCTGTGCACTCAGTGAAGGCCACACCCCATGATTCCCAGTCAGGAGCTGGGGTTTTCGTTCACCTCCTTCTCAGGTCAGAGTCATCCGTGGGACAGTTCAAGAACACTGAACCCATCTAGATGGAACGGCCCATCTCAAGTTGCTCATAACCACCTCTGTGAAGCCCCGTGGTCTTGGGCTCTGCTTTCCAGATCTCCAATACCTCCATCACAGGCAAATGTAACAAACTCATTTATGAAACAGGGAAAATGAAGATATACCTGGAAAGCCCAGCTTGCTCCACAGAAATACACTGAACTAGGATTGAAGACTTCCTCTCACTTGCCTTAACACCCGCACGCACGCAATATGGTAACAAATAAGTCAGGTTCCTCATACGTGAAAGGAGGTGGTTCATCGTCTTGTCCAGTCACGTAAATGCAAAGCATTCCTTCCCTTGTAAAATGCCATGGATTTGAAATGTTACACAGATCACAGACAGAGGGAAGAAAAGGTTGTGCTCAAAAGTCTTCTGTTTAGAGCTTAAATGACACATTTTAATAAATGGTGGCTAGATACATAGCAAAATACTATTTTTAAAAAACTTCAAACCTTTTATACACACAATATATGACTACGTTCACACAATTAAAACCTGAATTACCCAAAGATGCTCCCTCCCCCACCCCATTTCAGCCTTTTTCTTGAGATCTCTTGACGGCAACTTTGCCAGGGCCCACACACACTACAGTTGCCTTCCAGAAATCTGGATACACAAAAGGAAGAGAGACGATATATTACAACCCATCTAAAAGTTGAAATATTACAAAGCTGTTAAAAAGGTGAACACTGCCGCTCAGCTGCCCTGCCCTCCAGCAAGAAGAACCAGACACAGAACGAGGCAGCGAGGAATGCGACACTGGCGGGGACGTCACCTGCCACCGGCTGCTGCCACCTCCAGCTGCGCCACGACCATGCCGCTTTAACGAGTGTCTGGAGAAGCCACCGAGCTGCAGGGACACTAACCCTCTTTGGAAGGAAAGCCGACCCGAGCCTTCCCTCATCTTTGCCTCTGCCTTCTCCCAGAACACACACAGCAACAGCAGCTGAGAGGGGAAAAAAAACACACCACACACACACTTTTTAAAACTTCTTCCCTCTCCAATGCTAGGCAGAAAAGGGGAGAACCATACACATACTCCTCTCCTCACTCTTTTTTAGTTCTCGCTAGACAGCTGTTAAACATACAAGATATTTTTAAATCTAGCTAAGTACTTGGTTGGGTACCTATATTGAATTGCAGCATAATACTTAAAATTATCCAGTGAGGCAATCATTTGGCTTTGTGATTCCAATTAAAACACAGTATATTTACGGGGATTTTCCATTACCAAATGCCCAAAAGGCAAGATATTCATCTGACCAAAGACACTGTCAAAAGTTAAGCACTGAGCAACTTGTTAACAGAGGTTATAAAATGTAATCAAATATAAAAAAGTAACCTTTCATTAAAAGTATATTTATGCAGTATAATATATTTATATAAAAGTATATTTATTTATAAATAAATACATCATTTTAGAGCTCATCAGTAGTTTTCCCTCTTCCATATCCACTGTGCAGAAAAGTGTTTAAAATTTGCATCTGAGTTCCATGTCAAATGAAAACAGTCTGGAAAATGTTACTGTCCAAAATGTTATACAATATGTTTAAATATATAAAGCTGTCTAATGATGTAATTAATAAAACTAAAATCTCCCCCACCCCCCAGAAAAAGTCAGGCAAAAAATGCAATTCTCACAAACCAACAATAAGCATATGGGAAAACCCTCAAACTCACTCAAGTCAAGAAGTCAACAAATAACAATGAGATTTCACGATCTACCTCTCAAACAGGTACGTTTTTCCAAACCCAACATGATACCCTAGCAGTAACAGTACAATCAAGCAGGTTTCTATGACCCTTTACCAGAATGCTGTCAGCAGTTTCTCACAACTAAAGAAACAGTAAAAAAAAAAAGAAAAAAAATAGTAACTACATTCATTCAACTCTTCTTCCAATGCCAATCTTGCCCTAGTATGCCTCAGATCCACGCAAGCTCCATGAATTGGGTGGCTTTATTGCAGCAACTGTTACCCTTCTTCGCACAGAAAGAACCTGAAGTCCAGCAGCTCGAGGGGCCTTAAGTGTGGGCCCCTGCTCGCGCTCGTCACTGGGAACAACCCGGGACCGGCAGGGTCCTCTCTCCTGATCGCAATCCAGGCCTCGGAGACCAAGGGGGCAGGCAAGCACTCGAGAGGCACGAGAGACCCCGCCTGCAAGAGCAGCCTGCCACGTCCTCGCACAGGAGCGAAGACAAACGGACCGGGCAGGAAGCAGACAGGCTAGAAACAGCACCCTGCCTGCGCACGTCCCTGCCCGAGTCCATGTCAAGAGACAAACCAATGGCTGTGGCCGGAAGGGAGGGCAGTTTAAAAGGAATCTAGGAGAAACGGATAAACGTCACGTCAAACTTTACAAACACCTTTTAAGAGAGCCAGTTCCCCAGCCCCCACAGATTTTGTGAGGCGCTCATGAAGACCCTTAGAGAAGACGAGGCGGGCAGCGGGCACTGTCCACCCCAGGTCGCACCTGCAGTGCCCACCCCAGGGAGCGGGGGGGCTCCCCAGGCTCTAGCCCCACCTGCCAGGCACACCCTCCACTCCTCACTCTGCAGCTCGGCCTGCCCACCGCCCTTCCGAACCACCACTCAAATGTCCCTTCAAGCTTAGCCAGAGAATACAGACAGGAGGGAGCTGATGGACAGAACGGTAGGCTGGACCAGGGTCTTGCTGCCAGGTAAGAGACGGGATCTGTAAACCAGGGAAGAGGCGGCCAGGAGGGATGCCACTCCAGCTGTTTTCAACTACAGCAAGGAACACTTGGCAGGGTCTGGATTCAATTCTGCCACTTACTACCTAGCTACTGAGTGGATAATTCAATCTGTGTCTCCCTTTCCATCTGCAGAATGGGTTAGTAACAGTGCTTGAACCTCAAGACCATGATGAAAATTAAAGATTAATTTAGAACGGTACTGGGCACAGGGTAAGTGCTCGAAAAATGTCTTGTTGCTCAAGCTGATCACAGCACAGTGATGTGCAAGATGGACGGAGGCGGAAAACCTTAAGCAGAGAGCAACTAGGGGCTCGTTTCAACCGTCTGAGCAAGGACTGAGAGAGTCTTTAGGAGGCTATTGTCGAAAATGGAAAGGAAGACGTGAGAACAGGCACCGTGAGACAGAAATGACAGGACTTAAAAACTTACGTAAAGATGGAAGATGAGAGACAAGTCGGTTTCAAAACCGACTGCGACGTTTTGAGTCTCGGTGACTTGGGAAACAGTGGTGACTGGGAACGTCTGAGAAGGGCACTAGCTGAGTGAGCGTACCTCCTTAAAGGCAGTGTGATTTGATCCAAGACTGCGGTCTCGTACATCTCAGCAGTGTTCACGCTATCACGCACACGACGGTTACACTTTGTTGAAAACAGAAAGGAAAAAAAGGTACAACAACAATAAAAGGAGAAGGAAATGGGTGCAGAGGAGGAGGGAAAAAAAACCCAAAAACTGATGAGGGGAGGAAGAGCCTAGGGTTCTGGTCCAGGTTCTGAGGTGAACCATGTGACAATGGGGAAAACACGCCACCTGGACCGACAGCCGCTCCGTCCGACACACACCCCCGTGTCACACACAGGGGGCTCGCACCATCCATGTGGGGCTTCTTTAAAATATACGCATCACTCTGCTTTCTTTCCCGTCTCTGAAGCGTCTTCCTAGAGCGCCTCTGTTTCTGACAGGTCTGAACCCAAGCTGCTCTGGAGGCTTGGGCAGAATAAAACGTTGAACACGGTGACCAACCACCGCCCCAGTCACTTCCAGCCTCGACAGCGCATTTGCCTGAGCAGACCTCAGTCAAGCACACACGACGGTCCCCACGCCAAGGAGGGCTTGCGTCTCCCAGTCCGACCAGGACCACGAGCGTGCCTTGTCTCCCTGCGCCTCGCACATACTGTGGGTCTCATTAACTGAAGGCTTGTGGAACCCCAGTCAAGCGAGTCTATCAGCGTCATTTTTCCAACAGCACCTGCTCACTTCATGGCTCTCTATCACCTTGTGGTAATTCTTACAGTATTTCAAGCTTTTTCATTATTACTACATTTGTTATTGTGATCTGCGATCTCTGACTTTACTACTGTAATTGGGGGGTTTTGTATTTTATTTTTTAAATCAAGGTATGCACTTTTTAAAAAGATAATGCTACCGCACACTTAACAGATGACAGTATAGTATAAACGCAACTTTTATACGCACTGAAAAATAAAAAATTGTGCAATTCACTTTACTGTGGTGGTCTGGAGGTCACAAGACCTCTGAAGGTGTCTGTGCATAGTTCTCTCTGTATATGAGGGGTATCCACCACACTATGGTCCGAAGCATGCTCCCAATCTTCAATACCAGTTTCCTGTCCTTAAAGTCACCTAGGTTTTCCAGAGCACATAATCTTAACTTCTAAGGTATTTTAAAGACTTTCTAATTATAGTACTTTTAAAAATGGTCTTTAAAAGTATTATGTACAACATCAGCTCCTGAAAACACGAGGTCATAACCTTAAACATCTGTGTTAAATTTCTCTGCCTCACTTTGAACAGATTTATGACATCCAATGATGTTTATGAGCATCCCAAACTACTACTGAAACAGGCTTACGCGTCATCCTAAAGAGGCCTCGATTACTCAAAGTAAAGAAATGAGCAGTCTACACAGCATGTGCCACAGCAGAGGAGATAATGTAAAAGACTGTTTAAGGACTCAAATATGTAAGGACTGAAAATATGTTTGGGAAAATTATTTTACATTCAGACATGTACAGTACAAAAAATTTTTTCAACTTCAAATATAATCACAATGCTAAAAAACTAGATTTAATTTTAACACATAAAACATTTCTTTTTTTAGTTGAATGACACACCAAAGTAAAAACATTGATACATGCCACTAACACTTCTTCCCACTTCCCACCTATAAAGATGTTTTTATTTTCCTTTCCTTTTTTAATTAAAAAAAAATTTTAAATTGAGGTATACTTGACAGTCCCCTGGAGAAAGAAATGCGACCCACTCCCATATTCTTGCCGGGAAAATCCCAAGGATACGTAGCCTGGTGGGCTACAGTTCTAGGGTCACAAAGAGGTGGACACGACTGAACGACAAAAGTACTTGGCATACAGCATTTTATTAAGCCTAATGATTCGATTCTTTCTTCTTGTAAGTCTTTAGGGAAACCACTCTCAAGGTTAAGGAACTCTCAACAATCTAATGCCTAAAATGAGAGGAAGGAATCGTTATAACACAATTTCAATTAGAAGTTTATGCTAAACTAAGTGGATCTGGGTTTCTTACAATATCACTGAAGAACATACCTCTTCAGAGGAGCTTAAGATAGCAGCCCTTCCCTTCTCCTTCCTCCCGGGGCTGCCAGAGCCCATCTCCAAACACCCTCGGGCCGTCCTCCGGGGAACTGCTTCCATCAAAGAGCCCCTCTCTCTCCTACCATCATCCACCTCTCCCTTCCAGTTCTGTCCAGCATATAAACAGGCTCCATTTCCTCACTGTTAAAATCCTTCCTGGATTCTTCATTCCCTCTTCATGATCAATCTATCTTCTAACTCTTTCAGTCAACGAATATTTACTGAGCCCCTACTATGCTCTACACCTAAGCTGTCCAACACGGCAGCCACTAGTCACAGACGGCTACTCAGGGCCTGAAAAGCAGCTAGGGGGAACCAAGACGGGCTGTAAATGTATAATATACAAGACTTCAAGGATGGAGCACAGAATAATAGAATGTAAACTATCCCAATAATTTTTAACTTTAACATAATATTTTTCAGATATATTTGGTAAAATAAAACATTTTACCAAACTTTACATTAATGTTTCTTTTTTCTATTTTTTTAGATGGTGACTCCTAGAAACTTAAATTACATGACAGGCTTATACCCTACCGGACAGCACTGTTCTAGATAAAGTCCTCAGCATTAAGGACATAAACAAGAAGACAAAGGGCAAAGTCTCTGTCTTCCTGGAGTCTGCATTTGATTGCTGGCTGGGGGAAAGTAGCAGTCCTCAGACAGTAAGTGAACCCCGTAATATCAGAAAAAATGTCAGATTCGTGTTCTGAAGGAAATGAGACAAGGAAAAGAGAAACTGGATGTGGCAGGGAGCTGTGTCTGCTCTCCACTTCCCATCCCTCACACAAGAGAAAAGGCAGCTGCGTTTCCCCCCAAGCCCACACTCAAGCAGACTGGCAGTGGCCACGTGGGGCACACACCAATATTCACACAGGACAGAAAGCACTGGGTCCAGCCAGAACCCGGTCAGAAGGCACGCTATGTCTGCCCAGGCTGGAGCAGACGGGGCTGCCAAGTGAAACCCCGTTCCACAGGCTGCACCCCCGCATCCATCCACTCAAGCTGGAGACCTCAGAGGCCTCATGCTCCCATTTCCACCTCTCATTTCTGCCTGTGCACACACAATCCAACTACATTCTAGAACCCTGGCCTCAGGAATGTCTCACAAACTCATACACTTATTGCTTTACTCTTTGTTAAGATCTTATCTTCCCAAGTGTTGGGGGGAAGGGGGATTCTACAGTAGTACCTGCACCTCCTCATCACTGCTGTCAAATCGCTTCCTTAAAAAAGTTCCCAGATCAACACCATGAGACATCAGAGCACCCAGGTCTCCCATCCCATCCTCCCACTACACATCCTTCCTCTGAGTTGAACCAACAGTGTCTGAGCAGAAGCGGACCCTCTGTCTGGAGTACTCTCTTTTTCTCCTCTTTCCTGCTCCTTGAGGAAATCTTGAGGGGTTCCCCTGTGGCTCAGCTGGTAAAGAATCTGCCTGCAATGAGGGAGACCTGGGTTCGATCCCTGGGTTGGGAAGGTCCCCTGGAGAAGGGAAAGGCAACCCACTCCAGTATTCTGGCCTGGAGAATTGGGGTTGCAAGGAAGTGGACATGACTGGACGACTTCCACTTGAAATCTTGAACTCAGCCTTCAAAGCCCAGTCTCACGTCACCTGCTCTTAGGAGCGTCCCCAGAGCCTCGAAGCGAGCACATCAGTTCTCCTCTCTGCTACGAGCACTGCAAGCACGGTCCGTGCGGGAGCATCAACGGGTCCTTACAATCAGCACCCTTGAGGGAGTACTGGTCTTTCTGTTCACAGATTCTCCTAAACACAACAATGCCAAGGTTTACAGCAGACACTTAATAAGTGAATGAGTGCAGGAAACTAAGAGAGACCCAGGAACCCCCTGCCCACAGCCCTCCAGGGTGGACGAGGGGATCCTCATGAGCTGCCCTCCCACTCTTCACTGCATCAGAACGATTCCTATGCGCATCGCTGGACCACAAGGCCAGACTGTCTCTCTCACTCACCTCTTTCACGCCAGCACAAAGATGCTCAGTAAGTATGTTACTCAGTGAGTGAGTGGATCAACAAACATTAACAGACATCAAGTTCCCAACCTCAATTTACAGAGGGGCCACCTGCAACCCAGAGTTGTACCAACTTGTCCAGAAAGGTCAGAGGTAAAATCAAGCCTGGAACAAGCTCCTGTCTGACACCCCAGGACAGGACATCTTCTCCTGATAAAAAAGCCCTGACGTAGGCATCTGTCGCTTTCTGGTCACTTGGTCTCTGGACACCCACCACAGTCTGCGGGACTCACAGAAGACAAAGAAATCCACGCTCCTACCATAAAAGGAGAACAGCAACAGAACTTGGCTCCTCCTCACTCCCTGGTAGCTGGGGTTTTGCTAGGGACCCCAGTTTGAACGGTCCCTCCTGGAGGTGCAGGAACTGTGAGGGCACTCCCGGTGGGGAGGGGACAGACTGAGAGGTGCCAGGAGTGGCATCCTAACCAGACCAGACTGTGGCCTGATCAGACTGTGTCCTCTGCTGCCGGCCACTTGGTTCCTACTTATTTTCCCAAACAATTCGGTAAACAGACTTACAGCCTTCCATGAAATTCATTGTCTGCCTATATTTGCCGAGCCTGAGTTTCTGTTGTCTGCATCCAAGAACCGTCACACATAAAGGACCCGGAGGAACAATCGCCCAACATTGTAGGGGGCGGGGGGTGCGTATCATGGGAGCAGTAATTCAGCAGTATCATGGAGAAAAGGAAAGATGAGAGAAAAAATTACCTAAAACTAAATCAAGGTCTTGCTGGTGACGTTTACGGTGGCCGCATTTGCCACAGGGACAAGGGTGCGACTAGGCTCTGCCCAATGGAATGGCACCAGAAGTGATGTGTGGCACCACCAGCCTGGCCCATAAAACCTCCCATGCAAACTGCCATGCTCTTTCCCAGTGCCATGACTGAATGCCAGAGCCAGGGTGACCTTTGGACACCACATGTAAGCTGAGAAAAATGTCCAGAGTCTGGTCCCTGAATAGCTGTATAGAGCAGTTACCCCGGTGTGTAGTCACTGGGCAACTGTATGAACCAGAAATAAACTTTTGAACTAAAATCGCTGATTTGTTAGGGATGTTGTTATATCTTTTAGCCTACCATAATGAATACACAAAGTGGTATCTACCTAGAGAGGCTAGCACATACTTAAAAAAAGAAATGTTATTTCTCAATTTGAAAGCAATGATCAGCAGTATGCCCTTCCCATTAGTAAGGATCTGGACTAATACAAAGCTACCACCCGAATTAAGAAATGTATGTTTGGTTTTGAAAGGAGAGAATTTTTCCCGGTGAATAAGTACAACGCAGAGGGTGGGTGGGAGTCAATGCATGTGAATCTTCAACTCAAATGCAACAACTCCTGTTTTATATGTATTTCCCTCCTCTGTTCAGTACTTGTGTTCAGAAAAATTGAGCATACTTTTCCAGGATAAACCGTCAATTATATATACTACAAGCATGTAAAAACATTATGAAAACAAAGTTATACGAAGTGCTACCTACTCAATAGCTCACTTGGGGGGCTTTTAAAAATACACGTCATCTCAACCTCTAAAGATCTGGATTCATTTAGGTCTGAAATGGGGACCAAGCATCAATATTTTTCAAAGATTTCCCAGGTTATCAGATTAAGGCGCTCCTCCACTAGAACAAGGATTCTGATTAGATTTCTGTGCTTTAGAACAGTGATGATAGAGTCCAAAGTACTTTACTACTTGGCATGAAAGCATCATTTCCAAAGCCCAACATCAGTTCATCGACTGATGGGGAGGCCTTTACTAAAATCCTTCCTAAAAAATTACCCACAGTGTCAGCTCACTGACTGACAGGGGGACCTCTACTAAAATCCTTCCGAAATCTCTGCATTTTGAGGAACCAAGTCAGCTAAGGAGTCACAATGTGAAAGAAAATGAAAGGAAAACAGATTTTTTAAAAAACTCTAGAGTAGAAGAGCATATTTAGACAGAAGGGAAATCCGTAACAGCCCTTAATGACAAGTATTTCTCGAGTGGAAACCTGGGGAAACAGGAGCAACTCTCCTCATCTAATTTATATACACTTTAATCATATCATTTTAATGCCCATTTTTAAAATCATCACATACAAGTCACACTTACTAGAACACACCAACAGCAAAAGCTCTTCTGAAAGCATGAAAGGTTCCCTACTTCAAAACAAAACTGACTCAGTCACCTCCACCTTTGGAAATACCCCACCTCATCCCACACCTGGACGGTGGCAACCACCCTCTCCACCCCAAAGCTCCACATCCGTCATCTCAGTCAGCTTCCCAAATCAGCCACACTTTCCAACTCCGAAGCTGAGCCAGTACCTGCCAATACAATGGCTAGCAAACCTGGAGCAAGGTCAGTCGACTTTTTCTTAGAGCCTGGGTATGAACACACCAGGCTTTGCCAAGCACAGCCTCTGCTGCAGCTATCAGCTCTGTCTTCTCGACACAGAACAGCCACAGAGGACACAGCCGGAGTGGGCGAAGTGTTTACAGAAAAGGAGGCAATGGGCTGGAGATGGGGTCTGGAGGCTCCAGAGGCAACCTGGAGGCTAGCACGAGGCGCCCTGGAATTGTCATACACACACCCACTTACGCGTCTACATATGACAGATTCACACAGTAAAGTGTATCTATGCACTGTCTGTATAACACATGAGTTTGTGTTATTATTTCTTTGATCCCCAACTATAAAACAAGGCCCTTAAGGATGGAACCGCTGCTTCATCCACTGACAGATCTTCAGTGAATGGGCACGTAATGGCACTCAAAAACATCACTGCCAGGCTCAACGATTAATAACTCACCTCCTGAGACTCAGGAAGGAGGGGGACACAAAAGAACCAATTTCTGCTACAAGGAGAGGAGAAAGATGATTATACGTAAACTGAGGCTCCACAGCCGAACAGCAGGCGCCCTCCGGCCCCCGGCCAGGCCATCACCATCACTGACAAGGCGGACCAGCGCTAACAACAAGGCACACAACAGTATCACCCAGAGGAGCAGTGTGACTCAGAGCGCCACGCAGCAGGTCCCAAGGGAGCACCGAGGAGCCCACCCTCCACCGATCCTGGGCGTGCCACTTCCATAGCGAGAAGGACAAGCGTAGAGCCAACACTGCCCTGGAGGGAGCAAATGGAGTCTGGCCCCAGGTCTACCAGCTCTCAGTGTGATCTGGCCTTCCTCAAGGCCCAGTCGCACTTCCTATAAAGCGGGGATGACACAGCATTCGAACACCTATGAGAGGGTCACGTGAGCTAACACATGTGAACACACTTTGTAAACTCTAAAACACCACCCAATTTCAAAGGTGAAGATTTAAAAGCCTTCATGCTATGAATTCTCAAGTGCCAGAATACTAGTATTTTATAGCTAGAAAAAAGTAGCAATTTTCCCCTTAACTATCAACTCTTTGCAACCCTATGGACTGTAGCCCACCAGGCTCCTCTTTCCTCGGCATTCTCTAGGCACGAACACTGCATGGGTTACCACACCCTCCTCCAGGGCATCTTCACCATCCAGGGATCGAACCAGGTCTCTTACGGCTCCCGCACTGGAGGGTGCATTCTTTACCACTAGCGCCACCTGCGGAGAAGGAAATGGCAAGCCACTCCAGTGTTCTTGCCTGGAGAATCCCAGGGACGGGGAGCCTGGTGGGCTGCCGTCTATGGGGTCGCACAGAGTCGGACACGACTTAAGCGACTTAACAGCAGCAGCAGCGCCACCTGGGAAGCCCATACTGAATAGAAAACTAATGTCAATTAAAATGTCTTTTAAAAGCCCTCAAGGATCCGAATAGGCTATTTTGATTTTGAGTTTCTAAAAAACGCAACTTGTCCTCTTTGTTTCCTGAGCTGCACCCACTACACTATTTAATACTAATGTATTTATTTAAACATGTTTTAGAAAAAAGTTTATCATGACTATGTCTCAGAGATATGGTTAGGTAAGTGCACCTATAATCCATTTTATGCAAAAACAAGGGAACTGAGAGGACTAGGGCTCAGGAAAACTTTTTCAAAAGCTTTAGTTATAAAATCTTCTTCCACAGTAACTATCAAGAAACATGGATGACATGTACAGGCACTGGCAAGGATTCCCCGCACGACACTGCATTCTCTTCTTAATGCCAAAGACATCTGTGGTGGCGAAGCCTACTCACTGTTTTCAACGCAGGGGAGTCCTTAGCCCCAAAGGAATGATATTAAGAGTGTTAACACTGCCAAGAGCAGGGTGCCAAGTTCCCACCCTCTCACTGGGTCTATGAGGAAACGGACAGTGATTAGAAATGACCACTCTTTTACACAGAACTCCCTTGGCTTTCCTATGGACAACTATCATTCCTCTACTCCAAGTGGGAAAAAACAGTAAATTGTCCTGGATACAAGAATAGGCATGCAAGATTTTATGCAGGACTGCGGTTGGCACTATAAACCAGAATACCCCACAGACACGTGGGTTCATTTAAAACAAGTCAAATAAAGCTGAAATAAAGAACACCCTTGGAGAGACCATTCCTGAGGGCCTTTCTGGCAAAAACTGCACCTCCCCCAACCATCCACAGGTTTAGATGTTTGCGAGGTTATCTTTAGCCATTAGAATATAAGCTCCACGTTAGCAAGGACTCCGTCTTATCCACTAACATACACTTACCAACAAGAGGAAACGCTTGGCACAGTAAATGTTCACTGGTTTCTCAAACTACCTGACATCTAACAGAACATCCGTTAGCTACTAACTGACCATACAGAGTCCCATTGTTGCTCGTAAGTTGTAGAAATTTAATAGAATTGCTTTGGTTTCCCTCTATTTATTTTCACGCCGACCTTCATTAAGAGAAAGTGAGGCTGACAGGTTCTAACTCTGTAACACGCTGCAGTTCCCTTATGAGAAACCTCATACCTTAGAGGCAGCACAGAGTACTGCCTAACAGCACAGATCCCTGCGCCTCAATGCCCAGTTCAAATTCCAGCTGCACCATTCCCTAGCCATGTCCTCTGGTACCTTCTCAACTTCCTGTGCCCCGCTCTGCTCATCAGCAAAACAGAAATGATTACCACAGTATCAGCTCCCAGCTCCGCAGCCCTTCCACTCTTCCTCCCAGTATTTTCAGAGCAGCACGCACCCGGAAAAGCCTTGCTGTCCACTCTGTCAGCTCCTCCCTGCAGCTAACTGCTCATGCTCTCTCCCCCGCTCATGGGAAAGCAAGGCCAACAGCTATCAATTAACTATTCATTTATGGACTTTCTGCAATCTGGAATTTCTACTTACAGGTTCTACTTATTTATCCAGAAGCTAACTAATTTATGCCCCCCACCCGACCTCGCCAAAAGAACACCCCTGCCTAACCTGCCATTTCCACTAACAATACTCTTCCATCATCCTGGCTTGCTTCATGTTCTCGTACTCTTCTTCATTCTACACCTTCATGACTAATCATCCTCTAGGATCTGCCCAGGGTTCCTACTAGGATTCGTAACGATCTCTGTTCTTTCACCTTATAACCGTTCACGGACAGTAAGTTCCATGAGAAGAGTGGCAGACTCCTGCAACTGTCACAGGTCTCTCAATTTCTAACACCTAGTAAAGGGGGTTCTGAACCTAGTAGGCTCAGTAAATATTTAGTAAACTAATGCAAGCCTGGCTTACTATAACCACCTCCTGAAGAGGCTTCCAGGAGTCCAGAATACAAACCTTTCTAAAGTTGTTAATCTTTCATAAAATGCCTCGTGTATACAACTTGTCTGCTTAGACACACTCATTGACATATTTGAGTAACCACTAGTTATAAAGCACTACAGGCTGGACTGGGGAGGGAAGAAAGAACTGGAGCACAATTCCAAAACTTGAGTCTTCTCCAGTTTTTCAAGCATGTGCAAGAAACAGCCACGTAAACACTTATGGTAAAAGGTGAATGGACATTAATTCTGATTAGTAGGTAGTTCTTAATTAAACAAAGGAAAAGAAAAGGGGCATTCCAAGCTGAGGGAAGAACAGAGGTAAGAACCTAAGAACATACAAGTGTTATGTCTGGGAAACAACACGGGCTGAGGGTGGCAGTTACAGTCTAACTGTGTCCCTGCAAAACTCACATGCAAGTCTAGCCCCCAAGCACCAAGAATATGACTATATTTGGAACTGATCTTATTTGAAAACAGGGTCACTGCAGATGTAATTAGTTAAGGATAAGGTCATGATGGTGGGCCCTAATCCAGTATGGCTGTTGTCCTCATGAGAGGAGGAAATGTGGACAGAGACAGGCACTCAGGGAGAGCACCAGGTGGGGACAGAGACGGAGATCAGGGAGGTGCAGCAGAGGTCAAGGCATGTGGAAGCAACACGCACACCAATCAGACTGTGAAACATCGAGACACTCAGAGCGCATTAAGCACCTTACACGGGGTAGTATCTTCTCAGCAGTGAGGAATAATCAGACTAAACGCTCTGCTGGTCTCATGTACAAAACCTTAAGTACAGCTAAACAGATCAAATTATTTCCAAGAAATGTAACTGTCCCAGAAAAAAGGTCACAAAAATTTATAGGGATGTAAATCTACTCCTCACTTAATATTAATACAGTAAAAAAATCATAAATGTCCAGCACACAATCAGAATTACCAAGCATACAAAGATGCATTGGAAAACATAACCTATAATGAGAAAATAATAATCAACTGAAATTGATCCAGAATTGACACAGCTGTTAAAATTAGTAGTTAAGGACATTAAAACAGGTATTATAATAACTACATTCCACATATTCATATAGCTAAAGAAGAAAATTGTGGGAAACATTTTTTTAAAAGACACAAACAGAACTTGTGCAAATAAAACTACAGTTTAAGATTAAAAACACATTAGACATTGCAGGAAAAAAAGAAGAGTGAACCTGAAGATAGGAATAAAAAGTATTTCAACTGACTATTCAAACACCTGAAACTGGCTGTCAACACAGGGGTGAAAAAAAACCAGCTTTTTAAAAAGAGAAATTAAAATCTAAAATTAACAGCCATTCACTTAGTACTGGGACCACCTCAAACTTTGTAATATACACGACTAGAATTCCTGGTAGGAACAGAAGCAATTTTTTCAAAGTCAGAAATTTTCTAAATGTGATAAAAACTACAAATTCATAGATACAGAGGGTTCAATAATCTGCAAGCACAAGAAACATAAAGAGAATCACACAAAGGCACATCATAATCAAATTGCTCAAAACTAATGGTAACAAGAAAATCTTACAGGCAGTCAGGGGACAAAGGATATATTATATATAAAGGAACAAAGATAAGCATTTAGTAAGATTTCTTAGAAGAAACAATGCAAGTGAGTAGACAGTGGAGTAAGTAAATTGTGGAAAGAAAAAGTATCACCTAGAATTTCCACGTCCAATGAAAATGTCCATCAAAAACAAAAGAAAATGCAAACAATTTCAGATATACAAAAGATGAGAAAATGTGTCACTAACAGACCTGCACAACAGAAAATATTAAAGGAAGTACTGAGGATGAAGGAAAATGAGAGCAGACAGAAATAGGACCTAGACAAAAAACTGAAGAGCATCAGAAAAGGAAACAACATGAGCAGATGTGTAGGAGTGTTTCTAGTTAGTTAAGTCTCATTAAAAGATTATGAACTGTTTCAACAAAAACAAGTAGTGTGGGGTTTCTAACACACATATAAACTCTATGAAAAGCTGTAAAAAGACCAGTAAAAGATAAATGAAAGTATACTTAAGTGGTATGGTCAATATGCTAAATGTGATGTGAAATGGCAGGATTATTTGAAAGTAGACCACATCATGCCAAACGCTGGGCTGGATGAAGCACAAGCTGGAATCAAGATGCCCAGAGAAATATCAATAACCTCAGATATGCAGATGACACCACCCTTGTGGCAGAAAGTGAAGAAGAGGAGAGTGAAAAAGTTGGCTTAAAGCTCAAAATTCAGAAAACTAAGATCATGGCATCCAGTCCCATCACTTCATGGCAAATAGATGGGGAAACAGTGGCTGCCTTTATCTTTTGGGGCTCCAAAATCACTGCAGATGGTGACTGCAGCCATGAAAATAAAAGACATTTGTTCCTTGGAAGAAAAATTTTGACAAACCTAGACAGTGCATTAAAGAGCAGAGACATTACCTTCCTCTCAAAGGTCCATCTAGTCAAAACTATGGTTTTTCCAGTAGTCATGTATGGATGTGAGAGTTGACCATTAAGAAAGCTGAGCACCAAAGAACTGATGCTCTTGAACTGTGGTGTTGGAGAAGACTCTTGAGAGTCCCTTGGACTGCAAGGAGATCAAACCAGTCAATCCTAAAGGAAATCAGTCCTGAATATACATTGGAAGGACTGATGCTGAAGCTGTAATACTTTGGCCACCTGATGCAAAGAACTGACTCATTGGAAAAGACTCTGATGCTGGGAAAGACTGAAGGTAGGAGGAGAAGGGGACCACAGAGGATGAGATGGTTGGATGGCATCACCGACTCAATGGACATGAGTATGAGTGGTGATGAACAGGGAAGCCTGGTGTGCTGCAGTCCATGGGGTTGCAAAGAGCCAGATACGACTGTTACCAGATAAAAAGCAATCACTGATTAAAAAAAAAAGGGGGGGGGGTTAAAGTGAATAAGCCAACAAAGGAGAAAAAAAAGTCCAATAAAACATATTCATTTAATCCAAAGAAGATAGGAAAAGTGGGGGAAGCAGAACAAGTAACAGAGAAGATAAATAGAAAGTAAACAGCAGCCTAACTTAAACTGGAACATATCAACAATCATATTAAACGCAAATGGTCTAAATACCCCAAATGAGAGGCAGAGATTTTCAGACTTGGGGGTAAGAAGGAGAGCAAGATTCAACTACATGCTGCCTATAAAAAACACATTTCAAACAGACATTAATACATTAAAAGTAAAAGACTTAAAAAAAAAAAAGTAAAAGGCTGAAAAAAGATATGTCATGCTAACACTAATCAAAACTAAGATGAAACAGCTATATTAATATGAAACAAAGTATTCTGTAACCGATGGAATGTATGACTAGGAATGAAAGTCACTTTATAATGTTAAAGACGTCAAATCATCAAGAGGATATATTCACTCTGAACATGCATGCACCTATCAAAAGAGTTTTAAAATACATGGAGCAAAAAAAGAATTGTTAAGAACAAATAGACAATTATATTGGAAAATTTCATAATCATCTCTTAATAAGTGATAGTACAAGAAGACAGAAAATCAATAAAAATACAGAAAGAACACTATTCATGAAGTTGACCTAACAAACACTTAGACAACACGCCACCAAAACACAGTTGGGCACAGCACGTTTACCAGGACAGACCATACTAGGGATCATAAAACAAATGTCAACCAATTAAAGGGGATCAAGTCATACAAAAAATGTTTCTGATGGTAATGAAATTTGAAAGCAACAATAGATCCATGGAAATTCCCCAAATACTTAGAAATTATATGACATACTTATAATAAGCACTTATGGCTCAAAGAAGAAGTCAAAGAACAAATGTATCTTGAACTAAAAGAAAATGGAATGAATACACTGTATCAAAATTTACAAGATACAGTTAAAATAATACTAGGTAGAAACTTACGCACTAAACAGCTCTATTAAAAAAGACGACATCTGATAAGGGAATGAACAAAAAACACAGTGCTGTTTCTAATATAGCAAATAATATCTGACAGTACCTTTGTCGTCTGAATTAAATATATAAATGGAAATAGAAAATATAATTTGAACTAAATGTAGCATATTTTTAAAAAGAAGCTCTGAAATCAATGACTTGTTTTCTATCTTAATAAACCAGAAAAAAGGCAAACAAAACCCTAAGTTAACAGAATAAAGAAAATGATAAGTATCCAGAGTAGAAAACAGAAAACAAAAAAACAGAGCAAGTTAATGAAACCCCAATATCTCTTCCATGAATGTAAGATGCAAAATATCTGAACAAAATTGTAGCACACTGAATCCATCCATCTTTAAGAACAGGACAATGTATCATAACCAAGCTGGCTTTATTTCAGAAATGCAGTGTCAGTTTAATATTCAGAAATCAACGTTATTCACCAAATTAACTTTTAAAAAAGGACAATCATACAGTAATCTCAAAATCCAACAACTATTTTTGATTAAAAAAAGAAAAAACTTTCAGCAAACTAGAAATTCATCTTCCTCAATCAAATAAAGGACAGTGACAAAAATTCCACAGCTAATATCATACTTAGTGGTGATTCAATGTTTCTCTCCTTAAAAAAAGAAGACAAGGATGTCCTTTTTCAGCACCTCTATTCAGCACTGTGTTCTATATGCAACACTACATTCCATGGAGGTTCCAGCCAATACAATAAGGTAAGAAGAGATACAAGGTAAGCAATTGGAAAAGCAGCAGCAAAGCTGGCTCTCATCATAAACAGATCATCCAGGTAGAAAATCTGATGGAATATACCGAAAAGCTATTAGACTCACAAAGAAGTTTAAGCAAGGTTGCAGAATACAAGCTCAATACACAAAATCAGTTGGATTTTATGTACTAGCAGCTATAATCATAAACTGAAGCTTAAAAACTATTTATCATAGCTTAGATAAATATTTTTATAGATCTGACAAAAGATGTGCAAGACTCAATACACTGAAAATTAGAAATACCAGAGAAATTAAAGAAAAATCTAAGTAAGATTTCTGTCAGTTTCCTATTTGCAGAAACTGACAAAATGATTTGTCAGTAACTGTGTGATACAGTTATGGAAACTGGTGAAATATCCGGAAGGAAATTTCCAGAAATGCAAAGGAAATGCAAAGGACCTAGAGCAGACACCACAATTTTGGAAAAGAAAAAACTGCAGGACCAACAGTACCACTATCAGATTTCAATACTTAATTATAAGTAATACAGTAATAAAGGCAATATGGTATTGGCATCAAAACAGACAAATGGATTAATGGAACAGATAATGGAAAAGAACAGGAAGTCCGTGAACAGACCCATACCACATGGAGACTGATTTTCAACAAAGATACAAAAGTAATTCAGTGGAGAAAGGATAGTCCTTTCTTCAAATGGACCATTTGCAGAAAAAGTGCAACATTTGCAGAAAAACTTGCAGCACCAATTACAAACATTAACTCCAAACGGATCACAGACTTAAATGTAAAAATTATAAAATCTGGAGGGGGGAAGAAAACATGGGAAACCTTTTGGATCTTTGGACAGTTTGCAAGTGTTCCAAAAGCATGATCCACAGAAGAACAAATCAATGAATTAGATTTGATAAAAATTAAAAATATCTGTTCAAAGACAAAGAGAATGAAAAAATAAGCCATAAATTAGGATAAATTATTTATAAATCATTTATCAGCTAAAGGACTTGAATCCAAAGTAAATAAAATTCTCAGAACTCAGTAATAAGAAGGGGGGAAAAGTAGGACCAAGGCTTTGAACACTTTACCAAAGAGGACAAACAGAGCGCAAACAAGCCTTCCTAAGACCATGTGAAATACCACTTTCATCAAGAATCATTTCCTAGTTCCAATCGAGAAAGGATCACTCCCTCCTCTGAATTTCCACCTCTCCTGCAGCATGGATATTTCACCACTTTCCGTAACTGTATCACACAGTTACATAAGGACATAGGTCAACTACCTCCACTGAACTATAAACTCCGTGAGTGAAGGAGCCTAGGTCCCTTTGACTATGGGGATGAATAAAGCATTTCTGTTTATTTTTATTTCAGTTTTATTGAGATATAATTGATATACAGCACTGTGTACATTTGTTTTAGAATACATCTTCAGTAGACATGCCTAAGAAAAATGATCAGATATTAAGGTTTAATTTTTGTTTACATTCCTTGCAAGGATGTTAAGACTGTCCAATTAGCATGCCCATCTGATTTAACTAGACCCTTAAATAAAAGATATAACAATTAAAGGGGTAAACTTCTTAGATAATTTGATATAGACATCTAAAATTCACATGGATTATTTTTGGTACCATCCTGTGTTTCAGTGCTTTAGGGTCAAGAGGGACGGAGGAAAAAAAGTTTAAAACCCTTATGCTTTAAACCAACAGACAGCACAAGGTGAAGAGCACGAGTTGCCAGAAAACCAAGTGAAGAGAAGCCAAAGAAAATGAGCGCCAGAACAGTGAAACAGCAGTTCTGATTTTAAGGGAATGACACCAGCTGGCTTAGAAGCTCAGCACTGAAACATCTAAGACACTGAAGCCTTGATCACTGTGACCACCTATACTGGTAACAATAATACCAGAATGGTTACTTTTGTTCAACTGCTATCTGTTCTTCCCACTAAAATGTTCTTCCTTCCTATTACTCTCCAGCTATATGAATTGAGTCATATTTAAAACCTTAACGAGTTCCATGGGCTTTCTCAAAAGCCTTTCCCAGGCCATTCATCCTGTTTCCCGTGTCCCAATCCTCAAAAAGCCTGGGAT
Organism: Bos javanicus; assembly: GCF_032452875.1. NCBI lineage: Eukaryota > Metazoa > Chordata > Mammalia > Artiodactyla > Bovidae > Bos > Bos javanicus. Next base: position 149,512,133 of record NC_083868.1, on the reverse strand, counting down.
GTCTTTTTCCTGTACTCTTTCAGATAAATACTTAATGGTACTTTCTGTATGACAGTCTTATGTTTTCATCTAAGTCTGCATGAGTTTACTCTTCACCTCTTAGGTTCTTTGAACGAATCACTGAGATTTTAATTTCCTACAGACTCGCTCACCAAACTACTCAATAAAGACTTAATGTAAAGCAAAGATACTAAGCAATAGTTAAAACTTATGACTTAAATCAGAAAGATAGTAACAAGAGGTGATGAGTAACAACCTGAAGATGAACCAAAGAACACGATCCAGGGGCTTCGAGTTATGTTCCTACCTGCTAGACTACATGAGCAGCTGCTGCTGCTGCTGCTGCTAAGTCGCTTCAGTCTTCAGTGTCCAACTCTGTGCGACCCCATAGACGGCAGCCCAACAGGCTCCCCCATCCCTGGGATTCTCCAGGCAAGAACACTGGAGTGGGGTGCCATTTCCTTCTCCAGTGCATGAAAGTGAAAAGTGAAAGTGAAATCACTCAGTCCTGTCCGACTCTAGCGACCCCATGGACTGCAGCCTACCAGGCTCCTCTATCCCTGGGATTTTCTAGGCAAAAGTACTGGAGTGGGGTGCCATTGCCTTCTCTGAGACTACATGAGCAGTACCAGATTAATTCTGCCCCAAACCTTGCACCAATTTATTAAACAGAAACATGTACCTTTATAAAAGGTCAATCATGAGAAATACCAAATATGCTACTTTTTGCAATGGTACTATTTCTAATCTGAAAAGAAAAATCAACTTTACTGAACAGAGTTTTAGAAAACCTGTGCACAGTGCTGCTCCCTGGGTTATATTTTGACAACGCTAAAGTATTTTCTTTTTGTAATAAAAGTATTTAATTAGATAAAAATTTTAAACAATTTACTTATATAATTTAATACACATATTTTGGTTACAGGTATTTAACAAAGCAATCAAATCCTTATTTCCACTTGTGTTCTAAAATCCGCCTGCCCGCAGTGAGTGGGAACTGCTGCAGATCATTAAACACTCATTTATCAATGTCTCTCACCAGGCAACACAATGCAGCAGAATAGCACATAGAAACCATCCTGAACCCCAGCAACAGCGGCTGATTAGCATAGCCTACCACTAAACCGACTCCATATGATTGGAACTGTTAGTCGGAATGCTAGCCAATCAAACTAGGTTATGCAAATAGCCTATTTTAGTTGCCAGGGCAGAGCTACTTCCCAACGTCCAATAGGAAAACAAGCAATAAACAAGAAATGAAATTGAGCTTTGTCACATTTTCAAGTTGCTGTTAACACTTTCAGGGTTAGAGCAAAATTAACAGCAACTGTAAAGGATTAGAATCATATTCTATTTTTCACTCCAAATGAAGTCCAATGGTAATACACACAGAATACAGTTAATGTAGTGTATGTGTTGTAATTTTAACTTTTTACTATACATTTATGAGTTTTTCTATCAGAAGCTGCCATCAACGTTTTAACTTTTCCCCCCACCTACTCAAAGGCAGGCATTACGTAAATCTCTTTCCATACATTCAAGTATATTCTCATATTAGAGAAATCCTATAAAGCATTTTTATTCTATTACAAAAAAACCTAAACAAAAGGTGGGCGTAACAGAACACACAGCTCACTGGAAGTCTGAAACAAGCTTTATCAGACTGAAGAGAAACAACATTATGGTTTTGGTTACAATATATGCAAATATATAATTTCAAAATAATTTTAAAATTACAAAACCCCAAGTTATTATTAACCTATAGGGCTCAGAATATACAAACTGGGAAATAATGCTCATATCACGGAACCAAGATCAAGATGTAAGCACAATATAAATACATTATATTCAAATGTAAAATTTCTAATAATGAGTAAAACGTTAAAAAAAACTCCTACTGTCGGGACGACTGCTGCCGCTGCTAAGTCACTTCAGTCATGTCCGACTCTGTGTGACCCCACAGACGGCAGCCCACCAGGCTCCGCCGTCCCTAGGATTCTCCAGGCAAGAACACTGGAGTGGGTTGCCATTTCCTTCTCCAGCTACAAATACAGTCTTAAATACAGTAACTCAGTATATTCTGTATACTAACAGCAAAAATACAGTCTTAAAGAGCATAGGTGTTCTGACAATTCTGAGTGGTTGAGAGAACGTCTTTAATCTCACATATTCAGAGAACTGCTTTGAAACATGTCAAGGAGACACATTTCCCATTTGTGCCTTATGACTGTGTCTTTATAAAAGATAAAGTTATATTTTAAAATAGATCAACTTGTCCCACCTATCCTAGCAATTATCTCCTAAATGGAGTACAGATTCATCCCACACCAAGAAGTCAGATTTTCAAATATATTTTCCCACAGAATGTCTGTTAATGTCTCCAGAAAGACTTCTAGCATTTGTAAATATATTGAATTAAGACAAAGAACAGATTTCAAGCATCAGACTTAAAGAAAACAGCACGTTGCTCCTATCTCCACCACTGCAAGTTATCTTCCCCCGTAAGAAAACTGAAGCCACTCTTCCAGCATCTCCAAAGCAACCACCACCTATGCTTCTCTCCTAATTTCTTCCCATGTTCTACTTAGCAGTTCTGGATGAAAGTCATTTAAAAAGTCCAATGAAACCACCAACTAAAGTCAGCTTCTTAGGGGCAGGAACTTTAAAGCTGGAAGAAACCTTAAAGACTGTCTAATACTAAACCCCTTGTTCCAAAAACAAACTAATACTTTTAGAAAAGTAGTACATAAGATCTGTAGATGAAAATCAGTTCAGTTCAGTTGCTCAGTCGTGTCCGACTCTTTGCGACCCCATGAATCGCAGCATGCCAGGCCTCCCTGTCCATCACCAACTCCCGGAGTTCACTCAGACTCATGTCTATCGAGTCGGTGATGCCATCCAGCCATCTCATCCTCTGTTGTCCACTTTTCCTCCTGACCCCAATCCCTCCCAGCATCAGAGTCTTTTCCAATGAGTCAACTCTTCGCATGAGGTGGCCAAAGTACTGGAGTTTTGGTACAATGGACTCTCAAGAGTCTTCTCCAACACCACAGTTCAAAAGCATCAATTCTTTGGCGCTCAGCTTTCTTCACAGTCCAACTCTCACATCCATACATGACCACTAGAAAAACCAAAGCCCTCCCAAATACACTAACAATATCTGTAAATAATATCAGTCAAGTACTAGTAAATCTCATGGTTTGCTACCCCTACAAAAATATATAAAACTATAAATGTTCAAAAAAGGTTAGCTCAAAATCACTCTCAATGCCATCACATGACAAAAGCATCTACACTAACCAAGGCTTACTTAAGAAAAGGTGGAAAAATCACTCTAACTGAAAGACTCAATCTTACTTCCCCCTTCAGATATCATTTGGGTGGGTGCTTAATACTTGGAACCCTTTACAAGCCTCCTTTAATGCATGTGTGTGTTTAATACTTGGAACCTTTTACACGCCTCCTTTAATTCCTAAGGCCAAAGGCAAAAGAGAGAAATAAGAGAGAAAGATTTTTAAGTCAATTTCATTAACACTCCTGCCCATAAATTTTTAATATCCTGGTCATTTCTCCCAGGTTCAAGATTCTTACTTCCATCACATCAATAAACTGATCCTAATCCAGCCCGTCTTCCAATCTACAGCAGTTTAAAAACAAAAAAACATTTTCCATGTAAACAAAGACTGTTCTCAGTCCACCTTAAAACATTCTCCATATGACAAAATTTTCCATCCTTAAAGAAGAAAAACCATTAAAACCTTGGCACTTGCATTTTCGTTTGGGACCTAGAGACACAAGGAAACATCATCTGCCTGACGACAGATGCTCCGGGATAAAACATCCTGAATTTAAATGTTGTTCAGTTTATCATCAGTTTTTTAAAACTTACTTAAATTGTGGAGTTCAGGAAAATATCAATGACTACTACTTCTGGAATCAGAAATTAAACATTGAAAATATTTTAAAATAGTTAAATCACTAAATTAGAATCTTCATTACATATGTATTTTAGAATTTCTAGTAAAGAAAATACTAAGTTTTCTAAGTATAGAATCAACCATTTACTTTTTAAAAATATAGTATTCCAGTTATATTGCAAGAAGAAACATATTTAGAAAATATAACTGGTAACTTCTCAAATCTGCAATTAATGATGCTCAAAATATATAAATAGCCTCTAGCCTCTCAATGTGTAATAGGCCATTATTATGACAAGTAATATAAGTCATCCAGATCAGATCAAATCAGATCAGTCGCTCAGTCGTGTCCAACTCTTTGTGACCCCATGAATCGCAGCACACCAGGCCTCCCTGTCCATCACCAACTCCCGGAGTTCACTCAGACTCATGTCCATCAAGTCAGTGATGCCATCCAGCCATCTCACCCTCTGTCGTCCCCTTCTCCTCCTGCCCCCAATCCCTCCCAGGATCAGAGTCTTTTCCAATGAGTCAACTCTTCGCATGAGGTGGCCAAAGTACTGGAGTTTCAGCTTTAGCAGCATTCCTTCCAAAGAAATCCCGGGCTGATGTCCTTCAGAATGGACTGGTTGGATCTCTTTGCAGTCCAAGAGACTTTCAAGCATCTTCTCCAACACCACAGTTCAAAAGCATCAATTCTTCGGCACTCAGCCTTCTTCACAGTCCAACTCTCATGTCCATACATGACCACAGGAAAAACCATAGCCTTGACTAGACGAACCTTTGTTGGCAAAGTAATGTCTCTGCTTTTGAATATGCTATCTAGGTTGGTCATAACTTTCCTTCCAAGGAGTGTCTTTTAATTTCATGGCTTCAGTCACCCAAGATGATCTCAAATGATAAACCACACCATACCAACAATTTTATATTTTAGGGAAAACTACAATGTAGCTGTATAGTTTTGAAAAATGGAAAGCATTTTCCTTTTTAAATCTGAAGCTATCTAATCTGGAAAAATATTCAAAACTTTAGAGCTACTACTTTGGTCCAGTCTGTGATGCCTCACCCCGTGTAAAGCAAGGCGCCATCACACCGCCTTGTAGGACATCCTTTACAGAAAGACAACGTCCAGAGATGTCTGTCCTCCCCAACCTGAGACCAACTCTGACACCTTCCCACCCTCCTCCTCCTCATAAATCTGCCTACAAAAGCTGAAAGTAAAAAGTAACTGGTTCATCTTTCTTAACCATCCTCACCTATACAAACTGCATTAATAATTTTATCAATTTCCATGAATATGAAAACAAGTGGACAGATTTCACACATTTAGGGGTTATACTTAGTCTGATTTTAAAAAATGAACAATATGAAAAATTCACTTTCAAGAGGCTTGGGGTTCAAAGCACCTGAGATAAGGAGCCATCCTCCAAAGCAGGTGAAACCTAGGTAGCAAGAAGAGGCCACGTGGCAGTAATGGGTAAAACGTGGACAGAGAAAACCGCGCTTCCCAACGGTGCATGCTTAGTCTCTCAGTCGTGTCCAACTCTTTGAGACCCCATGGACTGTAGCCCACCAGGCTCCTCTATCCATGGGGATTCTCCAGGCAAGAATACTGGAGTGGGTTATCATGCCTCTCTCCAGTTGGGATCTTCCCACCCAGGGACCGAACCCAGGTCTTCTACACTGCAGGTGGATTCTTTACCACCTGAGCCACCAGGGAAGCTTCCAAAGAAAGCCCAAACCAAAAATCACAAAGGGAGAAACTGAAGTACAGACGTTGACTCTCAAGAGAGCTATTTCTCGCATGGGCAACTTTAAGTGCTATACTGTAGGTGGGTAGTAGATGGAAAGTTTTACTGAGATGATGAATTTCACTTCTTCCATGAATTTCACTTTACTACTTCTTAACATTTACTACCAGAGAAGCAAAGACAGCCACAACTGGAGTAATGCTTGAAAAAATCCTTTAAGACAAACAGCAAGAGAAGTAACAAACACCACACCCAGAAGCTCAGTTTCCTAAATTGAGGCTAGAAAGTGCTTTCAAAAGGAAAAATCTACAGCATAGGGACTAAGCATACTTGTTCACATCCTCCATAATATCTACCAACACAGCAGTTAAAAGTCACAAAAATAGAACCAATTCAGCAGAGCATGGGAGAGAGATTCACTGCGGTGAGCCAAAAGTTCTGACAGATTTCTTCAAGACAAAAGGCCAACAGGATCATACCAATAATCAGAAGAGTATCAGAAAGACCCAGAGCCGAAAGCTGACACTAAGAACCACAGCAGAAGCGGCAGGTGCCATTCTGGGTGCAAAAGGAAAAGTGGAGTAGAAAGAAAGATGGGAAGAAGGGAGCCTGGCTACCAGAAAACTATCTGCTGTGTGGTCAGCCTCTCCCAACTGCTCAAAGAAGCATCTATCGCAGTCAACAAACTTAGTCTCAGCCACTCAAACAAAGAGGTCAGTCACCCTCAGGCTGAGGCAAAAAAAAAAAAGCCCTGGAAGACACTACGCCACCTGCCACAGAAGGGCTAGTAAGGAGCAGCAGAGCCACTCTGCTCCCTGGGACCCTCTCACCTGGCAATGAAAGGGTGAGACCCCTCTTGCCAAGACCCCCATTCACACCCACTAAACTGAGGCCATCTGCCTGGCGTCTCACCACAAACCCCAAACCTGCATTTGCCCCCGCAACTGGGACAGAAGCTGATAATGGCACATGGAGGTCAGATTCTTGAGTGGGGCAACAGGGGTTACAAGTATTTTTCATTAAAATATTGTAAAAGAGGGCCTTCTCGCAGACCGAACAAAGGTGCTAAGTATTGTAAACAATTACTCTGCCTCTGATTTAAAAAAAAATTTTTGCCCAGTGAAAATCTGCACAGCACACAATTAAATCATTTTTGAAAATCATCATGACATTACACTACACCTCCAATCCCAGTGTTAACATTCCTCCTTTGAGTGGAAGAAGCTTGGTGACATACATCTCCTTCTCTAGGTCCTAATCCACTCAGCAATTTTCCAGTACAGTTTTCTTGTTTTTAATTTTCAACAGAACCTCAAGATAAAAAACCACGGAGCCAATTACAGTTCAGGAAAGATATGTAAGTGCGCATCCTTGTATGCAACGTGAAAGCCACTGTCTGGCAGACAAAGGCTGCAAGACGAAAAGAAAGGGAACCAAAGCTCTCATTTTGTATCTTGGGAAAACAGGACAGGTCAAGAAAGAGAAATTTAAATCAATTTTACAAAGTTGTAATAATAACAGAAAAAATTTAAAAGAGAAATAGAAATTGGCAGAAAGAAAAGCACACAGAGCTATCTGATTTCCTCTTTCTCACAGGACAGTCTTTAGTTTCTTAAATAATAAAATAGATCTATAAACACATTACTCTATTGAAAGTGATGTTAAGTAACCAAAGGAAGAATTTAAAAACTGAATATTAAAAGGGATTTTACCACTAAGGAGTGAGAATGAGGAAAAGGAAAACCGCTATTTCATTTTTACTTCCAGAATTATTAACTATACACCTGTAAATTGAGTAATTCATGCTTGATATAGAAAAAAAGTACAAATCTGATTTTAACACATCATTTAAGCATGGCTTAAAAAATACTACTACTAGTAAGGGCGAACAAAAGGTTGGTTGTAACCAGGAGGTTCTAGAAAAAGCAAGCATTCAACAAATCTTTTAACTTTTATAACTTTATATAATGCAGATCTAGGTTTCTATTAACAAAATAATAGTTTACATTTTCAAGGATCTACTTTCTGAGTACTTGCTCCCATGTGTATTTTGTGGATCATGTGAAAAAATGGAAGTGAACTTATTTGTACAGCTCCTGAATCTCTAACATAAGGCCCACTTAACAATATGGATGTCTACACTTTTTAATAAGACTAGCATTTAAAGGAAACAAAGGCTTCAACCAAGCTCAAGAGGAACCAGTCAACAGTAGCCTGCTGTCAAAGAAAAAGGGAGAAAGCCCACTGAGAGAAGTGCAGTACTAAATGATTCCTGTGGAGTACTCAAGCTACACTGTCAAAACCTTAAGCTGTAACTTTTTACATCAGCTTTTTTAGTTTGGGTTTTCCTTTTAAAGACTCTTTACTCCTTAAAATAAACCAAAATTTACTTTAACAAACTTTTCAAATAATGGCCAAGTTGATCCATTTTCTAAAACTATGAAAACCAAACTCCCTTAAAGTATTCCTACACTCAAAACAAATATTTTATTTCACTTGAATCTACAATTCAAATCTGTCAATACTACATTTTCTTCACCACTCATATGTGCTTGTTTAAGAACACGTTTCTTTTTAAAGCAGTAATTACTTCCACAGATTTTCCAGAAAAGCTAATACAGATAAGCTCTCTGTATCTTATCAACACCAAAGAGTAAATTATTTATGAAGCCCTTGGAAATCCCTGTAAAAGAGGATATACAATACACCAAGTAAAAGGTCACCACCATCAACAGATTGTTAATGGATTTATTCTCATCTGTTCAACAAATATTTGAGAATCGATTATATTTTTAGGCATTACACTAATAAATAAGCCCTAGACCCTCCATACAAAAACTTAAAGCTCCTGTATAAAACGATACTATGAACAAAATTAAAAGACAAATGTAAACCAGAAAGTTCAAAAGAAGTAACAAAAGCAGGAATATACTGGCTAAGCAAGCTCCATCCCTGACTAGCTGTGTGACCTGGGGCAGGCTACTAACTTCTGGCTGGGTTAATCATCACACCAATCTAAGAGTCACCATCAAGAAAAAAATGAGTTAATAAATGTAAATCATTTAGAATGGTTCCTGACATATACCAATAGTCAATGAGGAACTCTCAAGAAAATGAAATTAAAAAAAAAAAAATACTCGAGAAATATCAGCAAAAAATACTAAAAGGAAAATCACAGACCATATAAACACATACTCAGCCTCACTAATATTCAAATAAAGGCAAATTAAAGTATTAAGTTATGTTTTCCCTATCAAATTGGCAAATATTTTTAAATATTCAGGATTCTACAGTGGGGTAAAATTGTGCTGTACAGCTGGTAAAAGCCTAATCTGTTCTTTAAAAAAGACATTTGAAAATATGTATCAGAAGTCTTAAAAATGTACATGCCCTTTAACCCAATAAATGCAACCTCCAAGACTAGACCTAGGGCAGTAAATCACACATGAACACAAGGTCTACCACAACATGCACTTCAACATCATTATGAACTAATCAGCAACAATGGGGAATAGTAACTGATTCGTAAAATACTAATTACTCATGAAAAATGATGCTATAAAAGATTGGGGAAAAAAAGGAAAAAAAAAAAGATGGGGAAATGTTTAAATTTTATAAGACTAGAGAAAGTAAAAGGTGACCCCATTTGCCTCTTCAATCCTGTTCGAAGGAGCCCCATGTAAAAAAGGCATAATGAGCAAAAATACATCAACTAAAAAAATGGTGATATTCCAATTATTTGGATTACTGATTTTCATTTTCTTCTTTACAGAAGTTCTATCTGAACTCAAATTACTTTTAACTAAAAATACGTAAACGGGACTGTGGTGGGGACAGCTGCACAGCTGTAAAAGTTCACTGAAAACTGAACCGGATAAGATGCAAGAATTTCATGATGTGTAATTTATCAAAGAATATTCACCAACACACACAGGACAGGGGAAAGTCCTTGCCCTCAAAGAGAGGAAAAAAAATTACATTTTGTGTTTTACTGAATGGGGAAGAAGGAGAACTAAAGTATTTCAGATCTTTTTACCAGTAAATCTGCGTAACTGTAACAAAATCTTTTTCTACTAGACTCATGTAAAAATGGTATTAGATTATCACTTCAAGTATATGAAAAAAACAAAATGTTAGTTTTTCAAGTAACTTGGGTTACCAGAAAAAAACTCTTTACTCCAACACATTTTTTTCCCTATCTACCCTGCTCCTGCAAATAAAACCTGAGTAATACCAATAAGTAGGAAAAAAATCAGCATTATAAATAAAACAGTCCTTCAACACAATTTTAAATTATGTAAATGAGATGAATTTTAATTAACTGTTAAGTCTGATAAAATTTGAAACACTAAACAGGTGATTTGAGAAGACAGGTCAAATTCTCAAAACAAGGGTAAATTCAAGAAAATGCAAGCTCAAAATAAGCATAAATAGTATGGTAATAACCACTGAGAGGGGAGAGAATAAAAATAATAGAAATAGGCCACATCTATCAGGCACCAGCTATGTGAGCACTCGGCACTCCACTGTGAGGTCATCTTGCTATTACCATGCTTCCTATTCCCCTATCCCTATGAAGAAAGTGAGATGTGGAGCTGTGTATTTCGTTCTTGTAGTTCCCCAAATCCCTTCTGCTTTCCTTTCTTTTCATCATGTGTCTAGGGGTGAAGAAGCATGACCTGCTGTTTCCCCGACTTGTAACACCACTGAAATTTAATTACCAACTTGCCCCCTCCCGCCTCTTCTCCAAGCATCCAATCTGAAGGAGTCTTTTATTTCCCATTAGTAACTGATGCAATCAGAACTTTATTCTTTCTTTATGTTGTTGTTTCTACTGTATCTTCATTGCAGAGAATCTAGCCATTACATATTATACTCATGCATAAGCATCATTTAAGTTCCACAAGTACCTCTTTAAAGGTCCTTTTAGGTCAGTGTCCCTGCCGTCTCCTGGGTTGCCGAAGTTTACTCCCTGGTAGATTCCTTAAGAAGTGCTCAAAGAAAGAACAGCCTCCAAATTCATATTCACATTCGTAACATTTTGTTCGCTGTTTTCATACTTGAGTCAATTTAGCTGGATATAAAACTCCTGGCTCTTATTTGTTCTCCTTGTGTTTATTAGATGTGGTTATTCCACTGTTTCCAGAATAAAGCACTGTTATCAAAACCAAATAATCCAACAATCTTCCCCTTAAAGATTTGGATCTTTGCCTACATACTCCAAGAATTTTCTTCAAAGTCCAATAATGTTTAAAGAATATATCTACATGGTAGTCATTTCTGGATCAATTTCTCCAACTATATAACTTTTCAAATGTAGTGGTAACCCTTTTTCTTTTTTTTTAATTTCAGGAAATTTACCTGAATTATAATTATTAGAATTTATTAAGTTTCACTGCTCTGGTTCCTCTTCAGAGACTCTGGTATTGTTTCTATGTTGATATTTCTTTGCCTCTCTTTGGTAAATGTCACCTTTTCTAGAACATTTCTTTTTCTTCTTTTTTTTAAATTTTTGTCTCCTATTTATCTTCTGTTTCTCCGAAGACATTTTCTATTGTTTGTTTCACTTTAGCGTACCTTCTAGTCGAGCTTCATTTTTCAAATGATTCTTTATTTCTCTTTACCATTTCTAAGATTTCCTTATTCAGATTTCTGTTGCTCTTCCCACACCTTCCCAGGTGGCGCTAGTGGTAAAGAATCCACCTGCCAATGCAGGAGACCCAAGAGATTCAGGTTTGATCCCTGGGTCAGGAAGATCCCCTGGAGGAGGGCATGGCAACCCACTCCAGTATTCATGCCTGGAGAATCCCATGGACAGAGGAGCCTGGTGGGCTACAGTCCATGGGGTCGCAAAGAGCTGGACATGACTGAGCGACTAACACTCCATATTTGTATCATCTTCCAAATTTCTTTGAGCTTGAATTCATTTAGAAACATCAGGCTATAGTTTTCATTTGTTTTATAAACATTTCTTTCCAGCATGCTTTCACTGTCTGCAGATATATTTTTCTCTCATTCCTTTTTTCTTATGAAAGTAAACTCGGGGGGGAATTTGACTGAGTCAGTTGCTCTCTTTCATGCAAAATAAAAAAACTTTTAGGAAGCTAGAGTAGATTTTCCAGGTTCAGTAAGTCCTCCTCTGTCTTCCTCAAGAGGAAACGAAGCATACCAAAACACAGTCTCATGACTGAGGTCTCTTGTACTTCCACCTTCCCCCTATCTTACCTGCCCTTCTCCCCTTCTCCCCCATGGTCTTCATCCTGTTTCATCTGGATTCCATTATCAGCAGTGTCTCCTCAGTGTGGGACTCTGACCAGGAAGGGAACTTCAAGTGGTCGGTTTTGAAGATTCATAGGCACCAGAGGGCTCTGCCACCACAGAGTTCACTGCGGGCCCCTGATATACTGAGAACTCACAAACATCTCTTCATTTTAGCTGCTGTTCTCAACCTTTCTTGCCACACTTTGCAGGGACTTTTTGTTAGCTAGCTTGGGGTTCTCCTGTTCACAAGTCCATCAAATTCCTGCTGCTTTCTTCTGAATCTTTCAATACAAGTGTTGACACCATGCAGGTCCTGTAGTTATTGGAGACTGGTCCTCATCTACTTCTATTAAGAGTTTGTGGTGATACTGTTTTAGAGAAAGTGTCCATCAATTTTTGGTTTTGCCATGCCAGTTACTCCGTATTTAGGGAAAACTGTCAAGATTCAAACAACTATGTCCTACTGTTATCTCCCCAGATCTCATACATTCCTCTGAAGGTACATTTAGCAAGTATCCCTACAATTTAGAATAATGAGTGTGGATCCATTTGCTTTCACCGAGGTCTTGAATAAAGGTACTAAGGCCTAAGAAATACAACTTTACAACATGGCTAACCTCAGGTTTTCCACCATCTTCTCTATAAATATCCTATGTTCTTTTATGAGACACACACCTGATGCAATCATTATTAATCACTTTCATCTAGAAACCAGAAACAGTAAAAAAAAAAAAAAAAAAAAAGGAAACATAAAAGGAAATGGAAAATAATGTGGAACTCTTAAAACCACCTGAAATTTATTTATTATTAATATATAGAAATAGTAATAGAAATTTATTAAAGCAGACATTCCGAGTAGATATTTTTAGGCATTAATAAGAGTAACAATTTTTATTCTTTTAACAAGTATTCATTGAACACTTCCTATGTCACAAGAACCCTGTTAGACACAGGACACAAAAATGCAAATACGCCTGAGAATCAGATTAGCTGGGACCAAAAAATGGCAAGCTAACATATGCAAATGCCATAAAAGCATAAAACAAAACCACTTGGTAGAAAGAATCCTGGGAGAAGAATATTTACTGAACTATGTTAGGTTTGTCGCTTTATGCATTTCAGAAACAACTAAACTTTTTCCTCCACTGAGAACACACTATCACTTTTATAAAATTTTCTAAAACAGAAGATTCTTCTCTTTGCCAGCTGAATTGGAAACTTATTTTTAACTATAATACTCACTGCTCGAAAAGATATATTAAAAAGACAAACATTTGTCTAATGCTAATAAGTGTAAACTGGTACATTTACCAAACACCTTTCTAAAGAGTTGTAAGAAGGGTTTTAAAATTCTTTAAGCCCTATGAGCTAAAATACTTACACTCCTAGGGACAAACTACAAGGCAATAATTCAATATATGAACAAACACTCACGCACAAATGTTAGTACTTTTTAAAAAAGTGAAAAGGAAAACTTAAAAAAAAGTCCCAAAGACATCTAACTTAACTAGGAAATGAGCATTTAAAGAAACAGCTTCAAATCACATATTTTAAAATAAATTTCTAAAATAATGTGCCCTCAAAATGTTACAGTTCTGAATGCTCTGAATATGCTCCAAGTTGAAAGGAACAACAGACCACTATAGCTAGTAAGTTTTTGATGACACAGGGAAATGTTCACAATATAATGCTGGGCAATAAAAGAGAAAATATAAACAATATGAAAAAAGATTCTGCCCAAGCACACCAACCTATTCAGATGATCTTAATAAAAAATGGCATCAAGAACAAAATACTGGAAGAGAAAGTGCCCTAGCGCAATGGGCAGTAGAACGCTGGGTATGTTTCCTTCCACTCATCCATAGTCTTATAAATTTCCCGATTTTTTCACTGATACTACATTACCGAGTCAACAGGGAGAAAAACTTAAAACCTGAGGGCAAAAATAAATCCACTGGATTTAACCATTCACCAAAAACCATCAACCTGTTGAATTATTAAGCACAAAATCAGACCGCTCAGGATTAAGAAATGAATGAGAACTAAAGAAGGGAAAACACATATAGGAAAAGCCTATTTACACAGGACCATGTGAAGAACGAGACCAAAAGGAGCGAAATGGGCAATACACGCTCAAATATCAAAATACACAAATCCTTTTATTCCCCTCCGTGCACCCTGTGTATATAAATGGGACTACAGAAGTTGACTTTATTTAAGTTTACAGATCTGATTTCTAATTGCTGTATAATATTATAATATGCCATACTCCTGTGATCACTGTAGTATGCAAACTTTGTCCCACAAAACTCACATTTTAATCTGTTAAAACTACCACATCAAATAGCTTTAATCACTTAAGTTTATAGAAATATGGTAGACAATATGATCAAATCAGAATTTAAAATAAATTTATAATGTTCATCCTCAAATAGTTATAGTTCTGTATGTTCTAGAACTATTTCAAGTTTTCAAATAACTAGCTTATCACTATTATTAAAAATAAAAATATTTCGGTTGTTAAAGAAGCCCAGCAAAGTATAGTATCATCTGCTGTAACCAACAGCTTTTCCGATTAACATTCCACTGAATGTTAATAGGTATAAATAAGAAATAAAAGGAAGAGGAGGTCCTTTTATCAAATAAATATGAAAAATGCAAGTGCTTTTATGTTAATGTGCACAGTGACCTCTGAGGCAGTGCATTTTCCAAATTTAATCTCCTAAGTACTTTCTACATTCTAAATAAACTGAATTTGGTTACTGCTTAATTCAAAGGAGTGAGCAGTAGCTCCTAGGTTCTCAGGATGACTGCATGCTTGGGTAGAATGGTGTCACTCATCACTAACAGGAATAAATAAGAGAGGAGAAAATGTGTGCAGGAGAGACACCTAGGAGGCAGTTATGTAAGTCTGGAGCTCAGAAAAGAAGAGTGGGACACAAAAGTAGATTTTGACAACATGTAGGTATCAGGTGAAGACATTACTCCGAATGCCTTAACCAGAAAGTGTTTTCTATTTTTACTCTAGGTACCTTGAATTCAACAGACAAGGATCTAAAATTTATCATAAACATCCACTGCATAATTTGTTTATATATCTTCTCCCTCTTTCAGGTGAAATGTGTTCCTTGATTCCCAAGCAAAGGAATCCTTACAAGCCAAGCACTACTATCGCACCTGGTACAAAGCAAATGTTAGCGAAACGAACGTTTGGTCATAAGTGATTTTTCTTCCAAAGATCAAAAAATAATCCAATCTTACCTAATATACAGCCTAACTGTATTTTAAAATGTGAAAAATGCCCTCAAATTTAACAAGTACAGAAACACCTATCAACACATGTACTAAAGATATATTAAAGTTTAGCTTTCTGTTCAGTAAAAATCAATTATTAAGCTTTGGCTTTTGAAAAGTGCAGTCAGTCAAAACATATTTCAATGTCCTTCCTAGCATCCCTGAATGAGCACCTACAATGAAGCGGCATGAGAGTAAGGCATCGTCACATCTTACCAACCTACAGTCAAGATCATGAATGCCTGCGGAAACAACACTCACTTCCAAGTATGCAAAAACATTCTAGAAATAACTCCCAGTGAAAAACTCCTTATGAGCTTTTACATGTTAAAATCCTGTCCGCTGAATAATAAATGTGTGCATCATAAACCCAGAGCAAACTGTATTAATTAATGATGATTATAAAAGCTGTTAATTTTACATTCAAAACCAATTATTAACTTTCAAACTGTTGAAGGGGAAATACACCAACAGCTAATATACACATCAGAGTCAAACCTTCCTTCTTCAGTCTTTCCCTTTATCAGCCAGTAAATGTTGGTAATTTTTAAAGACTACAGGGCTGAGTAAGAGACTAGATTACACCACAAATCTGATATTTGTAAATTTCCTGTGTGTTCCAGCACTCATAAAATGAACTAGATAATCTTTATAAACCGGATTTACTCTTTAGATATTTCAGTTCATCCATAAGCCTCTCAAGAAAAAGAGCTATTTGGAAACTTTTTTCGTATCTTGTGACAATAAACTAGAAATAAAAGAGCAACTCTGCCACCTCAAAGTTCCTTAAGGGAAAACCTCTAGAATCATTAATATTCATGGATAAGTCTTTTGAGACACCCCCAGAACACTTTGTTCCTCTACTGACCTCAGGTGAAAGTAAGCATCTACTTGGTATAGCCAACGTGCTAGTACCATGCCCAAGGGCAACCCGGGAGCTGACTGGGCTCAGAAACTGTTCCTGCACCAGAAGGTCACACTTATAAAATCTGACAACACAATTTTCATAAAATTCTACAATGTTTTCTGTAAATTCTTTCTTGTTTACTCCTCCATGACACTGATACTCGGCCTCAGCATCACGATGATTCCATCAGCCACTCGGCCGGCACGTGTCCATGGTTTACCTCTAGTATGTACAGGCAAACACACTCGTGCACCCTTGAGACACAGGTTACAGCAATAATCACTCAATCGCCTTTTACTCAAAAAAGAATTACCATCGGACTCTGAGTTCCTCACGAATGTAAAATATGATTTGATCTATAATTAATATATATTCAAGCACATTTCTTCATACAAAATGGTACACCTGAGACTTTTTTTTTTAATTCCATTCTGAAGTCAAAAAAAGGTAATTTTTTTCTGTTTGAAAAACAAAGATCACCAAAACCAAAAACCAATCACAAAAATTTTAACACCTTCACCAATAATGTAATTAAGTATCTATCCAAGATTTATGTAGTTACTTCTTTTCCAGTTAAAGACCACATTTTCAGTTTATGAATCAAGCAAGAATATCTGTGTCCAGGTCTACAAATACAAGCCGCTTGGTTCAACAAAATGTCTCCTAATCAGCCTGACTTAAAACCATTCAAATTTAAACATTAATAACACCTTATCCATTAGCTACACTACATTTTCAAGAGTTTGAACATAGCCACAGATACAACAGCCTTCATTTTTCCATGTGCAAGATCACCTCAATTAATTACAAACCAATCAAAACTACTCTTTCAAAACTGCCTTCTATACTGCTTCTCCTATATAAATACAAACTATAAAAAGACAAGGAAGAAAGGAAGGAGAAAGAGAGGAATGAAGGAAGGGATGGAGAGAGGCAGGAAAGAAAACATAAAACCCCAGACCACAGTTTCAAGGAGTCATACATATGGGTGTAACATCCTCAATATAACGGTTGGAGTCTTATTTAAGACACACCGCTAACATGTTCTCCATAAGCCTTTACGGCTCTGCTCTAAAGCGATCTGGGGGAACATACATTCACCCATAAAGGTGAATATTTTATTTATCTTTAACAGAAACACTTCAAATCTCACCAAAGTACTTTAGCCAATCATCCCCTTTTGAAAAGGTCAAGAACTAGCAATTACAATGCTGTATTTGTATTAATACCACTCTCAGTTACTGATTATCAAACTGATGCCCAAAGTCAAGTCTAATAATACCCCAACTATATCTTTGCATTCAGTGATCTAAATTATTCTCCCCCAATGCTGTTTATCAGAAAGCTCCCCCCCATTCAAAATATACCACCAGTTCCCACATTCTCTCAGACAGCCATAGTTTTACTGTATTTCAAAACTTGAGTCACCTGTATGCATCGTCTTCTTTCAAGTCTCATATCATCCTGATGGGGTGGGGGGAGGGAGGGAAGAGTCCAGCAGCAAAACTACAACACTGTGTGAAGAAAAACAGATTATGATAAGAGATAAGGATGCAAGACAATTACCCCTAATTGAGGAACATCTAATGTAAACACAACCCCCAAAACAGAGATAAAATGATTGTAAATTCATTTGCTAACATTTATTTAAGCTTACTTGAAAATAATTTTCATTAATGAAAACCAATTATATATAAAATATAAAGTAACTGCCAGGGAGAAAAAGTTTTAAAACCTGACTACTACCAACAAAAAAAGTCACACATTTCTAGGTATGAAATAAACTGTCAATACTCCACTAGTCTATGTAATTTAGCAGAAGAAAAATATCTACATTTTATAATCTACATCAATTCACAAATCAGTACGAATGTGAATTCACTTTTCACCACGGCTTACTATCAAAGGTAAAGAAAGTTGCTTTATAGGAACAATCAGATGTCAATCTTCCAGCGTTACAGGTAAATTGAGACACTGCTCACAACTGCTCCTCCAAGCCCACAAACTCTCTTTTGCTCTCCCGGTGGCTTCCCCTACTTATTATAATTCTTTGACTTTAAATTCCTACTCATTACTTCCGCTGCTATTTCATGATTGGCCAGCAAATTCCACGACTTAAGGGGAAAGCAAGAGCACCCTCTCTCTGTTGTCAACTAAGAGCACACAATAACAGATAAGACAAAGACAAGCACAGGCTGAAATCAACAAAGGAGTTTGGTCTAAAAATCTAGTTTTCAAATTGATACTGTGGAATTCAGTATTATTCCAAATGAAACAATGTTGCTTACGTTGGCCAAGTTCCCAGGCTAGCCAAAAGACATCCATCTATTGAGACCAAAAGATATTATACCAGCCATGGGCACTGGGGACTCTGCAGGAGCAACACAGAAACTTAACCAATTCTAGATCCTCTCTTTATGTGGAAAAACTCTAAAGTAGGTTGTTTTCCTTTGTTAGCACTCTCTCAACTCTTGATGCTTTCAATTCCCTAAATTTACATCAGGACACTCCAATCATCCTGCTAAGAGTAATAACCCTTTCCCCTGAGTATCAATATGTTCCTAAATTACCAGCCCAAAGTTCCTGTTGTCTCAATGGAGTTCACTTCAGGTATGTGACAGGAAATCAACTGGGCTGAAATAATTCACTTTAACATTTGCAGTTTTCAACAAGGATGCTAGCTGCTGCTGCTAAGTCACTTCAGTCGTGTCCGACTCTGTGCGACCCTATAGACGGCAGCCCACCAGGCTCCCCTGTCCCTGGGATTCTCCAGGCAAGAACACTGGAGTGGGTTGCCATTTCCTTCTCCAAAGCATGAAAGTGAAAAGGGAAAGTGAAGTCGCTCAGTCGTGTCTGACTCTTAGCGACCCCATGGACTGCAGCCTACTAGGCTCCTCCATCCATGGGATTTTCCAGGCAAGAGTACTGGAGTGGGGTGCTAATAGACCAAATAAACCCCTAACTGGTAGAATTCTGGTAGTATTGCAAAATAACATTAAAAAAGACTGAGATAGTGTGAGGAAAAGTTTTAGCCAAGTGGGTTTGAGTCTGTATTTACTGCCCCCAAATATTTCTGCTTTTCACTTATTTCTCCTCCTACTTTTGAGCCCCTGGGGTTCTTTAAAAGCTCAAAACATGAAAGAGCAGCTCAGAGATAGCAGTTTACATGTATGAACTACTTGTAAATTAGGAACCACCTGTCTCTGAAATCATTCCTCGATCCCAGATTCCGTTCTTGAAAAACCACTTTTCCAGTTTAGGTGCTGCTATGGTATCAAGTAAAACCCTAAGCATGAGACCAACTGGTATCCAACTGGGAAGGAGAGGGGGATACGGACAGACAGACAGATGAACATAAAAGCAGCACATCAAAAGTTTTACTTGCAAAATAATGTATGAATCGAGATTAAAGGTTTTTACTTCAAAAATATAGTTTTCTAATTTTTCCCCTCATAAATGGTCTTAAAAAATAATAATAAAAGTCTTTATAATTTCAGCATAAACTACAGTAAAGGAACATGTGAAATTTAAAATCTCTAGCTATGAACTACACATTTTCAAATCCTTCAGGCTCTCAACATTATATTCTTCACCTGTAAAATGTCACAATACCCTGCCAACCTCAACGGCTTCAACAGGAAAAGATGAGTGGGCCAATGGCATAATGGATAATGCATCTGCCTGTGGATTATCAAAATGATCTCACCCTAAAACTGACATCTTAGGGGGAAAAAAATCAACCATTTAATTATTACTCATTTGAAAAACAGCCTTTAGCAAAGGATAAAGAATCTCAGCAAGTTAGGAAACTGGCTGCTGAGGTATGCTGCAACTAAACCATCATATACTGTGAAGTGAAGTGAAGTCGCTCAGTCGTGTCCGACTCTTCGACCCCATAAACTGTAGCCTACCAGGCTTTTCTGTCCATGGGATTTTCCAGGCAAGAGTACTGGAGTGGGGTGCCATTTCCTCCTCCGCATATACTGAGTAATGATAAACTTCTCAAGTCTAGACATTGGATTACTGAATAAAGATTCTATTGATTATTCCAATATATCCTTCAGGCTTGTCACTTTTCAAAAAAACAATGGTCTGTATCAGATTTGAGTTTTGACAGTAACTAGGATACTGCTGCTGCTGCTAAGTCGCTTCAGTCATGTCCGACTCTGTGCGACCCCATAGACAGCAGCCCACCAGGCTCCCCTGTCCCTGGGATTCTCCAGGCAAGAACACTGGAGTGGGTTGCCATTTCCTTCTCCAATGCATGGAAGTGAAAAGGGAAAGTGAAGTCGCTCAGTCGTGTCCGACTCTCAGCGACCCCATGGACTGCAGCCCACCAGGCTCCTCCGTCCATGGGATTTTCCAGGCAAGAGTGCTGGAGTGGGGTGCCAACTAGGATACAGCAAACACCAAATGGACTTTGCAAACTACAGATACAATTTTCTTTCTAAAGAAGCTTACAAATTCAGTCATATTTTAATTTTTTTCTGGAAAAAACCTACAACGAATTTTTTATCTTTTCCCCTACAAATGGAACCATTCACAAATTATGGAGCAAAATTAGATGCTAATGAAAAACATGTACTATCCTTACCACAGAAACCTCCCGTAATCCTCAAAATCTTTTACAGTATGTTTTAGCTCACATTTTGCCAAAGGCAATATAATAGTCTATGAACAATCTAGGAACTGAGCTTAAGTGGTTTTTGAAGCTAAACTTACAAACCATTTTTCTAGTTGTCTGAAAATCACTGCATAAAATCAACCTACAGCACATGTGCAGGGAGGACTAACAGCATTTCAACAAACTTGAGTTTTTGGTGCATGGTATGCTCAGGAAAGTACAGACGTGGTCTCTTGGTGTCTGTTCTTTCTCAAGAGAGGTCAGGGAGACAAGAGGGGATGGGAGGAGAGGGAGGGGGGGAGGATATGAAGACACCTGACTGAAAGTACTCTTGTGCTGAGATTTATAAAATCAGTACAAATCTAAAAAAAAAAAAAAAAAAAAAAACTAGAGTGGCAAAACTGTGATTGAAATGAATGCATTAGCATGATATGGCAAACCCAGATTAACTCGAGAGTTTATGAACTAAGGGCTTTCCTTGTGGGTCAGCTGGTAAAGAATCTGCCTGCAGTGTGGGAGACCTGGGTTCGATCCCTGGTTAGGGAAAATCCCCTAGAGAGGGGAAAGGCTACCCACTCCAGTATTCTGGCCTGGAGAATTCCATGGACTGTATAGTATATGGGATCACAAAGAGTCGGACACCACTGAGCAACTTTTTCACTTTCTTTTATTTAATGAACTAAATGGCAGTCATTGATGTATTTTCTAAAGACACAATGTTTTATACTGAAAAACTAAAAATTTTACCTAGTTTCAAAATAACTATAGTAGGGAAGTATTGCAAACAGCAGGCAAAAAAAAAATCAGTACATACAAGCTGATACAAGCTTCAAAAGTACTGGTAGGAGCTATCTTATTTCTTAAGCTGGGTGAAGTACACAGCTGTTGCTTATTATCTTTTAATTTTATGTATTATATATTCTCATATTCACAATTTTAAAAATTTAACCCTCAGGAAAAAACAAAAGGCAAGAGGTTTAAAAGGACAATTCAGATGGTACAGAAGATGTCTATTAAGAATAAGCTACAAAAAAATATAATAATAATAAGCTACAAAATGAAAACAAAGTTGAGGGACCTAAAATTTTATTCCATGGATCAAATTACTATGCGGTTATATTCAAATCATACACTGTGACCCGCTTTCCTTATACACTTCTGCTCATTTACACTAATAGAGTAAGGAAGTCATAGAAAAAAATGTCTTTATTTCAGAAGCAGACTTTCAAGAATTAAAACAGCCAAAGGAGTCATACAGGGAATGTTTTGATACCTAACACGCAATTAAAAAAACCTATCACCCTAATTCCCAAAAAGATGATCAAATGAGATATTGGGGGGGTGGGGGGGAGTCTTTTCACTAACTGGGGATTTCAAGAGAAATCCTAAAAACCAAGAATATTTATGACTTCCTCTAGAATCCAAGGAAATACCCACAGTCTTAAAAAAACAAACAAACTGAAAATGCAAAAAGCACAAGAGTTTAAATCAAAATTATGAGTAAAACTGCAGAGTAAAGGACCTTCACTATACCCCAACCACTCAGCTGACACACTTCACAGACGCTGACACACACCCAACAAGCAGGCCCTCCTGTTTCACCAGCGGGGACACCAGGGCTCAGACAGATCAAGCAGCCTGGCCTAAGGTCACACCGTGAGAACTCTGGTCCCACACCAAAGTTCACTTCTTTCCGCCACTGCTTTCCGCCACTGCAAGATCCTCTCACTAGGGATCACCGAAATGGTCATAAGAAAATTACACACCTGCAAGAATCCAGGTGGACTAAGTCTGATTTTAAGTCTCACCATTTACTCTTCTGCCTCAACCAGGCCAAACATGAATAAAATTCATAAGCAGTAAATCACTTTGTAAAAAATATTTCAGTTTAGGAGAATAAAAAAGTAACTTTCCTGAAAAGTCAGCCTGGCAGAGAAATTCTGATTATAACATGTAACGATTTGCTATATATTCCTTTAAAAAAAAAAAGAAAATTGAAGACAAGCAGAGAAGAGTGTAAAAACCAAGAGTAGGTAAGTCATTTTTGCACTAAAGCCTCAGGCAAGATAAAAAACATGAAGAACTATAAACCTGGGTCTTGGATCATATGACTGGCATGTTAGAAGTGGGAGGAGCTGATACATGGGGTTTAAGGACAGAGAAGAATGTGATTTCTCATGAAACTGAAAATAAAGAACACAACTCTGAGTAAGCATTAGAAAGAAGGTTCAAGAAATAAGACCTGAGTGGATTAAATAAATAATGCCCCAATTTTTGCTACCTCAAGCACCAAGTTACCTGGGCTCGCTAGGACTACATCTGGGCTAAACTGAGACAAAATTAGGCACTGTATATTTGGCTACAGCAATAAGCTCAGGAAAACAGGAGGGAAATAACTCATAGGCATATTATCTGTAACAACGCAGAGTGCATTGACAAGTATCTTTTTTAAGACTGGAGAGCAGAGACTGAGAAGTTTCTAGGAGTAGTGGTGGTGGTGTAGTCGCTAAGTCGTGTGCGACACTTGCAACCACATGGACTATAGCCCACCAGGCTCCTCTGTCCATGGGATTTTCCAGGCAAGAGTACTGGAATGGTTTGCATTTCCTTCTCCAGGGGATCTTCCCAACTCAGGAATTAAACCCAGGTCTCCGGCATTGCAGGCAGATTCTTTACTGACTGAGCTACGAGGGAAGCCTCACAGGAGTCGGCTATGACGAAAAAAAGTACTGGTACCCTGCCACTAATTCAAAATATATAAATGACCACTGACACTGCGGCCTTCCTGGTGCTTCAGATGGTAAAGAATCTGACTGCAATGTGGGAGACTCGGCTTTGATCCTTGGATTGGGAAGATCCCCGGGAGAAGGGAATGGCTACCCACTCGTTTTCTTGCCTGGAGAATTCCATGGACAGAGGTTACAGTCCATGGGGTCGCAGAGAGTCAGACACGACTGAGCAACTGACACTTTCACCGATACTGTATTTTGCTTGCCATCTTTTGTCTCCTTTAGTGAGTGTGAAAACAATTATTTTCACAGATTTATACAACCTTCAAGTCTATCAACATACCTACATGTTTTCTCTTATATTCCAAGTTCCTCAAACTTGAATATTCAGACCACAGAACTTTTCAGGCTATCACTATATATATACTAAGAAATATCCCATCATAAGCAGACCGAAGTTCCAAAGGTTCATTTAAGCTAGCCGGCTGCAAGGCAACACTAAGTACTATTCTAGTTACATGTGGAATTGAGCAGACTTCTACAGTGCGACTCGCCCCCAGCCCACCTCTCCCTCAGAGTTTCAGGCCCACCTTTCTGAGAGTCCTATGAACTGAGCTTGACATCCCAGTTATTTTCCTTTCCCACTTATTACTGAACGTGAGATTTTGTATTTAATGGACACATAAGCACTTTCCTTTAATTCATTTAATTCTCATAAATAATTACATAAGTTAAGTAGCACTATTACCCGGTTTTACAGGTGAGGAGACTAAGGCCCAGACAAGTGAGGTCGCACGGAGCCCCACAGGACTATTTTAGAGATGAGATTCAAATTCAACCAAACGGACTCCAAAGTTGTCGCTCTCAGGCCCCACGTTAAACTGAGTTTATGACCTCCCGACTCTGCTCTCCCAACCAAAAAGGAAGAGGAAAGAACAGGTAGGACAGGAAGAAAATCCACTTCTCCCTCCTGTATTCTCAGTTTTGGTCAATGGGTTTCACCACACCCCAGTCTCCCAAACTAAAACCCTAATAACCTGGGACCTCTTTCCTACTGCGTATCCCACATCCAATCCATGCAAATTCTCGTGTTGGGAAATTCCCAGGCAGTCTAATGGTTAGAACTTAGTGCTTTCACTGCCGGGGCCCAGGTTCAATCCCTGGCTGGGAAACGAAGATCCCACCGGCCACACAGTGCAGCCCCCACTACCCCCAAAAACAGTGAGCTCTGTGAACCATCCCAGCAAATGAATCAAACCTAAGGAATTAGTCCCAGAAACCTCCCGTCTATGGCCAGTCTTGATGTCAGAAGTGGACAGTCTCACAGGACTGAGCCCTTTCTTTACCTGTGAGGCCTGATTTTCTCTCTAGGCAGACAGTGTGAGAACTGGGCTGAATTCTCAGACACCCTGATGGCATCTGAGAATTACTTGTGTGAACAAGTGCCCCCCGCCTCCCCGAAACATACACACATACACGCTGCAATTGGGCACAGGAACCCTTTGCAAAAAGGAATTAAAAGCAAAGTGATATAAACAAAATAAATTCTCTCTCTTCTGTTGCTATGCTTGCTTCCTATCACCTACACATCATGTACTCAGATTCTTTATTACTCAAATCAATCCTGCTCCTAACATGAATTGGGCTTCCCTGGCGGCTCAGACAGTAAAGACTCCACCTGCAATACGGGAGACCCAGGTTTGATCCCTGGGTTGAGAAGATCCCCTGCAGGAGGGCACGGCAACCCACTACAGTATTCTTGCCTGGAGAATCCCATGGACAGAGGAGCCTGGTGGGCACCAGTGCATGGGGTCACAAAGAGTCAGACACGAAGTAAGAGGAATTAAAAAGGGGTGCCTGTGACCAAGAATCAAACAAGGCTGAGGTCCAGTGCATCATGTCGTCCCTCCTTACTTCTCCCTTCCTAACCTCAACACCTGCCGTGATGGCATGCACGCATTTTATTTTCAAAACAAAGCGTACCTATCAGACAGAAGACACTTGGGAAAAATAATGCTCAATCCCTGAAAGCCTGCAATCCCTTCTCATAACTAGCTTCTAAGAAATGTAATAAGAACCACTACGCTTGCTCTTTCCTTTCTGATAGGACTGACTCTTCCAAGTCAGTCAGTTCAGTCAGTCAGTTCAGTCGCTCGGTCGTGTCCGACTCTTTGGGACCCCATGAAACGAAGCACACCAGGCCTCCCTGTCCATCACCAACTCCCACAGTTCACTAAGATTCATGTCCATTGAGTTGGTAAGGCCATCCAGCCATCTCATCCTCTGTCGTCCCCTCCTCCTCCCGTCCCCAATCCCTCCCAGCATCATGGTCTTTTCCAATGAGTCAACTCTCCGCATGAGGTGGCCAAAGTATTGCAGTTTCAGCTTCAACATCAGTCCTTCCAATGAACACCCAGGACTGATCTCTTTCATAATGGACTGGTTGGATCTCCTTGCAGTCCAAGGGACTCTCAAGAGTCTTCTTCAGCACCACAGTTCAAAAGCATCAATTCTTTGGCACTCAGCTTTCTTCACAGTCCAACTCTCACATCCATACATGACCACTGGAAAAACCATAGCCTGGACTAAACGGACCTTTGTTGGCAAAGTAATGTCTCTGCTTTTGAATATGCTATCTAGGTTGATCATAACTTTCCTTCCAAGGAGTAAGCGTCTTTTAATTTCATGGCTGCAATCACCATCTGCAGTGATTTTGGAGCTCCAAAAAAATAAAAGTCTGACACTGTTTCCCCATCTATTTCCCATGAAGTGATGGGACCATATGCCATATGTGAGTGTACACACATATAATTTTACTTATAAAATATGCATTATATGTAAATAGTTTACATAAGCGCATTCATATATATACTTAGTTCATTATATGTACTTTTATAAATATAATTACATATAATTATATAAACCTCTGCGCTTTTAATTATCCTTGAATTTCAAAAATACAGAAAAATAACAAGGTCCAGAAATAATCAAAAAACACACACTGTTATTACCAGTTTACATTTTCTTCCAGCAAGCCTACTACTAAGAGTAGTAAAATGGGTTTTGTTTTACTTATTTTCTGCTAGACTTCTGGGGAACTTAAAGGAAAACGCTGTCCCCTGAGCGTGTCTTAGAACGCGCGGCCTTACAGTCCAGGGCACCAACTGTCCTCCGACGGGACCTCTGTCACCTGTGGCCCCAAACTCGGTGCCGGTCTCCAGTCCCACTGTCTGGCCCCTCCACTGGTTTTTCTCAACACCTTTCCCTCTAAAAGGAGTACCTCAAAGGTTTGCCCGGAACTAGTAACTCCAGACTTTTCTCTAGCCGCCCTACCCGCTCACTCAGTATCTAGTCCAGAGCTGCAGGATGTGGCCTACAGGGCCACGTTACCACATCAACTCTTTACGCCTAAAGGCATGCAACCCCTTCCTTACACAACTCACATTCCCATCTCCTCCCACCACCCACAACCATTCTAGAAACTGCTGAATTCTTTAGCTACTCTAAATGATCCCGCTCAATCCTATGCATTCTCAAAATGCCTCACGCCTTTCCATTCTTCTCCGTGCCTACTGGATCATCCCCGGCCCAGGCCCTTATTTCACGCGATTAGAGATGCCTCCTCAACTCAGCATCTCCTGGGCCAGATGGTATGCCAGAGACACTAGGGGAGTCTGCAGAACCAGACTGCAGCCTCCACTCCAAAAGATCCTGCTTCAGGAAGCAAGGAGAAGGGCTCGAGAACCTGTCTGGGTTTTGTTTAGTTTTTGTTTCTTTAAATATTTATTTGCTTGGCTGCAGCGGGTCTTAGTTACAGCACTCAGGATCTTTAGTTGCAGCCTGCGAACTCTTAGTTGGGGCATGTGGAATCTAATTCCATGCCCAGGGATTGAAGCCCAGCCCCCTGCACTGGGGGCTTGAAGTCTTAGCCAGTGGACCACCAGGGAAGTCCCTGGTTGTTTTTGTTTTTTTTTAATATACAAGAGCATCCAGGTTATTTACTCCTGAGCACGGCTGGATTTGGGAACTATATTTTACTTAAAGACAGCTTACCCCTCGTCCCATTTTATCACACATTTAGCTGCTGTACACATACGTCGCTGAAGCACAGACTTTCAATCTGGATTTAACCCATCTGTGACTTAGGAACATTAGTCAAATCTTATTGCCCTGAACTCAGAGCTCAGCATGGCATTCCATAAAATAACACCCTCCTTCTGCAGCGATGCTCAATCCTTTGCCCTAACTAAAGTCACCCCTTCTCTACCTGATCTTTACCTAAATCCTAGCCACTCTCAAGACCAACTCATTTCTCCTCATCCAGCTTAAAGCCACTCCATTTCTCCTCTGAACCTCCGTTTACCTATGGACCACTATATTTTATTAGTTATTTATGTTATAGTCTTACTCAAATGATATTATCTACTGCTTGGTGAATCTCAGTCTCACATTTCTATTATATCCTAGTAGATGTTCAATGAGCATATTGGATTAATAAAATAAACATGGAAAATACTGTCCTGTATAGAAAAAGTGGGTTATAAAGCAGTATGTAAATATATTTTTAAAAAGGAGAGAAAAGTAATTGTGTGCAGAAAAAAAAAGAACTCACAGGTTACACACAAAATGCAAACACTAGTTATCTCCAGAAAGAAGAACCGGAGGAAACTGTTATTCTTATTTTCTAAAGTTTCTAAAATGAATGTGTTATTTTGTAATGACACAAAATCTTATACCTAGAATTTAAACCTTAGCTAAATCTTAACCTAGAATTTTCTCCTTTTTTTTGGTTGCACCGTAGGGAACGTGGAATCCTAGGTCCCCAACTAGAGACCGAACCCATGCCTCCTGCAGTGGAAGCAAGAAGTCTTAACCACTTCCGCCAGGGAAGGCCCAACCTAGAATTTTCTTGATCAATGGAAATTCAGTAAAAATGACTGACATGGGACATCGACACAATCCTAATATGTGTGACTGATATGCTAATGTCAACATTTCCCAGCCTATACTCCAAATTCCACTGGCCTCACTAGACTTGATGTTCAACCTTGGGGACCTCATTCACAGTCATGCAAATCAATTATATACATAGTATATGGGAACACAAGCTTTCACAAGAGTACTGTTCCCATACAGTTTTCTTCATGGAGCACTGAATCACATTCTGCTTGTAGTCCTAGTTTGCTTAATGTTCATCTACTTTTAGAAACACATTTCATGACGAAAAATACAAAGTTTATATACAAAACTACATTATCAGCAAAAAATTAGAAATACTAAAAATATTCAACACTAACAGAAAAGATGTACAGTCACATAATATCATGTAAATCCTTTAAGTTCTTATAATATTATATGACATGAGGGAAAAAAATCATGCATTATATTTTATCAGAAAGAACTCAAAATCTTCATCAAAGTACAGTCTCAGAAAAGTAAAAGAAAAAAAAAAAGCACAGAAGAAACACTGGAAGAAAATACATAAAATTAATAATGAATGTCTTTGGCTAATAACAGATTATTTTTAATTTTCTTCCTTACACTTTTTAGCATATCACAACTTTAATAAACATACATCTTCTTTTTATAATCAGGAAAAAAATGGTCCAAGAAATTCATCCTCCATCCTAACAGAAAAGTCTCCATGACATTTAGCTATGGGCCACAACTATGAACAACCTCACGTACCCTCCAACTTTTAAAACTCTGGCCACTGTCCACAGTAAGACTCTCCCAGAAGGGCTCTGCGTCGCCTAACCTGGTGTTCAAGGCCCAGAGCCTTCAGGCTCCGAGCCAGCCCGCCCTCTAACGCCTGGCTCCGCCGCTTCCCAGGTGGTCCCGTGTCAGGTTCTAGACGCCCAGCTGATGAGTGTCCTCATTTACAAAGTGGGTGATCCCACAGAACAGTGCCATCACAATGACACAGCATTTAAAACACGGCACGGTGACCGTGCACTGCGTGTTCCCATTGTTACACTGGCATGTTTTACACTGTCGTGAAGACCCCCACCTTTCCAGTCCCATCTCCTTTCATATATGTGCTTTCCTTGAACGTTGACTAGAGCCACAACGGGCAAAGCTCATCCCCCAAGAATCACTTTCCTGCTGAAACTGCTCCCTTTCCTGCCTGTCAACACCATTTCCCAAGTCCAACGCCAGTGCCTTCTTCTCCAGAAAGTCTCCGACCAGCACCCCTCAAGCCCACCACAGCAGTACTGACACCAGGACGAGGGCCCTAACTCTGCCTTCAACTGGAGCTAACCAATGACACGCGCAACGGCACCTAGCCCCAGAATCTGGGGAAAGCCCTGTTCACCTCCCGCTCCAGAAGGCCAGCTCCCTCAAGTATAGCAGACTCTGGACACGAAGAGAGAGAGAAACAAAGTCATCATCATCAAACCACAACATTGCCACAAAACCTGCTTTAGGGTTGCTCTGTTGACACAAATGAGTTAAAAAAAGTTTAATATTTAAAACAAGATGATAAGCACAGTGAAGTCATATCTGCAATCTAATCATGGAACAAACGACCTAGCTAACTCATTTCAATGTGAAAGACACAAAATTGAGAATTTCTGATACAGATAATGATATATGAGCTAAAAAATATTTTATAGAATTATCAATTCTCTATAAATAGCTATAATCAGAAAAGGCTTGGGCATAGTTTTTGTTTCTTGCTTGGGTCTTTTTTTTGTTGTTGTTAAACACCAAACCTCTTTTCTAAAGACAATATTTTTAAATGTGGTGCTATTTATACTGAAAATGTTAGTAAACCAGGTGGGCAAAATAATGACTTTGGACGCAAGAGGACAAGGACATGAGTGTTAATTAAATTCTCTACTTTTATGTATGTTTGAGGTTTTTAGTAACTAAAAAAAAGTTTTAATAAAATCAGTGATGTATGAAATACGTATCAGAAATACAATTTTTTTAACTATCAAATAAATGACAAAAGAAGCTAACTAAAAAAATTTTTTTAATGTGATATTGTAAGACAAGAGAACTTACAAACATACCATGACTAAGCAAAATCTGCTTTTTTTATTCTTTTGTTTCTCTTTGGGGAGAGAAGATAGAGGTTAAAACTGCTTGGGAAACTATTTTACATAAAATATTTTATATAAATCACTAGCAAAGATTTACCTAAATAAACTGATTCCTATAAATTTTTCCCTGGGACATTTGTGCTAACAAATGTACAGCTATGATATGAAAATTCAGGGAGTTGGGGTGAAATTCCCTTTAGGGTGTCATTGGCTAGCTCCGTGGGATCAATGAAGCACAAACTTTCTAGTGTCAAAGTCCACAAGACATACAGATCCCCTTACTAGTTTTAGCAGCTAACATTCTCCAACCACTCTTGGAGGGCAGTGGGGGGCAGGGGGGCGGGGGGGATTGAACATTGTAACAACTTGCCCCAAAATTTCCTCTTGCTGCCTTAAGTCATAACTGATGTTTGATCTTCCTACTTTTTCACATTATGAAGAGTAACACATTCTTTGTGGTAGCTAATACAGACAAATTATACAATAACACTGAATTTAGTGTCAGACTGAGAGCGAGAGGTCTTCAGTTTCAATTAATTCAAATCAATCCTTTAGTAGATGTGGAAACTCAGGTCTAGAGGTTATGTGCCTTGCTTAAGAGGATCTGAAGTAAAACCAACACCAAAAAAATCAGATTATCAAATCAATGATAAAAGCAAAATAATATTTGCCATTTTAATTGAGCAAACTCCACTGCTACACAGAAATATGGGAAAATATGTATCTGCACAACATTAGCATACGTATTTTTATTTTCATATAAATGAAAATACATAGGAAAATGTCCAGAAAGGTAACTACAAGCCTTCAGCAGCAGGACTATCTTCAGGACAATGGGACTGAGAAGGTGGCCGGGCAGAAGTCGAAAGAGGGACCACCACACGTACTTCTGTATACAATTCAGAAGTGCCATCCTTTACACCTACTGAAAAAAACGAGAAGTAATTTTAAATACCTGCATACAAGTAAGATCGTAAAAATCAAATGATGTCATGACACGATTAGAGTTTCAAATTTATCATCCATTTCCTCCACAGCTAAGAGAGAGCGCCTGTCCGACTGCACTGAGCTGAGACTTCAACGCTTTTCCTGCCTTTGGACTCGACCAGAAACATCAGCTCTGACACCTTGAGCCTGCTGGCCTTCAGACTAGAACTGAAATCATCAGCTCTTACTGTTCTCAGGCCTTCAGACTCGGACTAGAACGACACCATCGGCTCTCTGGGTCTCCAACTTGCCAACTGCAGAGTTGGGGACTTCTCAGTTTTTACAATCACAAGAGCCAAGAAGAGACATGGGTTCAATCCCTGGATCAAGATCCCCTGAAGCAGGAAACAGCAATATTCTTACCACTCCAGTATTCTTGCCTGGAGAATTCCATTAACAGAGGAGTCTGGCTGACTACAGTCCATGGGGTCACAGAGAGTTGGACACAACTAAGCAAGTGAGCACACAACACACAATAAAATACAAACCCAAACATAAATTCAAAGTGACCAACCAGCCTTGCAGAACTAACATTAACATTCTTAAAAAGAAAAGAGTATTCAATCAAAAATTAGTAAACAAGAAACAAAAAAAAAGTGATCCACAGTCAAGGGGATAAAAGAGGCAACAGAAGACCAACTCAAGGTTGGATGAGATGTTACACTTGGTAGACAACAACTTTACAACTTTGTATTTTATACAAAGAATTAGAATAAAATGTGTTCAAAACTTTCATGAACTTTGCTCTTTAATGTGTGAACAGAGTATCTCAGCAGAAAAACTGAAACTACAAAAAAAAAAAAAGAACAAAAAGAAAATAATAAAGTCACAGGAGACAGTGAGAAAATAGTAGAAAAACATGTTAAGAAATCATGGCTAAAAATCTCTCACATTATAATTACACTCAGACATGTCACAGGCAAACAGTTTATAACCAAAGACAAAGAGAAAAATCTTAAAAGTGGCCAGAGAAAAAAATATATACAGAGAAGAACAAAATAGTAATTACAACTAACATCTCACTGGAAACAACGGAAGCCAGAAGACAGTGGAACCCCACAGTTAGCGTGCTTCAGTGACAACCACCACCAATGTGGAATTCTGCACCCAGTGAAAATCCACTTCAAGCACGACGGTGCAATGAACGCTTTACCAGCACACCTGAACTACAAAACCACTGAAGAGTGTTCTTCAGGCTGAGGGGAAATGATACTGGCTTGAAACAAAAATCTATACAAGAAATGAAGAATGCCAGAAATGGTAAATAAGTAGGTAAATTTTCAAAATGAATATTTTTTCTTTCTTGTACTTAAAAGAGCATTGATTGCTTAAAACAACAACTATAAATTGCAGCTTAAAATGTGCTTGAAGCTAAAATCACAAGACTGTAACATATGTAGGAATAACACATGGTAAGAATAAAAAAATATGCCAACAACTGCACCAAGTGGGAGGCAGGTAAACAGCCTGATAGTGTTCATGGTTATCCCATTTGGGAAATGGGGAATGGGAGGTGGAAAGTGGCAGATCAGATCAGTCGCTCAGTCGTGTCCGACTCTTTGCAACCCCGTGAATCGCAGCACGCCAGGCCTCCCTGTCCAACACCAACTCCCGGAGTTCACCGAGACTCACGTCCATTGAGTCAGTGATACCATCCAGCCATCTCATCCTCCACTGTCCCCTTCTCCTCCTGCCCCCAATCCCTCCCAGCATCAGAGTCTTTTCCAATGAGTCAACTCTTCACATGAGGTGGCCAAAGTACTGGAGTTTCAACTTTAGCATCATTCCTTCCAAAGAAATCCCAGGGCTGATCTCCTTCAGAATGGACTGGTTGGATCTCCTTGCAGTCCATGGGACTCTCAAGAGTCTTCTCCAACACCACACTTCAAAAGCATCAATTCTTCAGCGCTCAGCCTTCTTCACAATCCAACTCTCACATCCATACATGACCACAGGAAAAACCATAGCCTTGACTAGACGGACCTTTGTTGGCAAAGTAACGTCTCTGCTTTTGAATATGCTATCTAGGTTGGTCATAACTTTCCTTCCAAGAAGTAAGCATCTTTTAATTTCATGGCTGTAGTCACCATCTGCACTGATTTTGGAGCCCAGAAAAATAAAGTCTGACACTGTTTCCACTCACTGTTTCCCCATTTATTTCCCATGAAATGATGGGACCGGATGCCATGATCTTCGTTTTCCAAATGTTGAGCTTTAAGCCAACTTTTTCACTCTCCAGTTTCACCTTCATCAAGAGGCTTTTTAGTTCCTCTTCACTTTCTGCCATAAGGGTGGTGTCGTGTCATCAACTCTAAATACTTAAAAACAGATATGAACTTCCCTCAATATATAGGACACCTTCAGGAGTTCCTGTGAAGCCCATGCACAGTTATTACAAGCACACAAAGAAACCCTGCATCCCAAGAGAAACTTAGTGGGTAAACAACCCAATTTCACACCCAAGGAATTAGAAATAATAGAACCATCTAAAAAAACTTCCAAATATGTATCTCAAGATGCTTAGAAAAAAGAGTCAATTTTTTATTCAGTTCAGTTCAGTCGCTCAGTCGTGTCCGACTCTTTGCGACCCCATGAATCGCAGCACGCCAGGCCTCCCTGTCCATCACCAACTCCCAGAGTTCACCCAAACCCATGTCCATCGAGTTGGTGATGCCATCCAGCCATCCCATCCTGTCAGGTGACCAAAAAAACCAGGCAGGTTCAACAAAGAACCAGGTATTAAAATTAACACACACACATAATACATTTATGTTCATGGCTGGCTCATGACAGCAAAAACACTACACTGGTACCTTCCCTTCTAAGTGCGACCCTCTTTTCTTTTTAAACAACACTGTTTACTATATGTTCATCTTATTCAAAATGACCAGTCCAAAATTAACTAAAAGAAGGTATAATTAAAATATATACTCCAACTGCAACACATTTTCAAGTTTGATACAAACAAGCAATTTTAGGAAAAGTGTCATCATAATGTATTTGCCACTATTCTTCTACAATCTGCACCTTCTCACAAGGTCATTAAAATTTCTACATTGCTAAAATGTGTCCTAATAATTTGTATCATTTTCCTAAATTAATACTCATTTTCAACAAATCCTGATAAAAATTATCACTGTCGGATTGACCCAGACCCATAACCTCCACTCTTAGAGACTAGTAACTCAAAAACCATTATAAATGACATGTGAGGTACTAAAATTTGGGGCAATGCCTCCCAATTTGAATTCCAAATTTGAAAATCAAGCTAACGTTGAAAAGATGCATAATACACTATAAATGTCTACTCTAACTAGAAATATACTTACAAATATCTAAAAGTTACTATGTCAAAAACAACCTTCCTCTACTCTTCTATATAATGTATCAATGGTGGTGGTTTATTCGTTAAGTCATATTCAATTCTTGAGGCTGCTCTGTCCACACAATTTTTGCTCCTATGTCCAAAAATCTGCCGGCAATCTATCAGAGTGTAAGCTTAAAAAGGTCACTCTCCAAAAAAATATCCACATCCTAATCTCTGGAACCTACAGTTGCGATCATATTTAGAAACAGGTCTTTACAGATGTGACTAAGGTTCAGCTAAGGACGCTGAAATGAGATGATCCGGGCGGGTCCTACACGCCTTTACAAGTGTCCTTATGAGAGCGCTAGACAGACACCAACACCAGCAGGACAGCAGGCAGGGAGCCACGAGGCAGAGCTAGAGTGACGCGGCCACAGGCCAAGGAACGCTGGCAGCCGCCCGAAGAGTGTCTCTCAAGAGATGCCCTGCATCAACCAAAACTTCAATTTCGGCCCAGGGGTACTGATTTCAAGGCTTCTGACTTCCAGAACAATGAAAGCATATATCTGTTGTTTTAAACCACTAAGTTTGTGGTGGTTTTTTACAGAAGCCACAGGAAACTAATACGAAGAGATAAAGACATTTCCAATCTTAAAACATGTACACTTACAAACATCACCTATGAAAAGTGCTTCAGTCTGTATTTGTATTCTTGGAGGATGTGGAAAAGTACGCCTAATTTAATATCAACATCTCATTTGGAATGATTTGCAATCCTAACTGCTTTTTTGTGAGTTCCTTCAAGCTTTAAAAAGACATAACCATTGGAAGACACAGAATGTAAAATCCCCACCACTTTCATCAATCTGGAAGACGTCAGGAAAGCTTTCACAGGTTCTATCCCAAACAGCAACTGCTAAAATGCCGAACTTTCACTGTCAACGACATGAGGGCAGAAACTGTATTTGTGGCTTTTCACTACTTCACCCCTAACTTTTGGTGCATCATCAAATGAATCAGCCTGAGTTATATTTCCTGTCAAAATTTCCTACGACTGCACTCTTTCCCTTCTCTACCCTGCAGCTTCATCATGAACCCTTGGGTCTCTATCCATAGTATCTCAACGGGTTAAGCAGTAACCATGCCCTTGTGAAAGCCAAGGCACACCTAATACGCCAAAAAGAAGGAATAGTCTGACGTGTCCTGGGTAGTCGTTTCACCAGGAAAAAAAGCCACTTACTTGAACATCTATGTACAAGGTAGAGTTGGGTCTAACATTACCAAATGCTTCTCAATTTAGAGCAGTT
Organism: Bos javanicus; assembly: GCF_032452875.1. NCBI lineage: Eukaryota > Metazoa > Chordata > Mammalia > Artiodactyla > Bovidae > Bos > Bos javanicus. Next base: position 149,476,000 of record NC_083868.1, on the reverse strand, counting down.
GATAAAGAATCCGCCTGTGATGCAGGAGATCCTAGTTCGAACCCTGGGCTGGGAAGATCCCCTGGAAGAGGGAAAGGCTACCCACTCCAGTATTCTGGCCTGGAGAATTCCATGGACTGTACAGTCCACGGGGTCACGAAGAGTCGGACACAACTGTGTGACTTTCACTTTCTTTCTTTTACCAACTGCTTCTAGGTTTTAAGATCCCATACTCTTTCCACTAAAGGACACTGCCCCTCTCAACCACAGAACCGCTGCAGCTGATTAAGGAGATATGCGTATGTGCCTGGCACAGGGTTTGGATCATCAAATTTAGTTCTGCTCCCCTTTACTTCAGAGAAGGGGCCGCATCCTTAACCTTCACAAGCTTCTCTATCATGTTCCTTTCCTTACAAGGTCCAGGAAATCGCAATACAGAGAGAGACAAGTGTCCAGGTCCCTGACAGACACTGGTCCCTCTGGGGTAGAAAGAAAAAGGGAAGTCCCTCCTTCTGTCTCAAGCTGTGCTCTTCACCTTACATGACCTCACCCATCTTCTGAACTTGAACGTCACATTCAGAACCTACCTTGTAACAGTTGCAGAATACATCCCTTAAGAAGAAAATTCTCTTTAGAGTGGTACTGTGATTTAATAGTCTTGTCTTCTCTACCAGGTTGTAATTTCATTACGAACAGAGACTATATCATATTCAAGGCCAAAGAACAAAGCAATTTCCCACACAGATGACACTGAAGATATATTTAACTGAAGTCATCAAGTTGATACATGGTAACTTTAGAAGAGAAGTGAAGAAGTGACGTTGCTCAGTCGTGTCCGACTCTTTTCGACCCCATGGACTATAGCCTACCAGGCTCCCCTGTCCATTGGATTTTCCAGGCAAGAGTACTGGAGTGAATCGCCATTTCCTTTTCCAGGGGAACTTCCTGACCCAGGGATCGAACCCAGGTCTCCCGCATTGTAGGCAGACGCTTTACCATCTGAGCCACCAGGAAAGTCTTAACACGATGTTAAAATGAAAGTATGTAAATTATTTGGTTTGTGCTATACTAGTACTTATGCTGAGCAGCTAACTTTTTCCAGAATCTCTGTTCAATTAGGCAAGGATTAAGAAGTCTGGATTTCTATCTTATAGTAATTTCCCTGCTTACTTCTAAATGGAGATATGAGCACTTAACCTTATTTACCCAACAAATTAGCACAATACCTGGTGTAGACTTTAAAATGCCACCTAACATTTCTGATAATATGTTTTAATTTATGAAGCAGTTTTAAGTACAACTCATGTCACGTTCTCTGAACCCTACAAAACCCAGGAGATATGTAATTTTTGCACTTTCACATATGAGGCACCTGAGGTGTAGACTATCCAAAGCAGTGGTTCCCATCCCACTGACATCTGCATCAGAATCACCCTCAGGGGCTGGTTAAAAATTCAGCTTCAGAGACAGACCCATCAGAACCTCCAGAGGGTAGGGCCAGAACCTGTATTTTGAACAAGGGCCCCAGGCAATTTTCACACAGGGCCAAATTTACGAACTTCTAAGAATTCAGAGCCCACTGAGGTTTGATGGCATTTAAGAAAGAGCTTTGTTCTGCTGGGCTAGTTTACCAAAGGGAACTATGTGCTACTCCTCTGGGCAAGAGATGTCACTTGTGACAGAATGTGCACCTAAGTAGTGCACCTAAGTGTTTCCAGTAACACAGAATGCACAAAAGATTAAACAACTCTTTACCTGGCGTGTACTTTGAGGAGACAAAGGTATAATCGGTTAGAGCTGATTAGTTTCATTTTCCTAATAATTTCAGAACATGCCTTTCAAATATACTCAGCATTTTAATCCAAATGCCAAAATAATTTACTTCCTCTTTCTGTTAACCATAAGATTTTTGGTAAACAAAAACATTCAGTAAAAAGCTTCCCCCAAAAGGATACTAAGAAAGCTAAGCAGTTTCCTCCACACTGTCTGCGGCAGAAACAAGACAGGCATCTCCTTCCTCTGTAATTATCGTCACACACACAACTGCCCTGTTGGGTTCCGCTTCCCAACTTCCACAGCAGCTGGGTATGGCCATATGACCAAGTTTTCATAGACGGAGTGCGAAAGGAGGCATGGCTGACACTTCTGATCTTTTAAGACAAGGAATGAACACGTCTCTGTCCCTTCACCTTCCTAAGAGATGGGGCAAGGACAACACAGATGAGGCCCATCCCAGGGTACCCTGAAGGATCAGGGAAGAAGAAATGCCTGTCTCTGAATGAGCTACTGGGGCCGAGCCGCCACCCCGCCCCCCCACCACCCGTCGACCTAGCAGTTCACCTCCAGAGGATTCTACGTTCTCAGAGCCATGGAAGTGCCGGCTCCCAGTTACAGCAGCCTAACTGTGGACCCGAATACACCACTCCTTGGGTGGCAACTGGAACCCATTCACTCTAATGACATCAGCTGAGGGCATTTCTAAGGTGTTTGACACTAAAATGTTGCACGATGAAGGGCTCTTAAAAGATCATTTATGAAAGTCTAGAGGTTAAGAAGGCAATGGCACCCCACTCCAGTACTCTTGCCTGGAAAATCCCATGGACGGAGGAGCCTGGTAGGCTGCAGTCCATGGGGTCACTAAGAGTCGGACACAACTGAGCGACTTCACTTTCACTTTTCACTTTCATGCATTGGAGAAGGAAATGGCAACCCACTCTAGTGTTCTTGCCTGGAGAATCCCAGGGACAGGGGAGCCTGGTAGGCTACTATCTATGGGGTCACACAGAGTCGGACATGACTGAAGTGACTTAGCATAGCACAGAGGTTAAGAATCATGGTGTGTAGTAAGAACACTGGACCCCGGGCCTCCTAACTTTCCAGGTCACCTTCCTCCATTCAACATTATGCTAAGATTAGATTCTAAAATCAGAAAAGAGAATGACACTTTTTAAAAAATAAACTTTGGGTTAATTTTATTAAGTGAGTCAACAAATAACCTACCCCAGCATCTGCCAGTTGCCAAGCAATGTGTTTTCGCATGAATGCAGATTTACAGAAACCTTTAGATTTCTGGCTGAACTATGCCTTTAACTTTCCTGAGCCTGGACTAACTCCACAGAAAACAAAACCAGGACCAAGACGTTAACACTACTCTGAAGGACCTAGAAATACTCACATCAAAATGAATTTTCTTTGCAGAAGGTGATCTATTAGAAACTTCTCTTCTCCTTCTCCCACTCTGTGTGTGTTAGTCACTCAGTTGCGTCTGAATTCTTCACAACCCGTGGACTGTAGCCCAACCAGGCTCCCATGGGATTCTCCAGGTGGGAATACTGGAGTGGGCTGCCATTGCCTTGTCCAGGGGATCTTCCTGATCCAGGGGTCGAACATGGGTCTCATACATTGCAGGCAGGTTATCTACTGTGTGAGCCACGAGGGAAGCCCCCCTTCTCCCACTACTGCCCAAAACTGCATTTTCATTCGTACCCCGTACAAAGCGAGGAAAGAAAGCAGCAAACCAGAGTAGCGGCGGCCGGCCCATACTCTTCCTGCCCCAAGAACAGGGGTGCCGCCTTTGCCCCCACCCTAATCCAGGGCCTGCAGTGCACAGGACACAGGCCTGGCTCCCAGGAGGGACAGGAGCACATCCTTTCCTGGGCTACAATGGACCCTCGTGAGCTGGGTGTGAACCAGCCCAAGAACAGGAGGAGCTTTTGCTAATGTAAAGCTGAAGAGTTTCCGAATCCCAGAACAGAGTCTGTTCTCACAGCGCTTTGTCCGTAAGGGTAAGATCAATCTGGCTGGATGCAAAAACACCATGGAATAAAATGTTTTCACCAACCCTCAAGATTTTTAAAGGAAAGCCTATTTAGCGTAGGTAAAACCTTAGTATTAAAAAAACATTCTCCAAGATCTTGCTTCATTTACAATACATTCTTAGGATGTATGCAGTAAATAAAACTTTCTTAAAGCAATTTCAAAAATAAATAAATAAATAAATTTAAAAAAAAAAAAAATAAAAAAACATTCTCCAGATCACACATTAAGTTTTCCAGGATGGGGGTGGTGGCTCAGGTATGGTGGGACAGGTACTATGTCAGAATTACTCTTACAGAACAATGGTTCTCAACCTTCTTTCCTTCACTCCCATCCCCAGGAGGAAAGCCTTATTTAAATCTCTCCTTGACGAGAGGAATGAAAAATTGTGGAATAAGACCTTGTCAGGTAGTGTTGAATTATGGGGGGTCACAAAGCACTGTACTAGCTAAGATTTTTTTCACCTCCCCTTGCCCGAAAACAGTTTCTCCCCCTCGGGGAGTGACAGTGCCCCTTTGGAGAATCAGCTGCAGAACCTAAAAGCGGGATCTGCAAACTACACATCACCCAGACCCCTTCTCAGACATTTGGATATGCCAACTCTGGGGCTAGAGCCAAAAATCTGCATCTCTTTTAAGCTTTCCAGAGAACTCGAATGTATTTGGTCAATGAGCCACAAGGAGCCACCCATTGTGATAAATTTCCACTGTCACACTCAAACCCAGTTAACAGGATGACCTCAACATGGAATCAAGATAAGAACTATTTAAATGAAATGAACACTGTCATATTCTGGGCATTAAGGAGAGATCTATTCGGAGGCAGAAAAAAATAAGTCTTGAGCTGCCATTACGGAAGATGTAATTATCTGTCTCTTCTTTCTCCTGTGCAAAGGATAATCACAGGGCTACTGGAGAAATATTTGAGATATTTTATGGACTGCAACATGTGGCCCCAAAGGACGTCCACATCACTTATTTCACAAAGTACGTACTCTGGGTTTTTATCTAGTGTTTTAGGTGTAACTTGGAGCTGAGTAAGCCATAAAGTACTCCACTGTCTCTTCAATCTCCAAATCTCCATAATTATAAACCCTACCAAAATTATCAATCCACAGTTTAAGTGAATACAACAAATTACAGCTATCTGAATGTAGTTATAGCAAAAATGGCATATAATCAGATCACTGCATTATAAAATGGATAAGCTGGTCAGATTAGATAATAAAAAACAGAACAGAAAAGTGGTCTCTTTCCACTTCAGACAGGTATTTTCTGAAGTTCACGTCCCTTGGTGGTCCCAATAAACCACTTTTGCCCAGTGTCCACATCTTATACTGTCTCCTCTGCTTGAACCAGACTGTCCTGTGACTTGCTTTTGACCTAAAGGATCTGATAAAGATGACACTATGCCAGTTTCAGGAATAAAAAGTATTAAGATGGCCCAGTGGCTTCTGCTGTTGGCACCACCAGAATCCAGTCGCCACCACATATGAAGTTCAACCACCCCAAGACCATGCCGTGAGAAAGCCCACAGCAGTCATACAAATAGGTTACCAGAGGAAGATGTCTCAGACACCACATGGGCTAGAATCCACCATCTCGGACTTCCCAGTCCCAGGAGATACCATGTGGAATGGAGGCAAGGCCTGCCCAAATTGGAGAATCGCGAGCAAAGAAGAACATTGGTTGTTTTAAGCCTCTGAGTTTTGACACGGTTCACTAAATAAATACAGATAACCTCAATACTTTGTATGCAAACAAATATGGAAGAAAAGCTAAAATGCACCTGTTTGCGAGATGTTTGAAGGTAACACTCCACATCTGAAAGTAAGTACTGTCTTGAACTTGGAAAAAAAGGCTGGTAAATTCTTACATCTTATTTTGTATCAGCACACTTCTTTAACGAATAACTCAGAACTCCTACCAGATTGTTAATACTGAGGAGAGAAGCGGGTCAAGACTCCATCTTCAGGCTAAAGACCTATACACATCCACACACAAAATAGCTTATTAAACTTCAGTTAAGAAGCTGCCTATAGATAATCTCTTTAAGAATATACCCTCCTGGCTAAGAATACAGAGTGGAGCTTTTTAAACTGATTTGTATCCTCACACAGAGGCAGTAATGAGAACCAAAGAGAACTGTTATCTGCCAGTAGAAAATGACAACCATGGGTAAGTCTTTATATTATGGGTTCAAACACTTACTGAGAAATATTAAGACACACTCTGTGCCAGGCATCCTGGATACCAGAAAAAAAAAAAAAATCCCTGCCCACTGCTGCTCAATCTAGCCAAGGCCCCAAATACAAATAATGATTTTATAAATGCTACTGATGCTTTAGAATTGTGGTGTTGGAAAAGACTCTTCAGAGTCCTTGGACTGCAAAGAGATCCAACAAATCCCTCCTAAAGGAAATCAGTCCTGAATATTCATTGGAAGGACTGATGCTGAAGCTGAAACTCCAATACTTTGGCCACCTGAGGTGAAGAGCCAACTCATTGGAAAAGACACTGATGCTGGGAAAAATTGAGGGCCGGAGGAGAAGGGGACGACAGGATGAAATGGTTGGAGGGCATCACCGACTCGATGGACATGAATATGAACAAGCTCCGGGAGTTGGCGATGGACGGGGAGGGCTGGCGTGCTGCGGTCCATGGGGTCGCAAAGAATCGGACACAACTGAGAGACTGAACTGAGTAAAACTGTGCACAATTCGAACACGAGAAGGATCCAATGAGAACACAGAAGACAGAGCTGTTCTTTCTACCCCATTTCTGCATCCTTCCAGGGGAGTTAGGAAAGACTAGAGGAGATGACATCTGAGATGAGTAACTGAGGTTATGAAGACTTTCCCCAAAACCCACCCGACAAGGGCTGCAATTCAAACATTCTAACGTCGGCTGTACTGAGGGCACATGTGTCTGATTTCTTCCCCAAATGTCCTTAGCATCTACATCAGGGCCTGTCACATAACAAGGAACGCAACATGTTAAATTTTACTCCTATAATTAGACCTCGGACATTTCACTTAGCATCACTTCTTAAAGATGAGTAACGGCTTACAGAGCTGCTGTGAGACTTAAGTGAGTTGCTATATGATGACAGTGTTTGGAAAATGAAAATGGGATCTAAAAGCTTGGGTGGCGTTATTATATTAGAGGAAATAGCATTTGTGCATCTGATGCCTCAAGTGCCTACTATGCCAAGCTCTGGGCTCTACGGAAAACCTTGTAAAAGCAGCAGACAATGTGCCTCAAAGGAAGACAGAGGAGCAGAAAGCAAAACACGTGTGGGGAACCGAAAGCCACTGAGAAGAGCTGTGAAGTGGAGCAAATACAGTGGGGCTGCAGAAAAAGAGTGCGAAGATAAGCCGAGGTCACCTACAAAGACAAGCTGAATATTCTAGTAAGCTTGGTCTTCACTGCTTAGAGACGAAAGTCATGGATGGTTACAGGCTGTGGAGAAACAGCACAATCAGGGTGAGAGCAGGTATAGGAGGAGGATGGCAGGGCTGAGAGCGTAAAGAAATAAAGACCAAAAAGAAGTCTGAAAAAAGGAATATTACAGCTTCGGTAAGTACAAATTCAACACAGTGGGTAATCCAAGCATTTACAATTATTCTCACAAAGCTCCACTGAAAATTAAAGCCACCTAAAATCAGGAAAGACATCAAAAGTAATAGTAATAATAGAACCAAGTAATGGTCAAATTTTTAGATAATGAAAAGTCATGGACAGTGGCAGGAGACTTAGAGAATGAAGAAAGGCGCACAGTAAGTGTCTACACCCGGAGACCCCAATGAAAATGGTTACCGAATCCTGAACCTGGAAGCGTTCATCAGGACACACACACATTCTCTGTCCAGAGACCTGGGGAGCACCCACACCCTAACAGCAATGAGCGTACCGAACGCTCAGATTTCGGTTTCTAAATACCATTCTCCAGGAAAAGAAACCAGCGCTCCAGGCAGAGTTCTCACGCTTGACATCAAATACATGACCCATAAAAGAAAAATTTAATATAAACTGGACTCTGTCAAAATTCAAACTTTTTGCTCTGAAAAAAAAAAAAAAAGACTCTGTAAAGAGGAAGAAAAAACAAGGAACAGAAAGGGAGAATCACATATCCAACAAAAAAAAAGACCTTGTATCCAGAACACATAGAGAACTCATAACTCAAAGTTAAAATTTTTTTTAAAAAACCTAATCAGAAAATGGACAAAAGACATGAACAGATATTTCACCAGAGAGGAGACAGAGATAGCAAACAAGCAAATGAAAAGATGTTTAACATCCTTAGTTATTAAGAAAATGCAAACAGAAACCAGAGCAGGACACCACCACACCTACTAGCAAGCTGAATTAAAGAAGGTGACAATACCAGACCGGGGCGGGGAGGAGCAAGAGGCCAGATGCCAAGGGACTGGGCTCCTCACGCGTGCTGCGGAGGACTCACCGGGCACACACGCCATGGGGAACCGGTCCCGGGGGGCCTAGAAAACCACACACATGCCCAGCATGCGACACAGCAAGCACACTCAGACCCCCGCCCTAAGATGCAGAAGACGTTACACAAAAATCTGTACTCCAACAATCAAGGGAGTTTTATTCATAATATCATACAAAATATTCGAAACAATCCAAATGTCCTTCAATAGTTGAATGGTTTAACAAACTTGGTACAAGCATACAACAGAACACTACTCAGCAATAAGAAAGAATTAACTACTGATTTACACAACACTAAACGGATCTCAAGGCATTACACTTGGTGAAAAAGGCTGATCTTAAAAAGGTTATATACTGTATGATTCCATTCATTTAACATATTGAGGTGATAAAACTGCAAACACGGAGAACAAACAGAACGGTGAGGGGGGGGGCGGTATTGGGAATACAAAAAGGTAGCAAAAGTGTCCTTCTAAAGTGACAGAACAGCTCTCTCACTTTGACTGTGGGACTAGCTTACCCAAATCTATACATGGAACAGAAAAGTTACAAAAGACCATGCTCACACACACAAATGCAAGTTTAAAAACTAAAGAAAGAAGGCATGCAGTTACCAGAAATATACCAGATGTATCAGATGTCCAGATTTTTATACTGTGCTAAGGCTACATAAAATTCCACCAAAGGAAGCTGATGGGGCTACATCAGACTTTATATCATCCTTGCAACTTCCTATGAGTTTTGAAATGTGAAATAAAAAATAAAGACTTTTTAGGGGGGAAGGAGCTTCTTGGAAAAATGGCCTACTCCAAGGCTGAGACAGAAGTTTAAGATAAGCATGGAAGAGCTCCAAAAAATGATAGAGATAGGCTAAAAGGACACAGAAGTCAACCTGGCAAAATCTGGGGCAAGTGAAGCAGCAAGATCAATGCAGTAATATATTACGACCCACTGCATACAGAGATACAAAACAACTGAATACGATAAAAGTCGGTAACCAACAGAATATTTACACAGTCGCAAAGTTATCTCTGTACAAAATACTTACTACAAAAAGGGAGGAAAAGTAACTTTAAAATGGAGGAGCCTGAAGGCACCACCATAATCAAGTGATCAAAGTGAACGTTCTCAATACTGGTACAGACAGAAATCATACGAGCCCTGCAGTAGGCACGGTACCGCGCCGCCCCAAGCGTGCTCCACAACCTGACCCTCGGCACCTGTGAACATGCTCCTTTACATAGCAGAGGGGAATCACGGTTGCACAGGAAATTAAATATGCCAATCACATGACTTTAAAATTGAGACTAACCTCAATGACCCCAGTGAAATCACAAAGTCCCTCCAGAGTGAGAGCAGGGAGGAGAGAGAGACGGCAGCGCAGGTGCACGAGGTCCACAGTGGCTGGCTGTGCAAAGACGGGGAGACCACAAGCCAAGAAAAGCAGACGGCCCCCAGAACCAGGAAAGGGCAAGAGCACGAACTTACAGTCTCCAAGAGGGATGCAGCCCTACCAACACCAAGACGAGCCCAGGTCAGATCCATTATGGACTTCTGAACTCAGAACTGTGACATAATAAATGTGTGTTTTTTTAAGCCACTGAACTTGTGGTAATATTTTTTACAGCACAAATTGAAAATCAGTAATATGCCATCTAACAAAATACACTGAAATTAACACAGCATCCCTTCCATGATACTCCTGGCCAAGATGTTCAGCCTACATCTAGTAAAGAAACATCAGACAAACTCACATTGAGAGGGACTCTCTAAAATAACTGGTCTGTAGTCTTCAAAAATATCAATAACATAAAAGAAAGAGCAGCTGAAGGACTATGTAGATCAAGAATTGGAGAGACATGACAACAAAAGGTGTTACGCGATCCTAGACTGACTGTATCCTTCTATAAAGGAACACCACTGGGGCAACAACTGAAAGCTGAGTGGAGGCCGAGGGATCAGACGGCTGTAATGTATCAATGGTAAATTTCTGCCTCTGATGGCTGTACTGTCATCAGGCAAGAGAATGTCTCTGTTTACAGGAAAAATGCACTACAAGATTCAACAAAGAAGAGACTTCATGTCAACAACTTTATCTCAAAAGATTCAAGAAATAAAAGTTATTTGTATTCTATCTGCAACTTATCTGAGTTCAACAAATAAGCAAATTACATGCAGTAAAACCCCATATTGCAACGCAAATCCTATCCGTGCTGGCAACTATCACGTCCCCAATCAGACCAGAGGCACGCGCGCTCTCTGGGGAAACACACAGAGACTCTGCACGTGGAGAGACCAAGCACAAGAGAGAACAGGTGAGGCGGAGCTGCAAGGCGCTTCCTCGGTGGCTCAGCGGCAGGTCAACAATCCACCTGCCAACACAGGGGTACAGATTCGATCCCTGGATCGGGAAGATCCCCTGGAGAAGGAAACGGCAACCCACTCCAGTATTCTTGCCTGGGAAATCCCATGGACAGAGGAGCCTGGCCGGCTACAGTCCACAGAGTGGCAATGAGTGGGACACAACTTAGCAACTCATCAACAAGAGCCCTGGAGTAAAACAAGGGCACTCACACTCACAGGTCCCTCAAGCACCACACTAATACGCCTCCAGTGAACAAGCCTCACCCTCGAAAAAAGCTTCTTTTCGGCTTTATCGTCACTTACTCCTCACGCAAGCCACCAGCCCAGGGATGGCCAGATATTTGAGGAAAGCTGCCAAAACTCAAAGACAGAAATCAAAGCAAGCAGAAAAACAAGAATCCACAGGAAATGGAGACAATGCCATGAAGGGGAAAAAAAGGCAATTAATCATAATATGAATGTGCCTGAAGAGGTAAAAGAATGTATGAAACCATGAAGTAAAAACAAAATACTAATGAAAAGAAAAAAAGAGCGGTGAGAGGGGCGGGTAGGGAGCAGAGAACAAAAAAAAAAATATCCTGATGGAAAATAAAAGTTGAAAAATATCTCCCAATAAGGGTAAAAAATAAACAGAAAATACTCAAGGCAACACTACAAAACTTCCAAACACTACGGATGAAGATCAGATCCTCAAAACTCCTGGAGAGAGTTCTTTTCATAAAAAGAACCAAAATCTCAAATAAATCAATGGATCCACATTAATATGTAGTAGTCACTAACATCACAGAGTTAGATATTTTATGCCTCCTAAAGATAACATACCACCCATGTAGTATTCTCCCTACTTAGCACCTCTCAAAAAAAAAAAAAAACCACACACACAGAATTGTATCAAGTCTCTAGATCTCACTGCTACTGCCACATACAGGAAATACATTGCAAGGGACGGGGAACACATCAATGACACCACAGGGCTTCATTCAGCAATACACAGGCTATAGAAAACTTCAAGACCGAGGACACAGTTTCTTCAACAAATAAAACTCAAGGGAAAAAAATAACACCGACAGATTAAAAGAGACTTCAGAGGTTTGTCAGTCAATGACAATTTATGGACCTTACTTAAGATTCTAATTTGAATAAACTGCTTTAAAATATAATTATGAGGCAATCAAGGTAATTTGAACTTAAACTGGATATTTGAAGAATTATTTTTAATCTTTTAAAGGTATAATATTACTACAAGGGTTACAGTTTACAAACGAGCCCTTATCTTTTAGAGAGACAAATATTCACAAGTAAAATTATGTACCTGGGTTTGCTTGTATAAAATGAAAAGGAAGAGGGATAGACAGAATTGTAAAATTTTTAAAAGTGGCCATGAGCTGACGACTGCTGAAGTTGGGTAATGGTTTACAAGGGAGGGCATTATGTCCTCTGACTGTTCCATACTTTTGGAACCCAGAATACAAATTATATCTGCTATAAGAAGCTAGAAAAGCATGAAGCAATTCATTCAGAGTTCTCAGTAAAAATTAAATTCCAACTGCAATTCTATACCCAGTCAAAACTTTTACTCCTGAAAGAGAACAGATTAAAGACACTTTCAGATGATGTCTCAAAAAACTAACCTCTCGTGCACTCTTTCTCGGGAAGTCTAAAAGCTGTGCTGACAAAATGAAAGAAAAAAGTTGGAGGAGGAAACGGCAACCCACCCCAGTGTCCTTGCCTGGGAAATCCTATGGACAGAGGAGCTGGGTGGGCTACAGTCCATGGGGTCGCAAAGAGTCGGACACGACTTGGCAACTAAACAACAACATACATAGGAAAAGAACCTAAAAGAGAGTAGATACATGTATGTGTAACTGACTCACTTTGCTATACAGTAGAAACACAACACTGTAAATCAACCATACTTCAATAAAAAAAAAATTTAATTTCCATATAGGAGTAGTTTGATGGAGGGGCCCTTAAGGAAGGGGGTGGGGGTGGGTAAGAATCTAATCTTTGTGCAAAACTATAGAGAGAGGCTATTAGAAGGTATGGGGAAACTTAAACACAAAGACCTAGAAAACAACGCAAAACAAAACCATAGGAGGAAAATGAAACAGGAAAAGCAAAATTATACAAGGAGGGAAATGTAATCATAGTATACAATTTGCCTCCATGGTGAATAAGACTTACATAATCATACTACTACACTGAATACACTGAATGAAAATATACATGTAACTACAACGGATAGATGGAAGACGTCTAAGACAGGTGGTTTTAAATTAAATAGTCGTCTATCTTAAAACAAATGACAACCCACTCCAGTATTCTTGCCTAGAGAATTCCATCGACAGAGGAGCCTGGCAAGCTACAGTCCATGGGTTCGCAGAGTCAGACAAGACTGAGCACACACACCTCAACAGAAAATCAACAGATAACATCTTAAATCTTATGTAAAATACCAGAGTAGGGTCAGAGTTACCCACCCAGCCTCCAATTTCCCCCTTTTTCCGCTGTAACCTAAGTCAATTTTGTCCAGAACTCTTTTGCACACTCACCCATTTAGGCACATGCTCAGGGAAAGCGCTCAGTTCCACACGTGTGTCCAACTGGTCCAAATGTCATTCCATTTCCCTTTCTAGTGAGTGTTTCAGAAACAGGCCTGTAAGCCAGGAGGTAGGTCTGCCAGTGTTTCTAGGCAAGTTTCCACATTCTCATACAGCTACACGAAAGATAATTTTCCTTCTCTAGACATTGTTGTACCTGGGTACTACTCTGAAACTCCTGCATCTTACTGAGGATGTAGCCGGCCAAAGACTAAAAGGGGAGATGGAAACCCTGAAGTCATTGACATTGACATGACATTGACATTGGAGTCACTCAGTCGTGTCCAACTCTTTGTGACCCATGGACTGTAGCCTACCAGGCTCCTCCGTCCATGGAATTTTCCAGGCAAGGGTACTGGAGTGGGTTGCCATTGCCTTCTCCAGGAAATCTTCCCAACCCAGGGATGGAACCTGGGTCTCCCGCATTGTAGGCAGACCCTTTACTGTCTGAGCCACCAGGGAAGCCACAAAACCAATTAGCTGAAGAATCCACCCTACCTCTGGACTTCAACTGTGAGTTACCCGGAAGCCAGTTTGGGTCGTGGTCTCAGCACTAGCATCCAAAAGCAGGAAGCACAGCTCTAGGGGGTAGGACTAGGAGTAAGGAGGGCTGTTCCCAGGGACAGGCTTTTCTTCACAAGCCTTTCAGTAGGCATTCAATTTTGATTATTTGCACGTTAAAACTAAAAATAAATACTTAAAAAAAAACTCACAGGAAGCAAAAAGAGACTGAAGATCTGATCTGTTGAGAACAAACAGTAGAATAAAGAAAGAATTTAACTGAAGACAAGCATTCGCCCTTTTCACACACTGTCAACAGTAAGCAGAGACTATCCCTGCAGGGAAACTGCGGCTCAGAGACGCTTCCAGGGTTGGGCTTCAAAGCCGGGTGCCTGGCGCAGACTCCAGGAAACGCACTCTCCACCGCTCTCTACCGCCCAGCATGGACAGACTCCAAGGTGGCTCCCGCCACACAGCCTCCTGCTGCCGGGCCCTCCCTTGACTCAAGACCCCTGACTTGCTGTTAACCGAGAGCGCGCAGGCAAGGCTAAGGGACGGCGCTTCCGTGGTCACGACGCAGGAGACCGTGCAGCTGTCTACGTGCAGACTTGCCCCTTCCCTGTATTGGAGCAAGTTAAGTGGCACCATGGGAAAGGACAACACCCCAAGGAACTGAGGGTGGGTGCCTGCCAGCAGGCAGCAAGAAACTGCAGCCCTCAGCCCAACACCCCAGAGGGCACTGAACGCTTGCACCAGTCAAACGAGCACAGAGAAGACCTTTCCCCAGGGAAGCCTGAGATGAGACCACAGCCCTGTCAACCTTCTGACCACTGTCCTGAGACCCAACTACGCTAAGCTGTGCCCGTACATCTGACCCACAGACACTGTGAGGCCATAAAAGCATGCTTTCAGTTTCTAGCTTTATGGTAATATTGTTACAGATCAAGTAATAAATAATGAGCACACTGTTGCACAATAAAGTTCTTCTGCCATATCTTGGTGCTTTGCTGAAATAATAATTTTCAACTACTCAACTACACAACAAGCCAACTTCAGATTAGCAGTCACAATTTGCTCTTTTTTGGAAAAAATTCATGTACCAAAATGTCAACATTGACCACAATCTGCCCCTGTGCTTTACTGTATTTTTCACTGAGGTATATTTGCCATGAAATATATTAGTTTCAGGTGTACAACACAGTGATTTGACATTTGACCCTGCATTTTAATAACCATTTTAATAACCTTGTTTGCTAATTCCATTGTCTCTTTCATTTGTTTCTACTGAGTTTTCTGTCTTCAAGTTTACTAATCCTCTCTTCTGGAATGTCTAATCTGCCATTAATGCCATCCAATGTATTTCTCATTCCACACATTAGCTGTCGCCTCTAAAAGTTTGACATGGGTCTTTTTATATCTCTCATAATTTCTAACTTTTTGAATAGATGGAGCACAACAACTGCTTTCATGTCCTTGCCCATTAATTCTAACATCTGTCAATTCTACGCTGGTTTCAATTTACTGATACCCCAATTATAAGTCACATTAACCTACATCTTCACATATTCAGCAATTTTTGTTTGGATACTGGACATTTTTACACTGTTGAGTGCTGGGTTTCTTTACATTTCTTTAAAGAGTGTTGGCCTCTGTAAGGATAAGCAATTACATTCCTTTCAAATTACTGGCGACCCTTGAACAACAGAGCAGTGAGAAGTGCTGACCCCCCCACCCCACCCCCGACAGTCAAATCTCCAAGTATAAACTCACAGCCAGCCCTCTGTACCTGCAGTCCCACAGACCGGCCTTCAGTCAACATTTACGGAGATCACTAAGACTACGGAACTCTTCCTCTGCGTGCCTACCTTCTTTCAGAACTCTGCTCCTCCCAACAGAACCATTCCGGCCTCCCTCAACTCCAGTCTTTCTTTCCTCAACTTGTGGGCTTTATCTGGGATCTCCTTCGATGGCTCAGTGGTGAAGAATCCACCTGCCAACACAATGGATGCGGGTTGGGTCCCTGGGTTGGGAAATCCCCTGGAGGAAGAAATGGCAACCCACTCCAGTATTCTTGCCGGGAAATCCCGTGGACAGAGGAGCCTGGGAGGATACAGTCCACGGGGTGGTAGAGTCAGACACGACTGAGAACACATGCACATCCCTGCAACGAGATCTGAAGACTGCCTCCAGGCAGAAAGCTGGACCAACACAGGGCTCACCGCGTTTGTTTCCCATCTGTTAGGCATCGCAGTTAGGCACTGCCTATTGTTTAATATCCAAAAACAGTTGTTCCATGGATTTTGTCCAGTTTCCTAGCTGTTTACGCTGGGAGGGTAAATTCAGAAAGTTACTGCCCCACAGTAAAAAGCATAAGTCAAGACTTCTGACAGTAATTTTTAAGCAAACATTTTATCAGATGCCATCCCTAAACATACACACATACATCATTATAACTTAGAATGTGTTAGTCGCTCAGCTGTGTCCAACTCTTTGCGAAACCCCATGGACTGTATGTAGCCCATCAGGCTCCTCTAGTTCATGGAATTCTCCAGGCAAGAATACTGGACCAGGTTGCTAGTTCCTCCTCCAGGGCATCTTCCCGACCCTGGGTTATAACCTTCATCTCCTGTGTCTCCTGCATTGCAGACAAGATTCTTTACCCCCTGAACCATCAGGGAAGCCCCGTTATCACTTCACCCCATCTTTACTTTTTCACAGTATCTATCGCTCTTGGTCAGTATGTTAGCTGCTTTCTTGCTTACTCTACACTTCACAAGAGAACTTAAGCTCTGTGAGCACAGGGATCTCACCGTCACCCTGAATATCCAACACCCAGAACATACCCTGGCTGCGAATAAGCGCTCAGATTCAGTAAAATCATTAAATCAATAACCAAAATGTTTTACGAGTATTTCACTTACTACATACTGTGAACTCTTCTACTTAGTAAATTCTAATCTAGACACAGATGACTCTGACTCTAGAGAGTTCCTTCAAATCGTCTATTATCGAAACTGGCACCACCTCAGTAAAGGTTGTAGTTGCAAACAAAAGAAACTAACTCTGGCTTTGTTGAAACTGAAAAGGAAGTTATTAAAGTGTATTAGGCAACTCACAGAAAACCCCAGGAGGGCCAGGCTGGAAGGCCATGTAGTCAAGAACACCCAAAAGGCAAACCAAAGATCTGGTACAGTGGAGACAACACAGGATTCGGTCCCTGTGACTTGCAGAGACACCACGAACACGGGAACGAAGTGCCAGGACTGGATCTGTTGCTGACGGCCTCCAGAAGAGACAGCTCGGCCATCCCCCTTCTATGCAGACACGGACTCTGCAAACGGCCTGCTTCTGCAAATCACCCGCTTCTCAGGTGGTGGAATGGAGGCCCCAGGTCATATGAGGGCATTCTAAGTCCCAAAAATGCAGAGAAAGTGAGCGACTGCCTTTCACAATGGAAGACATCTACCTCCCTCTCACCGAGATTCTTAAGGTAAAGAATTCCCTAAATGTAGAAAGCTATCAGATGTTCTGGTTTATCATCTGAAAGGCTCATGAACTAGGGGCACGAAGTATGAATCCCAGCATACCACAACTTTTATCTAGCTCTCCAATTAACACGTTACAGAAGCTCTACGTTCCTTCTTCTTTTCTCTCTAAACGTTTATTTAACTTTAGGGCCTTTAACTGTTCACTGGATTTTTTATTAGCTAGAAGCAGCATATGCAAAATACTATGATTAACCTTAAGCAAATTTACTTCCCTGCATCGCAGTTTTTTAACTTAGAAACAGATATTACCAACCACCTGCCAGTGCTAGTGCTAATATTAAAATAACTAATAATGAATCTGTACAGTGTCTGGCCCATAGCAGGAAATCAATTAATAGTAGCTACTATTCTGGCAGTCATGTATGGATGGGAGAGTTTGACTAAAGAAAACTGAGGGCTGAAGAATTGATGCTTCTGAACTGTGGTGTTGGAGAAGACTCTTGAGAGTCCCTTGGACTGCAAGGAGATCCACCCATTCTAAAGGAAATCAGTCCTGAATATTCATACGAAGGACTGATGCTGAAGCTGAAACTCCAATACTTCGGCCACCTGATTCGAAGAGCTGACTCACTGGAAAAGACCCTGATGCTGGAAAAGACTGAGGGCAGGAGGAGAAGGGGACGACAGAGGATGAGATGGCTGGATGGCATCACCAACTCAATGGACATGAGTTTGAGTAAACTCCGGGAGTTGGAGATGGACAGGGAGGCCTGGCGTGCTGCAGTCCATGGGGTCGCAAAGAGGCAGACGCGACTAAGTGACTGAACTGAACTGTTACCATCAAACAGAAGCTTACTTTTTAATAGAAGAAACTCACTGGCTTACATGAACATCTTTTTTAAAAGTCTGTCAATGTCAACAAGGTGAAGACCTGAGTTTGTATCCTGCACTGGAATTATAACAACCGTTATCCTCCTCAGTCCCTACTTGTGCTGCTGTTCAGTCGCCCAGTCGTGCCTAACTCTTACTGCAGCACACTAGGCCTCCCTGACCCTCACTATCCCCGGAGTTTGCCCAAGCTCATGTTCATTGCATCAGTGATGCCGTCCAGCCGTCAGCGTACCAGAACTTTTATCTATCTCAAGTAACGGGTTACAGAAGTCCTATGTTCCTTCTTCTTTTCTCTCTCAATGTTTAACTTCAGGGCCTTTGACTGTTCACTGGGTTTTTTATTAAATACTATGATTAACCTTAAGCAAATTTACTTCCCTGCATTGCAGATTAGTCGCTATGTAACCAGAAATAAAGCAACAAGAAGCTTAAAGACATGTTGCCACCAAAACTAAGTTCAAGGAATACATAAATAGATGAACAATGGGATGGCTGGCTGGCTGGAGGCATCAAGCCATGTCTTCTTTTATTAGAGTTCTCTTTAATGAGCTCTAACTCTATTGAAGAGCTTCAAGAGGGCAGGTACCATGTACGTCCTGTGAGTCACAACTATGTCCCAAGGGACTGGCATGGGCCCAAAGAGCCAAAAAATAAAATCTGAATAGTTGCTTTTCTAAATACTTACCACAGAAACTAGTCACTGAGAAAGATTTCAGAACTACTTTAAAGCAAATCCCCTTTAAGCTTTTAAAAAGATGATTCACCTGACAAGATCAAAGGCCTCAACAGTTTTCTAACTACAAGAGTCAATTCTTTTGAAAATCCATCCATACAATCAACTTTCCCTCAATCATTCTTGTTCTGTGAAGGAAAAGCAAAGCCAAAAAGTATCCAAACAAACGACTTTCTTTACGTTTCCATCACTTTTTAAATGACAGCAAAGCTAGAGCTTGTTTTAAATGTGAACCTGACACCTCCTGCTGATGCTGGACTGACTTTCTAGGTCTAAGTGCTGAATGAACCGCACTCTGCTGGCTAAATATTATAAAGAGCCAGGTTGGTTCCCGCCACAATATAAAACTCCAAGTGATCACTCCAAATGACCACTAAGGACTGTATCTACTTCAATAAACTACTAAAATGATGTACTCCTTTAATAAACAGGGCAACATCCTTCCACTCCATCATACAATGCCAAGTTTCTAAGAGCTAGTAGGTGTTGATACTTCATACACACTTGTTAAACTAAGCCATGAGTAAGTAACTTGGTCTTTTTACTGGCTACATAATGTCCCAATCTAATCTTTTAAAAGGATCACTTTTTTTTTTTTAAAGGCTCCTACATTCCCTGTTCAACTCTTAGTCCAAATGCACATTCCCCTATGCAATCATTCAGTCCTGGAGACCAACATCAAAATGTGGTTCACTGTTTTTAGTACTTGCCATATATGGCAGACTTGCTAATGCCCTCGATCGCCAGGGGCGGCAGGGGGCAGAGGTGTGCAAAACAACACGGCCCCTGCTCTCTGGAGGGGATGAATAAAACAAGCACTAAAAAAAATTACCAACTGTGATAAACATGTGAAAGAAAAGGACAGGGAAACATGAGTTATTAAAAAAGAAGAGGTGACTGGGGCGGGGGGTCTGCTTTCCCTGACAAGAGTGATAACTGAACTGAAAATGAAGGAGAAAAAGAAGTTAAAGAAAAGAAAAGGGATGATGGCTGGCCCAGAAGCAGACATCCAAAGACACAGATCCCAAGGCATGGGAGACAAGACTGCCTAAGTCAGCTGGAGCCAGGTCATCCAGACAGCGGGTCCTGAGTGTGGTCTTCACCCTGGAAGTGACAACAAATTACTCAAGAGGTTTGCGGGGTGGGGGGGATTTAAGTACTAAGAATTCTTGCTCATCCATTTGCTCAAATCCCTCTTTCATTCCTATCCATTCTATTGAATTTTATTTCTTGACCTTTCCTATATGCCCATATCCTTTATTTCAAACGTTTATATCTTATTCAGCAAACAGCCTTCAAACACATATCCCATGAATCCTAAAACTTGTCTTCAAATTCTCCCCTTTGCATAGCTGATTCCAATACTGCTGAGTAACGATGGGCCTTCAGGCCAATTCCTAGGTAAGTTTTCCTAGTTTTACTGACATTTTGAACAGTACCACAGAACCATTATAGGGAAATTCAAAAAGTGAAATCAGATTGCAAAATATGCTGGGATCCTAATAATTTTACTACCATTGCTGTTTTGGAAAACTTTAATGAAACAATATTTTGTACCACAGAAGTAATGTGTACCAAAAATAAATGTGTTTGATGTAAAGATGAAGTAAAACACACCACTGCGGTGACAACTGTTCTTTTTCAAGGGGAAATGATCAAATAAGAACAAATTTTTCAGCAGACAGTATTTGTCTTTAAGACAGGAGTCCTACTTATACCAAATAAAGTTAAACTTAAACTGTCAAAGGGACTTTTAAAAGTAGACAAAATGTTTGACCTTCAAAAAGCACCACTGAATCTCATTCCGTTTCATAAACTGTGCTCCCTTTAATGAAAATGCCCATCTGCCCTAGACTGAGTCCATAAGCCCCTGTGAGAGCTAACTGCATCCCGGCGCACACGGTGCGGGCACTGATCCCTGGCCCTAGGGCCACATGTGGCGCCCAACAGGCACGCAGTAATAGCTCTATCCACCTCACAAGATAAACGATTTTCAGATGATTGGTCTCCCAATAAGAACATACGCAAAAGTAACAGAATAAATGTGGTATTTTTCAGGAAAATACCAAGCCACTCAGAATAAATTGAACACACACGTTTAACTACTCCACACTTCTCAGCCTGTGAGCTGGGACACCGCTTCCTCGCTTCCTCTCCAGAATCACCGCTGCCAACGATGCCTTCCCCCACTGCCCCATTTTGCAGCTCATTTTTAATGGCACTACATTATTTCTACCTGTCAACAAAGGTCCGTCTAGTCAAAGCTATGGTTTTTCCAGGAGTCATGTATGGATCTGAGACTTGGACCATAAAGAAAGCTGAGAGTCAAAGATTTGATGCCCTTAACTGTGGTGTCGGAGAAGACTCTTGAGAGTCCCTTGGACTGCAAGGAAATCCAACCAGTCCATCCTAAAGGAGATCAGTCCTGAATATTCATTGAAAGGACTGATGTTGAAGCTGAAACTTCAATACTTTGGCCACCTGATGCAAAGAACTGACTCACTGGAAAAGACCCTGATGCTGGGAAAGATTGAAGGCGGGAGGAGAAGGGGACGACAGAGGATAAAGTGGTTGGATGGCATCACCAACTCAATGAACGTGAGTTTGGGTAAACTCCAGGAATTGGTGATGGACAGGGAGGCCTGGTGTGCTGCCGTCCACGGGATCACAAAGAGTTGGACAGGACCAAGCAAATGAACAACACGTTATTTCCACCTGTCACTAACAGAAGGACTGAACTACAATAATTCTCTCCTCTGTTCTTCCACTGTTCCCTCAGGACCTTACTAGGAAATATTCTCAACTGTTCCCATCAAGCCAATCATTCGACTCCTCAAGAGCTTTACTATACTGCCACCAAAGTGGAATTCTCTCCTTTCTATCTCCAAAACCTGGAGTCCTGTGTCAGGACTTCCCTGGTGGCCCAGTGGTTAAGAATCCACTAACTGTTAGCAGTCATGGTCTTCTTTGTCCTAATTTTGCTGGTATACACACAACTATTTCAACACTTAATAGCTGAGGTCACCAAACCTTACTCATTTTTGTAGTGAAAGCCTCTACCACCACAATTCACATATGTTACAGAGGACAGGCAAAAGTATCCTCAGTTGAAGAGGAACAAGACTCACCTTTTACAATTTATCAAAGCATTTACAATTTATAAGAACATCGTTTTTCATTCAACAGAATACAGAAACATCACAAAACAATTTTAACTAAATATCAAAGAATGAATACTTTGTTAAAGTGTAAGACTTATAGTACACCATAAGATGCTCAAATTCTCTCATCAAGAAGTACAAATTCAAACAAGTAGACTGCTCCATTCACCTATTAAATTGACAAAAGATTTAAAACTTGAATAATGCCAGTGTTTTTGAGATTTGGGCAACTACACATTCTTAGACACTGCTACTGAAGTATAAATTGGTGCTACTTTTCGGAAGACAGCTGGCAAAACACACTCATACGCGCATATACCTGGTGCACCAGCAATCCCTCTTATAAATACGTATCCTCTGGCTGACACTGACAAAAAAGTTACATGTACAAGGATGCACACTGCAGCATTATTTAAAAATAGCAAAAGTATGGGCTTCCCTGGGGGTCTAGTGGTTAAGAATCCGCCTGCCAATGCAGGGGACATGGGTTCAGTCCCTGGGCCAGGAAGATTCCATTTGCCTTGGAGCAATGAAGAGTAGCCCCTGCAACGAGAGAAAGTCTGCAAGCCGCAACCAAGACCCAGCAGCAGCCAAAAATAAACAAAATATTTTTTTTTTAAACTTCTAAAAATAGGGGGGAAAATTAAATTCTCTCTAATGGAGATTGACTCAATTGTGTTGCATCCATAACATCAAATACTTCCCAACCATTAAAAAAAAATACAGGGAAACTCTACCACCTGACACAGGAGTATTTCCAAGATAGAGCAAGACACTTAGGTTGCAAAACTGCATGCTTAGCAAGACCCCATTTGTTTTTTAAGTACATAGAGTGTACACATACACAATGTCGCACTTCAAAAAAAACTCGGGATCACACTAAACATACCATTTTGTCATTTGTTGTTGTTCAGTCGCTAACTCTTTGCAAACCCATGATCTGCAGCACGCCAGGCTCCTTCGTCCTCCACTATATCCCGAAATTTGCTCCAATCTAAGCCCACTGAGTCAGTGATGCCATCCAACCATCTCATCCTCTGCTGCCCCATGTTTTGTAACACATATGTATATACCAAATGTTTATATATACAGTTTACATATATACGTAAATAACATTTCTGGTAGGAAAAACTAAATAGCTGTTACTTATGGAGCACAGACGGGGAGGGCTGGGGGTGGGTGACACCATTCATTCTATAGGGCTGGATCTTTTTTTTAATCATGAAAATAAAAAACTCGTTGATCTTTAAAAACTAAAATTCCCCAGATCAAAATAATACCTTTGAAGTCTGATATGAGACTGCTCAAACAGGAGTCCTAAACAGATGAGAAAGCGCTAGGAGGACACTCCTACTCCAATGACCACGCATTCAGTCAGCCCAGAGGGCCTCAACAAATTATCCATGGTCCCAAGACCAGCGCTGACCGGCCAGCAAGGGCCAGCCCAACGCTCCAACCTCGGCCACCAGAGAAGCCTGTGAGCACCGTGCCAGGGCCGCACCACAAACGGACGCTTCTCAACAGGCCCGTCACTCTCCTTGGACAAGGGCACTGCGCCCCAACCTCCCTCCTCTGCCCAAAAGCTCTTTTATTAGTGTGGGTGCTCATCTCCAGCGTTCAAAATGACAGCAGCTAATTGATGAAGTGTTAACCTGATAACAGATGAAGGCTATTTCCCTAGGAACACTTCCATTTTAAATTAGGGGATCCAGCTCTTGTCTTAATCTACAGTATGAATTCCACGGTGAGAATGGCAAGCGAATCAGCTGAAAAGGAAAGGAATGATCTGAGGACATGGCCTGCTTTTGCTCCTTCTGATCATGCCAAACCCACACCTCCCTTTCATCTACCCTAACGCACCAACACTAATGATTCTTGACTTAAAACCTCAACTTTCCACCTTTAAATATTTGTTGGACCAACTCACAGTATTTTTCTAAGAGGCTCAGAAGACAGTGAAGTGAGCCAACCATTCAATAGCAATGAGCTCACACATAAATAGCAACATATTTGAATGACAGATCTTCCTATAAAATAAAAAATGCAGTTGTACTCTTCTCCTTCCTCTCTTCTGGGGAAAGAACAAAGAACCAAGAGTCAGGAAAACATGCGCTAGCCCCCACCCCCCGACCTGCTTACTCCGAAGCACTGGTAAGTCATTTCATTTCTTTGCATCCATTTCCTCCTCTAAGATGAGAAATGAACTATGTCAATGTTTCTCAAAATGTTTCTACTGCATCAGGGACATTTGCAGGCCCAATTAAGACAATGGATCCCAGCGCATCACCAAACCTTCAGAAGACGAGTCTCGGGCTGGGGAGTCCCACAACTCTGACAAGTTCTCCTGAAAACTATCTGAGGCTCATCAGCTCCTCAGGTCTCTACTTGACCTAATTATAGGCTAGTTCAAAGGAATCCTAGACCTTCCTCTTCTGTCAAACCCACAGGAAAAAAAGAGCAAGACACTGGACAGTAAATGTTTAAATATCACTGCTATAATCGTTACAATTTCAGTGACCCAAGCACTTACTGAAAACCTGACAAGATCCTGCAATACTGAATCACACTCTCCTAGTATTGCTTGCTGAGGTTATGTACACAAATACACACAAAATGGTCCATGGGACAGCTAAAACTAAATCCAAAGGCCTAGGCTTCAAATACTGTTTACGTATAACAGTTATAGCAATCGAGAATCATGTTTCTATCAAAAAATACCTTCAATAAAATAATGTGATATGAGACTCCAAATCCCTTCACTACTGTAAGTTTAGTTACATTGACTCTAATCTGACTACGTATGTACATATTGCATATACTAAGTACTGATAGTCTATTTCAAGTTACACACCATAGTTCAAATGATTAATGAGCAAATATGGAATATAAACATTAATTAGTGCAATAAGTTGTCTTTCCCAAGTTCATCTCTGTTAAGTTTCTTCCAAAACATCTTAAAAGAGTGACAGGCAATGCTTCATAATCCCCCATTCTCCTATTCATCAGTAAAAACAGATTTTCAGGCAGACAATCAGCCACCCTACTGATGACCACATATCCCAGCCTCCTTTGCAGCTACATGGGGCCACCTGACGAAGTTCCGACCAACAGGTGTGAACAAGTCACGTATGCAATTCCCAGGTTCGTCTTTAAAGAAGGGTTGTTCTCGCCCCCATCCTGTTCCTGGACCGTGAACATGGTGGCGAGCTGTCTTGAACTGCAGGGGCCATGGGGTCCCAGGAAAGCAACAGAAGGACCCGAGGTCCCCTGTATCTTGGAGCTGCCACATCAGCCTTAGACGACTCATGTGAGAAAGAAAGAAACTCAGCACTTAAGCCACTATAGGCAGAACATGGGCCCAATCTTGTGTTCTAACTAATGCATACAGAAAGTTTAAGTTACTAATAAATACTACATAACAGCTACTTACCAACTCAGTAAAGCTGAAACTCTATAAAGTCTTGGGTAACCTCACTACTGAAATTATTGCTACTGTACCAACTTACATTTATACGGCATTTTACACTTTTGCGAAGCATCTCATTAGAGTATCTCATTTCACATTTTTCAAATCCTGGCAAGGGCAGCGAGGGCTTACGCACGGTCAGCACCCAGGATTCTAAAGCTCTGAAGCCATTCTGCCCAAGACTGCGCAAGCAAGAAGCGGCGCTCAGGCCTGGGCTTCAGCACCAGGTTCCTCACCACCCCTCTGTGCACATGCACGCTCCTCTACTCCTGCTCTGCGCCCAGCACTGGCGCTACAGGCACTGGAGGTACGCATACTCCCGTCCAGACAGACCTTACAGTCCAACGGCACGAGGCAGAGATGGACAGTAAGAGAATACACGTACATATGCATGCTGTGCAGTGCTTAGTCGCTCAATCATGTCCGCCTCTTTGCGACACCATGGACTGCAGCCCCCCAGGCTCCTCTGTCCATGAAATTCTCCAGGCAAGGATTCTGCAGTACATTGCCATGCCCTCCTCCAGGGGATCTTCCCAACCCAGGGATCAAACCCAGGTCTCCTGCATTGCAGGCAGATTCTTTACCAACTGAGCTACCATGGAAGCCCATACATATGCATACCTATGAATAATTGTATGGTTACTTTTAGTCAGGACTGTCAAAAAAAAAAGCCATTGGTAAGAACGCATGGCCAAGGAATCTTACTTAGAACCAAGTTTGGGGAAAGAAGTAGCATTTATGTTGAGACCGTGAGGATGGGTATCAGTGAAGAGGAAAGGAAGGAGAAGACAATTAAGAAATGCATGTCTGTTATCTCAGTCTTCACAAGCACCCCATGGTAAGGATCACCAACCCATCTTACAGATGAAGAAACTGATATTAAGCAAAACCACTGTGCCTTAAGTCCACATTGCCCGTGAGGGGCGGGACTGGTTCAGAATCCAGACCTGCCCGACTCTGGTGGCTCTGCCTGGTACCGCTTCACAGGACAACACGCTCTCCAGTTACCATGCTTCCTCAGCCGCTATCTTTACCTCTGTAAAAAGCAGATTTGGAGTAGATCTCACGTTTGAGCATCTCCTTACCCAAATGCAAGTGCTAAAATGCCAACCTTAACCACAAATATCCAGAAAACAAAACAAAACAAAAAATCAACTCTTGTCAGTAAAAACTTTATATAGAGAAACAAAGAGACCTATTTAATGAACAGGGATGTTATTTAAAATAGAATTGATGCTAAAACCAGTTTCATTCCATGTTAAACCAGTTCACTAAGCACCTCTCCACAAAAGCAACTTAAACAAGCAATTAAATTATGGGCAATAAAATGAAAAATAACTCATCAAGAGTATAGATACATTTTAAACTATTACGCATCACATATCAGATATGGGCACATGTCCATCAAACAATAAAAAATTAAAACAAGCAAAACTTTCACAGTATTACAAACTTTTTAAAAAGTCACCTTCTAGAAGAGAGGGTGCATAGCTCTGAGAGAAAAATCAATTGCTAAGAAGCCTAAATGGTTCTATATCAGCAAAATGTATGCCTACAAGGAACCACATTATTTTAGATGTTCAATGTACTGTAAGTTATCTCCAATGAGGAATTCTATCTCACTATGCAACTCTGGAAGAAGGTTTTCAAAGTAAAAGCATAACTTATTTCAAACGTCTGGCTGGTTTATACAATGCTGTATTCCAAGTCATTTTGTTTTCATATACCAAAAAATGAAACTAAGACCAGCAGCCACTAGGTTAGGAGATGAGACTTGTCCGTAATTACCTAATAAGAACCTTAAATTAATTACTTTAGTCATGTGAAGTCAACATTTCACTTTCACATAACCAATGGTAAACTTTACAGCTCTAGCTTTACATTATAACACTGATATAAGGCAAGATTTTGAATGATTTCTTTATTTAGGGGCAACTGGGGAGAAATTTTAGGTAATTTAAAATAATTTGATGATTTTCCCAAGTAAGTAAACACAAATTATAACCTCCCCTCCCCAAAATTTTAATCCAAAACTGTGCCAGCTTTGGGTTATGAATTATCGTAATTTCTCTAACCATCAAAACATTGCCCAGTGGCCAAAATAATATATAGTAAGAAGTCTTTTAAAAAGCATAACCACTGTGTATACGTAAGGTGCTCATACAAAACTAATAAAGTCACATGTTTCACTTTGGGCAATGCTAGTGTCAAGTTTCAGGGGCTCATGTTTGATAGTTTCAAGAAGTATCTTTACTTCTAAATAGAAAATACAAATAAGTATCTGGAGGTAAAACCACCAAAAAACTCAACAGGAACTAGTGACTCTTAGCTCACAGTTTAAATTACTGATAGGAATACAACAAAATTCTAAGACTAATAGAATTCTGGGGAGAGAAGAGTCAATCTCTTCATAAAGACTCTGGAAGTTTGGGGGTTCTGTTGAGTTCACACGTTTAAAGTTTTTTCTCAGGCGATGAAAAGAGAAACTGCTTGGGTGTGGGGGTGTGGGTGTAAGAAATGTGAAAGCTCTTTGAAAAAAGAGAAAGCAAATGCTAAAGCAAAGAAAATTTGACACACACCTTATGACAAAGAAGAAAGTCACAAATGAAGTCCCCTCTTCTATTGAGCTAGTTTTTAACAGCATGCATAAGGCAATTCTCTTCTCACTCACAATAAAGTTATTTCCATTCAAATTTTCTCCCCATGACTGTATAGATGCCAACCATAAACACACACACGAAAACATCCCTGAGCATCCCAAACTTCTAAGCTATTTCTTTTGCTTGTTTTTGTTTTCAAGTAGTAGCCAAGATTCCATATAAATTAGCATCTCCTTTCTTTGTATAGTTTCAAAACAAAATGTATGCCAAAGGTCACACTAATCATGCATTATAACAAGTTATCTTCAATTTTGCTTTCACAGATAATCGTGGGGCTATAAAAACCTATGTAAACTCTCTAAATACCAGTTGCTGCACTTACCACTCCCCAATCCCACATCTCTAAACCATAAACACAAAAACTCCCCATAAATAAAACTCAGGGGCAGACATCAGACAATATTCTAGTGGGGGAAAAAATTCTAACCCAAGGTTGTGTTTGCCTTTTTTTTAAAATCCACATTCCCAAACAAGACACTGCATTACAATGGAATATTTTCAAGGCTGGACTAAACGTCTGAATACCTAGGGCACAGTTATGTATGTGTGTGACGTTTCCAGTAAGTCCCACCAAAACGGCTTTAAAAGAAATTTAAGATCCTAAACCTAAATTCCATATCCTGAACAAAAACAAAGATCTCACTAGATTTCACAGTCCATCTCCTACCCCTACCAATAACGACCATCCACTTCACTAAATTCTACTCAAATCCTTAATCTTTTTTAGATTTCAAAGGAAAGCCTTCGCTTTACAGAAAGAGAGGGGATTCTTCTTTCTAGGAGACTTAATTTCTGAGCTTATGCCTCTTAGGAAGTTTCTGTACTCAGTTTTATAATCTGGTGTAGACACCGACAGAACTCCTTAACTTTCTGGCAAGGTTTGAAGTCTAAATGAATTTGGACAGCCACCATAAACACTGTTGCTACTCAAACCAAATCCTCCAAAACCAATGGGGCACTTTAAGTGTAAGTCCTACGTCTATTAAAATCTTAATTCAACTTGAGTAAACTTTTTTCATAACTGTTTCCTTGAAACTATCTTCTTCAGTTTAAAATTTTACCACATGAAATTTTAGTTCTAGTCTCATATGTATATCAGAAAAAAACATTATCCTTAAAGTAACTAATCAAGAAGTGGGAAATTTACAAAGCTAAAGGTAACTCCACTGAATTATTTAAACGCCCCCCAAATCGAAGTATTACGTATATCCATTCTTAAATACTTCATATATGTAATGTGTAAGGACTCTCAGGGAAAATCTAAGTACCCAAAGATAAAAAATAACCAAAAATAACTTTGCACACAACTTTCTTATGACTCAATACTTAAGTGATGACTATAATTAAAATTAAGTGTGAGGAACCAAACGCAGAACAGAATACTTTTTAATTCCTTCCATTCAAAAATTGTCTACACAGTTTTCTTCAGAGTTGGGGGGATGGGGGGGAGCTAACAAATTAGTTTCATTAAGAGGGCCTCGCTTTATTCTCTCCTTTCCGCTTCTGCAAACCACAAAAGTTAATTCCACGCCAACACTATACGTGGATACAACCCTGAGTCACTACAACCAAATAGCTCCAAAATGTGCCAGTACTTCTAATAACAAGGTATAAGCTGGTGATTAAAAGCCCCGGCTGGCTACAGACTCCCGGCTTCAGGGGTCCCAGCTGTATGACCTTGGATGAGTCACCGCTCAGTTTCCTCATCTGTGAAATGGGTAACAGTTTCTACCTGAAGGTTAAGAGAGTTATTAATACACGATCCTAATCTTTTAACTCGAGAGCGAAAACAATGTTATAAAGGGTGTATTTCCTGACAACCTGGGCCGAATTCAAGAAACAAATGGCGCTGGCGCTCAAGTACTGCACCTAGATTACCAAGATTCACATCATCCAGGGGTTTTGGACTACAGACTCAGCCAAAGTATTCGGAATCACTCACTAATTCTGTCCCATTTTTAACTATTTCGGACCGGGGAAGGGGGGCGGGGGGAGGCCTTTCCGCCCAGCGTGAAGCTTCTTCAGCCAGCTCCGGCAGATCTAAGTCTATAAATAAGACTCCGGCGAGTTTTGTTGCCTACACCCAGGTCTCGATTATTAATTTACGCATCCGCGGCCCTTCGGCACCCTCCAAGGGCTATGCTGCGCGGGTCAGCAGCCCTCCGACGTCGAGCGGCCGGGCTCTCACGCGCACAACTTCCGAGCAGGCCGAGGGCCCGGGCTCCGCGAGCACGCAACCCGGAGGGCCGCGCGGGGGGGACCCTGCTCCCCGACCTTCCCCGGCGCCTCGCCCGGCGGCCGGGGGAAGCCCCGTCTCCCCTGTAACCCGTGGCATTGTCCTTGCGGAGGACCGCGGCCGCTGTTCCCACACTGGTGGGGACCGAGAGGAGGGACGAGGGAGGAGCTGGGGGAAGAGGATGAGGAGGAAGAGGAGGAGGAGGAAGACACCCTCCTCCCCTGCGCTCGGGCGACCAGGCAAAAGGTCTGGCGCTTTCTCCCGGCCCCCAGGCCCCGGCTCCCGGGAGGCCTCGCCCCGGCACCCCCAGCCCTCCGCAACTTTCCCTCCGCTCGCGCCCGCCTCTCCTCCGGGACCGAGGCCTGTCGGGCGCCTTCCCGCCCGCCCTCCCTTTCCCCCCCGCCCCGACCCCGGGCGGGCGGCCGGCCGGCCTCGAGCCGCGGCGCCTCCTCCTAAAATGGCAGGTCCCTCCCTCCGCCCGACCGGCCTCGGCGCGGGCCCCGGCTACAGGCCGCAGGGAGGGAAGCCGGGCCGCCGGCCGCCGGGCGGGGCCGCGGCCGGACACTCACCGGGACGATGGCGGGGCGCTCGCGCCGTTCCCTCCGGTGAGTCTCTGCCGCCGGCTTCCCGCCGCCGCCGCCGCCGCTGCGCCCCCGCCGCGGCCTCCGCCGCCAGCGCCGCCCCGGCCGCCTCTCTCTCCGCCCCCGGCGCTCCCGGCTCCGCGGCCTCCGAGCCGCAGCCTCCTCAGGTCTCGCTGCCCGGCTCGCGGGTCCGAGCTGCGCCCGGTGGGGCGGGGGTGTGTGTGGAGGCCGGGGAGGCGGCAGCCCCCCTCCCCGGCAAATACCGCAGTCCCCGGACCCCGAGCCCCGCGGCGCGGCGGGGGCCGCGCGGCCCGGCCCGGCCCGGCGCGGAGGGCGGCGGCGGCGGCGAGGCCGGGCGCCCAGTCGCGGCCGCCAGCAGCGGCGGCTTCTTTTTCCCCGAGGTGGATTTTGTAAATCTCACAAAATGGCGCGCGCTCCAAAGCTGCGCAGCGAGGAGCGCCGGGGCCCGAGCGGCGGCGGCGGCGGCGGCGGCTCCTCAGCCAGGAGAGCCCGAACCGCCCGCCCCCGAGTCCCCGCACGGACAGACGGACACACACTCACACTCTCACACACACACACGCGCGCACGCACCCTCGCACACGCTCCCTTACACACACACACACACACACACACACACTCTCTCACACTCACACCGGTCCCGCCCGCTCGCCGGCGGCGGCGGCGGCGGCGGCGGCGGCAGCGGCACCAACAGCAGCAGCAGGAACAGCAGCACAAGCGGCGGCGGCGGCGGCGGCGGCGCCCGCACCCCCCGCTCGGGGTGTCCGCTCTCCTGAGCCCGACCTGGGCCGCGATCAGCAGCAGCGACGGCAGCAGTCTCCCCGGATCCCCCTGCCGCTCTCGCCGCCGCCACCCCCGCCTCACTCCAATGGGGCTTTTTATTATTATTCGGGCGGGAAGCGAAAGGGTTTAAAAAAAAACCCAACCAACAAAATGGCGACGGACCGACCCGGTCGCTATAGCAACTGTCAATCAAAACGCAACCCCCCCCCCCCCGCGGCTGACGTGCTGACGTCCTCCTCCCACCACCCCCGGCCCCAAGCCGGAGGGCGGGGCCTGTTGCTCGGGCAACGGCAGATTCCGTTTCCCTCCTTTTCCCTGCGTTCCCCCACCCCACCCCCGCCTCCGTCCCCGACCGACCAACCACCCAACCCCCCTCAGGTCACGTGAAGGATAAATTCGGAGCTCGCTACGCGTGTCAGAGGAGGGCGCGTGATTCGCTCGGGGGAGGGGAACGGAGGGGAGACGGCCGGGCTGAGGGGAGGGAAGGGGAAGAGGAAGGCAGGGCGGGCGGGGACCGAGGCGGCGGCCCGGCCTGTGCGCGAGCGCCCGCCGCTTTCCGGGCCGCCCGGCCGCGCCCCGCCCCGCGCTCCGCGCCCGCGCCGACTGCGGTCCCGGGAACGCGCGGGCGCGTGCCCGGCCTGCGCGCCGCCGGCGCTTCCGCGTCGCGCGCGTGCAGCCCCGCCTGCGCCTGGGTGGGGGAGGGGGCGGGGAGGACCCGGGTCGCCCCCCGCCCCCGCGTTCCTGGGGCTGGGGCTGCTCACCTGCATCCCCGGGGAGCGAGCCGTCGGCCGCGCCTGCCCGCGGGCTCAGGCTGCGCTCGGATGGACTCGCGT
Organism: Bos javanicus; assembly: GCF_032452875.1. Taxonomy (NCBI): domain Eukaryota; kingdom Metazoa; phylum Chordata; class Mammalia; order Artiodactyla; family Bovidae; genus Bos; species Bos javanicus. The sequence continues at coordinate 149,443,436 of NC_083868.1, read as the reverse complement.
GCCCCCCTCGCGGGAAAAGATGCCCACGGAGGCTGCGGCGGCGGCGGCGGCGGCGGCGGCGGCGGGGGGTGGGGAAGAGGCCGCCTCCGCGCTTCAGACATCTCAGGAATTCCGGACGCTTCGCCCCGGTTCCGGGATGCCCCTGCGGCCGACGCCTTGCTTAAACCCTGGCGCTCGATCTTTGCAGCGGCGGCGCCGGCGTTCAGAAATGACGGACGGAGCCATCATAAGCACTCCAGGCTTTCCCACGGATTTCAAACCCACCCCTCACCCCCCATCCCTTTCAGGGCGCAGCCTTCCTTCCCCATCGGAATGCCCCGAAAATTAATCTGCTCAAAGCGATCACTGTATCCTCTTTCAACTCCTTCATTATCTCGTTCACGCAACAGCTCAGTTTCCAGATTCTCAATTCGTCCACAATTCTTTATTAATATTCTGGCCTTTGTTTCTCTTTATTCTGTCTGTCCCTTCCGCCTGGCTAAATATTGCGAAGTGTGCATAGCCCGCCCCTCCTCCCCGCCGCCAGGCGTTAAAACCTAGGTATATTAGTAGCCATGCTGTACTGGCTACTTTGTAATTAGAAGGCAATCACTGGCTAAAAAAACGTATTTTGTACCAATGCTAGTAAAGTGGCACTTGATATTGTGCTAAAAAAGGATACCGTACATAGTATTTTACCCAAGTCCAGCAATTTATTTCTAAGCTGGATTTTGCCATCTTCGATGATAGTGTTCATATCCATTTTTTTTTTCTTTTGCTGTTCACAAGTACAGTGGCAAGGAGATAGAATCCTAGGCGGAAAGAGAAACAAACCAATGGCCTATATGGGGAAAGAATCTTACAAGAAGAGTGGATATGTGTTTATGTATAACTGACTTGCTTTGCTGTTCAACTGGAACTAAGCATTGTAAATCAACTATACTCCCAATTAAAAATAAAAAATACTTTTAGTACAAATGGGACGGGGTGAGAAAAGAACAGCTCTGTAATAAATATTAGTTTCTATTCTCTGTGACTGGAGGAAAGACAAGTTTTGTTTTGTTTTTTTTTTTTTTCCCACAAATATTACTCTCCTGCAGTTATTAGAAGACAACGGCACCCCACTCCAGTACTTCTGCCTGGAAAATCCCATGGCCGGAGGAGCCTGGTAGGCTGCAGTCCATGGGTTTGCTGAGGGTCGGACACGATTGAGTGACTTCACTTTGACTTTTTACTTTCATGCATTGGAGAAGGAACTGGCAACACACTCCAGTGTTCTTGCCTGGAGAATCCCAGGGACGGGGAAGCCTGATGGGCTGCGGTCTATGGGGTCGCACAGAGTCAGATACGACTGAAGCGACTTAGCAGCAGCAGCAGCAGCAGTATACTAAGGCACCCATTCAAGTTAGCACAATCCAAGACTAAATCAGACGAAAAGTAGGCAAATAGGCTACTTCAGACTGATTCTCATGATATCAAAAGTTGCTATGACTATCAAAAGTTCTTTTGGAGCACTGGCTTTTTCAAAAATTGACCTGCTAACGTAATTAAAGTTCACATTCAACTTGACTGTTTTGAATGAGGTGGCCAATCCACCCTGCAACCAAATCCCGGTCTCCTGCTTCTCTTTGCCCCGCTCCCCACCCCCACCAGTTCCCCACAGTTTCGCTTCTATCAGAGCACTTAAGCATTTGCAACCTTCGGCATTAAATAGGAATCAATTTTTTATTGCTGGTAATGAAGGAAACTTGCCTAATTAATCTTCTAGATAACTGAAAAGTATATGACAATGTCCCAAGAAACTTGCCCTTGGCTTTTGTCAAGTCCACCTGGAAGATTATCAGGGTGAGGCAGAGTTTTGAGTTTACAGTCCTTCAGTGATAAAAGGCATTGCTGGTCTTCGTACCCAGAAGGCTGCACCCTCTCTGTCCCCCATCCCACTCCCTCCTTCTCCCAGTATGACTGCGTTACACAACACAGATCAATAAACTGTCATGTCCAGGTTGGAATGCTGTAAAATGGTTTTATATAGGCTTCACCTAAAAGCAACCTGTTAATTATGTTGATCCCAAACAAGTGAACACATGTAGGCAGGAAGGATTCAGGTATACACGCCAGTTTAGTCTTGACCAGGTTTGGTGATTAAATCCTTGCTCTCATCTGAGAATCTTCCTGTCACCTCCACTGCCAGATGTATTACAAATCTATGTATCCATAGAAGATAACCTCTAAAGGTAAAGACCCTCAAATCACAGATAGTAACAGCCTGCAAGTTACCAGCACATTCTAGAGAGTACTTTGGACTGCAAGGAGATCAAACCAGTCAATCCTAAAGGAAATCAACCCTGAATATTCATTGGAAGACCTGATGTTGAAGCTGAAGCTCCAATACTTTGGCCACCTGACTTGAGGAGCCGACTCATTGGAAAAGACCCTGTTGCTGGGAAAGATTGAAGGCAGGAGGAGAAGGGGACAACAGAGGATGAGGTGGTTGGATGGCATCACTGACTCAATGGATGTGTTTTGAGCACATTCTGGGAGATGGTGAAGGACAGGTGAGCCTGGCATGCTGCAGTCCATGGGATCTCAAAAAGTTGGACACGACTTAGTGACTGAACAACAACAAGCCTCAACAATGTGACATCTCCATTATACCCGTGAGAAAACAAGTCCTGAATAATTAAGTAACTTGCCCAAGGTCACACCACCAGTAAGAGGTAAAGTCAAGATTTAAACTCATGTGTAGGACTTCCCTGGTGGTAACTGAATAAGAATTCACCTGCCAATGCAGAGGACATGGGTTTGACCCCTGATCCAGGAAGCTCCCACATGCTGTGGAGGAACTAAAGCCCAAGTACCACAACTCCTGAGCCGGTGCTCTAAAACTTGGGAGCCCACACACTCTGAACTACTGAAGCCCACACAGCAGGAGTGGGCTTCAGCAGGAGAAGCCACCGCAAGAAGAAGCCTGTGCTCCGCAAGGAAGAGTAGCCCCCGCTGGCCGCAACTAGAGAAAGCTCTCATAAAGCAGTGAAGAACGAGGACAATGAAAAATAAAATAAATAATATATATAATAAAAAGACTCTGCACACCTCAACTAAGACCTGGTGCAGCCAAATGTTTTAAAAATAAATATTTTTTAAACATAAAACTCGTGTGTAACTGCAAAGCCTATGTTACTTTGCAGTACGCCAAAATAATCCAGGGTTATTTGGAGATTGGGTTTTTGCAGAGGTATCAAGGATTCCCTGGTATCTCAGCCGGTAAGGAATCCACCTGCAATGCAGGACACCCCGGTTCAATTCCTGCACTGGGAAGATCCACTGGAGAAGGAATAGGCTACCCACCCCAGGTATTCTTGGGCTTCCCTGGTGGTTCGGCTGGTAAAGAGTCCACCTGCCACGCAGGAGACCTGGGTTCGATCCCTGGGTTGGGAAGATCCCCTGGAGAAGGGAAAGGCTACCCGCTCTAGTATTCTGGCCTGGAGAATTCCATGGACTACTGTCCATGGGGTCAAAAAGAGTCAGACACAACTGAGCGACTTTCACTTCACTTCACTTCACTTCAAGCTAGTATATGATCAGCACCAGACTTCCATCACCCCAGTCAATTTGTCTGTGGCCATCTTTCTAGTGGATGGAGCCCAGCCCTCTTCCCTGCGCTCCACCTCCCTGCCCTCAGCATCCCTGCCTCCTCTTAACCCCTGGACCAAGTGCTCTACTGCCATTCTCCTAGCACCATAAAGTTGCCTACAAGGTTATTTTATCCCAGACATGGTTCCAATGTTGCCATTTTTAAACAGGAGGACAATCCAATATTCCTTTAGACATTTGTAAGAATGTTTACCAGGGACTTCCCCAGTGGTCCAGTGGTTAAGAGCACCTTGCAACGCAGGGAACCAGATTCAAACCCTGGTTGGAGAGCTAAGATCCCACGTGCCTCAGGACTAAGCCTACATGGTGCAACAAGACCCAAAGCAACCAAATAAATAATGTTTTGTTTTGTTTTAAAAAAAAGAAGGTTTGCCAATATTATTTCATGAATTATCATGAGCATTTTTGTATTCTGTGACATCAAGATAAAGGTTGAAGGTGAAATTATGGATTAAACTGGATATTTGCACTGTTTGAGGATATCTTGAAATGGTATTTTGCTGCATTTTGGCCAAACTTGAAAAGAAATACACTTGTGTATGTTGTTTGCTGTTGTTCGGTCCCTAAATTATGGCTGACTCTTTGTAACCCGGTGGACTATAGCACGCCAGGCTCCTCTGTCCTCCACTATCTCCTGGAGTTTGCTTAAATTCATGTCCACTGAGTCAGTGATGCTGTCTAACCATCTCATTCTCTGCTGTCCCCTTCTCCTTTTGCCTTCAATCTTTCCCAGGATCAAAGTCTTTTCCAACGAGTCTTTTTGCATCAGGTGGCCCAAGTATCGGAGCTTCAGCTTCAGCATCAGTCCTTCCAGTTAATATTCAGGGGTGATATCTTTTAGGATTGACTGGTTTGATCTCTTTGCAATCCAAGGGACTCTCAATCCAATATATGCATACACATATATACACACACATATACATACATATACAATACCTTCCTCAAAATTAACAGGTTGAGGAAAAATGCCCTAATGAAACTGTGAAAGACAATTAAGTACATGGAATTAAAAATTAGGTAAGAGGTTTGGAAATCTACAGAGGCCATTTACTTCAGTGGTTCATTAGTTCAACAGTTTTTGAGAATTTTGGCTATTTTGTCAGCATCTTAATGTAGGTATTAATATGTGGTGAACATCCTTTAATATTCCTACGGTATTTTTTTGCATGTCCACTTACTGATATTTTTCTGTTGGCTTCATTTGAAAGCAAAACATACTTTTTGTGTATGTAGCAGTGGTATTACTTTATCATATTGTATTTGCATGTCTGTTTCTAAACTATAAGTGCTTTTAGGACAAGGATCCTACATTTTCATCTTTGTATCACTAGTCCTATATCTGGTGTATCGTAAATACTATTTTGGGGGTTTTTTTTGTAAATATTGTTTTGTATTTTTATTTTATTTAAAGATTTTTTGATGTGGACCATTTTGAGCTCTTAGCTCCCAATCAGGGATTGAATCTGCATGCCCTCCTTTGGAAGGCAAAGTCTTAACCACTGGACCACCAGGGAAGACCCTGTTTTGTATTTTTAAATAAGTGATGATCTTCTGAAATTTTCTTCCTATTTTCTTCCTATTTTCCTCCACCCTATACGAGGTTTTTGGCAATCGTAAAACTTTAGGGGAAACTGTCTAATGATTTGTATAGAAGAGGGAAATGGTCTCTTCCGGTCTTAAAATGGATAGAATTTCTCTAGTGCCAGGGGAAAGATTGTTGCAGTCGGCAAAGTTGGAAGAAGAAAATTCCACCGAAGAGATACAGTAATGTTAGTGATTACCATGGAGCTAGTTTTATTTTATCAATGTTTCTCAGACCAGTGTTCCTACACAGTCCACAGCTCACCTCAAGTACCTCCAGTATGAAAAACTATAAATTAGGTCATGTTCATCAGACAAAATTTTTAGCTTCTATATTCCAAATGCAAAAATAACAGCCTTCCACCTGCTTGTGCTGTTAGCAGCTTAAGGACACGGTCAAGCACTAAAAATATTCGTGACGGGCAACAAACATGCCTATCCTTTCCCTCATCTGAAAGCACCTTCAGAGTTTTAAAAGCAAAAACTATTTATTATGTTTCCTTTTTAAATCTATAACACAAAGTATGTAAAGAATAAGACAGAAGGAGCCACTAATCCCATTATAATGACTGTTAATTTTAAAAATAAAAACAATCCAAGAGACTTCCCTGCTGGTGCAGTCACTAAGATTCCACACTCCCAATGCAGGGGGCCCAAGTTCGATTCCTGGTCAGCGAACTTAGTCCTGCATGCCGCAGCTAAAAGACCCATATGCTGCAACAAAGATGGAAGGTCTGGCGTGCCACAACTAAGACCCAGTGTAGCCAAATAAATACAAACTTTTAAATGAATAAATAAAAACAATTCAAGCATATGGTTTGAAAATTCAAACTGAACAGAAAAGAATGAAATAAAGACTAAAAGCCCCTCCCAGCTTCTGGGCTTGTTCCTCCTTCACCCTCTTTCTCGGGCCTATAGAGGACAGTTTCTCAAATTCAGGTTCCTATCGCTGTCAAAAGCCTAAAGGACTCTCACTGCTTTGGGGATAACATTCCTCGCCCTCAGTCTGTCACCCAGTCCTTTCATGAGCTGATCCCTCAGGCCTCCTTGGCACAAGCTTTCCCAAGAGAGGCCCCCAGAACAGCGTTCTCCCCCCAGAAGCTCTCCTCCTGACATCAAAGCATTTCTCTTCTTGCACTTCCCTTGTAGGTTTCCTTTTCCATCTGCCAAGAGGAAAGGAAGTCCTTTAAGGGCAGAGACCTAGCTCACTTGTCTTTTTTTTTTTTTTTGACCCCCCAGTGCTCAGCATATACTGGGAGCCAAGTCAATGCTTTTGGAAGAATGGAGTCACCATGGAATTGCGAAACAGCAAAAGCTGGTTCAGGCAGGCAAGCAGCTGGAACCAGGAAATGGTTAAAGGCAGGAGGAATCCACTTCACTCTGGGCTGGTCGCCATCTGCTTCCGGCCTTCCTGTCCCTCCCACGGTGGACGGTGGACGCAGGCTTCCTGCAGACTGGGAGGGGGTCTGAGCGGGAGAGTCAGAAACCCAGCAGTGAAGGGGCTCCCTGAGCCCCATATGAGGGCGTTCAGAAAAGTGGGTCAGTATCGAGGGACTTCTGACTCGCTTTGTGAGAAAGACCAGGTAGGCGGGGCCCCTGGGAGTGCAGCGGGGAGTTTGCTCCCCAGAAGATGTGGCTGGGCCTCTCCTGGAACCAAAAGGGAACCGACAGTTGTTCCAGGTCACCCAGCCCGAGAGGCTTAAGAGGAAGGCAAGAATTCACGGTGGGCACTAGACACAGGAGTACGTTCCTGGGCTACGTGCTTTCCAGCTGGGCAAGTAGAGCGGAGGCTCCAAGGTCAGCATTCCAGGGGTCTGAGCCGACAGGGTCGCAGGTGTATATGAGACAGAGGCCTAACTTGGCAGGTACGTTCATTCTGACTGCCAGGGATGGGGGCCTGTCCCGAGCAGAAGGCCCGGGAGACCTCGCGGAATCAGCCCTAGGATGTGAGAGCCGCCCTTGCCTGCCCGTCACACCCGATGGTGAAGTCGGTGCCGTGGAGTCGAAAGGATGCCCAGGACACCTTCCCTGTTAGCTGCACCGTGACATTCTGTTCGCATTAGTCACTGGGGACATTTTCATTTTCTTGCAGAGGAGCACGGTACAGGCAAAGTCCTGTGAGCCTGGATTTTCAAGAAGGGACTGGTGACCTTAATACAGTAACAATAGCAACAGGGAAAGAGAGTGATTGCAGAGACAGTGAACGGGGGCATTCCCACTGCCTCCCAGAGGCAGGACTTGGGTGGTTTACTTAACCTCTCTGAACTTGTTCTTTTGTTTTCTTTATTTATTTTGGCCACACCGCGCATGTGGGATCTTAGTTCCCCGACCAGGGATTGAACTTGTGCCCCCTGCAGTGGAAGCCCAGAGTCCTAACCTAACTGGACCTCCAGGGAATTCCGTGTTCTCTCATTTTAAAAGGAGGATTCTTTCTAATACTTTGTGAACTATAAATCATTATGTAAATATTGGCCCTGATATAAATAATAATAAATAAGAAGAGATTTTCCTGCAAATGTTTGTTTTTGAAGCTCTTTCTAAGATGTCCCTTTCAAAAAATAATAAATTACTTCTGTGTTTTCAAAACTCTCAGGTCCTCCTGCTGTAAATGTAACTGATTTTTAACCTATGTTAAAACGTATTTATGAGCTGGAAACATACTACCTCCTGAAACGTTGCTGTTGTTCGGTCGCTCAGTTGTGTCTGACTCTTTGCAACTCCATGGACTACATCAAGTCATCATGCCAGGCTTCCCCGTCCTTCACCATCTCCCGGAGCTTGCTCAAACTCATGTCCACTGAGTCAGTGATGCCATCCAGCCATCTCATCCTCTGTCGTCCCCTTCTCCTCCTGCCTTCAACTTCCCTGAACTGTACACACCATGAATTGATTGCCCCACACTTTCCACCCACTCTTTCTAAATTGTACCTTTTGGGACTACACAGACCAAGTTCCCTCAAAGTACCAACCTTCAAATAGTGGAGGAAAGCTATGATTTTCCCACTTGAATCTCGTCTTTCTCAGGCTAAATGTCTCCTTCTCTTTCCACACTTGCCCCGGTCAACCCACCATCCTCTGAGTGATTCCCCTCAAGGTCATCCGTAAGTTGAAGTGTTGGAAACACCTGACTATCCAGCAGTGGAGGCTCAACTAAAACACGTGACAAATCACGTCAAAATAGGATGCAGAATAAAAGAAGAGATAAAGCGGTAGATTCAGTATGATTTAAGTGTTGTAATTAAAACTTTATATTGTTATATGTTAAAATAAAGTTTTATAATATTTGTCACAGGGCGGAACAATGGTAGGTGATATTTCTCTTGTTTGTACCTTTTTTCAAATTTTCTAGAATGAATTACTGGTAATTAGGAGAAAAAAAAAAAACAGACCCTACGTCCCTATAGTTTTTAACCTAACGGCCCAGGTTCTAAATCTTGGGAATATCATAAAATAGGCTTCTTACCACATATCATTTCAGAGATAAGTGTGTAGCAAGAAGACCAGAATACCAGGAGCCTAGCAGACATCCAACAAGTGTTTGTTTCCTTCTTTACATCCCTAAGTTATTGAGGACTATTCTCATATACTCCTTTCTCATTAAAATTTCCTTCACCTCTGTCCTATGGCTGGATTTCTAATCCATATTCCAAGAGACACTCACTGTACCTCCAGCTCTGTGCAAGCTGTTGATTGAGCTGGGAGGGGGGCAGGTCTCTGATAGACACCAGCTCAAAGAACAAGAAAGAAAAAACTGGACATTTCCTTAATACCCATTTTAGGGTGGAAATGCAGTTAGAGTCGATCACGTAAGTGAAGGAAGCGGGGGAGACACCATCAAGTCAGTGTTCCACTGGTTATTCAACAGGACGATGGCAAAACCATCAGGCGACAAATACTGTCTCTTGCTCACTCCAAAGTTTCAGGAACTGGATCATGAGGTTTTCAGCAGTAAAGAACTGGAGGGGTGAGTGAATCTATGCTCCCACCTTCATTCTTCTCCCAGACAAGAAAAAGGCAGCCTAGAGGGGCTATGAGATTTGCCCCAAGTTGACCCACTTAACTGCAGAGTGGGGAGAGAGACAGGCCCCCTAATACCTAGTCCAGGGCTCTCTGTCTCTCCTGCCTTCCTTCTATCAGATTCTGAGAGAGATCAAAGTGTCTGCAGCAACTTGAAGGAATTACCACCACCGGCATGAAAGGTGGTCTCCGATTACCCATCGTCTTGAACCTGGAGGCTTCCCTGGAGGGGAAGAGGGACTTTCCCTCCACCTTCCTAGGTTCGATCGCTGAGTCTGTGACAGACAGCAGGCAGGTTGAGAGCAGAAAAGGTGCACATGTGTATTCATTTTACTATTATGTGTGTGGGGCCTCACACAAAAAAAGTGAATACTCAGTAAACTGGTCCACCCATCTTAGACTTAGAATTCAGATTGGAACTCAATCTGAATTCATCTTTGTATCCCCAGCCCTAATCAGGGCAGCTGACACAGAACAGACACTCAAATGCATGCAGAGTCAGTCACTGGTAATGCCCTTTACTGTGGATAACTTATAATTCAATTTGTAGAAAGTGGTGGCTGCATCCATAAAAGGTAAGAGAGCCTGCTAAGGAAGAAGGTGAGTCCTGGTTTGACAAGTTGAGACCTCTGGTTTCTGTTCCATTGAGTCATGTGTGACCACTCACTGTCTAGACCTGCTTGAAAAACAAACAAAAAAACCCTTTAATAGTTGTGAACAAGTATATCATACTTGCTTTTCTCTCTCCAGGGCAAGTAATTCCAGTCCCTTTAGAGATCCAGTGATCAGAAAACATACTCTAATATGATGTTATGGTGTCTTGCATAGGATGGAAGTTCACGAAGAGTCAGACACAGCAACATCCTACTTAAATATATCCTGGCATTTCATGAACTTAAGATAATACAAAATGGTGGCGCTGGCATTTCTCTTATGCTTTTTTATTCTTTGTCCAATCTGCCTGCTGTCAATTTGTTTCACAGACCCAGCTATTGAACCTAAGAAGGTAGAAGAAAAGCCCTTCCTCGCCTACACGGGAGCCTCCAGATCCAAGACTGCTGGTGGGTGATCTGAGGCCACCTTTACTCCTGCTGTTAATTCCTTCAAGTTGCTGCAAATGCTTCTAAGTTCTCTCTCAGAACCTGATAGAAGGAAGGCAGGAGAGATGGAGAGAGCCCTGTACTAGGTATGAAGTGGTCTGCCTTTCTCCCCACTCTTCAGTTATGGGGCAAATCTCATAACCCCTCTAGGCTGTCATTTCCTCCTCTGTAAGAAAGACAAGGAGATCCAACCCGTCCATCCTAAAGGAGATCAGTCCTGAACAGTCATCAGAAGGACTGATGGTGAAGTTGAAACTCCAATACTTTGGCCACCTGATGCGAAGAGCTGATTCATTTGAAAAGACCCTGATGCTGGGAATGATTGAAGGCAGGAGGAGAAGGGGACGACAGAGGATGAGATAGTTGGATGGCATCACTGACTCAATGGGCATGAGTTTGGGTAAGCTCCGGGAGTTGGTGATGGACAGGGAGGCCTGGCGTGCTGCAGTCCGTGGGGTCTCAAAGAGTCAGACACGACTGAATGACTGAACTGAACTGAACTGAAGAAGGGCAGAGGTGGGAAGCCTAGATTGAGTCACTGCTCTAATCGTTTACTGCTGAAAACGCAGTGAGCCAATTGCTGAGACTTTGGGGTGAGCAAGAGACAGGATTTGTTGCATGATGATTTGTACTATCATCCTGTTGAATAACTGGCTGGATACCTACTTCATACTGTTTCCCTCTCTTTCTTTACTTAAATGATCTACTCTCTAATTGCTTTTCTTCTCTTAAGTGGGTATTAAGGAGATATCCAATTTTTTCTCTCTTGGCTTATAGCCACGGCTTCTTGTCCCAGAGGTTTCTGAGCCTGTGAATAATTATCTGGCTTAAGTAAGGGATGCCCTGAAGGTAATAGCGTACAAGGTTGCTCAAGGTTCAGGTTTGCTTTTACTTCCTGTGTAACACTCTCTCCTCTAAAACCTTCTACAGTGATAATATTACCTCCAATATCACTTTACATTTCCACAGAAATTTTTCCTAGAATATCTTTCTTGTTACTTACACCAGGATCCATACAGGCTTTAGCAAGGAAAAAGGACAAGTGAATGTCCTCAGTTATGTTGGAGGGGTTCCTCAAAGCTGCTTTCTAACTCGACCATTTCATTTTCCAATATTTGTGGCAAATATATAGGAAGAATTGATTTTTGTATGTTGACCATGAATCCTAGAGTTTTGCCTAACTCACTGATTAGATTTTTTAATATTTATTTAGTATTTTGTATTTATTTGGCTGAGTCGGGTCTTAGTTGCTGCCTGTAGGATCTTTCATCTTAGTTGCAGCACATAGGACCTTGTTCTCTGACCAGGGATCAGACCCTGGCCCCCTGCATTGGGAGCATGCAGTCTTAACCGCTGGATCACCAGGGAAGTCCCTGATTAGCTTTAATAGATTGCAAATCCCTTTGAATCTTGTGTCTACAACATCTTGTCCATAAATAATACTTTTATTTTTTTAATTTTCAAACGATGTGCTTTTTATTTCTTTTTTCCCATGACTGTACATACTTGAACCTCCAATATAATGTTGAATATAAGTAGTAATAGCAAACATTTTCAACTTATCTATTCCTAGAGGAAAAAGCATTCAATATGTCACAGTTCAGAATTTCATGGATTAGCTGCAAGCATTTCAGATACTTTATCAAATGGAGGGAGTTTCCTTCTATTCCTACTTTACTGAGTGTTTTTGTCATGAACAGGTATTGAATTTCACTGAGTGACTTTTCTGAATTTATTGAGATTAATCATACGGTTTTAGTCCTTTATTTTGCTAGTGATTTTCTGTTAACTATAGCTAATTTTTTAAGATTTTTGTGTTCATCAGAGATATTGGTCTGTATATTTCTTATAAAGTCTTCATCAGGTTCTGTTTTCTAAATTGTGCTGGCCTCATAAAATGAGTGAAGAAATATCCTCCTTTTATCCTTCCTGTGAAAGAGTTGTATAAAATTCGTACCTTTTCTTCATTAAATTTTTGAAAGAATTTACCAGTGAAGTCAGTTGGGACTGAAGTTTTTGTAAAGTGACTGTTTTTTAATGACAGATTCTATTTCTTAAAGACATGAGAATATTCAGACATTGTATTCTTTATATGAACTTTTGATAAATTTATTTTTTCAAAAAAATTTCTCCATTTTATCTAAGCTATCAAATTTCTTGACATAAAATTGTTCTTAATTTCCTCCTATTATCCTTTCCATATCTGTAGGATCTGTGGTGATATCTTAGTTTTCATGACTGGCATTGATACTCGTATTTTCACTCATTTTTACTCATCAATCTTATAAATGATATATTATTTTAAAAAATCTTTTCTGGAGAGCAACTTGTGGTCATGTGGATTCTTTTCTATTGTAGTTCTGCTTTTCCATTTCATTGATTTTTTTGCCTTATTTAAAGTATTTCTTTTCTGCTACTTTCTTTGGGTTAAATTTGGTCTTATCTAAGTTTTTTCAGATAGAAGTTTAGATAATTAACTTTCCACTTGTCATCTAGCTTATGCATTAGAACAATAAATTGCCCTGTTAAGAAGTGCTCTGATTATACCCCACAATGTTGATAGGTTATATTTTAATTATTATTTCAAGTCAACATATTTCTAATCCATTGTGTTTTTTCTTTAACACATGGGTTATTTAGAAATGTGTGGCTTAATATTCACAGATAACTAGTTAGCTTCTGTTACTGATTTCAACCTTCATTCCACTGTAGTTAAAGAACATTATCAGTGAGGTTTCAATCCTTTGAAATTTTTTAAGACTTGCTTTATGACTCAGTGTATAGTTTATTTTGGTGAATGTCTCATGTGCACTTGAAAAGTGTGTATTGTATAATTGTTGGGTGAAGTGTTTTATAAACGTCAGTTGGGTCAACGTGACTATTCAATGCTGTTGAAATTTCCTGTGTTCTTACTGGTTACTTGGCCGTTATATTAGTTATTGAGAAAGGTGATTGTGGATTTGTCTTTATTTTGATTGTGGGTTTGTTTGTTTCTCTTTAATTTTTGTTAAGTTTTGCTTTTTATGTACAGAAGATGTTATTAGATACAGATATGTTTGTGATTATTTTGTCCTCCTATTGAATTCACCCTTTTATATTATGAAATGTCCCTCTTCATCACAAGTGGAACATCTTCTTGCCTTTCCATCTTTTTTGTGTGATATTAATTTGCCACAACAACCTTATTTAGCTAATGTTGACATAGTATGTAATTTTCCATCTTCACACTTTCAGTCTAAATTTATATTTAAAGTGTAACTCTGTGAAATAGTATATAATTGAGCCTGACAGTCTTTGCCATTGAATTATAATTTGATCCATTTTATTTTAACTTAATGGGCTCCTCTGGTGTCTCAGTGATGAAGAATCTGCCTGCCAACGCAGGAGACATGAATTCAATTCTTGGTCCAGGAAGGTCCCCTAGAGAAGGAAATGGCAACCCATTCCAGTATTCTTGCCTGAAAAATCCCATGGACAGAGAAGCCTGACATCCTACAGTCCATGGGGCTGCAAAGTGTTGAACACTACTTAGTGACTGAGCAACAGCAACAGTTTCATGTGATATGATTGAATCTCTGCCTCCACCTTACTATTTGTTTGCTACTTATGTCATCTGTTCCTTGTCCCTTTGTTTCCTTTTTTCTTTTTACTGATTTCTTTTGGATAAATCAAAGAAATGTATTATTCTGTTCTATTTCCTCTGTTATTTTTTCCATGTCATCATTCCATGATTTTAAAAGTTTAAGTGCACACAGAGTCTTTATAAGCAAGAAATATGGTACTGAATAAAGAATCACATGCAAAAATCATATTTGTAGGAGGCATTTTGTTGGTGAGGATGTGGAGCAGAGAGACTCGGTGTTATGAACAGCAATGCAGAGCTGATCTTTGATGCTTTGGAGAAGTAAAGACTGAAAGAGTGCACTCAGGCACACGTCACTTCATCTAATATTCAGGAACAGAACTCTGGCCCTTCCTCCATCTGAGCTCACTGAAATTTGCTTGTCATCAAAACCTTCTGTTTATTTACTTAATTCATAATTTAGAAATGAGCTAAAATAGAATCTATGTAATTATCTTGCCATAAGTACCTGATGAAAAGAAGAAAATAGTAAATAAGAAACATTAAATAGAAAAATATTGGGATGCAGCAGAAGAATATTGTGACACTGTAGATGAAGTTTATTCTGAAAACAGATAAAACTGAATTACAAAAGCTTAATCAGGCTGTTCCTTGTACAACACAAAGTACAGATAGAGATATAAGAGCTCAGGGACATGCCAGGACAAGTTAAAGAAGTAAAAACGTAGACAAGAAATTTAAAAAGTAATTCTAGAAATGAAGACTCAGCTGAAAGCTACATAAAGGAGAATGAACACTGTGAAAAATATAATGAATCATATAGAGAAGAGGAAAGAGAAAAGCAAAAAAGAGAAGTAAAGAAGAATAATTATTTTAAAAGGATTAGAGAGAATATGTTTCACATATGAGAGACAGAGAAGATCCAACATGCATATTCTTCATACCATTAGAAAAAGATTAAAAAAAAAAAACAAAGGGAGGAAGGAGTGTTAAAAAGTATTTAGAGATATAGTTCAAGACAACTCTCCAAAAATAAAAGAGAACTTCAATTGCAGATTCTAAGGAAATCTTCTGTTCCAGGAAAAAACTCACCAAAAAGGACAAACATGAGGACATAATCTCTAAGATTTCTGATCTTCAAAGACAAACGAAGACCCACAATAGATACGTAAAAACTGGAGAGAGAGGAGCACAAGCATGCCACGAAAGAAAGTCACAACATCACAGAGGAGCAAATTAAAAGAAGGAAGGACGGAGAACTACAAAATGCAACCGGGAAGCAAACAACAATACATCTATAAGCACATCCCTGTCAATAATCACCATAAATGTCAATGAACTAAATGCTCCAGGCAAAAGATATCTAATGGCTAATGGAGTAAAAATAAGACCCATCTATACACTGCTAACAAGAGACCCACTTTAGAGCTAAAGATACACACAGAGTGAAAGTGAGGGATGAACAAGTGGTGCTGGGAAATCTGGCCAACCACTTGTAAAAGAATGAAACTCGAACACTTTCGAACACCATACACAAAAATAAACTCAAAATGGATTAAAGATCTAAACGTAAGACCAGAAACTATAAAACTCCTAGAGGAGAACATAGGCAAAACACTCTCTGACATACATCACAGCAGGATCCTCTATGACCCACCTCCCAGAATATTGGAAATAAAAGCAAAAATAAACAAATGGGACCTAATTAACCTTAAAAGCTTCTGCACATCAAAGGAAACTATTAGCAAGGTGAAAAGACAGCCTTCAGAATGGGAGAAAATAATAGCAAATGAAGCAACTGACAAACAATTCATCTCAAAAATATACAAGCAACTCCTACAGCTCAACTCCAGAAAAATAAATGACCCAATCAAAAAAATGGGCCAAAGAACTAAATAGACATTTCTCCAAAGAGGACATACAGATGGCTAACAAACACATGAAAAGATGCTCAACATCACTCATTATCAGAGAAATGCAAATCAAAATCACTATGAGGTACCATTTCACACCAGTCAGAATGGCTGCGATCCAAAAATCTACAAATAATAAATGCTGGAGAGGGTGTGCAGAAAAGGGAACCCTCTTACACTGTTGGTGGGAATGCAAACTAGTACAGCCACTATGGAGAACAGTGTGGAGAATCCTTAAAAAACTGGAAATAGAACTGCCTTATGATCCAGCAATCCCACTGCTGGCCATACACACTGAGGAAACCAGAAGGGAAAGAGACACATGTACCCCAATGTTCATCGCAGCACTGTTTATAATAGCCAGGACATGGAAGCAACCTAGATGTCCATCAGCAGATGAATGGATAAGAAAGCTGTGGTACATATACACAATGGAGTATTACTCAGCCATTAAAAAGAATACATTTGAATCAATTCTAATGAGGTGGATGAAACTGGAGCCTATTATACAGAGTGAAGTAAGCCAGAAGGAAAAACACCAATACAGTATACTAACGCATATATATGGAATTTAGAAAGATGGTAACAATAACCCTGTGTACGAGACAGCAAAAGAGACACTGATGTATAGAGCAGTCTTATGGACTCTGTGGGAGAGGGAGAGGGTGGGAAGATTTGGAGAATGGCATTGAAACATGTAAAATATCATGTATGAAACGAGATGCCAGTCCAGGTTCGATGCACGATACTGGATGCTTGGGGCTAGTGCACTGGGACGACCCAGAGGGATGGTATGGGGAGAGAGGAGGGAGGAGGGTTCAGGATGGGGAACACATGTATACCTGTGGCGGATTCATTTTGATATTTGGCAAAACTAATACAATTATGTAAAGTTTAAAAATAAAATAAAATTTAAAAAAAGAAAGTGAGGGATGGAAAAAGATATTTTATGTGAATAGAAATGATAAGAAATCTGGAGTAGTAATACTCATATCAGACCAAATAGACTTTAAAACAAAGTCTATACTATAAGACAAACAAGAGCATTCAGATCAGTCCCTCAGTCGTGTCCGACTCTTTGCAACCCCATGAATCGCAGCACATCAGGCCTCCCTGTCCATCACTAACTCCTGGAGTTCACTGAGACTCACATCCATCAAGTCGGTGATGCCATCCAGCCATCTCATCCTCTGTCATCCCCTTCTCCTCCTGCCCCCAATCCCTCCCAGCATCAGAGTCTTTTCCAATGAGTCAACTCTTCGCATGAGGTCGCCAAAGTACTGGAGTTTCAGCTTCAGCATCATTTCTTCCAAAGAAACCCCAGGGCTGATCTCCTTCAGAATGGACTGGTTGGATCTCCTTGCAGTCCAAGGGACTCTCGAGTCTTCTCCAACACCACACTTCAAAAGCATCAATTCTTCCGCCCTCAGCCTTCTTCACAGTCCAACTCTCACATCCATAGCCTTGACTAGACGGACCTTTGTTGGCAAAGTAATGTCTCTGCTTTTGAATATGCTATCTAGGTTAGTCATAACTTTCCTTCCAAGGAGTAAGCATCTTTTAATTTCATGGCTGCAGTCACCATCTGCTGTGATTTTGGAGACCCAAAAAATAAAGTCTGACACTGTTTCCACTGTTTCCCCATCTATTTCCCATGAAGTGATGGGACCGGATGCCATGATCTTCGTTTTCTGAATGTTGAGCTTTAAGCCAACTTTTTCACTCTCCACTTTCACTTTCATCGAGAGGCTTTTGAGTTCCTCTTCACTTTCTGCCATAAGGGTAGTGTCATCTGCATATCTGAGGTGATTGATATTTCTCCTGGCAATCTTGATTTCAGCTTGTGCTTCTTCCAGTCCAGCGTTTCTCATGAGGTACTCTGCATATAAGTTAAATAAGCAGGGTGACAATATACAGCCTTGACGTACTCCTTTTGATAAAGGGATCGATTCAAGAGGATATAACACTCATTAACATATATGGACCTAATATGTCAGGAGCACCTAAATATATAAAACATTAAAAGACATGGAAGGAGAAACTGACAATAGTAAATAAAAATAGAAGTTTAACACCCCATCACTGAAAAGGTCATCCAGACAGAAAACAAATAAGGGACAAAACCAAAGACTACAAAAAACAGAAAATTACAAGCCAATATTTCTGATGAATATAGATGCAAAAAAATCTCAACAAAGTGCTTGCAAAGCAAATTCAACAATACGTAAAAAGAATCATACACCATGATCGAGTTGAATTTATTTCAGCATCACAGGATGGTTCCATATACACAAATCAGTCAATGTGATGCACCACATTAACAAAAAGAAGGGTAAGAATCACTGGTCACCTTAGTAGATGCAGAAAAGGCATTTGACAAAACTCAACATCCATTCATAATAAAAACTCTCATCAAAATTGGTATAGAGGGAATATATTTCAATATAATAAAGGCCATTTGTGACAAATCCATAGCTAACATGATACTCAATGGTGAAAAGCTGAGTTTCTTTCCTCTAAAATGAGGAACAAGGACTTCCCTGGTGGTCCTGTGGTTAAGACTCTGAGCTTTCACTGCGGAGGGTGTGGGTTCAATCCCTGGTCAGGGAATTAAGATACTGCGTACGATGCGGTGCCGCCTAAAGGGAAAAAAAAATGAAATAAAATAAAATAAGGAATAAGACAAGGATGCATACTCTTGCCACTTTTATTCGACATAGTATTGGAAGTCCTAGTGGCAAGAATCAGAAAAGAAAAATAAAATGCATCCAAATTAGAAAGGAAGAAGCAAAATTGTCACTATCTGCAGATGACATGATACTATATAGAGAAAACCCCAAAGTCTCCACCAAAAAACCTATTAGAATTAATAAATGAATTCAGTAAAGTTGCAGGATACGTTATTAGTAAAGATAAGCATGTTGCTTTTCTAAACACTAGTAATGAACTATCACAAAGAAAACAGTTTGGTTAAAATTGCACCAAAAAGAATAAAATACCTGGCAATAAACATAACAAGGAGAGGAAGGACCTATATTCTGAAAATTAAAAACAGTGATGAAAGAAACTGAAGGTGATTCAAAGAACTGAAAAGATATTCCATGTTCATGGATTGAACGAATTAATATTGTTAAAATGTTCATAATATGCAAAGCATCATGCATACTTAATGCAAATTCTGTCAAAACATCAGTGACATTTTTCACAGAACTAGAACAAATAATCCTACAATTTATATGGAGTCACAAAAGACCCCAAATTGCCAGAGTAATCTTTTTTTTATTAATTTATTTTTAATGATGTATCAGTTCAGTTCAGTCGTTGTTTGCAACCCTATGGACTGCAGCATGCCAGGCTTCCCTGTCCATCACCAACTCTCAGAGCTTGCTCAAACTCATGTCCATTGAGTCAGTGATGCCATCCAACCATCTCATCCTCTGTTGTCCCCATAGTCGATTTAAAATTTTGTGTTAGTTTCAGTTGCACAGCAAAGTGATTCAGTTATTCATACATATATATCTATTTTTTCAGATTATTTCCCTTATAGGTTATTACAAAATAGAGTATAATTCCCTGTGCTATTTAGTAGGTCTATTTTATACACATTAGTATGTATCTATTAATACCAAACTCCTAATTTACTTCTTCCCACCCTGCCAAAGCAATCTTAAGGAAAAAGAACAAAGCAGAGTGTATCACCCTTTCTGAGTTCAGACTATACTGCAAAGAAAAAGTAATAAAAACAGTATGATATTGGCACAAAAACAAACATAAAGATCAATGCAACAAGGTTGAGAGCCCAGAAATAAACCGATTTGTGGTCAATTAATGCACAGTAAAAAAGGCAGAAATATACAATGGAGAAAAGACAGTCTCTTCAATAAGTGGTGCTGGGAAAGTTACATGTAAAAGATTGAATGAAAATAGAACATTTTTTCACACCAGATATAAAAGTAAACTCAAAATCAATTAAAGAGCTAAATACAATCCCTAGAATGATAAAATTTCTAGACGAGAACAGGGGCAGAATACTCTTTGGCATAAATCAAAGCAATGTTTTTTGATCTTCTCCTAAGGCAAAAGAAACAAATGAGACCTGAATGAAATATAAAAGCTTTGACACAGCAAAAGAAACTGTAAACAAAACAAAAAGACAACTTACTGAAAGGGAGAAAATATTTGCAAGTGATAAGGAGTTAATATCCAAAATATATAAACAACTTGTACAACTCAATATCAAAAACTCCCCAAACAACTCAATTAAAAATAGGCAGAAGACCTGAATGGACATTTTTCCAAAGCAAATATACAGATTGCCAACAGGCACGTGGAAAGATGATCAACACTGCTAAATCATCAGAGAAATGCAAACCAAAACCACAATGAGCTATCATCTCACCCCTGTCAAATGGCTGTCATCAAAAAGTCTGCAAACAACAAATTTGTTGAGGATGGATAGAAAAGGGGAGACTAGTACACTGATGGTGGGAATGTAAATTGATGCAGTTACTATGAAAAAGAGTATGGCAGTCCCTCAAAAAACTAAAAATAGAGTTACCATATGACCCAGCAAACCCACTCCTGGGTATATATCTGAAGAAAATGGAAACATTAATTTGAGAAGCTATGTGCAGCCCAGGGTTCATAGCAGCATTATCGATAGTAGACAACATATGGCGTCAGCCTAAGCGTCCATCCACTGATGAATGGGTAAAGAAGGTGTGGTGTATATATGCTCAGTGGAATATATCTTAGTCATAAAAAAGAATGACATTCTGCCATTTGCAACAATGTGGATGGACGTAGAGGGTGTTGCCGTAAGTGAAATCAGTCAGAAACAACAAATACTCTTGTTGTCACTCACGTGTGAAATATAAACAATGTAACAAATAGAAACAGAGTCACAGATACAGAGGACAAACTACTGGTTTCCAGCAGGGAGAGAGACGCAGGCAGGGGGAAGACAGAAGGAGAGGATTAACAGATACAAACTATTCTGGGTAAAATAAAATGACAGTGATGTATTATACAACAGAGGAAAAACTATACATTGTAAATCAAAGTGAAAGTGAAAGCGTTAGTCGCTCGGTTGTGTCGGACTCTGCGCACCATGGACTGTAGCCCATCAAGCTCCTCTGTCCATGGGATACTTCAGGCAAGAATACTGGAGTGGGTTGCCATGCCCTCCTCGAGGGAATCTTCCTGACCCAGGGATCAAACCCAGGTCTCCTGTATTGCAGGAGGATTCTTTACCATCTGAGCACCAGGAAAGCCCATATTGCAAATCAACCATACTGCAATAAAAAAATTTTTAATTTAAAACATTTTAATTAAAATATATCATCAGAAAAATAAGAGAAATACTGTAGCCATGAAACAAGAATAGTATGCTCAAAATGGAACAAATTAGAGAAAAAGAACGAGCCCTTGAAAACTAAAAATATGATCGCTCTCTATATATATTATAGCAAAAACGAAAAAAACAGTAAAAGAGTTGAAAGAGATCTCTCTCAAAGTAGAGCAAAAAGAATATGTTCCACAGAAGAAAAAAGTAACAAAAGTAGAAGCTCAATGTGGAAGCTCCAATCTGGGTGACAGGAGTCATGGAAAGACAGACCAGAGAAAAGAAAAGAAGGAAATTAATGAAGAAATAGTTCAATAAATTCTCCCAGAAGCGAAGAACACAAGTCCTCAAGTGAAAAATTCCACTGAGTGCCAGGCGTGATGAATAGAAAAGACCGACATCAAAGAGCACCGCGGTGCAAAGTCAGGACGTCAGAGGGAAAGAAATATCCCAAGAATTTTTAGAGAGAAAAAGGTCACAAACAAAGGGTCAGGAGTTGGAATGGAATTCAACTGCTCAACAAAACACAGATAGCTATCAGATAAGGAAGCAAAGAAAACATGGAATCCAGAAAATCTGGGATGCACACGTGTGAGATGGTGTAGGAATTCGCAGGGTGGTGGTGGAGGAAAGTCAGTTAACTGTAGGACGGGAACCCTGAGCAGCACGCAGTCCAGACCCAGACAGGTGCTGGGAGATCTCCACATCAGGTGTCCTAAGGAAGAGGAGGGAAAGTTGCTCAGTCGTGTCCCCCTGTGGCCCCTTGGAGTGTATAGGCCAGAATACTGGAATGGGTAGCCTTTCCCTCCTCCAAGGGATCTTCCCAACCCAGGGATTGAACCCAGGTCTCCTGCATTACAAGCAGATTCTTTACCAGCTGAGCCATCAGGGAACCCCAAGAGTACTGGAGTGGGTAGCCTATCCCTTCTCGAGGGGATCTTCCTGACCTGGGAATTGAACCGGGGTCTCCTGCATTGCAGGTAGATTCTTTACTAGCTGAGCTATCAGGGAGGACGTATGGGGAAATGGCATTGAGTGGGATGTTACAGAGCTGTTATTTTTAGGTGAGAAAACACTTAACAGTAGCTCATAAAAAGCAAGGCAACTGAAGAAAGAAAGCAACTAAGTCAAATTAAAAGGTCATTTTTACAGATGAGGAACTGTCATCATTGTGTACTCACTTGTTAATCAGTGTATGGCCTTACGTCATCTAGTTGCAAGAGTAAAAAGGTCAAACATGGGTCTCACTGCAAAAGAGCTGAAAGCGTCACCTATTATCCTAGAAAGGTATTAGATAGATCTAAAATTGTAGACCCAAAAGCAGCAGTATCTGCATTTATTTTTACGTTTGGAGGTATGTACCAGATTAAGCAACAAAATACACTGAAAGCAGGTAACGTGGGCAACAGGAAGTGGGCAGACACAGGAGACCACATTTTTTGCAGTGAGATTTTTCCCACTCGACTTTTGTCTCTGATTTTTCTCTTGAAAGTGTTCAAATCTATATAAAAGGTAAAGAATAGCACAGTAAGTCGTATCCATATACTCTTAGCCTGGGTTCCACATTCGCTTTCTCTCTCCCTCATTTTTTTTCTGCACCGCTTCAAGTGAGTTGAAAACATCACAAAGCTTCATTCATAAATACTCCAGCTGGTGTCTCTTGAGAACAAGGACATTCTTCTCCACACACAGAGTGTCATCCCCGCATCTAAGGAAATCCACAGTGACCCCCTGTGATCTCCCAAATGGACCGACAGACGATCCACAGTCACATTTCCTCAAATAGTCCCCCAAATATTGTTTGTATATCTTTTCGTTCCGTCCAGGGTTTAATCAGATTTCAGAGTTTGTGCTTGGGTGTTTTATCTCTTTGGACTCTTCAAGGATAGAAGAATCCCTGCCCTGCTAGGCTTTTTTCTGTTCTGTAATGATGCTGTCTGTTTTGAAGGCAGGGCTCCAGTTGGCTCTTCGAATGGCTCACCTCTGGATGTTTCCTCATAATTAGATTCAGATTCCTACTGAAACTGTCCCTATGGGCACATATTACCTTAATAAACAAAGTAAAATGGAAAAAATGAAGATGGTATTGGTGTACTTTTCCTAAAAAAATGCCTTTCTCTCTTAGGTCTCTTTCGGCCGGAGTCTGATGCCTCCCCTGTGTTAATTGGGTCAGCATGTGCTTACTAAGTGTTCCCAACACAAGCCACTCCAGGAAGCAGGTTAAACACCTTTTCTCGGAAAGGCGTACATTTTCACAGCTTTTCATTTTAAATGTGTTCCCAGTGGGGATTTTTTTCCCCTGTCATCTACCCAAGAAATTCTGTGTCGGTTATCTCAAACACAAATGGAAGCCGTTTCCACACAAATCCCTCCGTTGCTGAATAGATTGGATTGTCCTGTGTGATAAAGCAGGATCCACAGACAGAGCAGCGTGGGGACCCGGCTTCTGAGCCCGGCTCTGCCATGGACGCTTCGGGCGACCTTGAGCCAGACCCCCGCCTCCCTAGGCTCCAGCATTCTTATCTATAAAAAGAAGGGGTTGGACCAAGTTGATAACGAAAGGTACCTTTCAAACGACAGTTCTGAAGTAAGCAGAAAAGAAAGAGTTCAAGGGCAGGCAGCGGCCTGCACACCTCTAGAAGACGTCTCTTTTTACCTTCCTGACAGCCAGGTGTGGCCACCCTCTACACAACAAAAAGTTGATCCTCCGTTGTCAGGGGGAGACGAGGAGGTAGAGGACGGTGCAAGGAAGAGCAGATAAGGGGTGATGATGCGAATACCGGCACTCAAGTGGAGACAGAAACCCCACCTTCCAGAGTATTCCACCTGAAGATACGCTGTGAGGCTTGAATTCAGAGAAACAAGAGTGAAAGGCTCTCAGTCGAGTCCGACTCTTTGCGACCCCATGGACTATAACCTGCCAGGCTCCTCTGTCCATGGGATTCTCCAGGCAAGAAGGCTGGAGTGGGTTGCCATCTCCTCCTCCAGGGGATCCTCTTGACCCAGGGATAGAACCTGGCTCCCCTGGCATTGAGGCAGAAACAAGCCTAATGCTAAAATCAAAAGAGATCCCCAAGTATTCTTGTGACATAGGGATACTCAACAAACATTTAGTAAATGGTGAAGGAGTTCAGGACATACCACCCCAAAATATGTTTCTTTAGGACACTAATTATTTTGAGCTAAAGCCACTGGAAAAGCAGCACTCAGGCAGAGGCTTTCTCTGAATCCCCTCTCAGCTCCCTACAGTCAGATCCTCCAAAAGGAACTCAGTCGACTTAAATTCCCTCTCCGGGAGGGTCATCAGCTGGGAAGATCCAGCCTTATCCCAAGACAAGAGACCAGACGTTGGCCCCAAAACCAGACAGACTCCTCACAAACCATCACGTCTCCCATCTGTTCCTCTTAGGGTGCCTTCACCTTTCCTAAAAATATTTTGCTCTTCTCTGAACTGGCTACATCCTCTCTCTTCTTCTCCAACTGACGGTACTTAAGCTCCCCAGCGGAGAAGGAAATGGCAACCCCTTCTGGTATTCTTGCCTGGAGAATCCCAGGACAGAGGAGGCTGGTGGGCTGCTGTTCATAGGGTCGCACAGAGTTGGACACGACTGAAGTGATTTAGCAGCAGCAGCAGCAAGTTCCCCAGTGGGGCTTTCCTAATGGCTCAGGGGTAAAAAGTCTGCCTGTCAATGCAGGAGACACAGGTTTGATCCCTGGGTTGAGAAGATCCCCTGGACGAGGAAATGGCATCCCACTCCTGAAATTCCCGTGGACAGAGGAGCCTGGCGGGTTCTAGTCCAAAGGCTCCCAGAGAGTTGGAGGCCACTGAGCATGGTGTAGCAGCAAGGGCCCCAGTCACACCAGTTTATTGAGTACTCGCTTCTTTTCTCGTGATGCCCACACACATGACAGTAAAATGAATATGTGCGTACGCCTTTTTGGCTCTCAACCTGCCTGCTGTCTTTGTCACAGACTCAGCTATCAAACCTAGAAGGGTGGAGGGAAAAACCTTCCTCCCCTACAGGGGAGCCTCCAGGTACAAGACTGTAAGTGATCTCAGGCCATCTTCAGTGCTGGTGTTAATTCGTTCAAGTTGCTCCAAACACTTTGTAAGGTCTCTCTTGGAACCTGATAGAAGGAAGGCAGGAGAGACAAAGAGAGCCCTCGACTAGACATCAGGGGGTCTGTCTCTCTCCCAACTCTGCAGGTCAGTCAGCTCAGTCGCTCAGTCGTGTCCGACTCTGCGACCCCATGGACTGCAGCACTCCAGGCTTCCCAGTCCATCACCATCTCCCGGAGCTTGCTCAAACTCATGTCCATGGAGTCGGTGATGCCATCCAACCATCTCATCCTCTGTCGACCCCTTCTCCTCCCACCTTCAGTCTTTCCCAGCATCAGAGTCTTTTCCGAGTCAGTTCTTTGCATCAGGTGGCCAAAGTATTGCACTCTGCAGGTAAGTGGATCAATTTGGGGCAAATCTCATAGCCCCTCTAGGCCACCACCATTTTCTCATCTGGGAGAAGAACGGAAGTGGGAGGCATAGATTCACTCACTTCTCTAATTCTTTACTGCTGAAAACTTAATGAGACAATTCCTAAAACTTTGGGGTTAAGCAAGAGACTACATTTATTGCATGATTTATACTGTTATCCTATTGAATAACTGGACACTGACTTGGTGGTGCTTTCTCACTTCCTTTACTTAAATGATCTACTCTCTAACTGGTTTTCCTCTCTTAAATGGGTATCAAAGAAATATCCAATTTTTTCTCTCTTGGCTTATAGCCATGGCTTCTTGTCCCAGAGGTTTCTGAGCCTGAGAATAATTATCTGGTTAAGTTAAGGATGCCCAGAAGGTGACAACATCCGTTGCTCATGGTTCAGTTTTCTTGGTCCTTCCTGTGTAATGCGGTCCCTTCCAAAACATTCTACAATGATAACGATACCACTTTACATTTACACAGAAATTTCTACAAGAGTGTCCTCCACGTTTCTAATACCAGTGACCAATGCAGGCTTTAAGGATTAAGGACAAGTGTATGTTGGAGGCTTTCAAAAACAGTTTTCTCATTCACTTGTAGGTCCTAACATCTTTGCTAGATCCTCAGAGTCTGTGGAGCCTGGAGATAAGTGAAGAAGAAGGGAATTCAAGGAAGAGCCCTTTTCAGGCAGAGGGTGAGGTCCTGAGTCCTAGGTCAGACCTGCAGGAAGTAGGGGGGAGATGGAGAGATCATTGTAGCAGCCATAGATTTTTTTAAAAAATTGGGGCTATAGTTAATGTGCCATGTTGTATGGCACCTACGGGTTTTTAGACTTAAGAGGTACTCAAGCAACCACAGTGATAAGTCGCTTTTTGGATCCTGATCCAAACCACTTGTTAAAAAAAAAAAAACTATAGGACAATCAAGGAAATGAAGCACTGACTGGTTTGGGGTGAAATTAAAGAATTGCTCCTATTTTAAGATGCCATTATGATATTAAGCTTTCCTGGTGGCTCAGACAATAAAGAATCTGCCAGCAATGCAGGAGACCTGGGTTTGATCCCTGGGTTGGGAAGATCCCCTGGAGAAGGGCATGGCAATCCACTCCAATGTTCTTGCCTGGAGAATCCCCATGAACAGAGGAGCCTGGTGGGCTGCAGTCCATGGGGTCACAGAGAGTCAGACAGGACTGAGCGACTAAGCACACATGACTGGGCAAAAATTAATAAGTGCTGAAGCTAAGGGACGAGTAAGTACTTGGACTTCATCATACAATTCTTTCTAAGACTGCTTGAAATTCTCCAAAACTATTTTTAAATGACAACCGGAAAAACAAATCTTTTCACAACTGAACAATAAGAGAATAAGGAAAAGCCAGATTTTGCGTGTTCCATTTTACATTAGGCAGCCTCTCAAGTTTCTTGGTTAGAAATAAACTCTTGAATTTTAAGGTAAATGTAAGGAATGGGAAATGGGAGAAGGGTGAAGAGTTCTGATGCTTTTATTTCCCACATAACCCTGATATTGCCACACATTTGAGTGATGTTTTACGGTTTCAAAGTGCTTTATATCTCATTCGATCTCAAAAAAAGCCAGGTATGTATATATGTTGTCATGTGTGACATCTGACAAAATGTCTTCATTATGTTGTTTTTGCAATTTTATTTTTAGTGATTTACTTTTTTTTTTTTTTTTCTTCTTCTTTTTTTTATACCTGTGGCGGATTCATTTTGAAGTGATTTACTTTAAACCTCTGAAAATAGTCTAATTGTTGTATTAGTCCCTTAGTTGATACCTAAGGATTTATTTCCTGCTCTAGCTTTGCATGGAAAACTCAGCCTGGATGTCTATTTACAATATTAGAATTCTTAAATGTTCCCCTGTAATGATTGGGAGCAATTTTATTTTTCCTCTTAAGTTTCTGTTTGGAGAAATGTGTTGCGGGGGGGTGGGGGGGGGAATCTTTCTTATTTCCTTTGAGTCCACCCAGCTGTTTTATTTTGTGTTCACTTATTTCCCAGGCTTCCATTTGGAGTGTGAAGCCATCAAAAGTGTTCTGTTCTTTTTAATACTTATCAGCATTTCCTTTATTAGCCACATTATCCTTTATCTCTTTCCTGCAAAAGCTTTTAAAGTACCAATTGATGAAGCCACATCTTTTGTTATTTAAATATTATTCCATCAACATTTACAAGTACATCCTAAGAAGATTCAAGCACAATATCCTACCCTAATGATTACAAACCCACACATTTTTTAAAATCTGACTTCTTTTCTCTTTTTGTGTGTGTATTCCTCCCATTCCAGAATTCTACTAGCTGAGCGCAGGAAACTACCAGAGGCCTGGTATTAAAAATTCCCAACTGATCACAGACCTTTAACAAGATCAAGAGAGGTACACACTTTATAGTTATAAGGGCAACACGTCCTTAAGTTAAAATGAAGACCTAGATATGTTTCACCGGCATTGATCCTGAAGGAATCACCGGATAGCCGCTTAAGGGGGAAGGAGTTTCTATGCGGTACCAAGACCATGCTCTAAGGGTTTCTAAGCAGGGCCCTGGAGGAGAGGGACCCCTGGGGTGAAGGCGTCCCTGAACTCCAACTGGAGCTACTCTGTGACTCTGCAATTATTAAATATAGCCACATGAATCACACCACAAAATTCCAGTCCTGAAATCTGGTATCGGGCATAACAATTTGTTCTCTCTCCTTGCTCATGAACAACAATCGACTGAAGAAATTTTGGTCTGTGTAAAGAATAGCTAGATGCTTTTTACCTTCCTCTGAAAGACTCAGTCTGCATTTGACATGACATATGCTTCTCAAGTGTTATTTTGTGTTTATTCTTTTTTGAACTAAATTGTCAGTCCTTGTCACTAGAAAGACATTTCCCTGGAACCCTCCTGACTCATGCTAAGGGTACACAACAGCTGATAAACTCCAGTGACCTCTGAGGAGACAGATGAGCTGTGTGGCTTTGAATGCCCACGTGGCTTTCTGGGCTATAGCTGACCGCATAACCCAGGCTAAAGCGGCTGGCAAATGATCATGCTTTTTCCATATTTACCATGTTGATTACAGGGGTTGCGTCACCTATTCTGTTGCTCTGTCTAATCTCTTTCTTTATTATAGATTATATATTTATATATATATGTTATATTTCTTCATTATCTTGCCACTAACTTCCTTATTTGCATTTGTCTGTGTATATTCTTCTTTGTAATTACAAAACAATTCATAGTCACTGCAACAGTAACAAAAGCTAACACTGATTGCTTCTAACGTGCCAGACACATTCCTAAAAGCTTAACTCTGGCCTCACCTAATCTTCAAATATTTACAGGATAGATACCAGTATCTTCACTTTGCATATTAAAGAAAACATGGACATAAAGCACTTAGAAAGTTTCTCACCTAGTCATTTTTCTTGAAAGTATTTCCTTCAGGAAAAAACAAGGAAGCCAAGAAAGAAAAGGGTATTAAAAACATGAAAAAGCAGTGAAAAAAAATCCTAGTTAAATTTATACTTATATTTTAATGTTAAGACATTTGAGAAAGAATTTTTAAGGAATAAAACAGAAGCCTGTAAAGAGAAGGTTAATGATAAACTAGCACTCAAATTTCAGAATATTGCTACAAACATGAGATCCTTAAGATCTCACCTGGCTCCAAAGAAAAAAGTTATACTGATTCATTCTAAATTCTTATAGAAAAGCACGTTTAAAAGGTTTTCTTAAATTCAAGGGCCATCTCCTCAAAATGGTCAAGGTTAGCAAAAACAAGGAAAGGCTGAGAAGCTGTTGCAGCCAAGAGGGGAATAAGAAGACATGATGACTAAATGTAATGTATTCTGGAACACGATAAAGGACGTTGATAAAAATCATATTGTTACCGGAAACCTGAGTTTGCCTCTTGGTGGGTGTTGAACCGAAAGACACAACCGCGGCAGAGAGCAGAAGAAGGAAGGATTTATCATATTTGTAGCAAGTAAGGAGCACACTGGGGATCTTCTCCAAAGCCGTGTCTCTCTAAACAGCAAAGTTGGGAAGTTTTAAGCTAAGGATTCACGAATATTCATGGAGGGGCTTCGATGGTGTATGCACATTCATGAAGGGGCTGGTGCAGAGGAGAATTCAACATAGAATTAGGGCAAGGGTCCACAGAATCCAAGCTTTAGTAGTTTAAAGTCAGAAGAAGTCAGCATCATCCTTCCACTCTCCAGCAGGATGCGGGCCTCGGTTCCTGAAGACCTCAAAGGTAACGTGTCAGACTGTTACCTACCAGATACCTTGAGGAGGAAGTAAGCCTCTGTTTTAATCACTGAATGTTGTTTCTTGACTGCTTTTCCATAGTTCCTGCGTTCTCTCATTTCCCTTAAGATCATTCATTACTGAGACCTTTCAAGGGCAAGCACTGTGGCTGGGCTTAGATCATAGAATGGCTTACACCAAAAATGGCTTCTCTTCTGTCAAGAAAGCCATGCCTGGCTCTTCCCCAGAACCTCCTACCTGATCTGCTTACAATATGAATCAATATGAACTTTAGTTAATAAGAGTTTCCCAGGTGGTGCTGGTGATAAAGAATGTGTCTGCCAATGAAGGAGACACAAGAGACTTGGATTCCATCCCTGGAGAAGGAAATGGCAACCCACTCCCGTATTCTTGCCTGGGAAATCCCATGGGCAGAGGAGCCTGGCTGAGTTGCAAAGAGTCAGACTCCACTGATCACATATAGACACACACAGTCTATAGTTAATTAATAAACTGTATCAACATTAGATCTTTAATTTTGACAAATGTACTATATTAATGGAAAATACAAATAAGAAAGGAAACTGAGTATAGAGTACACAGGAATTCTCTGTACTGTCTTTGCCATTTTTCTATAAATCCAAAATTACTCTGAAACAGAAAATTAGTTTAAAAATTAAAACCAACCTCATGGAGTTGTGGTAAGAATTAAATGAAATAATCAGGGACTTCCATGGTGGTTCAGTGGCCAAGACCAGTGGCAAGTCCAAGTTGTCACTCCTGTTTCTGACCCACTGGCTATAGACGGGAGGTTACAACCCCCCTCTCCTTGGATTCCAATAATTGGCTAGAGAAGTGCTCAGAACCCAGACATTCAATGTCTCACTTAGAAAGACTGTCCTGTGTACGTGTGTGTGCGTGCTCAGTCACTTCAGTCGTGTCCGACTCTTGCGACCCCATGGACTGTAGCCCGCCAGGCTCCTCTGTCCATGGGACTCTCCAGGCAAGAACGCTGGAGTGGGTTGCCGTGCCTTCCTCCAGAGACTCTTCCCCACCCAGGACTGAACCCTGGTCTCCTTCATTGGCAGGAAGTTTCTTCACCACTAGCATCACCTGGGAAGCCCATGCTTATGTATGTTCTCCTATATTTTCTGTTCGTATTCTTATCACTTGATTTAGAACTTCAATTCATTTTCATTTCATTTTATTTTTTATTTTTAAGAAGCTAGCTAGTCTCACAGTTTGCAACTGGATATCCAGTTGTTTCCATACCATTTGTTGAATTTACTTCACTCCAAATTTGAAATAACAACATTGTCAAGTCAATACATGAATTTATTTCTCTGCCTCTATCACACCCCTCTAATGACACTATTTTAAGCCCTACTAGAGCAGTTTCTTCTTCATTAGTCTTCTTTTAAAAGACATCTTAGCAGTTTTTCACATTTACTCTTCCAGATGAAGTTTTAAGTTTCAAAAATCTTCCTCTTAAGATTTTGCTTGGAATTTCATTGACTCTATAACCATTTGGGAAGAAATGACAAGGCAGCATGAGAAAGTGACAATTAAATGGGCACTAAACAAAGAAGGGCAATGCCAAAGAGTGTTCAAACTATCGCACAGTTGCACTCATTTCACATGCTAACAAGGTTATGCTCAAAATCCTTCCAGCGAGGCTTCAGCAGTACATGAACCGAGAACTTCCAGATGTACAAGCTGAGTTTAGAAAAGGCAGAAGAACCAGAGATCAATTTGCCAATATTCATTGGATCATACGGAAAACAAAGGAATTCCAGAAAAACAGCTACTTGTGCTCCACTGACTATGCTAAAGCCTCTGACTGTGTGGGTCACAACAAACTGTGAACATTCTTAGAGAGATGGGCATACCAGACCATCTTACTTGCCTCCTGAGAAGCCTATATGAAGACCAAGAAACAACAGAATCAGGTATGGAACAGTGAACTGGTTCAAAATTGGGAAAGGAATACGACAAAGCTGTATATTGTCACCCTGATTATTTACCTTATATGCAAAATACATCATGCAAAATGCTGGGCTGGATGAATCACAAACTGGAATCAAGATTACCAGGGGAAATATCAACAACCTCACGTATGCAGATGATACCACTCTAATGGCAGAAAGTGAAGAAGAACTTTAAAGAGCCTCTTGATGAGGGTGAAAGAGGAGAGTGAAAAAGCTGGCTTAAAACTCAACATTCAGAAAACTAAGATTAAAAAAAAATAAAGATAACGGCATCCAGTCCCATCGCTTCATGACAAATAGATGGGAAAAAGTGGCAACAGTGACAGATTTTATTTTCTTGGGGTCCCAAATCATTGTGGATGGTGACTGAAGCCATGAGATTGAAAGATGCTTGCTCCTTGGAAGGAAAACTATAAGGATGTGAGAGCTGAACCATAAAGAAGTCTGAACACTGAAGAATTATGCTTTTGAATTTTGGTGCTGGAGAACACACTTGAGAGTCCTTTGGACTGCAAGGAGATCAAACCAGTCAATCCTAAAGGAAATCAACACTGAATATTCATTGGAAGAATTGATGCTGAAGCTCCAATCCTTTGACCACCTGATATGAAGAGCTGACTCACTGGAAAAGACCCTGATGCTGGGAAAGACTGAGGGCAGGAGGAGAAGGGGACAACAGAGGATGAGATGGTTACATAACATCATTGACTCAATAGACATGAATTCGGGCCAACTCCAGGAGACAGTGAAGGACAGGAAAGCCTGGTGGGCTGTAGTCCATGGGGTCTCAAAGAGCTGGACACGACTTAGCAGCTGAACAGAACAGAAACAAAGACAGCTTTTCTCCTTTGGCCAGTCAGTTCATCTTCTGAACCTTCAGTTTCCTCATCTTTCAAGCAGAGGTAATAACAGTACCCGTGTCATGGGACTCATGTGAATGATGTATAACACCCATAAAGTGAGTGGCACAGTGCCTGCCACAAAACACGTGTCCACTGAGTGTCGCGCTCATATTCAAGAACGGAAATTCCATTATATACTCCAAATGTCTTTCAGTAATGCTCATGGTTTTCTTCAAAAAGGTCTCCAACATTTGTTATTGAACTTCTACTATATTTTAATGTTTTGTTGCTATTGGGAATGGAATTTTTTCTTCCTTTTAAGAATGTTTTCTTATTGGTTATTGCTAGTATAGACAAATGTTATCTTTAA
The DNA here is from genome assembly GCF_032452875.1 of Bos javanicus. Lineage (NCBI taxonomy): Eukaryota > Metazoa > Chordata > Mammalia > Artiodactyla > Bovidae > Bos > Bos javanicus. The sequence goes on along the minus strand of NC_083868.1, from coordinate 149,410,332 downwards.
TGAAGCAAAGCATTTTTTTTTCTCTTAGCAGTTGGTATGGGGACATATTTATCTAGAAGTTGGTACCTTAATGACCGTTACTACCAGTTCCAATAGATTTTTATTCTTTCAGGTTTTCTGTGTAGACAAGACTACGACCCACAAATGATCGTTTGTTTTCTCCTCTTGTATCTTTTCCCCTTTTGCATTGGTTGGCACTTTGAGAATGATTTCAAATAATGCCTGTAGTCGAGGACATCTTTATGTTGTCACGACTTCATTGGGAAGTTTTTACATTCTTTTCAGAAAACAATTTTACATTTAGAAGAGAAACCAAGAGGAAATCAATAAACATTATATATAAAAGGTTAGGTTGCAAAAGTACTTTGAAATTATGTTCCACATAAGAATAGATTGAGTCCATCACATATCTACACATGTATTGAGCAAATAATGAAACTGTGAAGAGCATAAAATGACAATTTCTCAAATGAAGGTTAAACTATGGTTGGTAGATTCAACTGAGGCAAGAACATAAAACCACACGTGTTACTACATTCACTGAGAAAGTCAAATTAACCTTCATAAAATTAACGCGTTCTCATTGAAAAAAAAAAGAGAAAATAAATATATAGAAACAGAAAGAAAATTTCCCCCTTTCCTATATTCTTCATTCTGTGTCCCAGAGGTATCCTTTGTTTACACGTCAGTGTATAGGCCTCTAGAAATTTTTTATGCATATACATGTACAAAAATGAGTAATCTAATTTGGAAACATTGAACAACTTTGATTTAAAAACCATTAGTTTTTAAAATTGAGCTTTAATTTTTTAACACTGATTTAGGCGTAAGATTAAATCCTTAGGCATTCCAGTCAATTGGGAATTTAATGAAATCACCGCTAAACTTTGAGATGTTTTCCTGACAAAAAATCCTATATTTGATATTTCCCCGGAGATTCTGTCCTCTTTTTAATTTATTTCTATTTTTCAAATGTGTATTCTTTTTCATTGTGGTTTCTCACGGGAGACTGAACACACAGCACTGCACAGCAGGACTTTGCTGTCGCCCGTTCTGTGTAACTGTTCGCAGCTGCTCATCCCGAGCTGCCCGTCTATCCCTCTCCTGCCCCCTCCTCCTCGGCAGCCACAAGTCTGTTCACTCGTCTGTCCGTTTCTGTTTTTTTAGATAGCTTCATCAGTGTCACCTTTCAGATTCTGCATATAAGTGAGATCATATTGTATTTGTCTTTCTCTTTCTGACTTCCTTCACCTGGTATGATCATCTCTATTTATATCCACGTTGCTGCACATGGCATTGTTTTGTTTTTAAGACAGAGCATATTCCATTGTAGACATGCACCACACTTGCTTTATCCACTCACCTGTCGATGGACATCCAGGTCGTCTCCACGTCTTGGCTATTGGGAATACTGCTGCTGTGAATACAGGGGTGCATTTATCTTTCAAAATTATCTTTTTTACTTTGAAAATCTTTTGCTCTGAGTGGAATAATTCTTAAACTCCGAAAATCTGGCTCCTTTATAGTTTTAAAATTTTTCTTGAAAAAGTTTTGCTCTTTTATTGTTTGTGACCAAGTAAAACGACTTGGCACTTTTAAGATTTTGCCCAGATAGCTCCTTAGGCAAATCCATTGATTCATTAGGTGCATTTTCTATATCACCACAGGGAATAGTTGCCACACATCATGGCATGACATAAAAGGCTTACCTTTTTTCAGTCCACTAATAATATCCTACGGGTCTCCCGCCTACAATAATAACTTCTCAAGGGACTTTGTATACACTAATAGTATTACACTAATAGTCTCCTCACTGGCCTTTCCAGCTTCTGCTCTGTGTTGGTCCTGAGACCCATGCTGGCTGTGTTAGGTTTTGGTCATGGGTAGCACCCTGATTCCAAATCCTACATTTCTACCCCAGGCACCACTGCTGCCAAACAAATGAGCCCCAAACTCAACAGCTTAAAACAATAATCTTGTCATGCTAACAGATTTTGTGGGTTAGCAATTCAGATGCAACACAGTAGGGATAGCTGTGGGCCTTCCCTGGTGGCTCAGCTGTAAAGAACCCGCCTGCCAATGCAGGACACGTGGGTTTGATCCCAGCATCAGAAAAAAAAAAAAAAACCCTGGAAAAGGAAATGGCAACCCACCCCAGTATTCTTGCCTGGGAAATCACATGGACTGAGGAACCTGGAGGGTTACAGTCCACGGGGCTGCAAAGATCAGAAGCGACAGAGCAACTAAACAACAACTCCAGGAAAGGGTAGCTGCGTCTGCCTCGAGATGTGTGAGGCCTCAGCTGGGAAGATGTGAAGGCCAAAGGGGCTCAGTGACTAAGAGCTGGAGTTACCTGAAGACCCACTCAGAGTCTGGAGAAGCTCGGAAGGCTAGGACTGCTGACCAGAATGTCTGCACGTGTCCACCCCATGACACAGTGCCCTGGGATCCAGCCCTTCTTCAGTGGCAGCTGAGGGCTCTTAAGGACGCGTTTGCCAGCAAACAAGACAGACACCGAATCACACTTATGACCTAGCCTTGGAAGTCACACGGTTGGATTCTTCCCATTCTCTATTGTTGAAGTCATCCCAAACCCACTAGGTTCAAAGGGAGCAATCGACCTCATCTCTGGATGGGAAGAGCGGCCAGGGCACATTGTTGAATACCTTGTATGGTGGGAGGTATTTTTGCAGCTATCTTTGGAAAACACAACATGTGACATACGAAATCAGTAACAGTACATATTATCTGATCAATGCAAATAATGCAAATATATATACAGTGATCTACGCAAGTTAATTACATCAGTTTATTTGCATGATTTGTATATACATATATGTTTGTACCCTTTGATCAGGGAGATACCAGAGCCCATGGGTTCACAAAGAGTCAGACATGAAGTGACTAGACACACATATATGCACACACGCATATATATGTATGTGTGTCTGTGTGTGTTATACATATAAAACTTCCATTCTTCTGAAGTGTTCACAATATCTCTACCAAAAATGATAATTCGCTGAGCATAAAGCAAATCTCAACAAATTTCAAAGATAGTCATTATAAAGAGAATATGCTCAGGCCCTAGTGAAATTTTCCTAGAAATTAGTAACATCCAGGTAAACAGAACATCCTCATATGTTGGAAACTAAGCAGCACATTTCTAAAAATTAGGTCAAAAAAGAAATTCCAAGGGAAATTAGAAAATATTGTAAGTTAAATGACTATTTAGATGATGTTTTTTATTATTATTTTTGTTTTTCAGTTGGAGTATTCTTAGCCTCCAGTGTACAACATAGTGATTCAAAACTTCTAGACTATACCCTATTTAAGGTTATTATAAATATTCCCCCAATTCCAATCCCTAAGAAAGGCAATGCCAAAGCAGGCTCAACCACCGCACAACTGCACTCATCTCACACGCTAGTAAAGTAATGCTTAAAATTCTTCAAGCCAGGCTTCAACAATACATGAACCGTGAACTTCCAGATGTTCAAGCTGGTTTTAGAAAAGGCAGAGGAACCAGAGATCAAATTGCCAACATCTCCTGGATCATCAAAAAAGCTAGAGTTCCAGAAAAACATCTGTCTCTGCTTTATTGACTACGCCAAAGCCTTTGACTGTGTGGATCACAATAAACTGTGGAAAACTCTGAAAGAGATGGGAATACCAGACCACATTATGTGCCTCTTAAGAAATCTGTATGCAGATCAGGAAGCAACAGTTAGAACTGGACATGGAACAACAGACTGGTTCCAAATAGGAAAAGGAGTACGTCAAGGCTGTATACTGTGACCCTGCTTATTTAACTTACATGCAGAGTACATCATGAGAAACGCTGGGCTGGAAGAAGCACAAGCTGGAATCAAGATTGCTGGGAGAAATATCAAAAACCTCAAATATGCAGATGACACCACTCTTGTGGAAGAAAGTGAAGAGGAACTAAAAAGCCTCTTGATGAAAGTAAAAGAGGAGAGTGAAAAGTTGGCTTAAAGCTCAACATTCAGAAAACGAAGATCATGGCATCTGGTCCCATCACTTCATGGGAAATAGATGGGGAAACAGTGTCAGGCTTTATTTTTCTGGGCTCCCAAATCACTGCAGATGGTGACTGCAGCCATGAAATTAAAAGATGCTTACTCCTTGGAAGGAAAGTTATGACTAACCCAGATAGCATATTCAAAAGCAGAAACATTACTTTGCCAACAAAGGTTTCGTCTAGTCAAGGTTATGGTTTTTCCTGTGGTCATATATGGATGTGAGAGTTGGACTGTGAAGAAGGCTGAGCGCTGAAGAATTGATGCTTTTGAACTGTGGTGTTGGAGAAGACTCCTGAGAGTCCCTTGGACTGTAAGGAGATCCAACCAGTCCATTCTGAAGGAGATCAGCCCTGGGGTTTCTTTGGAAGGAATGATGTTAAAGCTGAAACTCCAGTACTTTGGCCACCTCATGTGAAGAGTTGACTCATTGGAAAGGACTCTGATGCTGTGAGGGATTGGGGCAAGAGGAGAAGGGGACGACAGAGGATGAGATGGCTGGATGCCATCACTGACTCGATGGACATGAGTCCCAGTGAACTCTGGGAGTTGGTGATGGACAGGAGGCCTGGTGTGCTGTGATTCATGGGGTTGCAAAGAGTTGGACAAGACTGAGCGACTGATCTGATCTGATCTGATCTGAGTGCCAAAGAATTGATGCTTTTTAACTTTAAAGTTGGAGAAGATTCTTCAGAGTCCCATGGACTGCAAGGAAATCAAACCAGTCCATCCTAAAGGAGATCATTAGAATCTTCATTAGAAGGACTGAATATTCATTAGAAGGACTGATGCTAAAGCTGAAGCTCCAATATTTTGTCCACCTGATTCGAATAACTGACTCACTGGAAAAGACCCTGATGCTGGAAAAAGATTGAAGGCAGGAGGAGAAGGGGATGACAGAGGATGAGATGGTTGGATGGCATCACCCACTAAATGGGCATGAGTTTGAGCAAGCTCCAGATGTTAGTGATGGATCGGGAAGCCTGGCGTGCTGCAGTCCATGGGGTCGCTAACAGTCAGAAATGACTGTGTGACTGAACTGAACTGATAATCAGATGAGAAATCAGCCAATGGGAAGGACTCAGCAATGACAGATATGAAGGAAATAGTAGAAAAGAACATTAAAACAGGTGCTATGTTTCAGAATTTAAATGAAACATGTATAGAATGAAGTGTGAAATAAAAAAGAACCAAAATAAGCTTCTAGAGATGGAAATGCAATATATGAAATTAACTTATCGCTTGTTTGTATTGCTGCTACTGCTAAGTCGCTTCAGTCATGTCCGACTCTGTGCGACCCCATAGACGGCAGCCCACCAGGCTCCCCTGTCCCTGGGATTCTCCAGGCAAGAACACTGGAGTGGGTTGCCATTTCCTTCTCCAATGCAGGAAAGTGAAAAGTGAAAGTGAAGTCGCTCAGTCGTGTCCGACTCCTAGCGATCCCGTGCAGCCTACCAGGCTCCTCGGTCCACAGGACCTTCCCGGCAAGAATACTGGAGTGGGGTGCCAGTGCCTCCGTTGTTTGTATTAATAGCACCAAATTAGACACCGCATAACAAAAGATCAAAGAACTTGAAGGTATAAAAATAGAATCCCTCTAAAATAAATACATAGCAAGAAAGACTGGTAGGAAATGAATCTGCAAGAGATATAGACTGGTTTAACACACATTTAATTGGAGGCCCAAAAGCAAGTAAGGAGTAGGGAGGAGAAAATGCATTTGAAAAGTTGATAGCTGAAAAATCATCCAAATTTGAAAACTGTAAACATAGAGACCCAAAAAGCTCAGTGACTGCCAAACACAATTCACTTACACATACACATACACACACACCCCTATTCAAATGCATCAAAATCGAATTACTAAAAAATAAATGATAGAATATATTTTTTATTTATTTTTTTTTCTTTTATATTAGTTTATTTTTCTTGCATATATGCAATAGATGCTGATGGTATCTAGCATATTTATCCTTTAATTCTTCCATACTCATGCTATATCATTTGTTTCTTTTATAACTTTTTCTAGCTTTTCTTTTTGGAATGAACAATTTCTAATACAATAAAAATACTTTGGCCATTTCAGGATTATCTATCATTTGTTTTCCCTGTGGATCATACAGAATGGAATGGTCTTTAGCCACAGTTTATGCAAAGGTTAGAGGAGAGGTCACATGTAATTTCTACTCCTGTTTCTTCATCATCAAAGGACATGATGCTTGCTTTTGGTTTTATGTCATCTACAAATAATCCTTTCATATTCACTTTTCTGATCTTCATGTCTGAATACTAGCCCTCTGCTGCAAATGGATAACCAGGCTTTTTTTTTTTTTTTTGACAGCTTTAATTTTTCAGCACTTTATTATTTTTTTTTAATTTGATAAATTTAACGCCTTTTATTGCCATACCTCATTTTACTGTGCTTTGCTTTAGTGAGCTTTATAGATACATGTTTTTGTTTTTGTTTTTTTTTTCCTTGTTAATTTTCTGTTTAGTTGATCTATCCATAAGTGTGAGTGGGGTATTAAAGTCTCCCACTATTATTGTGTTATTGTTAATTTCTCCTTTCATACTTGTTAGGATTTGTCTTACATACTGCGGTGCTCCCATGTTGGGTGGATATATATTTATAATTGTTATATCTTCTTCTTAGAATATATTTTTTAAAATTGAACCACAGCTGATTTACAATGTTGTGTTAGTTTTGAATGTACAGCAAAGTGAGTCAGTGACATGCACGTATACATTCCTTTGCAGGGTGTTTTCCCATATAGGTTATTACAGAACATTGAGTATGGTTTCCTGTGCTGTAGAGTAGGTCCTGTTGTCTATCTGTTTTATATCCAGTAGTACGTATGTTACTCCCAAATCACTAATTTATCCTTCCCCTCACCCTTCCCTTTTGACAGCCATAAAGTCTGCTTCCTATGTCTCTGAGTCTATCTCTATTTTGTAAATAAGTTCATTTGTATCGTATGTTTAGATTCTACATAAGAGTGATATCAAATGATTTTGTTTTTTCTGTCTGACTTACTTCACTTAGTATGATTATCTCCAGGTCCATCCAGGCTAATGCAAATGGCATTATTTCATTCTTTTTATGGCTGAGTAGTATTCCATTATATCTATATCTATATATATATCTTTTATCCATTTACTCATTGATGGACACTTCAGTAGCTTTCATCTCTAAGCTGATAGTGGGAATATCTTGAATGTAGCCAGAGGGAAAAAAGAAAAAAGTCAGAAGATAATACTACAGGAGACTTCTTGTCAGAAAATATAGAAAAGCCAGAGGCAACTGGAAGATATCTTTAAAGTGTTAAAAGAAATTGGCAACTTAGAATTCTACATCCAGCAAAAATACACCTCCTCTGCCCCTGTCAAATGAAGGTGAAATAAAACTTTTTCACAGAGACAAAAGCTGGTCAAATTTGTCATCAGCAGACCTACACTGGTATCAAATATCACAGAAACAATATCAAAGAAAGTTCTTCAGGCTGAAGATAAATAATATCAGATGAAAACTTGGGTCCACACAAAGGAATAAAAAGCTTCGGAGATGGTAAAGATGTGTTTATGAGGCAAAGGTTATTTTCAGATCTGATCAGATCAGATCAGATCAGTCGCTCAGTCATGTCCGACTCTTTGCGACCCCATGAATTGCAGCAGGTCAGGCCTCCCTGTCCATCACCAACTCCCGGAGTTCACTCAGACTCACGTCCATCGAGTCAGTGATGCCATCCAGCCATCTCATCCTCTGTCATCCCCTTCTCCTCCTGCCCCCAATCCCTCCCAGCATCAGAGTCCTTTCCAATGAGTCAACTCTTCACATGAGGTGGCCAAAGTACTGGAGTTTCAGCTTTAGCATCATTCCTTCCAAAGAAACCCCAGGGCTGATCTCTTTCAGAATGGACTGGTTGGATCTCCTTGCAGTCCAAGGGACTCTCAAGAGTCTTCTCCAACACCACAGTTCAAAAGCATCAATTCTTTGGCGCTCAGCCTTCTTCACAGTCCAACTCTCACATCCACACATGACCACAGGAAAAACCATAGCCTTGACTAGACTAGATGAACCTTTGTTGGCAAAGTAATGTCTCTGCTTTTGAATATGCTATCTAGGTTAGTCATAACTTTCCTTCCAAGGAGTAAGCATCTTTTAATTTCATGGCTTCAGTCACCATCTGCAGTGATTTGGGAGCCCAGAAAAATAAAGTCTGACACTGTTTCCACTGTTTCCCCATCTATTTCCCATGAAGTGGTGGGACCAGATGCCATGATCTTTGTTTTCTGAGTGTTGAGCTTTAAGCCAACTTTTTCACTCTCCTCTTTCACTTTCATCAAGAGGCTTTTTAGTTCCTCTTCACTTTCTGCCATAAGGGTGGTGTCATCTGCATATCTGAGGTTATTGATATTTCTCCCAGCAATCTTGATTCCAGTTTGTGTTTCTTCCAGTCCATCGTTTCTCATGATGTACTCTGCATATAAGTTAAATAAACAGGGTGACAATATACAGCCTTGACGAACTCCTTTTCCTACTTGGAACCAGTCTGTTGTTCCATGTCCAATTCTAACTGTTGCTTCCTGACCTGTGTACAAATTTCTCAAGAGGCAGATCAGGTGGTCTGGTATTCCCATTTCTTCCAGAATTTTCCACAGTTTATTGTGATCCACACAGTCAAAGGCTTTGGCATAGTCAATAAAGCAGAAATAGATGTTACTTTACAATAAAATTTTCGTTACAAGATAACTGACTGCCAAGAGCAGAGATTCTCAAGGTTTTCATCAGAATCCTCCCAAGCCCACCTTTTTAGGCATTTCAATCTAATTAGCCCACATGATAAGGGAGCAATGTCACCTGTGTTAAGAATGTATGCTCTATCACAATACGGAGAAGGCAATGGCACCCCCACTCTAGTACTCTTGCCTGGAAAATCCCATGGATGGAGGAGCCTGGTAGGCTGCAGCCCATGGAGTCGTTAGGAGTCAGACACGACTGAGCGACTTCACTTTCACTTTTCACTTTTATGCATTGGAGAAGGAAATGGCAACCCTCTCCAGTGTTCTTGCCTGGAGAATCCCAGGGACAGCAGAGCCCGGTGGGCTGCGGTCTATGGGGTCACACAGAGTCGGACACGACTGAAGCGACTTAGCAGCAGTAGCAGCAGCAGCACAATAACAATAACAATGTAGTGTGGAGTTAATAATACATGTAGAAGTGAAATATATAACAATGATAGCACAGAGGGAGAAGTGGGAGTTTCCTTTTGTAAGCCTCTTACTTTACAGGTGAAGTGGGATAGTATCATTCGAAGGTGGACTGAAGCAAGTTCAAAATGAATAGAGTAACCTTCAATAATTCTCTAAAATGAACACACATGTTATCCAGAAATACATAAAAAGGATAAGTTGTCACACAGAAATGTTTTATCATATACTCATGAGGCTCAGAGCATATGAGCCTGAATTGTATGGTCCTGAATTGTATTTGGTGGTAGTTGTAGATTTTTCATCTATACGTGTACACAATACCTGTCCACACTTATTTTTGATCCTTCATTAAGTTTTGAAATTAAATATAGGCAGCAGATAAGTAATATCTACCATTTGGATAATAAGAAATCTGTGATATAACCATGTTATGTTTACACTAGTCTCTTCCAAACTTTTCTCTTTTAGAGACCAGTAAAATATACTGACCAAATTTTGAACATTGGTAGGCGTATTAACTTTTTACTTTGCCTGTCACTTCTATGTAGAATCTAAAATACAACACAATTGCACCTGTCTAGGAAACAGAAGCAGACTTGTGGTTGCCTAGAGGCTAGGGGAGGGATGGAGTGGGAGGTTGGGGTTCAGTTCAGTTCAGTAGCTCAGTCGTGTCTGACTCTTTGTGGCCCCATGGACTGCAGCACACCAGGCCTCCCTGTCCATCACCAACTCCCGGAGTTTAATCAGACTCACGTCCATTGAGTCGGTGATGCCATCCAACAATCTCTCCTCCCGCCTTCAATCTTTCCCAGCATCAGGGCCTTTTCAATGAGTCACTTCTTCCCATCAGGTGGCCAAATTATTGGAGCTTCAGCTTCAGCATCAGTCCTTCTAATGAATATGCAGGGCTGATTTCCTTTAGGATAGACTGGTTGGATCTCCTTGCAGTCCAAGGGACTCTCAAGAATCTTCTCCAACACCACGGTTCAAAAGCATCAATTCTTCGGCGCTCAGCTTTCTTTATAGTCCAACTCTCACATCCATACATGACCACTGGAAAAACCATAGCCTTGACTAGACAGACCTTTGTTGGCAAAGTAATATCTTTGCTTTTTAATATACTGTTTAGGTTGGTCGTAACTTTCCTTCCAAGGAGTAAGCGTCTTTTAATTTCATGGCTACAGTCACCATCTGCAGTGATTTTGGAGCCCAAGAAAATAAAGTCTGACACTGTTTCCACTATTTGCCATGAAGTGATGGGACCGGATGCCATGATCTTAGTTTTCTGAATGTTGAGTTTTAAGCCAACTTTTTCACTCTCTTCTTTCACTTTCATCAAGAGGCTCTTTAGTTCTTCTTCACTTTCTGCCATAAGGGTGGTGTCATCTGCATATCTGAGGTTATTGATATTTCTCCTGGAAATATTGATTCCAGCTTGTGCTTCATCCTGCCCAGCATTTCTCATGATGTACTCTGCACATAAGTTAAATAAGCAGGGGGTGACAATACATAGCCTTGATGTACTCCTTTCCCGATTTGGAACCAGTCTGTTGTTCCATGTCCAGTTCTAACTGTTGCTTCCTGACCTGCATACAGATTTCTCAGGAGGCAGGTCAGGTGGTCTGGTATTTTCAAGGTTGGGGTTAGCAGATGTAAACTATTATACATAGAATGGATACACAACAAGGTCCTACTGTATAGCACAGAGAATTGTATTCAATGTCCTCCAATAAACCATCATGGAAAAGAATATTTTTTAGAAATGTCAATATGTATAACTGAATCACTTTGCTGTACAGTAGAAATTAACACATTATAAATCAACTATACTTCTATAAAAAATTTTTTTGAATTCTTTTTTTACTTTTTCAGGTATGACATTAAAAGAAAAAGAAAAATCGACAACTCTGCCTCTTCCAGTGCCTGCTTGGTCTTGGGAAGGAACAGCTCCAGTTCCAGGCTCAGAATCAATGTAAGTTGCTATGGATCCACACATTTGTAGTAACAGTATAAAAGCAGGCCTGGGGACAATAATCACCAAATCTAGAATAGTTCTTGCCCCTGGGAAGGCAGAAGATGTCTTGGATCTGAGAGGGGTACATGGAGACCTTTGATTCCAGCTACTGAGCAATAACAGTGGTATTTTAATTAAAAAAAATTATTGAAAGAAGATACAGCAAAATCTGAGGATTTCTCAAAGCCCTGCAGTGACTACATTTGTTGTTGTTCAGTCACTAAGTTGTGTCTGACTCTCAGCAGCCCCATGGACTGTAGCACCCCAGGCTTCCCTGTCCTTCACTGTCTCCCAGAGTTTTCTCAAATTCATGTCCAGTGAGTCAGTGATGTCATCCAACCATCTCATCCTCTGTCACCCCCTTCTCCTTTGACCTTCAGTCTTTCTCAGCATCAAGGACTGTTCTGAAGAGTCAGCTCTTTGCATCAGGTGGCCAAAGTATTGGGGTTTCATCTTCAGCAGCAGCCCTCCCAATGAATATTCAGATGTTATTTCCTTTAGAATTGACCGGTTTGATCTTGCTGTCCAAGAGACTCTCTAGAGTGACTGCATGGGTGTTTGTTATCACTAAATAGTCTATGTCACAATTTGTTAATAAAGAGATGTTTTCCAAACGTCAAGTCACTTGCATAAGTGGTTTGTGAAATCAGCTATGTGCCCCTTAACAAAACCTTTTTAAAAAAACAGAGAGGGAGGCCTTCCTTGGTGATCCAGTTTGGTAGGGGAAGTACTGTATGCCACACGGTGCAGCCGAAAACAGAACAAAAGAGAAAATAATAGGAAATATCAGAATACCGAAGGGCAAAGTTAAATATTGTTTGGTATAACTTTTAATTCAGGTTTTACTGTACTGCTGTATAAAACATATTTCTTCCTGAGGGTTCTGCACAAAAATATAATATACAAAGTTATTGGGGTTTCCCTGGTGGCTTGGCAGTAAAGAATCCGCCTGCCAATGCACGAGACATGAGTTTGATCTCTAATCCGGGAAGATCCCACATGGTGCGGAGCAACTAAGCCCGTGTGTTCTAGAGCCTGGGAACTGCAACTACTGAGCCCCCCGCGTCGCAACTACTGAAGCCCGCTCACCCTAAAGCACATGCTCTGCACCAAGAGACGCCTCCTCAGTGAGAAGTCCATACACGGCAACTAGAGAGCAGTCCCCGCTCTCTGCAACTAGAGAAAAGACCCAGCACAGCCATAAATAAATAAGGAAAATGTTTTTCCTTATTTTTAAATATATAAACTAAGTTGTTGTCCAAACATATTAAATAGGTTGAACAAAATTCTTCTTATGTCTGTACTTAAGCAATTTTACTGTGTTCAGTTCAGTTCAGTTCAGTCGCTCAGTTGTGTCTGACTCTTTGCGACCCCATGAATCGCAGCACACAGGCCTCCCTGTCCATCACCAACTCCCAGAGTTCACTCAGACTCACGTCCATCGAGTCAGTGATGCCATCCAGCCATCTCATCCTCTGTCGTCCCCTTCTCCTCTTGCCCCCAATCCTTCCCAACATCAGAGTCTTTTCCAATGAGTCAGCTCTTTGCACGAGGTGGCCAAAGTACTGGAGTTTCAGCTTCAGCATCATTCCCTCCAAAGAAATCCCAGAGCTGATCTCCTTCAGAATGGACTGGTTGGGTCTCCTTGCAGTCCAAGGGACTCTCAAGAGTCTTCTCCAACACCACACTTCAAAAGCATCAATTCTTCGGCGCTCAGCCTTCTTCACAGTCCAACTCTCACATCCATACATGGCCATAGGAAAAACCATAGCCTTGACTAGACGGACCTTTGTTGGCAAAGTAATGTCTCTGCTTTTCAATATGCTATCTAGTTTGGTCATAACTTTCCTTCCAAAAAGTAAGCGTCTTTTAATTTCATGGCTTCAGTCACCATCTGCAGTGATTTTGGAGCCCCAAAAATAAAGTCTGACACTGCTTCCACTGTTTCCCCATCTATTTCCCATGAAGTGATGGGACCGGATGCCATGATCTTCGTTTTCTGAATGTTGAGCTTTAAGCCAACTTTTTCACTCTCCTCTTTTACTTTCATCAAGAGGCTTTTTAGTTCCTCTTTACTTTCTGCCATAAGGGTGGTGTCATCTGCATATCTGAGGTGATTGATATTTCTCCTGGCAATCTTGATTCCAGCTTGTGCTTCTTCCAGCCCAGCGTTTCTCATGATGTACTCTGCATGTAAGTTAAATAAGCAGGGTGACAATATACAGCCTTGACACACTACTTTTCCTATTTGGAACCAGTCTGTTGTTCCATGTCCAGTTCTAACTGTTGCTTCCTGACCTGCATACAGGTTTCTCAAGAGGCAGGTCAGGTGGTCTGGTATTCCCATCTCTTTCAGAATTTTCCACAGTTTATTGTGATCCACACAGTCAAAGGTTTTGGCATAGTTGATAAAGCAGAAATAGATGTTTTTCTGGAACTCTCTTGCTTTTTCCATGATCCAGCAGATGTTGGCAATTTGATCTCTGGCTCCTCTGCCTTTTCTAAAACCAGCTTGAACATCAGGAAGTTCACGGTTCACTTATTGCTGAAGCCTGGCTTGGAGAATTTTGAGCATTACTTTACTAGCGTGTGAGATGAGTGCAATTGTGCGGTAGTTTGAGCATTCTTTGGCATTGCCTTTCTTTGGGATTGGAATGAAAACGACCTTTTCCAGTCCTGTGGCCACTGCTGAGTTTTCCAAATTGGCTGGCATATTGAGTGCAGCACTTTCATGGCATCATCTTTCAGGATTTGAAAGAGCTCCACTGGAATTCCATCACCTCCACTAGCTTTGTTCGTAGTGATGCTTTCTAAGGCCCACTTGACTTCACATTCCAGGATGTCTGGCTCTAGGTGAGTGATCACACCATCGTGGTTACCTGGGTCGTGAAAATCTTTTTTGTACAGTTCTTCTGTGTATTCTTGCCACCTCTTCTTAATATCTTCTGCTTCTGTTAGGTCCATACCCTTTCTGTCCTTCATCGAGTCCATCTTTGCATGAAATGTTCCCTTGGTGTCTCTAATTTTCTTGAAGAGATCTCTAGTCTTACCCATTCTGTTGTTTTTCTCTATTTCTTTGCATTGATCACTGAGGAAGGCTTTCTTATCTCTGTTAGTATTAAACAATTAGAGGACACAGTATGATACTTTATTTCATAGTCAGTCACAGCTATAGAAATACAATCCAGAGCAGAAATTATAGTTTGAAAGGCCTTTGCATTTTTCTTTACAATATTTTAAATTAAATACTATTTTAAGAGCTGAAGTTTGCAACGGACTGAAAGTTAGCCTGGGTTGGGGATGTAGCAAGGTGAGGCCTCACATGGGATTCTGTTTTTTGTTACTACACCCTCACTGCAAAAGGACATGGCTCCACGGAGAACTGATGTCAACTATTAATCGCTTCATTGACTCAGCCATATTATTAGCTTTATCATGTGGTATAAGTATTTCACATGAACAAGGAAATTTTCAGATGCTCTCTTTGTGATGCTAAATCTTTAGTCTCATTCGTTAGTACCTGGAGGTGCAATGAAGGCAGTCATTGAACCCTTCAGTGTAGAAATGGATTTGGTTGTTTGTTTGTTTGTTTTTTTCCTTTTTTTTTTTTTGATCCCAGTATGTTTTGATCGGAAATGTCCTTGCAGTCAACTCCTGTTTCCATGACTCAGAGTGGGCCTTCAGCACTTGAAATCAAAAGAGCCACAACTAAGGCAGTGTGAACTGGTTTGAATACACAGGTGTCACAAGAGCGAAAGCCGGCAGTAGAAAGACCAGCCAGGAGAGGAGCGTTGCAACATCCAATCAAAGCAAACATGAACGGGAAGAAGGAGCAAGGGAGGCTGAGGCAGGAAAGGACCAATGGAAAGACACGGACATTTGGATACTAAACGGGCAGTTGGGATTCCTGGTCTCAGAGGTGGGCCCCAAACGTCTCTAAGCATGAGGATAACCACACAAACAGGACAGTGATGGGTCATAGAGGGAGCAGATGGTCTCCTGCAAAGAACTGACTTTGGCCACCTTGAAAACGGATAGGGATGAAAGTGAAATGGACAATCACAACTTAAACTTTAAATACTTCTCCACAATTCCACGTGCCCAGAAAAGACCACTGGAAGCATAGGGAATATATAAAGAATGAAATCAGATGCTCTGAACGCTCAACAAGCAGCCTCCCCCTCCACCTCCTACTCACTCCTCTAAATAAGAAGGCATGCGTGGATATACAGAGCCTCTGGGGGCTGCTGGAGAGCACCCAAGATGCTTTATTTTCCTACACGCATGCTTTCAACCTATTTGGAAAATATTCTACTTTGAGAGAATGTTTCTTACTTTTAAATCTACCATGTAATTTTTAATAAAATAAAAACCACTGAGTATATAGTTGTGTGTAGTTCCTGTTTGTCTGCTTTTGTTTTGCCACGCTGCTCTGCATGTGGGGTTTTAGTTCCCCAACCAGGGATGGAACCTGCACCCTCTTGCAGTGGAGACTCAGAGTCTTAACCACTGGACCTCCAGGGAAGTCCTGTAGTTTTGTTTTTTTAATATAAAAGCAAGCTATAGATCTTAGGATATTTTATTTTGGATTGCACCATTGGAGATCAATTGAACACAGACTCAAGGTTGTTGTTTTCATTCAAGGGAAGGTGGGGACACACAGCCCTTAAATAGTTCATATACTGGCTGCACGGTACACAAAGCCTGCTCCCATGAGTGGTGACTGCTTTGGAGTGGCACTTCTGGATCTCCAATTTAAGAAGCGTCTTCCTACTTTTGAGTGTTGATAGTTTTGTGTTATTTCCGAGGCAATCCCTTGAAAAAATTCCCATTGATATTTTTAGAGTTACTTATCATGGAAAAGTTTAAATATGTAGAAAAGTACACAGACTCGTACGATGAACCCCAGTCACCCAGAGTCAACAATTATCAGCTCAAGGTCAACTTGTTTCATCTACGCCCTCACCCACTTCCTACCCTGTAGCATCATTTATAAGCAAATCCTGACATCGTATCACTTCAGGCATGCATCAATATTTTAATATGTAACTCTGAAGACAGAGACTCTTTTTATTATTTTTTTAAATAAAGTATTATTTAAAAATAATATTATGTTTTATTTTGTATTGGGGTATACTGATCAACACTGTTGTGATAGTTCTAGGTGAACAGCGAAGGGACTCATCCGTATCCCTTCTCTCCCACACTCCCCTCCCATCCAGGCTGCCACATAATATTGAGCAGAGTTCCATGTGCTACACAGTAGGGACAAGGACTCTTTTTAAAACAAAACATACCCACAGTTCCATTTTTGTACCTAAAGGTTAATTGTTTCATAATTTCAAATACAGTCAGCATATGGTATAGTCAGTAATTCAAACCAGATCATTTTTGGAGGAAAGCTCTCATTTTGCACCAACAGTAAGACAATGTGGTCTGCCTTCCTGTCTGCTGAAGAAAGGGATACGAGTTTAAACAAGGAGGTGCGTGTGTGCTAAGCCACTTCAGTCGGGTCCAACTTTGCGATCCCATGGACTGTAGCCCACCAGGCTCCTCTATCCTTGGGGATTCTCCAGACAAGAATACCGGAGTGGGTTGCCATCCTCCAGGGGATCTTCCTGACCCAGGGATCGAACCCACATCTCTTATGTCTCCTGCATTGGCAGATGGGTTCTTTACCTCTGTCGCCACCTGGAAAGCCCAAAACAAGGAGAAGGGTGGCCAAAAGGGAATATGATTGTACCTGGATTTGTGAGGACGCTGACTGCAGGTCAAGGGTAGATTAAACAACCATAGGAGGACCCTGTGTCCCAATAGTAGAGGAGCATCTCGGGAGACTGAATGGTCCTGAGGAGGTGAGCTTGGCCCCAAAGGGTCTAAACTGGGAAATGAAATGAGTCACTACAGGATGTCCTCTTTCTCAGACAACTCTCCTCTCTCCCCGCTAGACTTCCAGGCTACTCCTTCCTCATGCGGAAAGAAATGCAATGCTAAAGTTCTTGAGTTTTCCTCCTTCTCTTTATGAGAAAGGCAGCTCACACTGAGATGGAAATATCTTAATTATCATTGCAAGTTTCCAGGAAAAGGGGCTCCCATTGGGCCAGTTTGGGTTAAGTGGTCATTCTCAGTCCAAACGCCAGTGACTGAGGCAGTGGGACACACGTTAGACATAGGCTAGTGTGTTTGTAAGCATGGCTTACCCATGTGGTCTGGCGGGTGGGCAGAATCTCCGAGAGGTAGCCAAGGACCACTACCCATGGGCTGGGTCATCGCACAGGAGTGTGGAAAGCAAGGGTATCTCTGGAGCCAAGGGATCCACGTGGACCAGTGCCCGCAGGTGGGAGGGCAAAACCCCACATGGCCACAGAGCAGGTGTCCTCCCCAGGGGAAGGGTGCTGTTTGGGCTGGGCTGTCAGATCCAACAGACCCTTGCTTCCCTCCCCCTCAGCAGGGTTTCAGAACAAAGAATCACCTGCAGTTTCTTCTCTGGGGATCCCAAGGTGAGCCTGTGAGCAAACGCTTGATCTGCCTCCAGTTCAGTCCTGTCCCATGGCGGGGCAGTGGGGATTGTGCAGGAGAAAATACTTCAACTGCTATCTGTCTCCAGCCCTACACAGGTGAGGCTCCTCCACCTGAAAGCAGGGCTGAGACAGGTAAAGATGAGGGCGCAATGTCAGATGCGGAGATGAAACACAGCGAGAGGCTTAGAAGGAATTAAAACTAATTCAGCAGAAGTAACGAGACAGCAAGGCCTTCATCTTCGTCTTTCTTTCCTTCTTTCCTTTTCCTTCCTTCCTTCCTTCTTTCCTCCCCATCTGCCTCCCCTTCTCTCCCTCCCTCCTTTCCTTCCTTCCTTTTTCCCCACCCCCTTCTTTCTTCAGTGTTCCTTAACCTGTGTTTTGAGGACCTTCGGCATAAAGATCACTTGTCAGCTCATTAAAGATTCAGACTCTAGCCTTCCTTCCCAGACGTCCACTTTGGCAGCACTGGGGCCTGGCCTGGGAACCTGCCTTTTTAACAAAAGTCGGGAGATTGTGATGCACACTGAGTACGAGAACTGCTTGCTGTGGACAGAAACACCAGTCAAGTTGCCTCCAGAATGTTCCGTTCACTCTTCTGCCTTTGACCAAGATGACTTTTCCCAATATAATTGCTCACATGTCTGTGGTGGTGGTGGTGATGAGTGTAACCAGCATGCCACAGTTGTTAGTGAAGGCATTTAAGTCTACACCCTAAATACCCTTCCTCCTGCCCTGGGAGCCGCCCTAAACAGCTGTCTGGCTCAAGAAAAGCTCAGGAAGTTCTCCTGGGCTCCCAGTCACACCACCATCGCCCCACATTAGGGAAGCAATGTGTTTGTTTCCCTCAATCTGACATACCAATATTCTTGGGCATGGCGTTAGTATTGTGAGTAGACTAATAGAATAATTATGCTTTGAAATTGTACATTGCAATCTTGGAAACCTGGCTTAATGTAACAGTATCTTGATGTGTATGTCAAAGCACCTTGTTTGGGAGACATTCTGTCACATTTTGAAAGTACAATGGTCTTTGTAGCCAGTGGTCTAATGGTTAAGACTTCACCTTCCAATGCAAGGGGTGTGGGTTCAATCCCTGGTCAGGCAGCTAAGATCCCACATGCCCCAAGGCTAAGAAACCAAAAACATAAAATCAGAAGCAATATTGTAACAAATTCAATAAAGACTTTAAAAATGGTTCGTATAAGAAATCTTAAAAAAAAAAAAAATACGATGGCTACCATGAATATTAGAAGTGAGGCAATCTGTCTGTGCAACAGGCTGGTCCTGAAAGAATTATCTCTGTTAATTTCTCCTTTTTGACAAAACCAGCATTGTTGAAATACAATTTATGTATCATAAATGTCACTCATTATAAGGATACAATTGACTTTAGTTTTAGTGAATTTATACATTTATGTACCAACAGTGCAATACGGTTTCTCAACACTTCCATGGACCTGAAAAGCTGCCTTTGCCTGTTCACTCCCTACTCCCACCTGTGGCCCCAGCAACTGCCGGTCTACATTGTCTCTATAATTTTGCATTTGACAGAAATTTCGTCTAAGTGGAATCATCCATTGTGGGGTCTTTGCATCTGACTACTTCACTTAGTGAAAGCTTCTGAGATCCATACAGGCTGTTCTGTAGGTCAGAAGTTTGCTCTTTTTTTTTTTTTTTTGCTGAGTAGTGTTCTACCGGGCAGATTCTCTCAGTCTCTTGATTTGCTCTCAACTCTCCGAAACAGAATGTTTTCACACTGGTATGGTTGGAGCCTTCCCAGGAGTAGAAACTCCAAGCCTGGACAATTCCTTCCTTCCTCCGTGTTGTCAGTTGAGTAAGCCTGCATATCCTTTTGACTGTGCGAGCTGGCAGAGAATATGAGAGGATGGTTTTCTTAGTGTGGGTTCAATACTCAGCTGGTGTTCTCAGATTTCAACTAAAGATATCTAATTTTCAGTGAAAAATCATTGTATGTCTTTTTTTTATTTAAAATTTTTCCAATTACTTTTTATTTATTTATTTTTGGTTGCACTGGGGCTTTGCTGCTGCTCACGGGCTTTCTCTAGTTGTGGCGAGCAGGGGCTGCTCCCTCGTTGTGGTGTGCTGGCTTCTCATCGCAGCGGCTTCTCCCGTTGCGGAGTACAGGCTCTAGACACACGAGCTTCAGTAGTTACAACATGCAGGTTTCACAGTTGCAGCTTTTGGCCCCCAGAGTGCTGGCTCAGCCCTTGTGGAGCACAGGCTTAGCTGCTCCACTGCATGTGGAATTTTCCCGGACCAGGAATCGAACCAGTGTCTCCCGCATTAGCAGACAGAGTCTTATCCGCTGCACCGCCAGGGAAGTCCTGTATATCTTTTTTTAAAAGAATAATTGTTTCCACAAGCTTTTCTCTGAAACATGCTAGTGTCATTTATCAGGTCATAGCACTTATCACATGCCTATGAATTTGATCACAATTTTATATTTATTTTACCATAAGAAGATCAATGTAAAACCACGTGCCCTGTATTTTATAGTTACTTTGATTGTTGGGTTCACAGTACCAGGCTGCAGCCCTCTAAACCTGGTAAAAACTTAATATTCCATGGATGTGCTCTACGCATCTATTTTTGAGTGCATATTCTCTGGTTCAGATATCTTTGTGAGTATACTGCTTTGGAATTACTCACTCAGCTTCCGAGGCATTCTCCAAACACTTTCTGACATAGCCAACATTCTGGGGTATTTGAGGGAGAGCTGAAGTTGAAGCTCTCACCCCACCATCCATTTCCAGCTGCACAGCTGAGCAGCCCAAAGAGGAAAGAGCATCTAGCGGTTTAGAGAATTTAGTTCAGTTTGCCCTGGAGGTCTTTATTTTTAACAGTATGATTAACAATATTTCTGACAACACAGGAAATTAGACACATGTTTACTAAGTGCTTCTTTTGAAAGAGGCACAATGCTAGGGTAACAAAGCAACGATTTATATACTTCATTCATTAAAAAGAAATTTCGGCACCAACTATGTGCTCGGTGGGGTAGGAGACACAAAGCTGAGTGACTGAAATTCAAGGAATAACAGCCTACAAGAGATGTGACTTCAGTGTTATTCCTCAGCTAATTTGTGTTTGCTGATGAACCTTGAACATCTGTATGATCTTTCTTTGGTTTTGTTGTTGTTCAGTTGCTTAGTTGTGTCCCACTCTTTGTGACCCCATGGACTGCAGCACACCAGGCCTCCCTGTCCTTCACTATCTCCCAGAGTTGGCTCAAACTCACGTCCATTGAGTCGGTGAAGCCATCCAACCCTCTCATCCTCTGTTGCCCCCTTCTTCTCCTGCCCTCAGTCTTTCCCAGCATCAGGGGCTTTTCCAATGTGTTTGCTGTTTGCATCAGGTGGCCAACGTATTGGAGTTTCAGCTTCAGCATCAGGCCTTCCAATGAATATTCAGGGTTGATTTCCTTTAGGATGGACCAGTTGGATCTCCTTGTTGTCCAGGGTTTGGTTTGGTTTGGTTTGGTTTTAGTTTCTGCATTACTCTAGAGACAGAAATCTTTTGCTTCACCAGAATACAAGTTTCTTTGCAATCAGAAGAGCACAAGTTAAGTGGATCCAGTTGTTTTCTGAGGATACATCTAAACACGTTTGCAGCTTAGGAGATCTTTCATCTTAACCTTGATGATACAAAACTTCTGTAGCCATCACAGAGGACACACTGAATACTGGGAACAACTTGGGTGCTCGTTACGCCTTTGCTGCTAACTAACAATGTGACCTTTGGCACCTACTTCGACGTCCCTGGGGCCTAGGCTATTTCATCGGGAGGAAAAGCATGTCAATAAGACTTTAGGTTCTTTTTAGCAAGAGGCTTTTTTTACTGAGGACACAAACTGCTGTCTGCTGCTGCTGCTAAGTCACTTCAGTCGTGTCCGACTCTGTGCAACCCCATAGATGGCAGCCCATTAGGCTCCCCCACCCCTGGGATTCTCCAGGCAAGAACACTGGAGTGGGTTGCCATTTCCTTCTCCAGTGCATGAAAGTGAAAAGTGAAAGTGAAGTCGCTCAGTCGTGTCCAACCGTCAGCGACCCCATGGACTGCAGCCTACAAGGCTCCACCATCCATGGGATTTTCCAGGCAAGAGTACTGGAGTGGGGTGCCATCGCCTTCTCCACAAACTGCTGTCTAGCCCCTGTCTAATAATTACTTCCAGGTAAGCTTCATAGACCATTCAGGTATGACCTAAATCAAATCCCTTATGATTATACAGTGGAAGTGAGAAATAGATTTAAGGGCCTAGATCTGATAGATAGAGAGCCTGATGAACTATGGACTGAGGTTCGTGACATTGTACAGGAGACAGGGATCAAGACCATCCCCATGGAAAAGAAATGCAAAAAAGCAAAATGGCTGTCTGGGGAGGCCTTACAAATAGCTGTGAAAAGAAGAGAAGCGAAAAGCAAAGGAGCAAAGAAAAGATATAAGCATCTGAATGCAGAGTTCTAAAGAATAGCAAGGAGCGATAAGAAAGCCTTCTTCAGTGATCAATGCAAAGAAATAGAGGAAAACAACAAAATGGGAAAGACTAGAGATCTCTTCAAGAAAATTAGAGATACCAAGGGAACATTTCATGCAAAGATGGGCTTGATAAAGGACAGAAATGGTATGGACCTAACAGAAGCAGAAGAGGAGATGGCAAGAATACACAGAAGAACTGTACAAAAAAGATCTTCATGACTCAGGTAATCACGATGGTGTGATCACTCACCTAGAGCCAGACATCCTGGAATGTGAAGTCAAGTGGGCCTTAGAAAGCATCGCTACGAACAAAGCTAGTGGAGGTGATGAAATTCCAGTTGAGCTCTTTCAAATCCTGAAAGATGATGCTGTGAAAGTGCTGCACTCAATATGCCAGCAAATTTGGAAAACTCAGAAGGGGCCACAGGACTGGAAAAGGTCAGTTTTCATTCCAATCCCAAAGAAAGGCAATGCCAAAGAATGCTCAAACTACCACACAATTGCACTCATCTCACACGCTAGTAAAGTAATTGCTCAAAATTCTCCAAGCCAGGCTTCAGCAATAAGTGAACCGGAACTTCCTGATGTTCAAGCTGGTTTTAGAAAAGGCAGAGGAACCAGAGATCAAATTGCCAACATCTGCTGGATCATCGAAAAAGCAAGAGAGTTCCAGAAAAATATCTATTTCTGCGTTATCGACTATGCCAAAGCCTTTGACTGTGTGGATCACAATAAACTGTGGAAAATTCTGAAAGAGATGGGAATACCAGACCACCTGATCTGCCTCTTGAGAAATGTGTATGCAGGTCAGGAAGCAACAGTTAGAACTGGACATGGAACAACAGACTGGTTCCAAATAGGAAAAGGAGTATGTCAAGGTTGTATATTGTCACCCTGCTTATTTAACTTACATGCAGAGTACATCATGAGAAACGCTGGACTGGAAGAAACACAAGCTGGAATCAAGATTGCCGGGAGAAATATCAATCACCTCAACTATGCAGATGGCACCACCCTTATGGCAGAAAGTGAAGAGGAACTCAAAAGCCTCTTGATGAAAGTGAAAGTGGAGAGTGAAAAAGTTGGCTTAAAGCTCAACATTCAGAAAACAAAGATCATGGCATCTGGTCCTATCACTTCATGGGAAATAGATGGGGAAACAGTGGAAACAGTGTCAGACTTTATTTTTCTGGGCTCCAAAATCACTGCAGATGGTGACTGCAGCCATGAAATTAAAAGACGCTTACTCCTTGGAAGGAAAGTTATGACCAACCCAGATAGCATATTCAAAAGCAGAGACATTACTTTGCCAACAAAGATCTGTCTAGTCAAGGCTATGGTTTTTCCTGTGGTCATGTATGGATGTGAGAGTTGGACTGTGAAGAAGGCTGAGGGCCGAAGAACCGATGCTTTTGAAGTATGGTGTTGGAGAAGACTCTTGAGAGTCCCTTGGACTGCAAGGAGATCCAACCAGTCCATTCTGAAGGAGATCAGCCCTGCGATTTCTTTGGAAGGAATGATGCTAAAGCTGAAACTCCAGTACTTTGGCCACCTCATGCGAAGAGTTGACTCATTGGAAAGGACTCTGATGCTGGGAGGGATTGGGGGCAAGAGGAGAAGGGGACAACAGAGGATCAGATGGCTGGATGGAATCGCTGACTCGATGGACGTGAGTCTGAGTGAACTCTGGGAGTTGGTGATGGACAAGGAGGCCTGGCGTGCTGTGATTCATGGGGTCGCAAAGAGTGGGACACGACTGAGGGACTGAACTAACTAACTAACTAAGCTTCGTAGGTGGCTTCCCTGGCGGGCTATGGTCCATGAGGTCACAAACAGTCAGACATGACTTAGTGACTACGCAGCAACAACAGCCTTTGTGACTCAACTGGTAAAGAATCTGCCTGCATTGAGGGAGACCTGGGTTCCATCCCTATGTTGGGAAGATCCCCTGGAAAGGGGAAAGGTTAACTACTTCAGTATTCTGTCCTGGAGAAGTCCATGGACTATACAGTCCATGTGGTCGCAAAGAGTCAGACATGACTGAGTGATTTTCACTTTGACTTTAAGGCTTTATGACTTTTCCATTCTTCGGGTGTTATGCATCTTTTCTTTTCATCAGTTAGTAATGGAGCAAAGTAAGAAACACATTGATATGATTGAAGTCCCAAATACTGACTTTGATGGGGCATTAATGAGAAAATTAACTTTCATATTTCATGGTTTAGTGGCTTAGGCGTCCAACTCTTCGTGACCCTGTGGACTGTAGCCCACCAGGCTGCTCTGTCCGTGGGGATTCTCCAGACAAAATACTGGAGTTGGTTGTCATGCCCTCCTTCAGGAGATCTTCCCAACCCAGGGACTGTACCCATGTCTCCTACATTGCAGGCAGATTCTTTATGTCTGAGCTACCGGGGAAGTCCCTAGACATACATATATCCCTTTCTACCATGAAAATGAGAAAATCAAGTCATTAATGCAGGCAAATTAGAAGTAAGACTTCAGGGTTTCAGTGTCATTTCTTCCATTCTCTGCCAACCTTCCGTTTCAAGACTGGTAGACCATGAAGAGGTAACAGATTGTACTATGTCTCAGTGCCTTGCTGTTCTTAAATAAAGGAAAGATAAAATCCCTGTCTTCATAATGTAAAAAGCAGTATTTGTTCATCCTAGTGATAAACTTCTTAGATAACTACAAAAGCTGGGATGAAGTCTTTATGAAGAACTGCTGCTTGATCACTTCAGTCGTGTCTGACTCTGTGCGACCCCATAGACGGCAGCCCACCAGGCTCCCCTGTCCCTGGGATTCTCCAGGTAAGAACACTGGAGTGGGTTGCCATTTCCTTCTCCAATGCATGAAAGTGAAAAGTGAAAGTGAAGTCACTCAGTCGTGTCCGACCCTCAGCGAACCCATGGACTGCAGCCTACCAGGCTCCTCCATCCATGGGATTTTCCAGGCAGAAGTACTGGAGTGGGGTGCCATTGCCTTCTCCGTTATGAAGAACAAACCATGATAAAACACCAAAATCATAAAAATTTTTAAAATTCTCTTCAATTTGATACCTTGAGGATACGCAAAATGATGGGCTTAGTTGGGAAGGGGATGCCCTTACACTGAGGCTTACCTCTCGACTGGTTCTCACTCTCAGGCAGAAAAATTAAAATATGAGGCCATTTGTAAAACTTGGAGACTCATGCGGGGCTGCCTTTGCCTGGGGTACGGAAGCAGACCCCAGATTATCAGTTCATCAGAGAGGGCTTTGTTGGCACCACAGTATCCCCGGTCTACAAAGTGGTTGGCTTCCCCACACCACCCCCAGTTCATCTCTCCCTTGGGCTTTGCAGGAAGTAAAAGGAAGCAGCCCAAGGTGCTCCAAATTCTGAGTTTTTAAGCCATTTTTCCTAACACTCAGCCTTGGTCAGCAGGCAGTATGCCTTCTAAGGTAATACTGGGGACTTCCCTGGTGGTTCAGTGGTTGGGAAGGTACCTTGTAGCATGGGGGCATGGGTTTGATCTCTGCTGGAGGAACTGGAATCCCACATGCCTTAGAGCAGCTGGGTCTCCATGCCTCAGTTTGCTGAGCGCATGCATCATACAACTAGAGAGTCTGTGCTGCAGCAAAGACTCAACACTGCCAAACGAATAAATATTTTAAAAAAATAAGTAAAGGTAATATTGGGAACATGCAACCAGATGTCTGGCTGCCATGTACTAAGAGCTGTCGTTTTTCCTACCTGCAGTGACTGAGTCCTCACCGTCCCATTGCTGCCTCAGAGCCACAGCTGAGCTTCCTTAGGTCCTGTCACCTGTATCTTCCTTCCAGGTACCCAACTCTGTATTAGGTGTGACCAGAGTCAGCTGCCAGTGCCAGAAAGCACAAAATAACAGGCACTTCAGCCATCATATTGGGCTCAGTTGGTAAAGAACTCACCTGCCAATGCAGGAGATAAGGGTTTGATCCCTGGGTTGGGAAGATCCCCTGGAGAAGGAAATGGCAAGCCACTCCAGTATTCTGGCCTGGAGAATCCCACAGACAGAGGAGCCTGGTGGGCTACAGTTCATGGGGTGGCAAAGAGTCAGACACTATTGAGCGACTGAAAAACAACAAAGCAAGTGTATTATTTTTTCGTGGCTGCTGTAACAAATTACCACAATCTTAGTGGCTTAAAACAACACACATTCACTCTGTTACATGGTTCCAGAGCTTCGAGTCTGAAATGAGAATTCTGCAACTAAAATCCAAGTTCATGAGCCCTTTCCGGAGGCTCCAGGGGAGAGCCTATTTCCTTGCCTTGTCCAGTTTCTATGGGCATTTCTAGAGCTTGTATTCTTTGGTTTATGGCTCTTCTTTCCATTTTCAAGGTGCATCTCTCCAACCTTAGCTGCTTCCATCAGTGCACCCCATTTTCCAGTATCTGAGGTTCCTACCTCTCTCTTCGAAGGACGCTTCTAATTACCGTGAGCCCACCTGGGAAATCCAGGCTAATCTCCCTGCTTCAAGATCCTTGACTTCATCATAGCTGCAAAGTCTCTCTGTCGGGTAACACATTCTTCTAGACTTTCTGCACGTTTTTTATTTAATTTAGAGACACATGTTGCATGTATCTTGTTTGTTTGCCTGTTTCTCACAGCTGCAATCATATTACAGATAAAATTCTGAATTCTTAAATTTTCATTTTAGCACAACCATTTTTCTATGTTAATATATGATCTGCGTAACCATATTATTTAGCTTCTGACATCCATTTCTGGAAACATAATTTATATAAAATAAAACATATCCACCATGCATATGGAAGTCTGGCGTGCTGCAGTCCATGGGGTCGCAAAGAGCGGACACAACTGGGCGACTGAGCAACAGCCATGCACATACAGTTTGATGAGCTTTAACATGAATAACCTGTTGTGACCATCTCCCACTCAAGATAAAGATTATTTCCTTCATCTTAAAAAGCCCCTCCTACCTGTAGCCGGTCCCCCGACCACCTCACAGGTATCCACTGATCCATTTTATGTCTCCACTGACTGGTTTCTGCCTGCTTGCAACTTACATTAAGTATGCAGTCTTCGAGTTGGCTTCTTCTGCTCAGCGCGTCTTAAGATTCGTCCTTGCTGTCCCATGCGTCAGTAGCTTGTTTTTTATATTGACAAGTACTGCTCTACTGTGCTGATACACTATCTGTGTGTCCACTCATCACTTGATGAAAATTTCAGTCGCTTCCAATTTTTGTCTGTTATGAATAATGTTACTATGAACATGCAAGTACAAGTCTTTGTGAAGACATACGTTTTTTTCATTTTCTTGGGTAAACACCTAGGAGTGATCATGTTAAGCCATATCACAAGTGTATGGTTAGCTTTACAAGAAATTGCCAAATTGTTTTAAAACCGTTCTACAAAATGTTTGTTTCATTTTGCATTCCCATCAGCAAGCGAAGGTCCCAGTTCCTCCACAATCTCACCCACACTTGGTACAGACAAACTTTCACTTTAGCCACGCTTATGGAGCGTAGTATACGTTGGCGTGATTTTTTTTTTTGGTCACGCTATACAGCCTGTGGGATCTTAGTTCCCTGACCAAGGATGGAAGCCGTGCCCGGTGAATTGGAAGCATGGAGTCTTTTTTTTTTTTTTTTTAAGTATGAAATGTATTTATTATTAAATTTGTTAAATAAAATATTTTATTTTATTTTAATTTTTTTAATTTTATTTTTAAACTTTACATAATTGTATTAGTTTTGCCAAATATCAAAGTGAATCCGCCAGAGGTATACATGTGTTCCCCATCCTGAACCCTCCTCCCTCCTCCCTCCCCATACCATCCCTCTGGGTCGTCCCAGTGCACTAGCCCCAAGCATCCAGTATCGTGCATCGAACCTGGACTGGCATCTCGTTTCATACATGATATTTTACATGTTTCAATGCCATTCTCCCTGGACCACCAGGGAAGTCCCTCTTGGCGTGATTTTAATTTGCATTTCCCTAACTGTTAAAGATGCTAATCATCTTTAACTGTGCTTATCGGCTATTCGTATTTTCTCTCTTGTGACGTGCCTACTGAAATTTCTTGACCATTTATTAATATGGTTGTTTGTTAGGCAATACAAATCCTCCAACTTTGTTCTTCTCTTTCAAAATTATGTTGGCTACTTTGGGTTCTTTGTGTTATCATATAAATTTTTCAATTAGTTTGTCCATTTTTATCAAAAAGGCTACTGAGGTTGCTGAAGGGGGTTGCATCGAGTAGAAGAATGGACCTCTTAATAATATTTAGTCTTGTACTCCAAAAACATGGAAAATTTCCCCATCAATTTGGTTATTCTATTACTTTTGATAGCTTACGGTGAAAGATGTCGGATTTGTGATCTCCAAAGAAGAAGATTGAGCTTTGGGACCAGGGACCAGGCTTGATCACTCAAGAGCTTTTGTGTAGCAGAGTCTTATTAAAGTGAAAACGGAGAGAGAAAGCTTTTGACAGAGACATCAGAAGGGAGAGTGCCCCCACTGCCTAGTCTTATCAAGGCCTTCTATACTTTTACCAGACCTAGAACCAACAATAGAAAGGTTTTACCAGACCCACTCCCACAACAAAGCCTGGAGATAACAAGATTAGTCAGAAGGTTCTTGTTAAGGAGAAACATGTCCTCCGACAAGATACATTGTTATATTAAGTCAAAGCAATGTAGAAAAGAACTGTCCTTTTCTCCTCCTTGGGGACCCCAGACTTCTTATCAACCTACCTAGGAATTGACTCTCACTTTCAGCATAACCATGTTTTAATTTCTCTGATTTGAAGGTATAGTTTGCCAAACCATGCTTGTTTTGTGAATTAAATTGTTTCCAATTTTTTCATTACTAATGACTTGCTGTAAATATTATGACATGAAAGACTTCTTTCAATTTTAGGATTTATTTTCTTTAGACGGGTCTATAGCAGTCAAATTACTAGGTTAAAGAATATTAAGATTTAAAAAACGTTGGTATATACTGCCAAAATCTTTTTTTCTACTTATGTTATACCATTCACATTGCTATCATAAAAAAATGAAGATTTTTGCTTCACCCCTTACCTGCCGATATTGAATGTTTTTGTGTGAAATTAACCTATGAAATGGAAGATTCTTATTAGCATTTGTTCTTTTTAAATTGAAGTTAAACATTCTTGCATATGTCTGCTCACACTTAGTTTGCCCTTTTGCAAATGTTATTCATATCCTATGTTCTAGAGTTCTTATTGATTCGATAGTCCAAATTGTAAGAATGACCCCCAGTGACCTTAGTCTTTGTATAATTTCTTTGCTTTTCAGTGGGGTAGAAGTTAAGAATATGATAAAATATCACCCCCAGGATTATGTTGTTACATGACATGTCTGAAATTAAGAGATTTTAGTCATGTCACATAAAATAGATTGTCCAGGTGTGCCTAATTGTGTAACATAAGCCTTTTAAAAGCAGAAAAATTTCTCCAACTAGTAGGAGAAACAGAGTTCAAAGAGATTCAAAGTATGAAAAGGATTCGATGCACTGTTGCTGGCTTTGAAGATGGAGGGGTCCCCATGCAAGGACCAGAAAGAAACCTCTATGAGCTGAGATGGTCCCTGCTTATAGTCCTACAACCACAAGGAACTGAATTTGGCCAATAACCTGAATGAGCCTGGGAGTAGATGCTTCCAGAGCCTCCAGATAACAGCTCAGGCTAGCAGACACCTGAATTTCAACCTTGGGTGACTCTGAGCAGAGAGCCCAGTTGAGCCCACCGGGATCTTAATGACCAGCAGAACTGTGAGCTAGTAAATGGGTATTATTTCAAGTCCCTAGATTTGTGGTAATCTGTTACATAGCTATAGAAATCTAACACATCCTTTATTATCAAGATATGATTTTTGCTTATATTTATTACATGTCTTTCCCAATATGTTCTTTCCATTTTACTGTGGATTTTCTCCCTTCATGTCTAGTAAAAATTTATATGTATTACATTGATTCTTTTTTCTCTTTGTGATATTCTTTTATCAATCTCCATATTTAACCTAACCATACCAAAGTTTTAAAAATTCAGTTATATTTTCTAGCTTTTGTGTGGTTTAATTATTTTTGAATTAAAATGTTTTTTTTTCTTTTCCTTTTTACTGACCTAAAATATGTATCTGATCCATAATCAAAGTTCTATGGCATTCCATGGTACATTCAGAGAGATCTGACTTCAATCCCTGTTTTTCCCACCCTGTTGCATCTTTTCTCCTCATTGAAGTTAAACATTACTATTACTATTTGCTGAAGCTGAAGCTCCAATACTTTGGCTACCTGATGTGAACAACTGACTCATTGGAAAAGACCCTGATGCTGGGAAAGATTGAAGGCAGGAGGAGAAGGGGATGACAGAGGATGAGATGGTTAGATGGCATCACTGACTTGATGGACATGAGTTTGAGCAAGCTGTGGGAGTTGGTGAGGGACAGGGAGGCCTGCTATGCTGCAGACCATGGGGTCGCAAAGAGTCGGACACGACTAAGAGACAGAACTGATTATTATATCACAAACCATCTCAAAACTTCTTGGCTTAAAATAATAACTATTTTATTATTTCTCACAGTTCTGTGGGTTGACTGAGGCTCAGCCTAATATCATTTTTCTCTGGTCTTGCTTTGTGTCTTCATATGGCTGCAGTCAGATGGCAGTTCACCTGTGGGACACTCGGGGAAACAGCAGGAAGGCTGGTCTCAGAGCCCGGGGGCTCCTTGTAGCCCCTCAACATGGTCTCTCCACCAGGGTCTTGGGACTCCTTTTCTGGTTCCTAGAGCTCCCAAAGTCCACACGCAGAAGTTGCCAGGCCTTTTAAGGCTTAGGCCCAGAATTCCCACCTCATGCTTTATTATTTATTTACAGTTAAAGCAAGTCATATGTGAGAACACCTGTAAAATACAGCCTAGGTCTGCCCTTCCCACTTGCTAATTTCTTGCCGGGATTTTATACTCTTGCTTGGAAAATCCCATGGACGAAGGAGCCTTGTAGGCTGCAGTCCATGGGGTCGCTAAGAGTCGAACACAACTGAGCGACTTCACTTCCATGCATTGGAGAAGGAAATGGCAACCCACTCCAGTGTTCTTGCCTGGAGAATCCCAGGGACAGAGGAACCTGTTGGGCTGCCGTCTATGGGGTCGCACAGAGTCGGACGTGACTGAAACGACTTAGCAGCAGCAGCACCAAAGCGAGTCACATGTGCGGACACCTGTAAAATACAGCCTAGGTCTGCCCTTCCCACTTGCTAATTTCTTGCAGGGATTTTTCTGGCTATTCTCTATTATTAATTATTACAAATAAACTACATAATAAATCTGCCTGGCTCCAGGAATAAAGAGAAGATGGTATTTTTATTGGCACTGCTTTAAAATTGTAAATTAAGTAGAAGAAGATTAACATTTTGGTGATGTTGAACCTTCCTATCCAAGCCCATGATAGTTTTTTTCTTCCTTCAAATCTACTGGTAAATCTTTTGCAAGATATTACTAGTTTTCCTCACATAGATTTTTCATATTTTTTAAATGTATATGCCTGACTTGTTTATCATTTTCTGAGCTCTTTAATCCTGATATGGCTTTTTGGAGAGGATGGGATAAGAGGACTTATGGGGAGATAGCAAAATCTAAATAAATTTTTCTTATAAATATCAAGTCATTTAGCCTAATATCATTTACTGAATAATCCTCTGGTCTCTACAGATTTGTGATAACTCTTTTACCATATGTTAAAATATTATATACTAATAGAGTATATAATATAGTAGTATTATATACTAATACATTGGATCCATTCTGAGCTATCCCATTCAATAGATCTTAGGACAGAATGATGTGGTTTAACTCTTACAGCTTTATTATGTTTTGTGCTAAGTAGGGCTCTTTTCCCTACAATTAACTTTTTAAAATATCTTGGCTCTATTTATTTATTTTTACTTTTTTAATTTACTTTTTTAATGCCATGTGGCATGTGGGATCTTAGTTCCCCAACCAGGGATCATACCTGAGCCTCCTGCATTGGAAGGGCAGAGTCTTAACCACTGGATTGATAGGGAAGTCCCCCTATAATTAACTTTTTAAAAAAGATAAATCATTTTTTAGTGTTCATTATTTTTTCAGAAGAATTTTAACATAGGTTCATTAAATTTCCTCATTAAAAAGTGTATTGAGAGGAATGAATTAAACCTAAAATTTAGTTTTTATAAGACTGGACATTTTAAAGTATTTAGATTTCCTATTCAGAAATACTATACATCTCTCCATTTTTCAAAATACATATATCTTAATTAAGCCTTATAGCTTCATTCATGTAACTCAAGTGTGTATTACAAGTATTTTAGATTCTTATTGCTATTGAGAATATAATCCCTATTTTCATTTTACTAACTGCTTATTGGTGTTAAGTAGAAATGCCTATTGATTTTTTAATATGTAGCTGTTTGAAAATTTACAGGCACAACATATAAATGGCCAGAAAAGTGACAGCCTTCATTTCTCTATAAATTAACCCAGTTTAGCTCTCTAGCAATCATTTCTACTGAGGATGGAAAAAAAATCAGTCTCACTATTCAGCTGGAACTCAGCTGACAGTGTCTTACCTTTTCCCTTCACATTCTCATCTCCCTCTCACCTTCCTGCTGAAGTATTCTACCTGGGATGAGAGAGGCATGAGTTCAAAAACACCCTGCACCCCAAAACCCAGAAATACAGATCACTGGAACAGGAAAGAAAGTCCAGAGATAAACCCACACATCTAATCTATGACAAAGGAAACAAGAACACACAACGGAGAAAAGACAGTCTCTTCAATAAGCGCTGCTGGGAAAACTGGACAGCTACACATGAAGGAGTGAAATTAGGGGCTTCCCTCGTGGCTCAGCGGTAAAGAATGTGTCTGCCAGTGCAGGAGACTAGGGTTCGATCCCTGGTCTGGGAAGATCCCACATGCCACAGAGCAACTAAATCCATGCACCATAACTGCTGAGCCTGTGCTGTAGAGTCTGGGAGCCACACGACTGAGCCTGAGCACGCTAGAGCCTGTGCTCCACAAGAGAAGCCAGCGCAATGAGAAGCACCTCATCACACTCCACAAGGGATTAGATCTCACTTGTCACAACTAGAGAAAAGCCCCCACAGCTACAAAGACTCAGGACAGCCAAAGTAAAATAACTTAAAAAAACTTTATGTGTTTTTTTTTTTTTAAAAGTGAAATTAGAAGACACTATACATAAAAAGAAACTCAAAATGGATTAAAGACCTAAATGTATGGCTGGATACTACAAAACTTACAGAGGAAAACATGGGCAGGACACTCTGACATTAAGTGCAGCAAGATCTTTTTTGACCCACCTTCTAAGAGTAATGAAAATAAAAACAAAAAATGAACAAATGGGACCTAATTAAACTTAAAAATCTTTTGTACAGCAAAGGAAACCATAAACAAAATGAAAAGACAACTCTCAGGATGGGAGAAAATACTTGCAAATGAAGCAACTGACAAGGGATTAATCTCCAAAATATACAAACAGCTCATACAGCTCCATATTGAAAAAGCAAACAACCCAATAAAGAGTCTTAACCACTCTACCACCAGGAAAGTTCCTATATCCCTAAATATTTATGTGGTATATATTTTTTTTACTAAAAAACTTTCCAGGTGGCGCAGTGATAAAGAATCCACCTGCCAATGCAGGAGACGCAGGAGCCACAGGTTCAATCCCTGGGTGGGGAAGATCCCCTGGAGGAGGGCATGGCAACTCACTCCAGCATTCTTGTCTGGAGGATTCCAGGGACAGAGGAGCCTGGCGGGCTACAATCCATGGGGTCACACAGTTAAAGGCAGAGCCCAATTCCCCTTCCTTCTAGTATGGGCTGGATTTAGTGACTCTCTTCTAGTGGACAGAAGAAATGTTAATAAGAGAAGTCAGGCCACACAAGCCACTCTAGCTCCCTGCTTGCTCTCCCAGTGGGATCATCTGTTCTGGGAGAAGTTAGTTGTATGGGCTCCCTAGCCGCCTATGGAGAGTCCTACCTGAGGAGGCCTCCAGCCCACAGCCACGTGAGGGAGCCATCTTGGATCTTCCAGCCTTCGTGAAGTCTTCAGGTGACTGTGGCCCTGACGTCACCACTTCTACCAC
The DNA here is from genome assembly GCF_032452875.1 of Bos javanicus. Taxonomy (NCBI): domain Eukaryota; kingdom Metazoa; phylum Chordata; class Mammalia; order Artiodactyla; family Bovidae; genus Bos; species Bos javanicus. Next base: position 149,375,898 of record NC_083868.1, on the reverse strand, counting down.
CTGAGACTTTGAGCCAGAACAACCTAATGAAGCTGCTCCTAAGTTCATGACCCACCTTAAACTACTAACTGTTGGGGTAATTGGTTATGTACAGTCGATATTAATACAGGGAGGTTTGGAGCTGGAACTGTCCCAAACTGGGGTGAGGGAAAGAGGTCTTTATACCCTAAATTGACTAGTTGTTACATATGGGCTGTCCCTGCCACCATCCAAGGGACCACGACTCTGGGGAAAGCAGTTTTCTTCAAATGAGAGTAAGTTTTGAAGAGTGACTTAAATGAGAAATGCTGAGAGCAATACTCTAAGTCTGGGAACATGTCCTTCAGTCCTGAAAGAAGGGTCTGAGCAGAGCATCACAGCGTCCACTAAAAGATGTTCAGTGAGCTCTCTCCTCTAGCCCCAGACAGGCACTAAGGTCACGGCTGAAAATAACACCTTACCCCACCTTCTAACAAAAGATGCCACAATCGGAGACAGACACATTCCCCAGGGATTAATAAAAGTTTCAGATCTGGCCCGGCTTCCATGAAATACTTTCTCAATCCTCTCCACAGTTTATATAGGAAGGCAGGAGAAGGAATCAAAGGAGGTGGCTGGCCTTGTGCAGCACACAGAGTCTCTGGTGGAAGTGGTGTAGTGGGGGAGGCTCTAAGATAACCTCTCCTTGATACCAGTAGGGGCTACTGGCAGGAGAGGCGAGTGTTCTACTCCCTACTTGCAAACCTGTCTAGGCAGCATTCTTGATTAATTGCCTGTATTTCAAAAGGCAGGAAGATGATTGAAGGGAGATGGCAGGGTGGAAACCAGAGACCACGGGACAGCTTCCAGTCTGGTCCTTTTGTGTGGCAAGGATGTGTGTTTCTCAAGAGTCAGGGGGACTCAGTGGCAGATAAATGGTCTCTGGCTGTCTTGCTGGACCCTTCCCAAGAAGACTCATATCCTGCTGGGAGTTGGCAGTGGGGTGATGGTAAAGATCAAGCCGGAAGTAGATCTTCCATGAAATCATACAGAGGACAAGGCCCATCAGGCCTTCCCATTTCCATGAAAGAAGTTTCAACAAGGGCCAGTTATCCAGAGAAGCAGGGATCCACTAAGAAAGAATTCTAGCAATGTAAAGTTAGACATTTGCCTCAACAGAGAAGCCAGACCTTGAAAAGATGCTAAGAGTCTGAGAGCCAGAACCATGACTTGTACCTTTATACCCTCAGAATCTAGGGTTCCACTCAAGCCGGGAGATTGACACTTTGACAGGGTCTGATGTTCAGTAACTGAAATCGACCAGAAGGTCATGGTGTCACCTAAGGAGTGCTTAAGGGATAGAAGAGATTCAAAAGAGCAGTGACTGGAGGAAAAAAAAAAAAAGACTGTTCTTTTCGGAAGCCATCACACTGAGAGGAGTTTAACAAACTGATTATACTGATAATTGCTGGAACTAGAGCACTTTTTGGCACCCCACTCCACTACTCTTGCCTGGAAAATCCCATGGTCGGAGGAAGGAGTCGGTCATGACTGAGCGACTTCACTTTCCCTTTTCACTTTCATGCATTGGAGAAGGAAATGGCAACCCACTCCAGTGTTCTTGCCTGGAGAATCCCAGGGATGGGGGAGCCTGGTGGGCTGCCGTCTATGGGGTCGCACAGAGTCGGACACGACTGAAGCGACTTGGCAGCAGCAGCAGCAGCAGTATTCGGTGAAGATCGTGTTCAACCGACACAGATGAGTGAAATACAGTACACTTGTCCTCTATGAACCAGAAATGTTGAGTTGCGATAAAGCAGGTTTGCTGAAGCAAACAAGTCTAGAATGTGTATCCCTTTGATTTCCTGTACTGTCTACTGGGATTAACGTTTTACCATTTGGAAATGATGGGTGAGACTAGCAGAGAAGGACCCACTTCTTGAATTGCAAATAGACTAGACAGTGATTAGTAAGTCCCTAATCAATTGTTTTTAGAATTGCTGAGTTTGAGCTGCAAGGGAAGTTACCCTAGACCGCAACGGAAGCCGTTGGGGGCAGAGAGGAGCTGAAAACTGAGATCTGAACATTGGGAAATACCTGTTATCAACCTTCAAAAGCAACTGTAGCTATAGCACCATCACGGTTGTCCTAGAAAACACCTTACATTCTCATGAGAAGTACTCGTGAGAGTGAGTCAGGAAACCGTTTTAAAGAAAAACTCTCACATAATCCTAAAAGTAACGCACTTTAAGAAAAAAAGAAAATCGGAATCTCAGAGTCTTAAAAATCAAAAAGCACTTCCTCGCTGTATTAAGTCAGGGGGCATAACAATTAAAAATATGCCTCTCTTATTGGAAAGTCCCCTGTTTAAAACCTTGACAAGGAATTTTATTTCAATAAAAGTAGTCGGCTGCTCCGCCTGGAAGCAGTCCTTCCGGAAAGCCATACGTCTCTTGTGTCCAGGTGAGTGGGCTCTTGCTGAGAATAAAAAGACTAGGTAGGACCCTCTCAGTTTCGAGGTTATACATTTCCACGCACCGCCGAGACGCGGGGCCTACGATCCGCGCCTCTTCACACTCTGCTCACGAATATGAATATTCAACGCCTCGTCCCAGGGCGCGCGTCGGTGAAAGTACCCACAAGCCCCCGCGGCCCGGCGGGGCGGGGCCAGGCCGCCCGCGCTCCCTCAAGACCTTGGTGCCCGCCGGCGCGGGGTGTCGGGGAAGCCCGCCCATCAGCGCTTTGCAGGTCGGGGAGCGCGGGGCTGTGGAAAGGGCAGGGAAGACCGCCTCGCCGAGGACGGACACAAAGCCTATGTCCTCAGCGCCGCTGGAAGAAAGCGGGAGGGTGGGAGGACTAGAGGCAACTAGAGGAAGGGATTAGAAGAGAAGGCAGTCTCCATTATCACCTCCTTGAAGGCAACGCAATACCGTAGCGCCGCTTCGCGCCGCACAGCCTGATGGGAGCCTCAGCCTGCGGGCACAGGCTGCGCCCTCGGCGCGTCCCGGCCCCGCCCCCCCGCGGGGCACGCCGGGAGAGCCGAGTTTACTCCCTCCCCCTGGTCAACGGGCGAGAAGAGGCATTTCCGGCGTCAAGAGTGGTCTTTACGGAAGGGGTGGGGTTTCCTCGTTCCCGCCCCTCACGCCCGGGGGAGGCCGGGCCAAGAGTGACAGTCCTCGACCCACGCTAAGGCCCGCCCCTGCGCCGGAAAGAAGAAGGGTGGGGGGAGGGGGAGAGTCGCACTGGCCGCGGGGGCAGGGTCACGTGACGCAGCTGCGGGCGGGGAGAAGGGGCGGGGCCCCGGGCGGAGAGGCGGGGCGAGCCCTCCCCGCCTTTCGATCACGCGCGGCAGGAAGTGGTGCGCGAAGCGGAGTATTCACGATGGGGACCACCCTGGACATTAAGATTAAAAGAGCGAACAAGGTTTATCACGCTGGGGTAAGTGGGGGGGTGGGGTGGGCCTTCAGGTTCTGTGGTCTCCCCGGGTCTGGCACACTTCGGAGTTTCCCTGGGCGGGTGCGTCCGGGTCAGGTGGGAGCAGCCAGGTGCATCCTCCGCCAGGTGCGTCCCCCTCCAGGTGCATCTCGCTTGCGCGGCTGGCTGCTCTGCAGCGGCGTCCGCCGGGGTTGCCGCCGCGGTTGGGGGGCGTGCAGGGCCCCTGGGCTGCAGCGCGCAACCGTCTGGCCCCTTGGACATCCAGCCCGGCCGGGGGCTTGAGCTGTGACTTCGCACTGCGGTCCGAGGAGCTCAACCATCAGACTATCCTTTTCTCGCTTGTAAGAGGAATGCAAAGGTCTAGGGCCAGAAAGGCAGCTGTAACCTTGGAAGCAGAAATACACTCTGTAGGCCGAACAAAAGTTACTCGTTTTTCTGGTTTTGGGGACGGAAGGAATTGCATTTTAAAATGCAAATTAAAAATCTTAACGGTGCCATGAACAAGTTTTGTGCCATAGCCTCTTAATCTCCTCGGGCGCCAGTTTCCTTATTTGCCAAAGGAGAATGCAAGGTTTTTCTCCCTCTAACTCGGGCAGTCTCAACCCTTACTGTAACTAAATCAGAATCCATCGCTCTGGAATATACGCTGACCGGGGTTTCATACCTAGAGCCCCCTGTGATTCTGGCCGCTGTGCAGCCGGGTTGAAATCGCAGCCAACTCTCTTGAGTATGTGGAATAAAATTGAGAGGAGTGGTTGGTCACGTGAATGCAGCGAGGGCTCAAAAGGGATGCTTAAAGCCTTTGGGGGCAAGACCATTGAGGAAACTTCATGTTTACACAGATGCAAGATAATTTAGTCATCTCCAGATTATTAATTACAGAGGGAAGAAGCTACGTTTATAGTGCAGGAATCTGATAGTCCCTGTCCTAACCAAGACCTGCGGTGAACCACCTTACCGCCACAGTTGACGCGTTCTGGCACAATAATAGAGGATTCTGGTAGGGAGGACTGAAGACACGACCCAGCTGTGTGGTGTTCTGCCGAAAATGCCTAACTGCACTTAGTTCACAGGGAAATAGGCGTGTTCACAATTGAGAAACATTCTGTCCATTTATTGGCCTGGATTCTTCAAATGTGTCAGTGTCATTAAAAGGACAGGACTTTTTTTTTAAGATTCAAGAGATGACAGGGATATAACAACCAAATATGATACCTAATTTTTGATAAATTTGAATATGGGGTATATGTTAAATAAGAGCTTTAAATTCCCCCAGTCTAATGTTCATATTTCGGTTATGTGGGCAACTGCTCTACCTGCTGAAGTATTTAGGAGTGAAGTGTAATAATAACTAAATTTTAAATGGCCTGGTCATAAATTGTGTGTGTGTGTGCGCGCAGGCACATGCATGTGGGGAGAAAGAAAGCAACAGAGAAAGAAAGCCAACATACTAACAGTTGCTGACTCTGCTTGAAAGCCTTATGGGTCTAATTTGATGTCTTAAAAAAAAAAAAAAAGGCTTTATTGAGATCTAATACCATAAAATTCACTCTTTAAAGTGTATAATTGAGTGGTTTTAATATACTCAAGTTGTGCAACCATCACACCTGTCTAATCTTAGAACATTTTTATCACCCCCTCCCCAGAAGAAACACCACACCCAGAATCCATCATTCCTCATTCCCTCTCTCTCTTAGACCCAGGCAATCACAGACCTGTTTTCTGTCTCAATGGATTTGCCTGATTAGGACATGGTCATGTATATAGGATTGTATAGTCTGTGGTCTTTTGTGACTGACTTCTTTCACTTATGCATGAACTTTGAACACATTATGCTGTTGTAGCCGATATCAGTTCCTCATTTGTTTTCATGGCTCAGTAGTAGTCTGTTGTGTGGATACGTCACATTTTATTTATCATTCATCTGTTGATGGACATTTGGGTTGTTCTCACTTTTTGACTATTATGATTAAAGCTACTTTGAGCAGCATTAATCTAATACAGGTTTTTGTGTGAACATGTATTCCATTTCTCTTGGATATATACCTCAGAGTGGATTTGCTGGGTAATATGCTAACTTTGGCTCAGTGGTAAAGAACCCACCCATCAGTGCAAGAGATGCGGGTTCCCTGTCTGGGTCAGGAAGATCCCTGGGGAAGGAAATGACAACCCGCTCCAGTCTTCTTGCCTGGAAAACCTCATGGACAGAGGAGCCTGGCGGGCTGCAGTTCATGGGGTCGCAAAGGTTTGGGCGTGACTTAGTAACGCAACAATGCTAACTTTATATTAGGTATTTAAGGGCCTTCCAAACAGTTCTCTGAAGCACCTGCACAGTTTTACGTTCTTAGCGTTAGTGTGTGAGGGTTTCAGTTTTCTTGGTACTTCGTTTTCTCTTAACTTTTCTGTAGCTTGGAAAATACCAAAAGCAAGAATTGGGAGGACTTCCCTGGTGGTCCAACTGTTAAGATTCTGTGCTTCCACTGCAGGGGTCAAAGGTTCAATCCCTGGTCAGGGAACTAAGATCCCGCATGCTATACACAGCAGCCAAAAGGTAAAAAAATAAATGAATTTTAAAAAGGGGGGCGGGAGGCAGGGATAGGCAATATGTACATTTAGTTTTAGTACTTATTATTTTCATTCAAAAGGTAACACATTTTATTCCGAGATGTTACAGCAGCTGGGATGTTTTCTGTGTTTTAAAGTATGGTAGAAGTAGCAAAAGTTCAGTTCAGTTGCTCAGTTCTGTCCGACTCTTTGTGACCCCATGAATCGCAGCACACCAGGCCTCCCTGTCCATCACCAACTCCTGGATTTTACTCAAACTCATGTCCATGGCGTCGATGATGCCATCCAACCATCTCCTCCTCTGTCGTCCCCTTCTCCTCCCGCCTTCAGTCTTGGCATCCGGGTCTTTTCCAAGGAGTCAGTTCTTCGTATCAGGTGGCCAGAGTACTGGAGTTTCATCTTCATCATCAGTCCTTCCTATAGATGGTGTATGCATTACTAATACCAGACATCAAAAATCAAGAGATGCTGTGAAACGGAAATTCCTCGGAACGTGGGCACCCGAGTCCGTTTCTGTGCTTTTCAGGCTCTTAGTTACTATGGAAGCATGTGAGAATGGTTTTGGTTCTGTGGACACCGAGAGCCTAAGTTATACTGGGGTTTTAAAATTGTCATTTAGGTGGTTTTCCTCGAAAAGGATGCTCATTCAAGGTGGTGGCGTTCGGTTTTTTCTCCCCCCACAAATCACAATTGAATCATTTTAAAAATATATGTATATAAACACAGGATTTTACAGAAGGCTGGGAAGTGAAAAGTCGGGTTCCTCCTCTTTCTGGCCCTTTTTCTGTCCTTGGAGGGATCCGTTGACTGTGTGTGTGCTTGTGCCAGACATTTCCCGTGAGCAGTAGTGGCACGTGTACGCAGACACGCATGCAGATGCAAAACTTAATCTTTTTGCTGAACCGTGTAGCCTGGCTGTGCACGCCTTTCCATATCATCACATCGTCATCAGTTCATTCTTTTTAGACTGTTAACTTAAAGCAGATTTATTCAATCCGTGTCTGTGGATCTCCTGATAGATGTAAACACACCGTCACCTGTGCTCCGGGGGTGTGTCTCTGTGGTAAGGGAGTGCAGAGGGAGGTGTAGTTGTTTGTGGGGGGTTGGGGGTGGGGGGCAGGGCCCTTCTGGAGCTTCATTGAGATGGTGAGGCTCCAACCTAGTGTTGAAAGCTAAGTGCTGGGCCGGGGTCTCCTTCCGCCCCACCCCCCACCCCGCCTCCCCCCCACCCTATTTGTTTCCAGCAGAAGAAAGACAACAGAAGCAAAGAGAGCAGGACCTGGGGGCCACTGGCAAAGCCATCCAAGTCCACAGACTGGCTTCTCTTATTCTTATTTCCCCACCTTCTGCAGCTGCTCATCCTCATCTCATTTGTCGGTGACTTTTTAAAGAGACTTTGCTCCTTTGTCTTTCCGGAATAAAATTTGTTTTCTTTTCCTTGGGTTTATTCCCCTCTTCTCATGTTTATTGTTTGTTTGTTTTCATATTTTAACTTCATAAATCCGGCTGTTTGGCTTACTAAATTGTGGCCCTTTTAAAAAAAGCAGGCCTTTTTTCCCCTAAGTGCACCTTCTCCAGATCTTAATTCTCATCTGGAGGATGAGTCTGAGCCTGCTCAGAGACTTTGTCGTGAGAATTAAAAGAGATAATGTTTGAAGATATTTACTACAGGTTCAGACCCAAGTGAAGTGAAAGTTGCTCAGTCATGTCCAGCTCTTTGTGACCCCATAGACTATACGGTCCATGGAATTCTCCAGACCAGGATACTGGAGTGGATAGCCTTTCCCTTCTCCAGGGGATCTTCCCAACCCAGGAATTGAACCCAGGCCTCCTGCATTGCAGACAGATTCTTTCCCAGCTGAGCTGTGAGGGAGGGGTCAGATGGTAGGTGGTGGTAGCACCAGGCTTTTCCATGACTTCAGAGTCACTGATGTAAGTCACACTGTTCATGCACCTCACAAATGGCATGGTCCGTGCTTGTCAGATGCAGTAGTGATTGCTGGATGTGTCCCCACTGCAAACTGGGTGTGACTTTGGCATCCCCATGTACTTCTTTGCTCAGTGCAGTAGGTGTGTTCTTGAACCAAAAGTTTGACTCAAATGCATTGTACATTACACTGTATTTTCAGTGTACTAGAGGAGCTTATTGCTTCAAAGAACCCTGTGGTAAATATTTTTGTAATGTAAATATGGTTCGTTTGTTTTTATAAATTCGAAATGTTTTACATTCTGAAATCCTGGCCCACATACTCATGAAAATGACACTGTTCAATATTATGGGTTGTGAAAAACATCAATGGGAGATTTACTGCCCAGCATAGCCAGGTTGCGGTGATGAGGAATTTGTGCACAGTGGGCTGATTACTGTTACTACAAGAACATCTAGGTTTGCATTTTGTCTTACTGGCTTTCATATAATTTCTTGTTTAAAAAAAAAAAGATTAAAGAGGAAAAATCCTTATTATGCCAGTTCATTATTTTGAAGAAAAATTGCAAAGCTAGGATGTTGTGGGAAAAGCCTCAGTATTCTGCTGGATTCTTGATACATTAATGGTCAGTTTTAGTGACTGCTGGTGCAGATCCTTGGGGTAGGACTTTGACCTAGGAGGAATGTCGGGATAATTTTGAGGGAGGTGTGAACCCTTTAAGGAACGCAGTTATCCAAACCTCAAGTGAGTCTTTTTTCTCACTAATTATCTAATACTCCCGAAAAGGCTTGTCTTCTCCATCGTATCCCAGCCCTTATGTAATGCATGAGAAGTATTTCAGAGTTACCAAGGCTGTTTGAACCCTGGGACGCAGCGAGAGTGCTCATTAGTGGCCCGTTTGGTGTTATTTGCAGCAAATTCTGTCCTGGCCCGAGGATTACTGATCAAGTTCCCTAACTTCAGATTATATTACAGAGCTCCAAAACAGTGTGGTACCGGCCCAAAAACAGAAATACAAACCAATGGACAGGACAGAACGCCCAGAAATAAACCCACACACATATGGTCAATTAATCTGTGACAAAGGAGGCAAGAATATTCAGTGCAGAAAACACAGTCTCTTTGATGAGTGGTGCTGGGGAAACTGGATTGCTACATGTAAAAGAATGAAATTAGAACATTTTCTAATATGATACCCAAAAATAAACTCAAAATGGATTAAAACCTCAATGTTAGATGGATACTATAAAACTAGAGGAAAACATAGGCAGAACACTCCTTGACGTAAATCTCTACAATATCTTTCTGGATCTATCTCCTAGAATAATGGAAATAAAAACAAAAATAAACAAATGGGACCTAATTAAACTTATAAGCTTTTGCACAGCAAAGAAAACCATTTACAAAAAAAAAAAAAAAAAACCTACAGAATGGGAGAAAATATTTGCAAATGATGTGAATAACAGATTCATCTCCAGAATATACAAACGTCTCATAGAGCTCAGTATCAAAAAACAACCCAACCAGAAAATGGGCAGAAGATCTAAATAGACATTTCTCCTCAAAAGGCACGTGAAAAGATGGTCAGCATTGCTAATTATTAGAAAAATTTGAATCAAAACTACAATGAGATTCTATCTCACACCAATCGGAATGGCCATCCTCAAAAAGTCTACAAGTAGCACACCTGGAGAGGGTGAGGAGAGACGGGAACCCTCCTACAGCATGGGTGGGATTGTAAACTGGCGCAGCCACGATGGAGAACAGCATGGAGGGTCCTCAGAAAACTAAAGATAGAGCTGTTCTGTGATCGAGCAGTCCCACTCCTGACCGTATATCCAGAGAAAACCATAATTTGAAAAGATGCATGCCCTCTCAATGTTCCTTGAGCACTATTCTCAATAAGACATGGAAGCCACCTAAATGTCCATCAACGGTGGTAGATATATAACTATGGAATACTGCTGCTGCTGCTGCTAAGTCACCTCAGTCGTGTCCGACTCTGTGCGACCCCAAAGACAGCAGCCCACCAGGCTCCTCTGTCCCATATATATATACTGCTGCTGCTGCTGCTAAGTCGATTCAGTCGTGCCCGACCCTGTGCGACCCCATAGACGGCAGCCCACCAGGCTCCCCCGTCCCTGGGATTCTCCAGGCAAGAACACTGGGGTGGGTTGCCATTGCCTTCTCCAATGCATGAAAGTGAAAAGTGAAAGTGAAGTCGCTCAGTCGTGTCCGACTCTTAGTGACCCCATGGACTGCAGCCCACCAGGCTCCTCCATCCATGGGATTTTCCAGGCAAGAGTACATGAGTGGGGTGCCATTGCCTTCTCCGATGGAATACTACTCAGGCATAAAAAGAGTGAAAGAATGCCATTTGTATAACATCAGTTCAGTTCAGCCACTCAGTCGTTTCTGACTCTTTGCAACCCCATGGACCGCAGCATGCCAGGCCTCCCTGTCCATCACCAACTCCTGGAGCTTACTCAAGCTCATGTCCATTGAGTTGGTGATGCCATCCAACTGTCTCATCCTCTGTCGTCCCCATCTCCTCCCGCCTTCAATCTTGCCCAGCATCAGGGTCTTTTCCAGTGAGTTGGTTCTTTGAATCAGGGGGCCAAAGTATTGGAGTTTCAGCTTCAACATCAGTCCTTCCAAAGAATATTCAGGACTGATTTCCTTGAGGATTGACTGGTTTGATCTCCTTGCAGTCCAAGGGACTCTCAAGAGTCTTCTCCAGCACCACAGTTCCAAAGCATCAATTCTTCGGTGCTCAGCTTTCTTCACAGTCCAACTCTCACATCCATACATGACTACTGGAAAAACCATAGCCTTGACTAAACGGACCTTTGTTGGCAAAGTAATGTCTCGCTGCTTTTTAATATGCTGTCTAGGTTGGTCATAACTTTCCTTCCAAGGAGTAAGTGTCTTTTAATTTCATGGCTGCAGTCACCATCTGCAGTGATTTTGGAGCCCCCCAAAATAAGAGTAACATGGATGGACCTAAAGACTATCATCTGAGTGAAGTAAGTCAGACAGAGACATATATCATGTGATACCACTTTTGTGTGGAATCTAGAAAAATGATACAAATGAACTTATTTACAAAGCAGACTCAGACAGAAAGCAAACCTATGGCTTTATGCAGAGGGATAAATTAGGAGTTTGGGATGAAAATATACATATATATAAAATAGATATTAATGACTACCAAAGACCTATTGTATAGTACAGGTAACTACTCAGTTAACTTGTAATAACCTATAATGGACGAGAATGTAAGAAAAGAATATATATGTGTAGCTGAATCACTTTATACCTGAAACTAAGACAACATTGTAAATCACTATATTTCAATAAAAATTTTTAAAAAATACTGTCTTTGTTTTTTTTTTATTGTCTATATGGAACAGACAGTCTACCCTTCATTCATACGCTGGAGAAAATTCAGGCTCAGAGAAACGGTGCTTTTCTCAAAGTGATGGAAATCATATCTTACCCTTCATCCCACAAACTACAGTGAATGTTTCCTCATAAACAGCTCAAGAAAATGAGCATTGTTTAGGATAAAGAGTCCACCCCCCTCCTTCCAGTTCTAAGCAATGAGACTTTTATTAAATGAAATCTTATCAAATTAGCTTTGTAATATATCAGTTTTAATAAATCTGCTGCTGTTTCAGTCGTGTCCGACTCTGCGACCCCATAGATTGCTGCCCACCAGGCTCCTCCTTCCCGGGGATTCTCCAGGCAGGGACTCTGGAGTGGGGTTAACAAATCTAATATCCATTAAAATAGTTCCTTTTATAAGCAGATAATAGAGCTTTTGCATTTGAAGTGACCCTGCCACCCTGCCCTCCCTGAGGCTTCCTCAGTTCGCTTCCTCAGTTCCCAGAGTGGCTGCTGAAGCATCGGCACACAGCAGGGGCCCACTGGTTCACAGTTTGCAAAGTGCTAGTTGTAGGATGTAACGGCCAGCCAAAGCCAACCAGGTTGAAGTTTCTTCGTATCAACCCATTTTAGTTTGTGTCGTGCCAAAACCTGCAGGCCCTGTTAACTTTTTTAATGCAGTACAGCGCAGCCAGGCTTAAAATGTTCTGCTTTTATTTACTGGAGGATTAAAGTAAAAAAAAAAACAACAACAAGGTAGCTCCCTACACCATACAGATTGTCGGCCCACAGTCCGCGATTACTGAGGTTAACTGGACTGACCATCCATGGGTAAATCACCTGCCAGTTTCCCTCTTGAGTCCTGCTTACCTGAGGTTCTTGGGCCAGGAGAGCCAGCAGAAGCTGGTGGGCTCTGTCCACCTCACTGTTCTCCCCGGGGTTTAAACGTACCCAGGGGAGGGCAGTAGGAGGTTGTCGGTAGCCTTTAACTCTTGATGGGACCCTGTACCTGATTTATCTTTTCTGACTGATGCTCAGAAGGGATTTCTGAGCTCAGAAAGGGCTCTCCCCTGAGGAGCTGGGAGGGTTACACCAGCTGTCCTCCCAGCTGTCCGGCAGGTTCTTTGGGTAACTTGGCGTCCGTGCTTTCTCGTGATGCCTGGGCTCCGTTCATCCTCACTACCCTGTCCCCCCTGTGGTGGTCTTACCCATGCTCACGGTTTCACTGTCAGACCGCAGCCATGTGAAGGACACAGATGGTAAAGGTGAAGGTAGCCACGTGAAAGTAGCTCAGATGGTAAAGAATCTGCCTGCTATGTGGAAGACCCGAGTTCGATCCCCTGGAGGAGGAAATGGCAGCCACTCCAGTATTCTCGCCTGGAGAATCCCATAGACAAAGGAGCCTGGTAGGCTACCTACCGTTCATGGGGTCACAGAGAGTCGGACACTGAGAGACTAACAGTTCCACAGCAGGCACGACATTTGCCAAAACCTGGCCTGCCTTTTGTTTCATAAGAAGAGATCGTTTAAGACTGTTAACTCTAAAACGCAAACATCCCCTTTCAGAAAGGAGTAGGAATCCCATCAGTGGAAAAGTAAGTGGTGCATGGACAGAAATTCCCTCCTTCGATAATAATCGGGGGTGGGGAGGGGAACAACCTTCTTGAAAAAAAAAATGCTTCGTATATTTCAAAAGAATTTGTTTTTTACATTAAAAGAATTGTTTTAACTTGCTGAGAACAAGTAACAGGGACTGTCAGATGGGAAGGCGTGTTCTCCGCCCCCTTCACTGCTCCGCGCAGTTCCCGGGACTGATGCTCCACGCTCTCAGCCTCCTCCACGGGATGGACGGTGGTCCCCGGAGCTGCAGGGCCCGCCCTTGGCGGGGTGGGGGCGGCCCGTCCTCTCTTGGGCACCGGGCACCCATCCTGCCCTCAACAGCCCTTGGGCCGTGGCGCACCCTCCGCGCTGGTCCTGGAGTCTGCCTGCCGAGTGGGTTTGGATGATGCACAGTCCTCACTCATGCGTGCGTTTCCCTCCAACTGGGGTTCAGTTTGGTGGCTGTTGTTCATTCCGTAAGTGAGCGCTGACTACTCGGAGCGTTCCCCTTTGGCCAGCTGCCTGTATTCCACAGTCATTACTTTGCCCTGTAATCAGGCCATCTCAGACGCCTCTGTGGTCAGAGTTCTCCTGAACCTCTTGGGTTGTATAGTCTGGAGTCTTTATATTCACTTAGGCGAGTAGTTCCAAATGAGGTGTCAAAGCTGTAAAGTTTCTCTGAGTTTTTATGTTATTGACATCTGAAAGCCGGTCATCCCTATTAACTCGTAATTTTGGGAGTATGTGGTATGTGACCCCTGAAACCACAGTGCACGCCATGATTCGATTTTAATATTCCTGTGCTTAGGACCTCGTATTTACTTACCCTTAACTGAGTTTTCCTTTTTTTAACTGGTATTGGCAATCTCATTTTGCCCCTTTCTTCTAAACTTTTATTCAGGGACTCAGGTTTCTTTTCCAGATTCTCAAGAAAATTTCACAGCTAGAAATTTCAGAGATGGCGTCATCAGACAATAGCTGTGATTTTTGTCATCCTGTTTTCCTAAGTACTGAGACCTGTATTTACACCCTACTGAACTAAGAAAAAGCCTGCTTTTTTCCCCACCCTTATTACAACAGCATCAGAATGCAGTACTCAAATATAAGACCCTTGAAAAAAGCAGAGACATTACTTTGTCAACAAAGGTCCATCTAGTCGAGGCCATGGTTTTTCTAGTAGTCATGTATGAATGTTAGAGTTGGACTGTGAAGAAAGCTGAGCGCCGAAGAATTGATGCTTTTGAACTGTAGTGTTGGAGAAGACTCTTGAGAGTTCCTTGGACTGCAAGGATATCCAACCAGTCCATCCTAAAGGAAATCAGTCCTGGGTGTTCACTGGAAGGACTGATGCTGAAGCTGAAAACCCAGTACTTTGGCCACCTGATGTGAAGAGCTGACTCATTTGAAAAGACCCTGATGCTGAGAAAGATTGAAGGTGGGAGGAGGAGGGGACAACAGAGGATGAGATAGTTGGATGGCATCACCGACTCAATGGACATGAGTTTGAGCAAAGTCCGGGAGTTGGTGATGGACAGGGAGTCCTGGTGTGCTGTGATTCATGGGGTGGCAAAGAGTTGGACACGCTGAGCGACTGAACTGAACTGAGAACAGGCTTTGCCTTATTTGTTTTTGGCTGTGCTGGGCGTGTGTGGCTGTGCGTGGGCTTTCTCTAGTTGGAGCGAGGGGGACTACGCTTCACTGAGGTGCACAGGTTTCTCATTGCGGTGGCTTCTCTTGTTGCCCAGCGCCGGCTCTAGGGTGCGGGCTTCAGGTAGCTGTGGCCCTCAGGCTTAGTTTCTCTGCTGCATATCTGGGGTCTTCCTCAACCAGAGATTGAACCCATTTCTGTGAGTTGCAAAAGGAATGTCTGTGCTCTCCTCTGTCCATCAAGGTCCTCTTCTATGGGGCAACTAAAGCCTCTTGATGTCTAGTGATTTCTGTCAAGGTATTTTAGGCATAGACAAGTAAATACATATAAAGGTTCTTTTTCTACCCCCTTTTCACAGTGGTGCAATATGAAAGTGAAAGTTTCTCAGTCATGTCCGACTCCTTGTGACCGCATGGACTCATGGAATTCTCCAGGCCAGAATACTGGATTAGGTAGCATTTCCTTATTCCAGGGGATCTTCCCAACCCAGGGATCGAACCCAGGTCTCCCACATTACAGGTGGATTCTTTACCAGCTTAGCCACAATTCAGTTGCTCAGTCGTGTCCAACTCTTTGCAACCCCATGGACTGAAGCACACCAGGCCTCCCTGTCCATCACCAACTCCCAGAACTTGCTCAAACTTGTGTCCATCGAGTTGGTGATGCCATCCAACCATCTCATCCTCTGTCGTCCCCTTCTCCTCCTGCCTTCAATCTTTCTCAGCATCAGGGTCTTTTCCAGTGAGTCAGCTCTTTGCATCAGGTGGCCAAAGTATTGGAGCTTCAGTATTGGAGCTGGCCAAAGTATTGACGCTTCAGCATCAGTCCTTCCAATGAATATTCAGGACTGATCTACTTTAGGATGGACTGGTTGGATCTCCTTGCAGTCCAAGGGACTCTCAAGAGTCTTCTCCAACACCACAGTTCAAAAGCATCAGTTCTTCGGTGCTCAGCTTTCTTCACAGTCCAACTCGCACATCCATACATGACTATTGGAAAAACCATAGCTTTGACTAGACAGACCTTTGTTGGCACATCCATACATCACCACTGGAAAAACCATAGCTTTGACTAGACGGACCTTTGTCAGCAAAGTAATGTCTCTGCTTTTTAATATACTGTCTAGGTTGGTCATAGCTTTTCTTCCAAGGAGCAAGTGTCTTCATTTCATGGCTGCGGTCACCATCTGCAGTGATTTTGGAGAAAAGGAAGCCCAAAAACCATGACCCATGACCTTTCTCTTAAAGACACAGGTTGTCTGGCAGGCAGAAAGTGCCTTTCTGGAAGTGGTGGTGGTGGTGGTGGTGGTTTAGTCGCTCAGTCATGTCTGACTCCTTGTGACCCCACAGACTGTAGCGCACCAGGCTCCTCTGTCCATGGGATTCTCCAGGCAAGAATACTGGAGTGGGTTGCCATTTCCTTCTCCAGGAGATCTTCCCAACCCAGAAATCGAACCCGTTGTGCAATATGTAACCTTCAAAAAAAAGAACATACAAGTACTAATGTGAATGATCTCCCGAGATATCATTAAAGGGAAAAAAAAAACCCACAACCCACTGTTTTCCTGTTGTTAGAATTTAGGTTGTTTACATTCTTTTTATTACAGTGTTTCAGTGAATAACTACTATTCAGTCATTTCAGTGTGCAAATATATCTGAAGAAAGCTCCTGAAAGTGGAATTGCTGCGCCCGGTGTTGATACAATGTTTCCGGTATTGCCTAGTGGCTGGTCTAGCGGATTCTCAGCTCCTCCCTCCCTGGTGTACCCTTCCCCACTGCAATATGGCCACATTTTTTATCTTTGCTAATCTGATACGGGGAAATGGTGCTTAGGATAGCTTTGATGATCTTTTCTCACAATGTTACTTTTGAAATTGAGCATTTTTTCATGGGCTTACAAGCAATTAGCGTTTCTTATGAACTGTATTCATAATATTTAGAATGGAATACTTTTCTGGGAGGTTACGCAGCAATGGCACCCCACTCCAGTACTCTTTCCTGGAGAGTCCCATGGACGGAGGAGCCTGGTAGGCTGCAGTCCATGGGGTCGCTAGGAGTCGGACACGACTGAGCGACTTCACTTTCACTTTTCACTTTCATGCATTGGAGAAGGAAATGGCAACCCACTCCAGTGTTCTTGCCTGGAGAATCCCAGGGACGGGGGATCCTGGTGGGCTGCCGTCTATGGGGTCGCACAGAGTCGGACACGACTGAAGTGACTTAGCAGCCTATGATGTTGTGTATTTGTTTTGGCTGTGCTGGGTCTTCTTGCCGCATGGGCTGCCCTCTGGGTGCGGTGCGTGGGCTTCTCAATGCAGTGGCTTCTCCGGTGGGGCGTGGCCTCTAGGGCGCTCCTGGTTCAGTGGTTGCAGCGTGTGAACTCCGTCGTATCGGCCCCTGGGCTCCAGAGCGCATGCGCAATAGTTGGGGAGCTTGGGCTTCGTTCCTTTGCAGGGTGTGGGATCTTCCCAGACCAGGAATCGAACCCGTGTCTCCTGCATTGGCTGGCGGTTTCTTTCTTTGCCACTGAGCTACCAGGGAAGCCCAAGGTGGTTTGTTTTTTTATTTCTTAAAATATTAGAGAAATTAGCTTTTTGCCTATTATGTTGCATTATTTCCGTAGTTTATCATCTATATAAGCAGTGTTGCTCATAATCACTTTTATGTAATAAACTATTTTTCGTTTGGCAGTCATATTTATTATTCAGAGTTTTGAATCATTCTTAGAAAGGCGTGTCCCACTTTGAGGTGATAAAAATCATTCTCTGGTTTCTTCTAAAGTTTTGGTTATTCAGGTGTTTGTATTTAGAACTTCTTGTGTACAAAGGTTTTCAGTAAGAATCCCACTTAATTTTTTTCTTTTTTTTGCCAGTTTTCTGGCCGCTTTTTATCCCAGATCTCTGACTAGTTTTCCAGTATTATTTAGTGAATAAATATTTCTGGATTTAAAGTGCTTCATCATCTGTTAAATTCCTCTATAATCTGGGTCTATTTCTGGGGTTTCCCTCTTGTCCTATTGATCTTTCAGCCCACATATGCCCTGCCCCACACTTTGTAAGTTATTGTGGTGTTACAGTATCTCACCGGGCTAGTCCCCCTCTTTGCTCCTCATTTTAGAACCTATTTATTATTCAGGTGAATTTAAAAATCAGCTTTCTAATCTATCTTACCATACCATACCATGCCCTTCTAAAAAAAGAAAAGAAAAATTCGGATGTTGTCTTCTTTGGATTATGTTACCTTTATAGATTGAAAGTAGACACATTAAGAGTGATAAAACTTCAAAAACAGGATATGACTTTCCATGTATTTCTTTTGTGCTCTTCAACTATATTTGAAGTTTTCCTCTTATCAGGGTTTTATTCATTTCCTGTTAAATTGATTTATATATTTTAACTTTTGTTGCCTTTAAAAAGATGATTTTATTATGTATTTGTTTTGGCCACACTGAAGGCTCTTTGTTCCTTCCGGCTTCTCTCTAGTTGCAGTGAGCAGGGGGCTACTCTGTAGTTGCGGTGTGAGGGCTTGTCATTGAGGTGATGTCCCCTGTTGCAGAGTACAGGCTCTAGAGCAGCGGGCTTGAGTCATTGTGGCTCAAGGACTCAGTAGTTGCAACTCCCAGGCCCTAGAGCACAGGTTTAATAGTTGTGGCACACAGGCTTGGCTGCTCTGAGCATGTGGGATCTTCCCGGACCAGGAGCTGAGCCCATGAACTGTGGTGTTGGAGAAGACTCTTGAGAGTCCCTTGCACTGCAAGGAGATCCAACCAGTCCATCCTAAAGGAGATCAGTCCTAGGTTCATTGGAAGGACTGATGCTGAAGCTGAAACTCCAATACTTTGGCCACCTGATGCAAACAACCGACTCATTGGAAAAGACCTTGATGCTGGGAAAGATTGAGGGCAGGAGAAGGGGATGACAGAGGATGAGATGGTTGGATGGCATCACCGACTCAATGGACATGGGTTTGGGTAAACTCTGGGAGTTGGTGATGGACAGGGAGGCCTGGTGTGCTGCAGTTCATGGGGTCGCCAAGATTCGGACACGACTAAGTGACTGAACTGAACTGAACTGATTGAAAGGCAGATTCTTTACCACTGAGCCACCAGGGAAGCCTTTTTTTTTTTTGCTTTTGAAAAAACTTTTTTTTCCAACATGTTTTCTCACTGATTGTTGTTGTGGACGTGTTGCCTTCTTGACTTTTGTATATTAATTTTCTACCCCACTATCTTCCTTCCTGAAATTCTCTTCATGTTGATCAATTCAATTCAGTTGCTCAGTCGTGTCTGTCTCTTTGTGACCCTGTGGACTGCAGCACTCCAGGCCTCCCTGTCCATCACCAACTTCCAGAGTTTACTCAAACTCATGTCCATTGAGTCGGTGATAACATCTAACCATCTCATCCTCTGTCGTCCCCTTCTTCTCCTGCCTTCAATCTTACTCAGCATCAGGGTTTTTTCCAATGAATCAGTTCTTCACATCAGGTGGCCAAAGTATTGGAGTTTCAGCTTCATCATCAGTCCTTCCAATGAATATTCAGGACTGATTTCCTAGTTGGAACTGGTTGGATCTCCTTGCAGTGCAAGGGACTCTCAAGAGTCTTCTCCAACACCACAGTTCAAAAGCATCAAGTCTTCAGCGCTCAGCTTTCTTTATAGTCCAGCTCTCACATCCATACATGACTACTGGAAAAACCATAGCTTTGACTAAGACAGACCTTTGTTGGAAAAGTAATGTCTCTGCTTTTTAATATACTGTGTAGGTTGGTCATAACTTTTCTTCCAAGGAGCAAGCGTCTTTTAATTTCACGGCTGCAGTCACCATCTGCAGTGATTTTGGAGCCCCCAAAATAAAGTCTGTCACTGTTTCCATTGTTTCCCGATCCATTTGCCATGAAGTGATGGGACCGGATAGCCATGATCTTAGTTTTCTGAATTTTGAGTTTTAAGCCAACTTTCTCACTCTCCTCTTTCACTTTCATCAGGAGGCTTTTTAGTTCCTCTTCACTTTCTGCCATAAGGGTGGTGTCATCTGCATATCTGAGGTTATTGATATTTCTCCCAGCAATCTTGATTCCAGCTTGTGCTTCATCCAGCCCAGCGTTTCTCATGATGTATTCTGCATAGAAGTTAAATAAGCAGGGTGACAAGATACAGCTTTGACGTACTCCTTTCCCAATTTGGAACCAGTCTGTTGTTCCATGTCCAGTTCAAACTGTTGCTTCTTAACCTGCGTACAGATTTCTCAGGAGGCAGGTCAGGTGTGTATAGATTTTGTCTTACTTTGGTGTCGTTGTATTTGCTTAACTTTTTTAAAAAGAAATTCTTTTTCTGTGTTTTGGAGTAGTTTAATATTGGTGTTTTCTGCACTTAAACATTTGGGAATGATCTATGAAGCTCTCTAGGCCTGGTGCTTTGTGGGTGTGGGGGACTCGTGTGTAACTTTTTCTAATTTTTCTAACTTGTTTGTTTAGCTTTCCCATCTCCTTTGGAGTTAGTTTGGATAAATTACATTTCCCTAGAAAAATGAATCACTTTGTTGACTTTTCACATTCACTTCTGTGCGGTTGAACAATGTGTTCTTTTATTATTATTTGATTACTGCTGTGTCTTTGCTATTTGTTATTTCTTGATTAGTTATTTGCTTTGCTATTTTTTCCCCTGAATAAAGACCTATAAGACCTATTTGCCTCATTTACAGGCTAATTTGTTCAGTTTTTGTGACTGTACCATGGGCTTCCCTGGTGACTCAGACAGTAAAGAATCCACCTGCAGTGCATGAGACCTAGGTTCAATCCCTGGGTCAGGAAGATGCCCTAGAGAAGGGCATGGCTACCCTCTCCAGTATTCTTGCCTGGAGAATCCCTTGGATGGAGGGGTCTGGGGGGCTACAGTCTTATGAGGTCGCAAAGAGTCCGACACGACTAAGCAACTAACATACACACATTTTCTTAATTTCTCTCTACTTAATTTCTTAATATTCTCTCTACTGTCATTTCTTAGTTCAAATTAAAGAATGACAAGAGAGTGATAAAATTTTTACTCTGATAATTTCCCAGGTACTTCACCGCTTTTTCCTTCTTCTGCCATAGGGATTAAGGAAGGAAACAGTTCTATTGATATTGTGCTTATACTGTGGCATTCAGTAGTCAGCTCAGATTCTGTTCCCATGAGATTAGCTGAAAATGTTTCAATTAAATAGAAGCGGAACCAAGTGCCAATGTGTTGTTTAATTGATAAAGTGTGTGAAATTATTTTGTCCGATTTCAATTCTGGGACACTATATATTTTTAAAAATATACTAGTGGATTTAACTGATGAAAACTTAGGTTTTTATTTCATTCTATTGTACAGAAGTTAATAGAACTAATTTTAATTAAAAATTTAAAAGTTAAATTAATATTTCAGAAGAATTTTCATGCAAATTTGCTTATGAGCTTCTTAACGTGAAGAACAAAATGCGTTCTACCTCTTGAATTCTGCTTAAAATGGAGCTGATACTGTTTTAATTTAGACTTCAGGGCTTTGGGGTGGGGAGCAGTAAACAAAACCAAAATACTTAGAATATTTAAGAGACATAGAGGGCTTCCCTTAGTGGCTCATCTGGTAAAGAATCCGCCTGCAATGTGGGAGACCTAGGTTCAGTCGCTGGGTTGGGAAGATCCCCTGGAGAAGGGAACAGCTACCCACTCAAGTATTCTGGCCTGGAGAATTCTATGGACTGTATAGCCCATGAGGTTGCAAAGAGTTAGACATGACTGAGCAACTTTGACTTCACTTCACTTCAAGATACATAGAATATCCCCCACTCCCCTGATTTCACAGATTGTGAAAACTCGGTGAATGTTTTTCTACCCAGTGACTACAGGAAACGAAAGATAAACAGATTTAAATGCCAGTAGAACAGGTATTTTTTTTAATACTTTGATCTGTGGGGCCATTTTTAACTTTTGCATTTTTTTTCTTTTTCTGCCATCATATCACCACGTGACAGCAATCACGCACCGAATCTGAAGGTCATTTCAGAAAGGTGTCGTTTTGTATTTGCTGTGGATTCTCTTCGGTTCAGTTCAGTTCAGTTGCTCAGTCGTGTCCGACTCTTGGCGACCCCATGGACTACAGCACGCCAGGCCTCCCTGTCCATCACCAACTCCCGGAGTCTACCCAGACTCACGTCCATTGAGTTCGTGAATCCATCCAACCATGTCATCCTCTGTCGTCCCCTTCTCCTCCCGCCTTCAATCTTTCCCAGCATCAGGGTCTTTTCCAATAAGTCAGTTCTTCCTATCAGGCGGCCAAAGTATTGGAGCTTCAGCTTCAGCATCAGTCCTTCCAATGAATATTCAGGACTGATTTCCTTTGGATGGACTGGTTGGATCTCCTTGCAGTCCAAGAGACTCTCAAGAGTCTTCTCCAGCACCACAGTCCTTAGCTCCCTGCTGCACACAAACCCCCATCGCAGGTGGAGACTGTCAGGTCTGAGGTGACAGGCAGGCGTGAGGTTAATGTCTGTGTTCTCCGACCTCAGTGCCTTCGGAGAAGTGAATGATGGTCTGGTGCGGGTCCTTGTGCGGGACCGTCCACCAGCTCGTGAAGCAGGATAGTGGGGCGGGGTGGGGGGCGGAGGGTGCTGAAGGGTGGCCCCTAGGCTCGCTGGGCCGGGGACAGCCCGCTGAGCTGCTCGTGCCTTTGCAGGTGTGTCCTCATCTTAGCGTCACTGAGGAAGAAGGTAAAGAAGAGGGTCTTCCCTGTGTCATCCTTCTGAGGGGGTCGTCATACACGCTCCTGTGCCTGGCGGCTCTGAATCTGCCATTCCCCCAGGCCCTGCTCTTTGCCCTTTTGAAACCGGACCTGTGTTGGGATTGTCCAGTGGGAATCAAGCTGTGTCCGGAAGGTGGTGGGGGGATAAGATTCTTCCCCCTCGGACCCCCAGGGCCGGGCCTTCCCCACAGTGCCGTCCGGGTATCTGTCTGTGACAAGTGTCCACTGAGCGTCTTCATCTTGGACCACGTTGATGGTTCCAGAGGCCGACTTTGCTAGTGAACCAGGCGGATGAAAGAGCCATGCTAACGTGTCGGGTGGCTCTCTCCCCTCCCTAGGAAATGCTGTCCGGGGTGGTGGTCATATCTGGGAAGGACTCAGTCCAGCACCAGGGCCTCTCCCTGACGGTGGAAGGAACCGTGAACCTGCAGCTCAGTGCCAAGAGCGTGGGGGTGTTCGAAGCCTTCTATAATTCCGTTAAGGTAAGAATGCCTGACTTGCACGTTTTTAGTTCCTTTTCCAAATGTTTGGGGTTGGTTTGCACGTGCTGCCTCAGCTTCATTGTTGTTATTTTGCTGGGAACGGTGGCAGGCGTGCTTTTACGACTCAGTAATCAAACTGAAAAAAACACATGCAGATATTTTGATTCTGAATATATGCTGTTACCGAAAGTCTGCTTGTGTTTATTCTCATCAGACAGGGTTAGGGGGACTTGAGGGGGATACCTTCAGCCCTTACAGAGCCCAGTGTGCTCTGGGAAACTGTGCCTGGGCCTTCTCACCTCTGACCTTCCTAAAGCAAAACTGTTATTATAACTGTTATTTTAGTCCAGCTGCACCCAGGTAAGAATGCCGGTGGAACCCTTCTTTCCTGTTGCTTGAGGGTCTGTGTTCTAGGATGTAAACTTTCTGCTGTACGTAGTTTCCTTTTCCTGAAGGGCAGATTTAACTCTTTTAAGTTCCGAGGAGGAGGAGTTAAGGGGAAAGAAGGGTTCACAAAGAGCATGCAGATTTCAGGGCCTGTCCACGTGTCCCCACAGCTTTCTTTTCTTTTCCTCCATCAGCACTTGAGAGACTCGCTTCCAGAGTTGTGGGTTTTCTCAGTGTGGTTGTAAACCAAGGCTTGGAGTACCTTCCCTCAGGAAGGTGTAGTGCCTGCCGTTGAGGCACGTGTGCGAACAGTCTGCTCCCAGGGCCCAGACTGCCCGGGTGCCCGGAGCTGGGGCCGGGGGGTTGGGGTGGGGAGGAGGGGGTCTGCTCCTCCCTAGGTTCCTTGCAAGTCTGCTTCACGCTGAAGGTGGGGGTACACGTCAGAAGGGTTGTTAGGGGACGGTCAAGCTGAGATACTTGGGGATAAGAGAGAGAAATGTATCAGTGCATTTCCTACTTGCACCCAACACTGCAGCGTCCAGCCCTAAAAATGAACCCAACTTGGACAGCGCCAGGCTCCCAGAGCAGCAGGATGGTGGGGGTGGGGCGGGGGTGAGGGTGTGGGGTCTCCCAGGAGTTGATTCACTAGCCACAGTCACATAACAAGAAGCGTGGGCTGATGGATCGACTTGTGCGTGTCCTTGCAGCCCATCCAGGTCATCAACAGTACCATCGAAATGGTGAAGCCAGGAAAATTTCCCGGCGGCAAAACAGAAATTCCTTTCGAGTTTCCGCTGCACGTGAAGAGTAACAAAGTTCTGTACGAGACATACCACGGCGTGTTCGTCAACATCCAGGTGCGTGTCCTGACTTCTCTTCTGCACGACAGCTTGCTCGTTGTGTCACTGAAAGTTCTTAAATAAATGGGCCCAAGAAGTTAACGCTGTAGGCGTGGCTGAGCCCCTCCTGCGTTCTGTACTGATTTCTCATCTTGCCCGGCAGAACGTAGTGTGTGTATGTGAATACGACCGTTATCCTTGGGGGAGACCCTGGAGAACCCACACTGTAGCTTCTCTTCAGGAATCCCGTTGTTTCTCTGGGGCTCTGTGCAGGCCACGCTGACGCCGTCGGGGGCGCTTTTATTGTTGGTAATAGATATGCCCTCACGTCTCTCTGGTACCCGCACCAACTTGTCTGTTTTGAACGTATAAATATCTCTTTGTTTCATATCCAAAGGCTAGCGCTCTGACATAGGCCTGTATTCTTTACTGAACAGCCCGTGTAAATGAGTGGGGGGAGGTGGATTTATGACTTCCTGTCCACCTCTGCCGGTTCAGGATGTCTGTCACAGTCCCCATTGTTGTCTCAGGCACAGTTTGGAGTCATGACTCAGAGCGAGAGAAAAAGAGCCTTTCCTTTATTCGGTGGAAAGAAAGGTACTTTTGTGATATCAGCCTTGCAGCCGGTCCCTCGCCGGATGAGACAAAAGCATTTTGTCTCACGTGTGTGCAAGAGGGCTGGCAGTTAGGAAATTTTTTTGATTTATTAAGTTTTAGCTGAAAATTTGGTTCTGGTAGAGATGATTCCCCCACTTAAAAATGCAGCGCTTTAAAAATAAAAATTCTCCAAACACTCGTGAGAGTTTAACGCATGGTTTGTGTGCATGTGGGTTTTATGAATGGCTTGAAAGATTGGTCAAAAAGAAACACATGTAGTGAGATGTAATCTGTTGCAGTAAATATCTTTCTGTACAAAAACTTTTTTAGTCCTTTCTTGTCAGTGTACCTGTTTCAGCAGTAAATACACTGAAGGCTTTGGGCCGCTCATAAGAAGGGACAGTAAACTGTCTGGACTCAAAAGGAGCCACTTGTGTAGACACACAGCTGGTGTAGAGACCCAAGTCCTCTGACCCACTTTCAAGGTGCAGAATATTTTTACCACGAAAGAAAGTGAATGAGAACTGCATTTTTTTTTCTTTTTTTTTTTAGGAAGACTGAAAATCTCTCAGTTCAGTTCAGTTCAGTCACTCAGTTGTGTCCAACTCTTTGCAACCCCATGAACCACAGCACGCCAGGCCTCTCTGTCTATCACCAACTCCTGGAGTCCACCCAAACCCATGTCCATTGAGTCGGTGATGCCATCCAACCATCTCATCCTCTCTCGTCCCCTTCTCCTCCTGCCCTCAATCTTTCCCAGCATCAGGGTCTTTTCAAATGAGTCAGCTGAGGTGGTCAAAGTATCGGAGTTTAAGCTTCAACATCAGGCCTTCCAATGAACACTCGGGACTGATCTCCTTTAGGATGGACTGGTTGGGTCTCCTTGCAGAAAATCTCTCAAACATCGCATTTTCAAAATTATTTTTTTTTCTCTTGCCAGAATCAGCAGCAACCTGGTTTACCCACACGGCTCTTCTTTGATGCTGTCTATTTACTAATAGAAGCATACATTCATTAGAAACAATAGAATAACATCCAATTTTCTGTGGTCATACTTCTTACTTGTCACTTTCTTTTCCTGTGTTTAGCATTCTTGTTAAAAGATTCATTTGTTTAACATAAAGTTGGAAGTCTCACCCTTTTGCACATACTGCCTGGAAGGGCATCAGATGAAAATACAAAATTTGGGGTCCTGTGCAGCTGTGTGTGAGTTGGAAACCAGTTCAAATGCAGAAGGAGAGTTAGCATGTGGTTAATTCTTTAGTAAATAATCACCCTGACCTCAGTTTATTGTGGTCATCAGATTTTACCACTTTGAGGGTTAACCTTAGAATGCTGTAACGTGGAATTCTGCACCTCCCCAAATATCTCATGAATTTCTGAGACCACAGAGATGTCCTCTCAAGCTCACATTTATAAGAGCTGGTCACTTTTTTGCTTATCACCTGGATTCAACATTTATTAGAATTTTGCCACATTTGTTTCATCTGTATTCCGAATCATTTCAAAGTTAGTTACAGAATCTTGACACTTCATCTCAAAATCACCAGAAGACAGGGACATTCTTTCTACGTAACGCCAGTTACCGTTTTCACACCTCTCAGGGGGAACAGAAATTCTCCAGTGTCATCTAACTCCCAGTTCTTAACTCAGATTCGCCACTGCTTCTTTTGAGAAGCATGCGTCTTGAGAGACACCAGGATTGCGACTTCCTGATCTCGTTCTCATTCATCCGTGCACTCATTCAGTCTCTGGCCAGGCCTTCTTCCAGCCTCTTGGTTGGACAGTGGGGCAGGTGCCACCCAGAGGGGCAGCGGCCACTGTGGTCCCGCAGGGCGTGGCCTTCTCAGCGCCAGGACTCATCACACTTTCCGTGAAGATTCCTGGGTGTGTGACTTGGGAGAGAAGGTGTTCTTGTTGAGCCTTAACAACAGTCTTTCTCAAATCATATGGGTGCAGAGACACTTTTCATTTATCATTTGAATTGCCTTGTGGTACCGTAATGTAAAAATAGTAAAAAGGCTGACAACATAAAGGATTTAAAATGTAGCCAGTAGTAGGTTGCCAGCTCACAGGGCCTGGTTTCCTCGTAACTTCTTAGGTGGAGGACTCCATCATATTTGCTCTGATTCTCCTCAGCCACATTTGCATCCACCTCTCATCCTTATTTGTAGACAGAGCATACAGGAAGCTGTCAGTCTTCCCAGCTGTCCTCTGTACAACCACTTTTTCCTTTAAAAGTTGTTTAAATCACAGGGTGGTTTTATTTTTGTTCTCCTCTCGTGGCCCTACTAGCGGGGTTTTATCCTCTTAACACAAAGTACAGCAGTACCAACATGTCTGCTGAAATGGTTTCAGAAGTAAATGATCGAGATGCCTGTCCTCCTTGTTCATGGTGAAAATATCCCTTCTAGGAGTCTGCTTTAAATCTGTTGGGCTGTGTCTTCTTTCCTCATTCCCATCCATGGTGTGTTTACTGTCAAGTCAGAAGAGATCGCATCTTGGGGCTTCCCTGGCAGTCCAGTGGTTAAGGCTCCACACTTCCAGTACAGGGGACTTGGGTTCCATCCCCGGTCAGGGAACGAAGCATGTCACATCCCACATGTCACACAGCATGGCCAAAAAAGAAATCGAGTCTTATACCTCCTCTGGGAGCCCTGCTCATGTCTGACCCTCCTTAACCTCCTGTAGGCCTTGCCATGTAGATCACTCATTAATATTTGGGAAAGATCCAGACAGAGTGAAAAGATCCAGGGCTTTTCAGCAGACAGACCCGGGCTTGAATTACCATATTGCATAAAGATTTGGAGCGTGGGTGTCTGCCGCAGACAGGTGTAAACTCAGATCCCATCTCTGTGACCCAGACGGCCTTCATGACCTCTCCTCCTGGGGGTTGATGAGGTCTCTTTGTGAAGTACTTATTCAGAACACCCAGAACATGCCCGGCACCCAGAACATGCCAAGTAAATAATTGCTGAACGATTAAATAAATGAATTCATGGTGACTATCTGTATATTATGTCAACCGTCCTTACCTTTGAATTGTCAGAATTAATCAAGAAAGTGCTGTAAAAGAATTTAGTGAAAATTGTTCAGTTGTGTCTGACTCTCTGTGAGCCCATGGACTGTAGCCCGCCAGGCTCCTCTGTCCGTGGGATTCTCCAGGCAAGAATACTGGAGTGGGTAGCCATTCCCTTCTCCAGGGGATCTTCCCAACCCAGGGATTGAACCCAGGTTTCCATGCAGTTCCTAAAACACATTGGTGTTTTCCTGTTTTCTCCATCTTTCTGCCCTCTCCCACTCATCACCAGCTGCCTTATATTACCAGTTACTGCTTTCACACTTAAAAAAAAAACCTTTAGTGACTAAAAGTTGGTACCCATTATTCATAGTCTTTCATTTACAAATTATAGAAATCTTGCTCAAACTGGCTTAGCCAAAAAAGGGACATTGGATCCTGGAACTCACAATTCCAGGGGACTGTCGAGGCTGGGAGAGGGGACACCGGTCAGCCCCCAGCTCTGTGTTCTTGGTGGCAGAGAACATTCTCCCGGCTTGGCCACCCCCACAGAAAGGATTCCTCCCCTGGTCTAGCAGCGCTCCTGGCTTTCTGGTTACTTCCAAACCAGGGTGGGCTGGGGGAAGCCAGCCCTCCCAAACCCCTGAGGCTGAAAATGAGGAAGGGCACTCCCATTGGGAAAAGAATCAGGGAGACCAGGCAGGCCCTAACAAAATACTGCCCATAGCGTGTGGGCTGTACAGGAAGGTCAGTTACACAGATACACGCGTGTATGTGTTACATATGTGAACAACAGATGCATATGTAGTGCAGTCCTTGCTGAGCTGGTCTGGCTGGGGGACCAGACTGAAGTCTCGGTAGAAAATATATGTGTGTTTTTGCCCCTGGGAAATCCACGGACAGAGGAGCCTGGTGGGCTACAGCCTGGTGGCAAAAGAGTGGGACACGACTTAGCAACTAACAGTAGCAACGTGTGTGTGTGTGTGTGTGTGTGTGTGTGTGTGTGTATGATTGAGACTATACACACACACATATAAAGGCCCTTGTAGACAACGGTGTTCTTTTTTATTTCTTTTCTAACGTTTCCTCTCCCAGGAGACCCTTAATACATAGTAAGTACCTTCAGTACATAGTTCTCGTTTAACCTGGACAGGTCGGTCATAATAGTCGTAACTTCTTGACTCACTACACATATGGTTCCAGTTCTACAGATTATTTGTAATGTTTTTCCCCAGATGATTAAAACACTAGCTCGCTTTATTAAACGTACACGATTTTTGTTTGTTTGTTTAAGACAGTAATGTGCCGTTGAGTTTTGTTAGCAGTCTCTCACTGCTATGGACAGGATGGGAAGGCACAGGTCGAGTTTCCAGCCTGGCGCCCAGCTCTGTGGCGGGCTCCCCCTCGCGGGGCTCAGGGCCTGTCTCGCAGAAGGTATGGGGCCTCTGCCTCGTTGGCTATGAGTCTCAATGCCCCAGGGTTTGCAGCTCTGCTGCCATTTCTCATCCTTTCTACAAAGTCGCTGCTGTTTCACCCAGAG
This sequence comes from Bos javanicus, assembly GCF_032452875.1. Classification (NCBI taxonomy): domain Eukaryota; kingdom Metazoa; phylum Chordata; class Mammalia; order Artiodactyla; family Bovidae; genus Bos; species Bos javanicus. The sequence continues at coordinate 149,346,756 of NC_083868.1, read as the reverse complement.
CCGTGATGTGCCAGCCCTGACTTGTCATCCCACTGGGTCCTCACTAAAGTCGCATCAGTGTCCTCATCTTCTAGAGCAGGAAGCTGAAGCTCAGAGAGGCTGTGTTCCCTGTCTGGGCTCACACAGGGAGGCTGATGCCCAGCTCTGCCTCGCAAGTCTTTCCCCGTGTGACAGGGGGGGCTCCGTGAGACTCTGCACCCCTTCCAGGGGTCCAGCGATAGGATGGCCCTGGGCACAGTCTGAGGTGTCTATTACAGAAATACTTTTCATTTTGAGCATTAACTCCCCCGGTTATGTTACAGATTTCGTATGATGCATTAATGGGATGGAACCTTGTCTGTGTAAGTCTGTGATGAGAGCAGACGCTCTCAAGAACGTCTCCTCTGCCTTTCTCTGCAGTACACCCTGCGCTGTGACATGCGGCGGTCCCTGCTGGCCAAGGACTTGACCAAGACCTGCGAGTTCATCGTCCACTCCACCGTAAGCCGCCCTCGGGGGGCCTGCGCTCGGTAGCAGGACTCTCCTGCGGGGCCTGGGACTGCGCCCACTTAGCAGCAGTGAGTTAGCTGCTAGTGCTCCTTGGGTGCGGCACAGGGGCCTGGGACTCCTGGGTCAGAGACAGGGGAGCATGATTCTCCCGGCCTGGCCAGCAGCAGGGTAGCAGCGTGCATGTCATCCCCTGGGCCAGACCCTCCAGGCGATGCCCCTAGCCCACGGGGTGCTGCGCCTGAGGGGTCTGTGCCTCACCTGAGGAGCCCCAGGCCAGGGGGCCCACCTTCATCTCAGCAGACGGTGCGCAAGCCTGCCCTTGGTCCTGGAGGGAGGCATCGTCTCGTCCTTCATGGCTGCTTCCGTAAACGGCTGGCAGAAACGTGCCCGGCTGTGGGGTAGGAAGGCCAGGGCCCTGCGTTCTCAGCCCACGAGGCAGGAACACACCGGGGTGCTGGGGAAGGGGGCAGGGAGAGCCTTTTCTGACACCTTCTGCCGGGACTCTGCACTGACAGAGTGTCCTTAAGCAGTCCTTTCACGTGCCAACCGAGGGGGCTAGGTCCCCTCCCCCCAGGGGACCTGTCGGGGCTGGTACTCGTGCCCACGGCCCTGGAGTCCCTGTATCTCAGTTCTCTCCAGGCCTTTGGGGCAGGGCCTCTTAACCCTATTATGAAATGTCCACGGATGCCTTAGTGATGACTGAAGATGTAAGAGCCCTTCCGCATAAGATCGGTGAAATCACTGATGCCCTTGCATCAATTTTGTGACTTTTTTAGGATTTTCAATTATGTGTAGTTTCCCTCTATAAAATTTCAGTAGATGTTTCTTTCAGTGCTACAGTTTTTAAAAAAATATGAAAATATTTCTCATTTTTGGAAGTCACTTCATTTAGAAACAGATGTTTTCCTTCTGTCCAATCAAGGGTTTTCAAATGGAAGCTAAAAAAATTTTCTTCTTCATGTAGATTACTCCCTTAAAAAAAAAAATCACATGCCATTTCATGTCTTATATAAAAAGAGCCTCCACCTGTGTGAAGAATAAGCCCAAATTCAGCCCCCTGCCTAGGGCTGGGCGCCTGGTGACCACTCAGGCTGGCGGTGGCAGAGCCACCGGGGGCTTCCTCCCTGCTCCTGGAGGTCACCCACAGTTAGCCCCCAGGGGTCACGGTCTCTGTGAATAATTTCACTAGAAGCCAAACTACGCCATGACCCACAGTTGACAAGTTAAATATTCCTTTATGTGCTGTGAGGAAAAATATATTCACGAAAGAATATGTTCGTGAACCTATTGGTAAAAACAGTAGCTTCAAGAAGACTATTTCCGAGAGTAAGCTTTTGGTGAGTAAAGTTGGCAGGCTGGTCAGGGGCCTTTCTCCTCCACAGCTCCCACGCCATCGGGGCCTCAGTGGCCTTTGGGCCCCAACCTGTGAGTAAAAGGCACCAGGCAGGCCCCCAGGAAGCTTGGCTGTGTTGATGGATTCTGTGCCTGTGTGATGAAGGTGGTCATTGTTAACAAATCTCCATAACGCTGATAATTAATCTGTTACGCTACAGTGTGATTCTTCATGGTAGAAGGTTAGTTGTACAGCTGAGTGGCTAACAGCACCAGCTATGGAACCAGGGTGCCTGGGTTTGACTGTCCGTTCTGCTCTGGACTTGAGCGACCAGGTGAGCCGTCTGGGCCTCACTGACCTCACCTGCGCAGTGGGTCCGCGGCAGCAACGGCACTGCACAGGGCCCGTCACAGAGACACTTCGGTGTACAATCTTATTCTCAGAGACGGCTTCAAATAAACGTCTCCCAGTAATCCCGCTCTGCTTTTAAATTCTGGACCTGCGAGGGACCTTCGAGACAAAGAAGCCTGGCCCCCCATTTTCCAGATGCGGAAACTTGAGTCAGGGGGATGAAGACATTGGACAGACACAGCCTTGTTTCCTGGCAGAACTGTTTTAGAACCCAGGCACCCTGCCTCTTGGCACCAAGGTCTCCCGTTCTTGTGCTGCCTTGCATTTCCTGAAACGAGGAAAAACAAGTTGGAGCTGTGGGACTCTCTCCTGATTTCGGTTCTTCCCCCTGTTTTAGCCTCAGAAGGGGAAATGGACTCCGAGCCCCGTGGACTTCACGATCACACCTGACACCTTGCAGAACGTCAAAGAGGTAACGTGCTCCGTAGTCGCGGCACCAGGGCGACTTTCCTTCCTTCCATCCTTCTCTCTCTCGGCTGTGCTGGGATTTCATTGCTCTGTGCGGGCTTTCTCTGGTTGCGTCCCACTGCCCCCAGCGTTGCAGCGCCCAGGCTTCTCACTGCAGGGGCTTCTTGGGGAGCGCAGCCTGGTAGGCTTCCTAGTTGCAGCACGCGGGCTCTGTAGTTGTGAGGTACCGGCTGGGTTTCAAAGACTCGGTGTGAAAAAAGAATTTAAAGCATCGTGTATGATTGTAATATACTGATTGTATGTGGAAGAGACAGTATTTTCAATATACTGAAGAATTTCACCTGTTTCCTCTTACTTTTTTTAATGTGGCTAGTAGAAAATTTTAAATTACACGTTCACTTCTTCACATTTGTGGCTTACCTCATGTTTCTATTGGACAGTGTGTTCTAAACTCTGAATTGACTTCAGGGTAACTGGGACCCCGCCGTAGGAAGGAGTGCTAGGCAGTGTCTCTAGCTCCTCAGACCCGTTCTTCCCACCACACCGTCACTCCCCCACGACCATATTCCTCTGTCTCTAGCTCCTCAGACCCGTTCTCCCCACCACAGCGTCACTCCCCCACGACCGTATTCCTCTGTCCAGAGAGAAAAGGCCCATAGGTGTTTAGTCCAGCATGGAAGAAGAGTTGTTCTCTTCACAAATAAAGTTAATCTCTTCTTGGTTTTTCAAAACTGCATAATTGGGAACATTTTTAAATTGATTTTCTTTTTTTCTTGGTGACAGATTGTCCTTAAACACTCTTGTCAGCTTCCTCAGACATTTTTTAAAATGTTACTTATTTATGGCTGCGCTGGATCTTCACTGCTTTGCGAGGGCTTTCTCAAGCTACAGCAAGCAGGGGCCGCTCTTGCAGTGCGCAAGCTCCTCCTCGCAGTGACTTCTCTGGTTGCCGAGCGCGGGCTCTACGGCGCGGGCCCAATAGTCCTGGCACCCTGGCTTAGTTGCTCCACGGCATGTGGAATCCTTCTGCACCAGGGATCGAGCCCGTGTCCCCTGTGTTGACAGGCGGATTCTTACCCACTGCGCCACCGGGGAAGTCCCTCAGACATTCTCATATCATGGCGCTTGGTCAGATGGAGTTGTGCAGACCTAAGGCAGGCAGGAAGGCTGCTTTGGCGAGAGAGCTGGTCTTTGTCAGGTACCTTAGGTCTGTCGATAAGTTGTTGGATCATTCAGTCTGTTACTCAGACTGTTTTAAGCGCTGTTGTCCAGTTTTGCCAGTTTTGTCAGCCAGGCTCCCAGTGAGTTTTGTGTAAATTACCAGACTCTGTGTTCAGTTCTTCTTTGTACCAGAGAGGCTCGAGTCATTTCTCCCGGCACCTCCCATTCCTGACGTGTCTGGTTTTGTCTCGTTTTAGAGGGCCTTGCTCCCCAAATTTCTCATCAGAGGACATCTCAACTCGACCAACTGTGTGATCACACAGCCACTGACGGGAGAGCTGGTGGTGGAGAGCTCAGAGGCCGCCATCAAAAGCATCGAGCTGCAGCTTGTGCGCGTGGAGACGTGCGGTAAGGCCCCCTGACCCTCCGCTGCCCCCGGCCCACAGCCACGAGCTCGCCTCTCATCTCCAGGGTCCTGCAGGGCCAGCGGGACAGCAGGGGACTCTCCTGTTGATGCACCTTCTCTGAGTCACTGGCTGCTGCCTCAGCCTGAACGGACGTGCGCTGTGTCCTGACCCCACGATGCCCTCTCCCTGCTCCAGGCTGTGCAGAAGGCTACGCCCGCGACGCCACAGAGATTCAGAACATTCAGATCGCCGACGGGGACGTGTGTCGGGGCCTCTCCATCCCCATCTACATGGTCTTCCCCCGGCTATTCACCTGCCCTACGCTAGAGACCACCAACTTCAAAGTGGGTACGTGCGTGCCCTCAGGGTGCCCCTGGGAGGGGGTGGATCTGCTGGTCTGCTGATCTCGGGTGCAGCGCGGAGCACCCAGCCCTTTGGTTGCTGCACAAAAATACGTGCAGAGCAGCTGGGTGGCGCCCAGGGTTGAACTTGCTTCGTCCCCCAGGAGACAGCGTGGGCTGCTCACGTGACAACATGCTCTCTGAAGGACACTAACTTGGCCAGGGACCAGCCAGCCAAGCTCGTGGGGAGGTCGGATCAGCCCTCTGATGGGCTGGTATTTGATGGGGACACAAGACCTGTGACAGCCCAGTGAACAGTCATCTTCCCAAGGGCTGAGGCTCCGGCAGCTGAGGGGGAGTCAGTGGTTTTCTGTGATCGCACGACAGATACTTGGACCACAAGATCTGAGTCGCGTTAAGACGCACTTTTCAATCCTGCTTTTTCTCCCTTCACCTTGTATTGTGGTTGAATCTGCAGATAGAGAACTGCAGTTGTGGTGAAATTGCCAAATAAGGGGCAGCCTGTAAATTCCGTGTGGATGTGTGACTGGGTGGGAGCCTCCCTGACCTTGGTTGTTCGAGGGTCAGCTGCACCTTTGATTTTTAAGTTAAGGAGGAGGAGCTTATCTGTCGATTTTTCAACTTGGTTTTGCTACATAAACTTTTAAGAAACATCCAAAAATTGTTCTTTTCTGCTACACTATGCATTAGGTACCTGTACTGTCTGCACCTTATTTCTGTCAGACGTTACAAAGCGTCCGTGTAGCATTTAATGTAGCGCCCATGATTCCTCCATAGAAATAACGCCCTCAGCCCATCAGCCAAGACACTGGTGGTGCTTTTGTCCTCGTGGCTCATGTTTTGTGTGCCTGGGGGCTTGTGCAGTGACCACCCCTTCAGCTGAGGGGGTCCCGCGGGAAGGAGGTAGCCTGTGATCATTGAGCACCACGGCCTCTCGTTTCCCTGGGGTCACCGTCTCATGGCTGGGAGGTCAGGTTCCGTTCTCAAGGGGGAATAGGGTGAGCCCCGCGTCCTTAGTTAGGCGCACATCTGGGTGTGCCCCTTCACTCCGACGGTGCCCAGCTTGGGGAACTTCCTGGGCACGGCCAGGCCCACAGCTGTCCCCAGCTGAGCCCATGGCCCTCCGCGCTGGGAGGAAGCCAGCACCAGTCCTGCCATGGGCCTTCTGTGCCTGCCGGGCCTCCTCTCTGTCCCCTCCAGGGAGGACAGCAAGGTGGTGGGAAGACTTGGGCAGCCCAGAGGGTGTTGCGGCCTGTGACAGCCATCAGAAAGAGGAAGGGAACACGGCAGCCACTGCGGTACACACTCGTGCCCTGGCCAGTGCCAGGCCAAGGCGACGGCCACACACAGAGACACCGTCCTTGGGACTCCGGCCACAGAGGGGCCCTGGAGGAGCCGGCCCCCAGCCCCTTCCCTTCACACTGGGGAGGGACCTGGGCTTCTCTCTTTTCGGGGGCTCTCTCCTCAGGCACCCCCTTCCCTGTCATCCACGTGCTGACTCTTAGCACCTAGAAAGCGGGAAGAAAGACTACTGTTTGCTGAAGGTAGCAGAGGAATGTTTGAACAGGTGTCATGGACAAATAAACCCGGCTGCAAAGGGATGGCTGGGAGATGGCTTGCCTTCTTTTCCAAGTGCTGTTTCTCGCCTGGCCTGGGGTGCTGCCGGTGGGCTGTGGGCCAGCGTAGGGTCCGCTAGTCCACCCAGTATGGTAGGACAGGTTAAAAAGAAAGCCACAGTGCACCTGTGAGCGGATGGGATTCTAGGAGATTCTGTGCAGTAGAGACAGAGGACAAGAGAGTATTTGAGAATGCAGGACCTTAGAGTGTCCGGGGGTGAGAAGACGGATATACTCAGGCAGTCCCGCCCGGGTAGCCACCTATACCGATTTCTCCTGGAAACTTGGGAGGGTGTGCAGCTCCCAAGGCAGGAGCTGCTGCCTCTCTGTCCAGATTTCAGCGGAGCCCTAGTGGGGCTGGCGTTTGCGCCTCCGGAGTCGGTGAGCGTTGAGCCTGTCTGTCCTTTCTCTCCCCCAGAGTTTGAGGTGAACATCGTGGTGCTGCTTCACCCCGACCACCTCATCACTGAGAACTTCCCGCTGAAGCTCTGCAGGATGTAGCCAGGAGCAAGGGACTGCACTGCGAGGGCGGCCCGTGGAAATGCAGTCATTCCCCCACCACCCACCGCCCGTCTCCCAGGAGCTGAAGCTGGCAGCACGGACCCGCTTTCTCGGTGGTTCTGTATCAGAAAAAAGTCTGACCCTCCTTCCGCGTTTCTTCGAGGCCCCTCTCATCAGAGCTTCCCTTGGAAATGCGTCAGGATTTCTTAACGGTCTTGGCCAGATGGCTTCCCAGAGAGCAGGTGGTCTTCTGCCTCCTGACCAGACCTGCTGTTCACGTTCAGAAAACAGTTAACAGAGGCTGAACTTTGCTGGAGAGCGAGGCAGTGGTTGTGGCCGGGACCCCGCCCCACCCCCAGGCGGTCGCTCAGCGCTGGCGGCTCAGGACGTTGGCCACGCCCACCGAGGAGGGCACAGGGTCGCTCACCGGAAGTGGGTAGCGGGTTTTTCTCTCTTTTCTCCTACCATTTTTTCACGGTAACATCATACTTTTTAGGGAACCTGGGGAAGATGTGCCTTGCCTTCCCGGGACCGAGGGTCCGGTGACCATGGCTGGCACTGGAATATTTCTCTCAGGGCCTGCTGTGACGTTGCTTGCCGCCATCTTCCCAGAGTCCGTTCTAGTGCGAGGTGATGTGAGGGGGTCAAGACGCAGGTCCACACCGCCTTGGGCTGGGTGCTGAGGGGCAGGACCCCCGGCGTGAAGACACCCGTCCGTGCTGGGTGGGGCCGGGACTCCAAGAACTTGCCATCCCGCCTGGAGGACCTGCGGTGGTGGTGGGGTCGGGAGTTGGCCGGAAGCCGTTTTCTCCCTCGCCTCCCGTGGGAATTTTCTCAGTGTAAGGTGGGCCTGTGACAACACATTTCTTCCTTCAAATCCTACCAGTGTTTCCGTGGGTCCGCGTGAGTTCACCTCAGAGGTGCACACTGCCTGGCCTTCCGCAGCAGCCCCCGCCTGGCAGGCTCCGGCCGAGGGGGGCTCGGCCCCGGTGGTCCTTCCACTGTCCCAGGCCAGCTCTGGGGACCCCGATGCTGCTTGCAGACAGACCTACTCAGGCTCTGCTCTACCCTCGGGCTTCACCAGCGCGTCGGATGCAACTTACCGAGTCATGGAAAAAGGTGTTCCCAGATAATACAATAGTTCCTACATCTCCTTTTATGCGTATCCGACATCAACAGGGACCCGACGCTGCGTTTAAACTAGACCAGCAGAAAACAAGGAGTCCACACTTCTGGGAAGTTTCACATGTAGAGATTGTTTCTGATGGGGGAAAAAAGCTAAATGAGAATTTGGAGCAAACGTTGGGGACGTATATTCCTATGTAGTATCTTAAGTAAACCGATGTTACAGACATAAATATGGTGATACGAGTATTCTCCCTCGGAATAATCACCTGAAGAGTTGCCAGCAGCCAGGCCTCCTTTAGCGTTTTGTTCAACCTCGAAGGACCTGGGCAAGGGCCTTTTCCTTGTCCTCCTCGGACGGGCACCTCCACCGTCGATTGTTAAGGAAAACTCGGATGTTCGGGTGTCTTGGGCAGTGGTCCCACTACTGACCTGGCTGGAGTGGGGGTTTCCCGTGATCAGGCTTTTCCATTAGAACTGGAGGAAGGGGAGGTGAAGGGAAGAGGCTGTGAACCGTGAATCTAAAACAGTACACTTTTCTTGGAAAAGGCCGGTTAGGCCAGAGGACCTTCTGGCTCTTGGTGCTCCAGCAGAAATGGGAGCCTGGCTCCAGTTCTCAGCCATGTCGTGCGTTCCACAGGAAAGGTGGAGAGGTTAATCAGAAATAAAATTTTTTTTTTTTTTAAAAACGCATCATTGTGGTTCCTTCTGTATGCCTTTAATTGTAGAAGACCCAAAAAGATCTTTTTATTCAATGGCTTTTTATTAGTCTTTTTATTCAATGGCTATTCTGTAAATAGCTGTAATTTTGGTGTGCTCAGGAGAGGCCGCGAGCTCAAGGTCTTCCTGCCCTTTCATCTCGGCTCATCTCCCTAGTACTTATTACTGTTCGTTGCCAAGTAATACTCTATTTTGTAGATACACCACACTGTTTAATTCACTCGTCAATTAACACACATTTGAGGTGTTTTCACTTTTTCATTATTAAAAATTCAGCTGTGGACGTTCATGTACAAGCTTTGTTATGAACATATATTTTTATTTCCCCTAGATACATATCTAGAAGTTCAGGATCATATGATGGCTCTGTGTTTAATCTTTTGGGGAGCCACAAAAATGTTTTCCAAGCATCTGCGCCATCTTACATACCCACCAGCGATGTGCAAGCTTCCAGCTTCACATCCTTGTCACCACCTGTAATTGTCTGCCTTTTTTATCATAATCATCCTGGTGGGTGTGAAGTGGTACCTTTTAACTTTGATTTGCATTTTCCTAATAACTGATGATGTTGAACATCTCCTGTGTTTATTGCTGTGCTGTGCTTAGTTGTTCCGTCGTTTCCAACTCTTTGTGACCCCATGGACTAGCCTACCAGGCTCCTCTGTTCATGGGGTTTTCCAGGCAAGTATATTGGAGTGGGTTGCCATGCCCTCCTCCAGGGGATCTTCCCAACACAGGGATGGAGCCCAGGTCTCTCCCACATTGCAGGTGTATTCTTTACCGTCTGAGCCACCAAGGAAGCTGCATCATCTTTGGAGAAGTATCTATGCTGATCTTGTGTTTTTTTTAATATTTATTTGGCTTCATCAGGTCTTAGTTGTGGCACGCAGGATCTTTGTTGCTGCACACGAGCTTCTCTCTAGTTGTGGCACAAGGACTCCAGAGTGCACAGACTCAGTAGGTGTGGTTCTCAGGCTTAGTTATCCTGAGACATGGATCTTAGTTCCTCAACCAGGAAATACTTGCCATAAAAAAGTACGAAATACTGCCATTTGTAGCCACACGGATGGACATGGAGAATATTATGCTTAGTCAAATAAGGTAGAGAAAGATACATACCATATGATATCACTTATATGTGAAATCTAAAAAATAATACAAGTGAATGTATGTACAAAATAGGAACGGAATTCCTTGGCAGTCCAGTGGTTAGGACTCCACACTCATTGCAGGGGTCCTGGGTTCAATCCCTGATTGGGGAACTAAGATCCCACACACTGCAGGCTGCACAGCCTGGCCAAACGAAACAGACACACAAATATAGAAAATAAACTTGTGGTTACCAAATGGGAGGGGGGAAAGGACAGTGACAAACGGGTATGGGATTAACAGATACTACTGTAAGCTACAAGGATATACCATATAGCACAGGGAATTATATACATTTTATTATCATAACCTATGAAAAATGATCTGCAAAAATACTGAATTGTGGGAATTCCCTGGTGGTCCAGTGGTTAGGACTTGGTCCTTTCACTGCCAGGCCCCAGTTGGATCCCTGGTCGGGGAACTAAGATCCCACAAGCTGTGCAGCTCAGCCAAAAAAAAAATAATAATAATAATCCCTATGTTATACCCTTTAACACATTATTGTAAATCAACTCTTTCAAAAAATAATTTAAAAAAATATTTTGGGAGTTAGAATTCCAGGTTTAGAATTCCAAAGGATTACAATTTAAGGCTTTCACTACAGTTGCCCAGGTTCAGTCTCTGGTTGGAGATCCGAGATCCTGAAAGCCACATGATTTGGCCAAAAAAATTTTTTTATGTATTCTAATGCAATGCTGATGGGACTGTAAGTTGGCATTCATCTGGACGTACATATACACACACAAATACATTTATGGTTCGGAGTAAGGAAAAGATTGAAAACATCTACGAGAGTTTTTTTTAAGGTAAAGTATGCTATGATAATTTTCACATTACATGTGACATTAAATCTTTGGTAATATACACAATTCATCCTGGGATTTATATAAATCTGAAACAAGCCAACAAAACAGTAACAGCTTAGAGAATGCTTGAAAAAACAGCTAGAAAATAATGTGACACGTGTGAAGAAGAGATTGTGTGACTCGGGTAGGCTGTAGGACCTGCGGATGGAGGCTAGGGATGGATCTGTGTGTCTGTGGGTGCACTCAGTCGTGTCTGACTCTTTGACTCTATGGGCTACTCTGCTGTAGCCCGCCAGGCTCCTCTGTCCATGGGAATTTCAGGAGTGGGTTGCCATTTCCTCCTCCAGGGCATCTTCCTGATCCCGGGACTGAACCCAGGTCTCTTGCATCTCTGGCACTGCAGGCAGGTTCTTTACCATTAGTGTCGCCTGGGAAGCCCCAGGCCCCAAGAATGGTTGTCAGCTATCAGGCCTAGGGCGGCACGCCTGAGTCCATGCCCACAGGCCCCACCCACGCCAGGCAGTAGTATCTGTGTCCAGCTGAAGTCTCTCAGGTGAGCAGAGAGGAGTAAGGAAGGCTGCTGTCTCCCTTTACTTGAGTCTCAGGTCTGGCCTGTAGTTTGTGACGAGAGCTAACACTTCCCTAGCACTTAACTGTGCACCTAGTGCTTTATGTGAATTAACTTCTAATTCTGACAACAAGCCTATAAAGAGAGCACTCTCATGTCCCCATCGTACAGACGAGGAAACTGAGGCAGTGAGAGGGCAGTGTAACTTCCCAAGTTCTCCTAGCGGTGAGTGCTGGAGCTGGCACTGCCAGTCCCCAAATAGGCCCCTGACTGCAGCAAGGGAGGCAACCAGGCCTTCTCAAGGAAGTCCTTCCAGGCCGGATGTGAAGGCAATTGGTTCAGTCGTCCAAGTGGCCAGCATCTGCAGGTTCGCTGGTCCTCAACCTTAGCTGCGTGTTGGAAATGTCCAGGCTTTTAAAGCCTACAGGCTTGATTGGACTGATTGATTCCTCTAAATGCGGAGAAGAGAGCCCAGGCCAGCAGCTGGTGCTTCTCATAGAAGCCATAGGACCACCACCTGCGCAGGGGCTTCGCTCACCGAAGACTGGGCTTTCTGGCAGCTAACTTCGCCCTTGGATACGGAGCAGTCATCTGGGGGAGCAAGATTTCCTACCCACCCCTGGGCCCAGCTCACATCACACAGCGAGAAGGGCTTCACTAAGCCTCCCAGGCCCTGTGTGGGGCAGGTGCTCAGCAAATGCTGGTTGAATAAGGGCCCACAGAAGAGCCAATGAGATCACCAACCTGTGGATACTGCTGCTGAATCGGCCATTGTTTTGATGAGCTTAAAACCTAAATTAGCTCAACCACATTTAGTTAGTGACTGCATATATAATCCCCAGGCCTGCCTCTGGAGCACGTAGAAACATAAATCAGATCTTCCCTCATCTGTGAAATATGGACAATAACTCCCATCTTGAAGGATTCAAACAGCCAGCACAGGGCTGGTCCACAGAAAGCACTGGGTGAAGGGTGGACATTTTCATTCCCGCAGCGTGTGCAGGGAAGAGGCGAGACCAACAGCAACTTCATCAACAGATATCTGCTGCTCACTTACTGTGGGGCCCTGGGGTCAAGCAGATGGTCTCCGTTTAAACTGGCCTCTCACTTTAGGGTAAGACAGACTATAAAACAGAGTTAGAGGGTCATGGAAATTCGGAATTTATACTCGTAATACCCTAAAAATAAACTTTCGTTTTTCCCTGTTGGTTACTACATCTATATTAAGAGGTCATGTCCTTTTGTTTTTACTGCCATTAAGAAAAATGTAGAGATTTCCCTGGTGGTCCAGTGGTTATGACTTCACCTTCCAATGCAGGGGGTGCAGGTTCGATCCCAGGTCGGGGAGCTAAGATCACACAAGCCTCCAGGGACAAAGAGCCAAAATATAAAATAGAAGGAGTATTGTAACAAATTCAATAAAGTATTTTTTTTTAAATGTTCCAAATCAAAAAATCTTTTAAAAAAAGAAAAATGTAAAAAAGGCATAAAATACAATTATTCTGCCTCATGTTGTATAAGAGGCTTAGTGATTTCACTGTATGATACTCTGGGTCTTCAGATGAACTATTAATTGCTCCACCCAGCTTTAAGAGGGAAATTCTCAGAGCAGAAAACTTGTAAGATGCTGGTAGATATAATCAGTTTAAGACCAGGAAACGGATTCCAAGATGAGTAAGAAAAAATGGCATTTAAAAATGCCATTATTTTCAGGAACTCCCTGGTGGTCCAGTGGACAGGACTCCACACTTCCACTGCAGGGGGCATGGGTTGGATCCTGGGCCGAGGAACTAAGATCCCGTAAACTGTGAAGGGCATCCAAAAGTAAAATAAATTGTTTTAAAGTTACTTTACATAGTAGGCTTCCCTGTAGCTCAAAGGTAAAGAATCTGCCTGCTATGCAGGAGACCTGGGTTCAATCCATGGAGTGGGAAGATCCCCTGGAGAAGGGAATGGCAATCCACTCCAGTATTCTTGCCTGGAGAATCCCATGGACAGAGGAGCCTGGCAGGCTACAGTTGGTGGGGTCGCAAAGAGTCAGATACGACTGAGCAACTAACAGCTCACTTCACTGACATACTAGGGGATATTTTCTGGGAAGGCCTTTACCTTGGAAAATAATCTGAAGGCATCACCCAGTTTTCTAGAATCAGGGACATTTTGGTGCGTCTTCCACATAAGAAAGTGAGTAAAGCAAATTATCTGTCCCGTTTCTCCACCCCAACAATTGAGACTGGTTCGGGTTTCTATTCGGCTTCCAGAGAGGCACTTTAGACCTAAGTCAGGGCCCTGCTTCGGCTTTTCCCTGCCTCCAGCACAGGGGCCCGACATTCCTTTTAATAACTAGTACTTTTTACATCTTTACTCGTGACCAGTATTTACATGATTTGCAATAGTTTAATATTGCTTGAATATATCTAAAGATCTCCTATAGTAAGTACCTGATAAGAAATGTATACATAGCATAAGCCACCTACACACATAATTTTGCAAAGTCAACATAATGTTCAACTGTAATAAATACAAGAAAGAAAAGTGTGTTTCAGTAAGTAGATGCTTAGACGCAGATAAACTGGGAAGCAACATGGCAGAACACTGAAGTACGCACTGCCTGTACACAGAGGTAGGATGACCATGAAAGTGGAAGTCGCTCAGTCGTGTCCGACTCTTTGCCACCCCATGGACTACACAGTCCATGGAGTTCTCCAGGCCAGAATGCTGGAGTGGGTAGCCTTTCCCTTCTCCAGTGGATCTTCCCAATCCAGGAATCAAACTGGGGTCCCCTGCATTGCAGGCAGGATTCTTTACCAGCTGAGCCACCAGGGAAGATGACCATGAAGATAACAACTATTAATAACAAACACAGCTGATTCAAGTGTGCTGTACTGACAGATGACATCACTTTCCAAATTGGTGAACAACTCATGGTTAAGTTCAGGGAAAAAAGTAGACTCAAACCTCAGGAATTCCCAGGTGACCCAGTGGTTAGAATTCTGGACTTCCACTGCTGTGGCCCTGACTCAATCCCTGGTTGGGGAACTGAGATTCCACAAGCCATGCAGCATGGCCAAAAAAACTCCAACACCCAAATCCCCTCAGGCCTCTTTTTTGCATGGTAACACATTGCTGGAAAATTCAACTACACTAAAATGCAAAAGATATTTGATATTTACATAAAATGAGATAAGGGTCTCCATCTGTACCATCCAGTTCATAAGCCACTGGCCGCATGTGGCTACTGAGCATTTAGTCTGGCTGCCCTGCATGTCGTAGACTCCATTTAGAATTTTCATAAGATGAGGAACTATATTTCAGTAGTAACATATATGATGTTTACAGTGGTTGAAATATTATTTTGGATCTGCTAGGTTAAGTGAAATGTATAGCCAAAATTAATTTTACTTCTTTCTTTTTACATTTTTCATGTAGCTGCTAGGGAACTTAAAATGCGATGTATGACTTGCATTCTTGGACAGCAGCACTGATGTGCAGAGACTGAGCTAGGTGGGACTTTGTAAAGTCTGGGCAATGGACCAATTCTTGATCTGTGTGATTCAATTTCAGTTCAGTCGCTCAGTCGTGTCCGACTCTTTGCGACCCCACGAACTGCAGCACGCCAGGCCTCCCTGTCCATCACCAATTCCCGGAGTTCACTGAAACCCATGTCCATCAAGTTGATGATGCCATTCAACCATCTCATCCTCTGTCGTCCCCATCTCTTCCTGCCCTCAATCTTTCCCAGCACCAGGGTCTTTTCCAAGGAGTCAGCTCTTTGCATCAGGTGGCCAAAGTATTGGAGTTTCAGCTTCAGCATCAGTCCTTCCAATGAATATTCAGGACTGATTTCCTTTAGGATGGACTGGTTGGATCTCCTTGCAGTCCAAGGGACTCTCAAGAGTCTTCTCCAGAAGGAAATGGCAACCCACTCCAGTATTCTTGCCTGGAAAAGTCCATGGACAGAGGAGCCTGGCGGGCTGCAGTCCATGGGGTTACATGACTGAGCATGTGTGCATGAGGGTGGAGGATGATGGGTTGGTAGCAATAAACTGGTAGAACTAAAAAAAAAAAAAGTCTTCTCCAACACCACAGTTCAGAAGCATCAATTCTTTGGCACTCAGCTTTCTTTATAGTCCAACTCTCACATCCATACATGACCACTGGAAAAACCATAGCCTTGACTAGACAGACCTTTGTTGGCAAAGTAATGTCTCTGCTTTTCAATATGCAGTCTAGGTTGGTCATAACTTTCCTTCCAAGGAGTAAGCATCTTTTAATTTCATGGCTGCAGTCACCATCTGCAGTGATTTTGCAGCCCAAAAAATAAAGTCAGCCACTGTTTCCCCATCTACTTGTCATGAAGTGATGGGACCAGATGCCATGATCTTAGTTTTCTGAAAGTTGAGCTTTAAGCCAACTTTTTCACTCTCCTCTTTCACCTTCATCAAGAGGTTCTTTAGTTCTTCACTTTCTCCCAAAAGGGTGGTGTCATCTGCATATCTGAGGTTATTGATATTTCTCCTGGCAATTCTTGATTCTAGCTTGTGCTTCTTCCAGCCCAGCATTTCTCATGATGTACTCTGCATATAAGTTAAATAAGCAGGGTGACAATATACAGCCTTGATGTACTCCTTTTCCTATTTGGAACCAGTCTGTTCCATGTCCAGTTCTAACTGTTGCTTCCTGACCTGCATACAGGTTCCTCAAGAGGCAGGTCAGGTGATCTGGTATTCCCATCTCTTGAAGAATTTTCCAGTTTATTGTGATCCACACAGTCAAAGGCTTTGGCATAGTCAATAAAGCAGAAGTAGATGTTTTTCTGGAACTCTCTTGCTTTTTCCATGATCCAGTGGATGTTGGCAATTTGATCTCTGGTTCCTCTGTCTTTTCTAAAACCAGCTTGAACATCTGGAAGTTCACGGTTCACGTATTACTGAAGTCTGGCTTGGAGAATTTTGAGCATTACTTAACTAGGGTGTGAGATGAGTACAATTGTGCGGTAGTTTGAGCATTCTTTGGCATTGCCTTTCTTTGGGACTGGAATGAAAACTGACCTTTACCAGTCCTGTGGCCACTGCTGAGTTTTCCAAATTTGCTGGCATATTGAGTGCAGCACTTTCACAGAATCATCTTTCAGGATTTGAAATAACTCAACTGGAATTCCATCATCTCCACTAGCTTTGTTCATAGAGATGCTTCCTAAGGCCTACTTGACTTCACATTCCAGAATATCTGGCTCAGGTGAGTGATCACACCATCGTGATTATCCAGGTCATGAAGATCTTTTTTATACAGTTCTTCTGTGTATTCTTGTCACCTCTTGTTAATATCTTCTGCTTCTGATAGGTCCTTACCATTTCTATCCTTTATTGAGCACATCTTTGCATGAAATGTTCCCTTGGTATCTCTAATTTCCTTGAAGAGATCTCTAGTCTTTCCCATTCTATTGTTTTCCTCTATTTCTTTGCATTGATTGCTGAGGGAGGCTTTCTTATCTCTGTGGGATTACCCAGCTCATTGCACAGTATCTCACATTCCTGGTCCTTGCCCACCTGACTCTCAATCATTCTAACAACCATAAACATCCTCACAGATCTCCAACGCACCCACCTTGGGGTGGGGGCGGGGAGGGGTGCAGGGCACCACCCTGCCCTACAAGAGGAACCCCGCAGGGCCCACCCTCCTCCCACCTCTCAGCGCCCACCCCATGCTTCAGCAGCCCTCAGCTCCCTGGGAACCCCTCACACCTCAATTTTGCTCCTGGATTCATCTTTGATGATGTTTCAAATCTCTCTCTGGCAACACAGACTCAAGTCACTTAGTATATGGTTTAAAAGCAGAGCCATAAAATAAATATCAATAGATTTTGTTGTTGTTCAGTCACTTAGTCATGTCTGATTCTTTGCCATCCCATGGGCTGCAGCATGCCAGGCTTCCCTGTCCTTCATCATCTCCCAGAATAGATTGAAAAGGATTAAATAGATTGAAATCAACAGATTTAAAAGGATTCAAATCATACAAAGAATGTTCTCAGATCACAACTGAATTATATTAGATCACAGTAGTTCAATATAATTGAGTTGTATCACAGTAAGATATTTAGAAAAGCTCTACATATTATAGATTAAATATACTTTTAAATAATCCATGGATCAAGGAAGATATAAGGAAATTTAGAACAAATTTTGAACTGAATAAAAAAGGAAAACATAACACATCAAAACTTGGAAGATACAGCTACCACATGCTTTAGAGGGAAATTTATCATTTAATTGCATATAAGAGAAAAGACAATAAGTTTATTTATTTTTAAAATTTATTTTAATTGGAGGCTAATTACTTTACAATATTGTGGTGGTTTTTGCCATACATAGACATGAATCCGCCACAGGTGTACATGTGTTCCCCATCCTGAACCCCCTCCCACCTCCCCCCTTATTCCATCCCTCAGGGTCATCCCAGTGCACCACACCTGAGCACCCTGTCTCATGCATTGAACCTGGACTGGTGATCTATTTCACATATGATAATATACATGTTTCAATGCTATTAAGAGAAAAGACAGTAAGTTTAAAACCAATGATCTAAGAAGTTAGAAAAGGAAGAGCAATAAACAATAGAAAAATTTAACAAAGCCAAAAACTGGTTCCCTGAGTAAAACTGATGAACTAGCAAAACTTATGAAGGAAAAAAAAAGAAAATACAAATAACCAATAGCAGAAATGAAGAAATATCTACTGGTCCTTTACATATTAAAAGGATAATAAGGAAATATTTAAACAACTTTACTCCAACGAATTTGACAATTCATATTAATGAAAAATTCCTTGAAAGACACAAACTACCATAACTGACTCAAAAAGAAATGGAAAATGGGAGTGGCCTTATATATTTTAATCTTTATATAAAACTTTTCCAGAGAAAAATCCAAATTATCAAACATTTAATGAAGAAATAATACCAACATTATACAAGCTCTTTCAGAAGAGAGAACATTTTGCAGTTCATTTTATGAGGTCAACAAAACCCTAATTCCACATCCTGGCAAAGACATTCCAACAATGGAATTTACAGACTGAGATCCCTCGTGAACACAGATGCAAAAGTCTTCAATAGAATTTTGTCAAATCTAATCCAGCTATACATCTTGAACAAGTCGGGTTTACTGGAGGTTCTACACTAGAAAGTCAAAGTGATTTACCACATTAACAGAATAAAAGAGAAACATCATATGATCACTGAAAAAACGGACACAATTCAGCATCTATTAATGACAAAGAAACAAAAACACCAGCAACAACCCTCTCAACAAACTAGGAATACGAAGGAAACTTCCTTAATTGGATAAAGGGCACCCAATGGAAAACCTACAGCTAACATCATACTAATGATGAAAGACTAAATTCTCTTCCCCTAAAACTGGAAACAAGGGGACAATGTATTATACCAGAAGTCCTAGGTAGTGCATCAAGGCAAGAAAAAAAGAGGTATAAGATTGGAAGGGAAAAAGTAAAATTGTCTCTGCAGACATGGTTGTCTACATAGAAGATTCTAAGGAATAACAAATACTACTAGAATTAATAACATTTATCAAGGTTGTAGGATACAAGGTCAATATTGAAAAATTATATTTGTGTGCCAGCAAAAATTTGTTTTTTAACAACATGAAATTTAAAAACAGCATTTCCAGCAGTATCAAAATACATAGAATTCTTAGGAATACTTTTCATGAAAGATATGAAATGCTAGACTGAAATTATAAAACATTGATAAGGAAAATTTTACATGATTTCAATTAATGAAGAAATATATCATGTTTAGAAATGGGGAGAATCAGTATGGTTCAGGTGTCTATTCTTTCAAAATTGATCCGTAGATGCAGTGCAATTCTAAACCCTCCGGCAGGACTTTTGTAGAAAAGGACAGTCTGCTTCTAAATTGTATTTGGCAATGCAAAAAAACCTAGAATAGCCAAAGTTATTTTGAAAGAGGAAAAATGCTGATGCTGGATTGTGTTCATTTGCAAGGAATGCCACAGCAAAATACCATGTACTGGCTGACTTAAACAAGAAATGGATTCTCACAGCTCCTGGATCAAGGTGTCTGTAGGTTTGGTTTCTCCTCTCAAGGAGGTCTCTCTCCTAGGCTTCAAACAGCCAACTTCTCACTGTGGCTGACAGGATCTTCTGTCTGTGCGTGTACATCTCCAGTGTCTCTTCCTTTTCTTACAAGGACACTGTCCTGTCAGATTAGGGTTCTGCCCTTAGGGTCTCTTTTAACCTTGTGCTGTGCTTAGTTGCTCAGTCGTGTCCGACTCTTTGCGACCCCATGAACTGCAGCCCACCAGGCTCCTCTGTCCATGGGCATTCTCCAGGCATGATACTGGAGTGGGTTGCCCTGCCCTCCTCCAGGAGATCTTCCAAATACAGTCACACGGCGGGTTACGGCTTCAGAACTCAGGGGGAATCAGTCTGTAAGGTGGATCTCAGCCCTGAAAAGTCAGATTTGGCTGGTCCGGGAACCACGATCAGAGGAGGCTTTAGTGCTTGCTGGGATTCCAGCGAGAAGAACATGGGCAAGAACTGTGGCTGATGACAAGGTCTCGGCCCGTGGGTGAGCTGGTTGACCACAAACTCTCCTGGGCCTCCCAGACTCCAGCTGAGGGAGCAGAGTGACCGAACACCCTGAAGGACTCGGGGAGCAGGTCTGTGACAGGAAAGCGTTCTAGTTCAGACACTCCCGCGCTGTGCAGGGTGCTGGGATCAGCTGTGTCATGAGCCTCGCAGCCCAGAACAAGGCGCGCTGAACAGACGCCATTAGCCAGGCACTGAATCCCTATCTGGTCTGCCCTTCCCATGAAACCCCAGTGAGATTCAGGCAGTGGGGAAGCATGGCTGAAAAAGAGGAGGTAGCCAGGGCCTTCCCTAGTGGCTCAGTGCTAAAGAACCTGCCTGCCAATGCAGGAGACACAGGTTTCAATCCCTGGTCTGGGAAGATCCCACATGCGGTGCAGCAGCTCAGCCCCGTGAGCCACAAATACTGCAGCCCGTGTGCCCTAGAGCCGGTGGTCTGCAACAAGGGAAGCCACCACGATGCAGAGCCCGAGCACCGCAACTAGAGAGAGTAGCCCGCACTCAGTGTAACTAGAAAAAAGCCCGAGCAGCAACAAAGACCCGGCGCAGCAGAAAAAAATAAGCAATTTTTTTTTAAGAGGTGAGAAACTCAGGAACCTCAAACAGGGGCTCTGTATCAAGCTGGAGGGGTGGGGTGGGGAGGGAGATGGGAGGGAGGTTCAGAAGGAGGGGATATATGTCTACCTGTGGCTGATTCATGTTGAGGTTTGACAGAAAACAGCAAAATTCTGTAAAGCAATTATCCTTCACATAAAATAAATTTAAAAAAAAAAAAGAGGAGGGAGCCGTCCTGGATTTTTGAGCCCCGGTGGCTGGATGTTGGATTTGTTCACTTGCCGTCCCTGTTTCCATGCTGCTGTTGTTTGTGGGGTGCGTCCAGCTCTTCAGGACCACAGCCCCAGGTCAGGACCACAGCCCCAGGTCAGAGGGTTTGACAGCCAGAACCTCGGAGCATCCCCACAGCGCTTCTAACAGACATGTAAGGTTTTAAAAATAAACCAGTCGGTTTCTCCTCTGGTTGCTTCCTCAGGATTAAAAAGACTATTTTTAAGATCAGTGTGTGGTGACAGCTGGCAAAAGGCATGGAAGGAGGTTCCGGTCTTCGCATCTTCTTCATCTGCGCTCTGGGCTCACCTCACCCCGTCTTGTCCCCTTTATGTTCTCGGTCAGCGGGGACAGTGGTCTGCAGGCCCCTTGCCCCTCACCCGGTCGCAGCAGAAAGTGGCTCTGCCAGCTCCTGTCTGGCGGCCCAGGGGAAGAAGGCAGGGATAGAGACAGTGAGAAGACAGGGAACCAGGGCCCCACAGAGCCCCAGGGCCGGCACCCCGGCCCTGGGCACCCCCCAGCCTCCCCCCAGAGGCGGAAGGCCACATCTGTGCTCTCTGGGCTCCGCTTTTCCGGGCTGGGTCCCCAGGCTGGCGGAGTCTCGGGGCTCCTGGCGGAGCGGCCGGCACTTGGAGACTAGTTGCGGATTCCTTTCTGCACAGTCACTCTCCTTCCCTCTCTCTCGGCCCCCGGGGGTCCGATTCCACCCGCTGCCCCGTCAAGGGAGTGCACGGGGGCCCTGCCAGGCGCCCTAATGACCCGCCTCGGGGGCGGTGACGCCGCCCTGACACGCAGAAACTTCTCGAGACAGAAAGCCGGCCTCTCCTCAAGTGTGGCTCGGGGTGGGTGGTCAGAGCGTTAGGATTATGAGAGCGTGGTATCAGAACTTAAATCTAAAATCATGTGACCACTCAAGGGGAAAAAACCCACAGAAATACATAGAAATAACTCTCTTTCGCCTTTTGAAGTGAGAACGTAAACTCAGCTCATTCATTTGTTTCTAGGATCACGTCTTACCATTTTCTAGGCAGAAGCCCCTGTAGGCGCTACAGGGAATATAAAGGTTAACTAAGGTGTCTGCAGGATTTCTTAGATCTCTCAAGGCGAGGTTAAGCTGAATTCTATTTTTTTTTTCACCTTGCCCTGTCAAAATACAAATTTCCCCTCAATATACCAGCAGGTTTCACGGGCTCTCCGTCCTTAGAGCCGCTCTGACACGTCACTGAGTCACAAAACGCTTCCTCTATCCATTCCTTCCGCAAACCTCGGCCCAAACAGCCTTGTAGCAACAGATGTCACGCAGAGGTGGGAGGGCGGAGACCCAGACGCACGCGTTCCGGAAGTGCCAGCAAGCTCAAATGGAGCGTCAGACATCCTGTTTCCTCGGGGTCCTCCAGGACTTTCGGATCTCGTCAGAACTGAAGAACAGGCAAAGGACTTACTCCCTCACAACAGAAGAATATAAAAGTGGACACACACGAAGCAACTGCTCTCGGAATCTGTACAGAAACCGTCGCAGGACTGTGAACCCTGAGGTGAGGCTAGACTCACCACGGCTCTGGTCTGACAGCAGCTTGACCCTCGCCGGGGGCCAGTAAGAGAGACTGCGGTTCAGGCCGCTGAGGTGGCTGGAACTGCGCGCCCGCACGGAGAGGGGCTCCGGAAGTCGACACTCAGGTTCCCTTGAGCCTCAGCCCAGGGCTAAGCTGTGCGTGTGCGGGACAAGACTCCATGAGGCCTGACAGAGAACCGCTCCGGAGGGGCTGGGAGATGTGGAGATTTTGAGGACTCAGAGGGCTGGGGCTCTGACCAGCTAGAGCGGAGAGAACTGGCCTAGCACCCTGGTCCTTCAGTAGACACTCGAGAAAGGGCAGCCCTCTTAGGGGGACTCCTCCAGCTCCAGGGCAAGGCCATCCAAACCTTCCCTCACAAAGCCTACTGACGAGTGTGGAAGGTTCAGTTCTACCAGCAAAGTAACTGCCTTTCAGCATAAAACTTCACACTGTTTAAGGGAAGACACTGAAACAGACACTGGAGCATATGCAATGTACTATAGAGTTTATAATTTACAGGGTTTAAAGTGTACAGCAACCATGACACCAAGGCCAGAAGGGGAAATGGAAGAATACTGCTGTAAGGTTCTCCTAAAAAAACTGGCACAATATTATTGGAAGGAAGTTTAAAATGTATATTATAAATCATAAATCAACACTAAAACCAAAAAATTAATATATAATTAATCAAAAATATGGCAAAAAGAAATGGGAATGAAAAGATACTACAAATAGGAAACAAATTGCAAGATGGAGGATTTAAACCCCACAATTACATCAAATGTAAGTGTCCAGACACCCTAATTAAAAGGCATAAATTGTCAGGTTGGCTAGAAATGTAATACCTAACTAGATGCTGCTTAAAAAAGTACCTAGTATAAATATAAAGACAACTAGGTTAAAAGTAAAGAAAGGGGGAAAAATATACTGTTCCAAAACTAACCAAAAGAAAACTGGAGTAGCTATGCTAATAACAGAGAAGATCTCAGACCAAAGACTATTGGAAATAAAAAATGGCCACTTAATAATGATAGTTCAGTTCAGTTCAGTCACTCAGTCATGTCGGACTCTTTGAGACCCTATGGACTGCAGCACACCAGGCTTCCCTGTCCTTCACTATCTCCCAGAGTTTGCTCAAACTCAAGTCCATCGAGTTGGTGATGCCATCCAACCATCTCATCCTCTGCTGTCCCCTTCTCCTCCTGCTCTCAATCTTTGCCAGCATCAGAGTCTTTTCCAATGAGTCAGTTCTTTGCATTGGGTGGCCAAAGTATTGGAGCTTCAGCATCAGTCCTTTCAATGAATATTCAGGACTGATTTCCTTTAGGAATGATTGGTTGGATCTCCTTGCAGTCCAAGGGACTCTCAAGAGTCTTCTCCAACACCACAGTTCAAAAGCATCAATTCTTCAGCACTCAGCTTTCTTTATAGTCCAACTCTCACATCCATACATGACTACTGGAAAAACCATAGCTTTGACAATACAGACCTTTTCGGTAAAGCAATGTGTCTTTTTAATATGCTGTCTGGGTTGGTCATAGCTTTTCTTCCAAGAAGGAAGCATCTTTTAATTTCATGGCTGCAGTCACCATCATATCAGTTAGTTATCAGTCTTAATGTAAGGAGTATACAATTCATTAAGAGTTTATATACTAAATAATTAGGTACTTAATAACACAGCTTCAAAACACACAAAGTAAAATCTGTTGAACTTCAAGAAGAGAGAAATCCACAATTATAGGCAGAAGTCTCACACACTAATTGGGAGAACAAATTGAAAGAAAATCAGAAAGTATATAGGAGGCTTGAACAATGTATTGACTAATTTCACTGGTTGATTGACATCTATAGGGCACTTGATCTACCAACAAACAGCAGAATACACATTCTTTCTAAGTGTGCGTGGAATGTTTGCCAAGTTTTGGCCCCATATTGTGGGCCATAAACCAACTGAATAATTTTAAAAGGATTTAAATCGTACAAAGCATGCTTTCTGACTCATGGAAATAAAAAAATTAATAAATTGGAAATAACAAAAAGATATGTGAAAAAACCCAAAATATTTGGAAACTAAATAACACACTTTTAAAATAACCCGGTGGGTCAAAGAGAAAATCAGAATTAAAATGTATGTTGAACTGATTCAAAATGAAAACAACAATCCAGGTTCAGATGTGTTTAATGATAAATTCTACCAAACATTTATGAAAGACATAGTACCAACTCCTTCAAAAATCAAAAAGGAGGAATACTTCTAAAATCATTATATGAGGCTAAAAATCACCCTGTTACAAAAACCACAGAGAAGACATGAGAAGAAAAGATTAATCAGACTAATATACCTCACAGACATAGATGCAAAAATTCTAAAACAAATTAGAAAATTGAACTTAAGAATATGAAAAGGGATGCAAAATGGGCTTTATCCTAAGAAAGTAAGGTTGCCTTAATATTTGAAAGACAATCAGTGTAATTTACCATATTAGCAGACTGAAAAAACCAAAATCAACCTGACACAGAAAAGGCATCTGAGAACTCCAACATTAATTTCTGCTTTAAAAAACAATCTCTCAGCAAATTAGTAATAGATAAGAACTTGCTCAATTTGGTAAAAAGCATCAATGAAAAAGCCACGCTAACATTATTCAAGAAATCAACCCTGGATATTCACTGGAAGGACTGATGCTTTAGCTAAAGCTCTAATACTTTGGCTACCTGATGTGAAGGGTCATTGGAAAAGACCCTGATGCTGAGAAAGACTGAAGGCTGGAGGAGAAGGGGACAACAGAGGATGAGATGGTTGGATGGCATCACCGATTCCATGGACATGAGTTTGAGTAAGCTCTGGGAGTTGGTGATGGACAGGGAAGCCTGGCATCCTACAGTCCATGGGGTCACAAAGAGTCAGACACAACTTACAGACTGAACAGCAACATTATTCTTGGCTCCGTGGTAATGAATCTGCCTGCCAATGCAGGAGACACAGGTTTGGTCCCTGGGTCGGGAAGATCCCCTGGAAAAGGAAATGGCAACCCACTCTAGTACTCTTGCCTAGAGAATCCCATGGACAGAGGAGCCTGGTAGGCTACAGTCCATGAGGAGATCACTTAGTGACTAAACCACCACCACAACAAACATTCTCCTTGGTGGTGAAGTACTGAGTGCTTTCAGAATATGTAGTTGAAGTTTCTGTTGCCGCCTGGGGGCCTGAGTTCTTCTGGTTGCAGGGGAAGTGGCCAGCAGATGCTGGAGCAGTAAGTCAGCTGGGCAGGGGCCGATCCTGACTCTGACATCTTCCAGCTATGTGACCTTGGGGAAGCTGAGTAAACTGTTTGGACTTGTTTCCTCATCTGTAAAATGGGAGTTAAGAGTTAGCACTACTTTGCAGGGGGCTTGGAGAAACCAAGTGCTGCGATATCTGTGATCACTCAGAGCAGTAGCCAGAAGACTACTACACTCCAGAAATGGTCGTTCATAAAAAGCATTGGGCGACACTGAGGGCTGTCTGGGGAAGGTGAGGAAGGTTGGAGGCACCCAATTCAGAGACCACTGTGGCCGGTTTGCGGGGGTGGCTCTGATACTGAGTGGGCATGGTTTTTTAAGTGTTTATTGAGCAGCTACTATGTGCAATCACCCTCATTTAATCCTCATAGGAACATGGAAGCGAAAGCTCCAAGAGGATAAATAATCTGCCAGCCACACCACTGAAGGGCAGCAGACAGTGGGGCAGGAAGAAGGGGGGTCTGGGTGTCAGCCGGTGGTGGGGGCCCAGGAGGGGGCTGGTGGGGGCGACCCAGGTCCCTCTGCGGGAGATGAGGTGAGAACAAGGCTGATGACCCTGGGTGGAGGGCAGCAGTTGGGGAGGGTGTGGGCCTGGATGTGGGGGCCTGGAGTCCTGCAAGGCAGATCCACTGAGTGTAGGTCTGTGGGGCTGGACTGGGTCCAGAATTTCCAGCGACTGTATGGGGTGGGAGTGGGCCCTGGGGGGTCAAGGGTGGAAGCAAAGGTTTGGCGAGTAGGCTGCTGGATGCGGCTGTAATTGTATCAGAAGTGCCCCCTGCCTGGCCTGGGGCCCGTTCTCTGCGACTCTTAAAAGTCCACAGGTACAACTGACACTTAACGAGGGGTGTCACCCGCAGGCTGAAAATGCTCCCCACGGTCTGGTCTCAGGCCCCCGCACCCGGCATCTCTCCCCTCCCCTTAGACAGCAGCAGGTCTGTCCCAGCGGGCTCGGCCTGTGACTTCCGTCAGCCTGGACCCCTGCCCTTCTTTCCGCCCCAGGTCCCCACTGGCTTCTTCAGGGCTCCAGGTGGACGTGACCCTCCCCTCCCAAACACTGCCTCAGCCCCTTGGGGCTGCCTTTCCTCCAGACCCCCAGAGGCACACCAGGTACCTGGAGTGGCTGACCCGGGCTACCCTGAAGAGGATGAGGCTGGGCCTCTGGGTGCCTCTGTCCTCTCGCCTCTCCAGCACCTAGGAGAGAGCCTGCGTGTGCGAGACCAGGAATCTGACCAGTGACCGTCAGGGCCACGTGGCTCACCCCCAGGGTGCCCGGTGGGGATGCATAGAGGTGCCACAGGAGAAGGGAAGGGGTGCGGGACCCCTGTACCCCAGGCATGCTATGCTTTGGTTGTGTCCGACTCTGAGACCCCCACGGACTGTAGCTGCCGGGCTCCCCTGTCCATGGGATTTTCCCGACAAGAATACAGGAGTCAGTTGCCATCTCCTCTTCCAGGCCCCTGGATCTTCCTGATGTAGGGATTGAACCCACGTCTCTTACATCTCCTGCATCGCCAGGCGGGATCTTTACCACTAGCGCCACTCACAGTGGGGACAAGGAGACGCAGGCTCAGCCGTCTCTTCCAGGCCCAGGACCCAGAGTTTGATGGACACCTCCGTCTCTTACAGAGAAGGGCAGTAACAATTGCTAGGCTTCAGCTTTCAAAGGTCTGGCCAATCTGGAGGTTGTGGTAGTTTTGAAACCGGAAGCAGAAGCAACGTGGCCTCCAGTGAGGCCCCGATAAAAGCCAGAGTCCCGAGGGCGCTGGGGCAGCCGCCAGCGTCTGAGCACCATGTGGATCTGTTCAGGCGCTTCCTTTTCTCAGAGGCTGCTGGCTCAACCCACTGGGACGGGTGGCACTTCGGGACAGCACAGCTTGGAGCTGGTGCAGGTTTCTTGGAACGGGGAGGAGGGAGATCTAAATTTAGACCTTTCTATCACACCAAATAAACATAAATTGAACCAGAGGGCTCAAAAGAATTAGGCAGAATGCCTTTGCACCTAACTTCTGAAAAATGGAGAGAGAAAAGTTTGAAAACAGAATGGTATTTATTCACTCAAATCCCAAGGTATTTGCCGAAAACCATGACACTTGTTTGACACAAAAATACATGTTACGAAGAGGAAGACTTTCTCTTTGAAATATCCTGCTGCAGAGGCCCGGGTCATCAACACCAACTGCTCAACTGTGAAGGCTCCCGTGGCCAGGCTGAGGGCTGGCCCAACTTCAAGGGACAGAGGATGTGTCTGTGGCCTCTAGCTTGGACTGTCCTCATGGTTGTTTCCCGTCTGCTACACCTGCTCTTGCATTCACCTGCACGCTCCCAAGGCAGGGCCCCCACCAGAGTAAGAAGGGGTCTTCTAGGTTTCAGCAGGGGAGCTGCGGCAGGGCCGGGGGATGGGGAAGCAAAGCTGCTGCGGGGGAGGTGGACTCAGGGCCTCTGCCCCTGCAGGCCCGGGCTCCACAGTGACCTGAGTCTTCTCTCCTGGATGACAGCCAAAGGGGAGACCACCCGGGATGGGGTCTGTGTGGGCAGGGGCAGCACATACCCACAGGACTGAGAGTGAGGACCCCCAGCCAACACAGCTGAGGGGAGAAGCTCTTTCAGCCTAAAGCATTTCAAAAGGGCTACGTGTCAAAGTCCCCTGATCACCATGGCAACTGTGACATGAGAAGCGTTCACTAGGCAGGCTGCTTCTCCTACACAAGACTCCTCCTTCACAGATGCTTTGGGGAGGGGGAAGGAGTTATATGTAGCATTTGCCGATTTCTGTGGTGTAAATACTCCCGCCAATAGCCGATTTCAAGCCACCTATGTGACACCTATGTAAATCTTAAGGTATCTATGTGACACAACAGGACAGGGTTGGGTATAGACACTGGATATATCAGTAACTGGCAAAGCATAAGTAATAAACTGCAGTAATTAGGAAGTAATTGCCTTTAAATATATATATGTAATTTCACTGTAAGCTTATGTAATTCAACTCTTAACAGTAGTTGTGTTTAACAGCCAGCTCACAGAAGTGCTGAAAAGTGAACAACTGGCTCCTGTTACTGGGGCCAGTTGGGGCAGACTCCAGTACCTCAGACCTCACCCATGCCAAGAAGGATGGTCCTCCCGGCTGGTACCAGGCAACGCCAAGACGGCTGGCACTACCTTCCTAGTAAGGTGTGGTCCAGCTTTCTTCCTCTTGACTCAGCAGCAATAACCAGTTGGCATCAGGCTCACTCCTGCCTACCTTCCAGAGTGACTTCCCAAAGGCCCACTGGCATGCTGAGGTGCCCACTGGCAGGCTGCGGGAACCAGCAACCCCAGGAGGGGGCACCTGCCCCACAGTGGGGCCTTCAGGTCGCTCCAGGCCTCAGCAGGAACGGAGTCTCATAGCTGTGAGGGGCCGCTGTGTGTGGGAAGGGGGAGGCCAACTTCCCCAGGAGCACTGCAGGGCCCACAATTATCACTGCCTCCAGGGGCCAGGCATATCGTCTTGTTCTTGTGTTTTGAAAGGTTTAGTTTTATGGAAGACGACGACAGGAAAGTGCATTCTTTTAACATATAGCTCCACGAATTTACGTAAGCACGGCTCAGCCGAAGATGAGAGCGCCCTTCCAGCCTTTCCCTGTCAGCAGCATTGCCTCACAGCTAACTGCCCTCTGCCACCAGCTTCCAGTTCTCTGAAGTCACGTTAAGTGGAGCTCCATTTTGTTGGGCTGCTTTGGCTCAGTTCTGTCTGTGAGAATCCTCTATGTAGCTGTGTGAGGCAGCAGTCCCTTCATCTCGTTGCTGACAATCATTCCACTGTGTGAAGAGGCCACGGCCTGTGCATTTTACATCGAGGGATGCTTGGGTGGTTTCCAGTTTGAGGCTATTGTGCGTGAAGCCAAGTATGAAGCACTTGCACCGCGGCACGCGTTTCTAAGTGTGTGCCTGGGGACTGTGTCCTTGGGCACTACAGGATTAGTTGTCTTTTTTACTTTCAGCCATCCTGGTGGGTATCTGCAGGATGTTACTGGTTTTAATTTGTATTTGATGACAGAAACACACCTGGCTATCGAAATGCCTATTAACCATTGGATAGTTGTGAACAGCCTATTCAAATCTTGCATTTCTAAGTATATTGTGTATTTTTCGTTAATGACACATTTTTTTATACATCTTGGAACCTTTGTTGGAAGTATTACAAGCTTCCTCGACTTCACAGCTTGACTTGGTAAGAGTCATTAATTGTAACAATACCCAATTTATCAGATTTTTATCTTCATGGCTAGCACTTAGATCCTAGTAAATCTTTGCTAAGGACAAGATTTGTTTTCTGTAGAAAAACTATTTCATTTTTCACACTTAGGACCACTGGAACCTATCCATTGGGAACTATGTCTGTGTATGGTGTGAGGTTAAGGTTGACTTTCTCCTGTATGTGTACCCAAAATTAGTATTCTTAATGTAGACAAAAGCTTTTTTTTCTGATTATTGATGATTGTCTCATTAGGATTTTGTAGTTTACTAGTGTTGTTTAATTTCTAGATTTTGGCTAAATATTTTGTCATTCTTGTTCCTTTAAGGGATAAATCAATTCAGTTGCTCAGTTGTGTCCAACCCTTTGTGACCCCCTGGACTGCAGCACGCCAGGTTTCCCGGTCCATCATCAATTCCTGGAGCTTGCTCAAACTCATGTCCATCGAGTCAGTGACGCCATCCAACCAGAAGAGACTATGTAAACTGGGGGCGATGACAGTAACAGTCCTCCCCCCAAACAGGGGAGCTGGGGTCACATGCCTCCTCCAGTGGGATGAACCTGCCCAGGCCTCCACCATGTCAACACAAGACCCCTGCTAAGCTAGGCACAGAGCTCTGGGCCTAAACCCAAACTGAACAGAAAAGCTACCTCAAAACTGCTCCTCCAGGTAATGGGACAGCCACAGGTGAGGTCATCCTTCACTCTGGAATCATGATGTAGCCAAAGTCAACTTAGGGAGATCTCAGGAACAAAGCTGTTATTTTTCAAAATGACGAGGTGATCGGATTTCTTCTCCTTTTTTCTACTTGACTACGTTCCACAATCCAGGCTTCCTAATCTAATGAAAAGCAACCCTGAACATGCTGAAGCTCCAATACTCTGGCCACCTAATGCAAAGAGCCGACTCATTGGAAAAGACTCTGATGCTCGGAAAGATTGAGGGCAGGAGGAGAAGGGGACGACAGAGGATGAGATGGTTGGATGGCATCACTGACTCAATGGACATGAGTCTGAGTAAACTCCGGGAGACAGTGACAGACCGGGAAGCCTGGTGTGCTGCATGCAGTCCATGGGGTTGCAGAGACAGACAAGACTTAGCAACTGAACAACAAAATCTAATGAAACTTTTCTTATACAAGACCACCAAGCTCTCTCCTTGTCCAACTTCCAGACCCTGACCAGAGTAATAGTTACTGGATCCCCTTTGTCATAGGTTCATGTGCTAGGTACTGTGCTAACCGCTTTACAGGGATTTTATTATTCATCTGTATACCTCCCTTGATGCTTCTTTAAAGTCCTCCTCGGCACCAAGTTACAGTCTGAATTTGTTTACTGTCTGTAACTGCAGGACGAGTTCCGTGGAGTCCGTGTCCCTCCTTCACTGCTGTATCAGGATGCTGTGCCCAGGGCCTAGCACACAGCAGGTGCTCAGTACACAGCTGTTCTCACTGGCGTCCAGGTGGGCCCACCTTCTCAGCAAAGCACTGAAGGTATGTGGCTACACAAAGGTGGGCGTGCCCTCTAATCAGATCACGTCGGGGTGAAGAGGAAAAGGGGGTTAGCTACGGTGATGCATTCTTTTTAAAATTATTCTTTGAATAAGGCTTGATGATTAACCTTTATTAATTAAGTTTGATTAAAGTTAAAACGCCTGAAAAGCAGTTCCTGTTTCTTTCAAGAAGGGTTATGTTGGAGATGTTTTTGGTCTTCATTTTGACAAGGCTTCCCGTCTTTACTTTTACTTTACACAGTCTTTACTTTACAAGTACTTTACTGTCTTTGCTTTTTATCAGCTGCATCAGCAAGTACTTCACATGACGATGAAAGGGATTTCCACCTCTGCTATTACCTCTCTTACCTGTTTTCTTTACTCCGTTTCTCCGGAGCGTGTCATCTGATGGAAGCTGCCTAAAAGTATCTCACTGCTTCTGCCTTGTGTTGTGGTCGCCTGGCCCACCTGCTTCTAGTCTTTGAAATCACCTTAAAAATGTAGTAATGTATAACAAGAACCATCACAATATTTTAATTATCCTCCAATTAAAATTTTTAAAAGGTGGTAATGTTTTACAATGCTAGGGTAACATTTCAATTTTGTATTGGATTATGCCCTATGTATAGCATGAACTTTTCAGCAGGGAAAATAATCCAAGCTCTTAAGAATAGTTACTGCTCAAAGTTATACACTATTCTGAATTAAACGCTATCGGACTAAAGACAGAGACTGGTAACACTGGCTCTCCTGGATCATCTCTTAGTGCTTGGCAGACTAGAAGGTCCTCTATCAGGGAGCCCTTTCTCACCAGCCTCAGTAGCCCTGTATCCACAAGGACCAAAAGGTCCCTAAAAGCTGGTCCAACCTAAATCATCCCCGGGAATATCTGGTCCCTGCCACAGGGTCCAGGACAGGACCCTGTATCAAGGTCATTTTGGTGTGAACCAGAAGTCTGCTAACCCTAACCCTCCGCAAGTGCCTCACAGAGATCAACAGTGAGAAATGCAATCTGATTAACTTCGACACTCTCATACGTATTCGCCTGAAAAACCTCTCATCCTAGCCTAGAACAGTAAACTCTATCATCTCTGTCTAGTCTTTCCATTCACAGATTTCAACAGCCAATCTTGTGAACTTGAGTTTAGCAACCTCTACTTAATTAAGCAAAAGGATACTTTGATCCAGTTTTGAAAATGTCCTTGAACTCTTGGTTAGACTCCTCAGACGTACAGTGGCTCTTCTGTCCAAACGAATCACCTTTTAAATTGGTAGCATAATATATGTCTTGAATTTTCAAGCAGAATGCTTTAAATTAGATAAAGAATGGATAACACGGCTATTATTTTAGAACGCTCTTTATTTCGACACAGGACACGTGGAAGGCATGTTCACAAGTTAACAGTTTGAGGTTATGCACGAACACATCCTCTCACTCTCCAGCTGTTCTCCTTTCCCGCTGCGCCTGTATACCTTCGTATCTGCAAGTCCTCAGTTATTCTAAACATGCAGACAATGTTTTCGGGACCTGCTTCAAAATATGGAATGAGCGTCTATGCACTAAGACGTCAAAACCGAGGGAGAAGCAAAGCAGACGGAGGCGACTGCGTCAGCGCGTGAACCTGGGGCTCTGAGCTTCTGAGGGAAACAGAGAACGCATGGGAAAACACTTTTTGATCCTTCTGGTTTGAGAGAGATGGAAGGCGCCCGTAATTCACGGTTCTATGTCTACTGCTGTCTGTAAGTCACTGAAGAGAAGCAGTTTGTCTAACGCAGCTGCGGTTTTGTTCTCAGGCTACAGTACACGAGTGCATGCATTACTCTACACAATGTCAAACACGAACGACTGGAACAGCAACATCTCAGGACTGTCTAATTATACAAGTGTCTCTTTTTGGTGGTGGGGTAAGGAAAGGGAATGATGGTGACTGTTTCCCTCAGCTGCCGCTGTGTGCCAGACAGATACCCAAACGCTTGTTGTCTAACTCAGAGAGGCAGACAAAGGTCACTAACGAGAACAGTAAGGTATTCAAAACAGTCTGCTCCAGACCCGGGGGTGGGATGATGATGAGGGAGCCTCGACTTCAGGGGTTAAGAAGTCTTGGCTGATGTTAGCAAGGGTTTTGTAACTGATTTTCAAAAATCATTGTGTCTTTGAAAGATGGAAAACAAGCACTTACAAATCTACTGGGGAGAAAAAATAATGAAATGAAAAATCACATGAATAGGAGACTTGAATCTTCTGGTCTGAAATCAGCCAATATTAACATTACAACCTATTAAAAGGTAGTCTGCTTAAGCTCATTTTTTAAAACACAGAATCTCTGAGGAAAAATGAAGGCATAAGTTCAGGACTACCAATCTCAAAAACCTTTTCCCGGGGGCACTTTAGCAGGCCAAGGATGCTGATAATCGAGTTCTGCTTTGAGGCACTCACTGTCTTTTCCTTCCATCTCAGAGCGCGCCTCTGCAGCAGCCCCAACAACAGAAGGAAGCGGTTACACGTGATTTTATCAGCCACCACTTGGCGATTACTGTATATCTAGTCAAGAGTTGGGAAATTACTTACTCTCAGCTGTATTAAAGAGTTCCATTTATTAGCACTGCAACACAGAGTGCAAAGAAGCTTCAGGTGTCTGCTTTTGATACCAAAGGGAGTACACTGCTAGTCTTCCAACTCAACAAGCAGCATATCTCCAGCGTGAACTGTAGCTGCCGAGAATAGCAGGCGGGCCTCCTCCAGCAGGGCAGCTACTCCTCTGACAGGAGGTCGTGACCCAGGCAGGCTGGGCAGGTGCGCTGGCTCTTCAGCCACTGCTTGAAGCACTGAAATGAGAGAAGACAATCAGCTGGCCCTTTAGGAGCCTGGGGACCTCAGCTCTCCCGCGCCATTTGCCTCAGCAGACACGGAGACTCCACCCTGAGAGAGTGACTCTCTTAGGCAGGTTAAGGAGTCTGGGGCCCTTGAGGAGGAGAAAGGGAGAGTGTTTTTTGTTTGTTTACATTCCTTCATCTTATAAGATGTTTTTTAAGCCCAGAGCTGATGATTACACAACAAAACAAGTCATCTTGCTTAGGGGATGTTTTTCCTTAAAAGTGAGAGTGAAAGTTGCTGTCGTGTCCAACTCTTTGTGACCCCATGGTCTATACAATCCATGGAATTCTCCAGGCCATACTACTGGAGTGGGTAGCCTTTCCCATCTCCAGGGGATCTTCCCAATCCAGGGATCGAACCCAGGTCTCCTGAACTGCAGGAGGATTCTTTACCAGCTGAGCCACCAGGGAAGCCCAGGAATACTGGAGTGGGTAGCCTATCCCTTCTCCAGGGGATCTTCCCGACCCAGGAATCAAACTACAGTCTCCTGCATTGCAGGTGGATTCTTTACCAACTGAGCTATCAGGGAAGCCCTTTGTTTTTCCTTAAACTCTGCACTAATGATTATGTAACAACACTGTATCTTGTTTGAAGACGTGTTTCTTGTTAAGAACAAGAACCTTCTGATTAAACTTGTTATCTTAAGAGTTATGAAGAGGTAAGACCTCTCTATTGTTAGTAACCAACTGAAAAAGTATACAAGGCCTTGCTAAGACAAATGGGGAGGGCACTCTACCCCCTTCTAAGGTCTATGTCAGAAGCTTTCTGTGTCCCTTTTTCACTGTAATAAAACTCTACTACACAAAACCTCTGAGTGATCAAACCTCATCTCTGGCCTGGAAACCAAATTCTCTCCTTCAGAGGCCATGAATGTGACCCTGTTCACTGTAAGCTATCACCCGTAACGTCCAGGGGGACCTTGAGCCACTCAACACCCAGCGACACCGGAGCCTGCTCAGGGCAGGGGTCTGGACCAAGCCCCAGGAACAAGGAACTGCACCTCAGGATATGACCGTGAAGCCTTGGGGCCTGACTGTGCCTCCCCTTCCTGCTCCGCTCCAGTCCAGTCTGTGCTTCAGCTGCCCTGACTGCTGGAGGCCGGCACTTTCCGGGCCCTTGGACTCCCCTTGTCTTCCTGGTCTTGTTCCTTGTCCCTCCCCAGTCTGCACACACACAGTGGCTGGCCTGCTGCCGCTACGGAGCTAAGTGTGGTAAGCTCAGAGCCCAGGCAGGACCCCCGCCCAGGAAGAAGACAGGCACATGAGAGAATGTAGTTGGCCTGGACTCCGGCAGCATGAGTGGTAAAGAACCCGCCTGCCAATGCAGGAAACTCAAGAGACGCGGGTTTGATCCCTGGGTCGAGAAGATCCCGTGGAGCAGGGCATGGCAACCCCCTCCAGTATTCTTGCCTGGAGAATTCCATAGACAGAGGAGCCTGGTGGGCTACAGCTCACAGGGTCACAAGGAGTCAGACATGACTGAGTGCACGCAGGCACACACAGAGTGTGCGCCCCTTCTCTCAGGGATTCATACACTCACACGGCAGAGACGGGACGGGCTCTAATCCAGCAGCTGGGGAGCAGGACGAGTGCTCACAGCACCCAAAACCCCAGAACAGCTAACACCCATCCCGGAGGGGCCCAAGCCAGAATCCCCCAGGCAATGGAGCCCGTCAGGTTTCCTTTCTCTTCTCTCAAGTGTTAAACTTACTTCACACACTGCACTAAACCAACAAGCTATTTCACCATCTATCTGTTTGACAGTGCGTGTAAGAGCTTGTAAGGAAATCACGCTCTTTGAATTTTAGTGACTGAGAGAGCCGAGTGTGCTCCCCACCAGACACGGAGAGGACCGTGCAGAGCGCGCCAGAGGCCCGGCGTCCACCCCCCTCCCCACAGCACAGTCTACGGGAGGGAGACAACGGCCACGCACATGAGCACACTTGGAATTTGCTTGGAAAATGCAAGGGCTGAAGTCTAGGGGAAAAAGTCCCTTTCTCTTTTCTAAACACTCCAGTCAGGATGCGCAGCGTGCAAACAGCCACAGGGAACTCTCACCCCCTTGTGAAGCCTGTGCCCACACTGCAGCTCACGCACGTGTTTGGACTTGAATACTTCTCGGCACATTTCACAGGAATTTGCGCAGGACACCTGTGGAAACAGATGTATCCCAGTAATAAAGGACTCTTCCCACAATTGGCTTTCCAAAACTTTTGCAGCACAGGGTGCAAATTATTCTCAATTACAGTTAAGCAGACTGAGGGAACAACTTATTTTTTGAATAATATTTCTTAGGAAAAAACAAAGTTTTCATTTTCTCAAATAAAAATCATGATTTATACAGTTAACTCACTCACAGTTAAAATACTACAAATACCTATTTATCCCATTCCATACCTGAAGTATGGTACTAGCTGCATATTACAAATTAACTATTCATCTAATTATCTAACAGCTGGAGACAGTAACAAATTATGACACCTCTACACTATGGATTATCGTGAGGCTGATTAAAATCCTGATGGAATTCTGTAATCCTTGGTACAGAAGGTGAAAGTGAAGTCGCTCAGTCGTGTCCAACTCTTTGCGACCCCATGAACTGGCCAGGATCCTCCGTCCATGGGATTTTCCAGGCAAAAATACTCGAGTGGGTTGTCATGCCCTCCTCCAGGGGATCTTCCTGACCCAGGGCTCGAACCTGGGTCTCCAGCATTGTAGGCAGGTGCTTTATCATCTGAGCCACCAGGCATAGAAAGCTGGTCCCAAAAGCTCTCTGAATAATAGTTGGCTAACAAAACAGTAGGTATCATATGATTATATAATTTAAGTTTTTAAACAGAGAGAGAATGTCTGTATATAGAGATGCCTAGAAAAGAATCTGGAAAGATATAAAATGTTAATGATGGTGACTGGCTACTTTGGGTTGACAGATTTAACTTTTTCTTTGCTATTTTTCTAAAGTTTCTATCAATGTGGATTACTTGCATAAATCAAATCAAAACAAACTGATGGCTCATTCAGCAATATCCCTGTCAGGGGACATAGGTGAGTGGGAGGGCTCCTGGCCCCAACACTCAGTCTGAGGATACAGATAGCATTCTCGTGTGGAAGCGGAGCCGGTGCCACCCTAGGACTCCAGGCACCACGACCTCCCTGCAGACCCCAGCACCCGCCCTACGCCGCGGCCTTCTCCTCGACTCTCCCTCCCTCCTCTTAACTCTGAGCACCCTGAAGGCAGGAAATGGCTTTGCTTCCGTGTGTTCTTATCAGCCAGCGAGGAACCTGGCCCCAAAGGGAGGCTCCAGGAACTGTCAGAAAGTGAGTGAATGCAGCCCCGGCAGTGGGTGATGGCCAGGGAGTAGGGTCGGGGCAGCGCCTGAAGGCTGTGAATCCCTGAACTGCTGAACAGGGTTTTCTGTCCCTCTCAGGGCACTGCAGCCACCACCTGGCACCAGGCAGTGATGGGACAGATGCGATCTCACTCCCCTCCCCTCCCCTCTGTGGCCCCTAGGGAAGGGTCTGGGAAAACTGGAGGCAAGAGCCCTGGGGGAAATGGCAGGTCAAGGCCTCTGCAAGGTGGCCTTGACCTGCCACTTTCCAATGTAGGAGGCCTGTGCTCAATCCCTGGGTTGGGAAGATTCCCTGGGGGAGGGCATGGCAACCCACTCCAGTATTCTTGCCTGGAGACTCTCCTATGGACAGAGGGGCCTGGGGAGCTACAATCCATGGGGCTGCAGGGAGTCGGACACAACTGAGTGACTAACCACAGCACAGCACAAAGTTTAGAAAAAAAGACAGCTATTACTTCCCAACATGATAATTCAGCACAATGTATTTCTAAGTGAAAAAGTAAAAAGAAAACAAATGCATGTACATGGTTTTGACTATATTCACATATACACACATAAAAAAAAAGAGTTCAGAAAAAATGCATACCAATATGATAATAATACTGGTTACCCTTAGAGGGTGGGTTTTGGGTTCTTTATATGTTCTTTTTATTTGGACCTTCTTTAAGAACCACATTACTTCTGTGGTTTTGTGGTTAAAAATACAAAACATCGTTACTTTAAAAAAAAAAAAAAAACAACCTATGATTAGCAAATTAAGTCCTGGTTTCAATACATATTTTTCTTATAAGTCAGCTTTCACGTCTTTATTACCATGAACCGTGAAGCAGAAAGTAATCTCACCTTGAAAGGTGATTATGGTCTATCTTGGTGTGGCCAATAAGTGTGCGAGTGTGCGTGTGCACACACACACACACTCACACACAAATCAGTGAGAATGCTGAGAAGCTGGCCTGGTTGTTGGACCACAGAGCACATAACCAGCTGGAACACCCCTGAGAGGGAGAGGATTCCTGCTTGGCAGGAATGCTCTGCACGGTATAAGCTTTCTCAGTGGTGGCGGCGGTGGGGGGGGTACCCTCTGGCACCCAAGTGTATGTGACGAGGAAAATCTCTGAAGGCTGGTGGAAAGTGAAAATGTATGGGAGGGACAAAAACAGGTTCACAGAAGGAGGCACAGCCCAGGTCGGGTCAGCGAACCAGCGCTCTCTGTGCAGTCCTGCCGACCCCACTCTGCCTATAGCTCTTCTCATTGTACTTTCACCTGAAGTTGGACAGAAGGGGAAGATGTGATCCACGCCAGAATCCTCCTGGGGCCCACGGCTGGGAGCCACCCAGGGGCCCGCCTCCCTACCACCCACATGTTCAGCGCCTACTGCATGGTCCCCAGTGTGTGAGGTCCGTGTGGGCGAGGACAGGGGATTACACGCCGCACACACAAATCAAAGGAAGGAACGCCGGCCAGAAGCATGAGTCATTAGTGCCTTGGTTTCCTCATTCATAAAGACAGTTATAATACCTTATCAACTGAGATCATAGATATAATGGTATTTTATAGAAAGTTCTATGTAACTAACATTCTCATTGTCTAAAAGGACAATAAACAATTTAAATGAGTATATCAAATAAGAGCAACCTCAGCCCATTTCAGCATGCCCCCAACCCCCGTCCCCAGGCACGTGATGGGGAGAAGAGGGAAGCAGCCAGCCTGTTCCGGGAACAGCACGTGGCCCTGCTAACCCCACCACAGGACGTCATCAGACAACAACCACAACAAGCAGATGTGATCCCAGCTCACAGTGCTGTTAGCGATGAAACCAAGTTCGTGTGATTCCAAAGCCTATGGTCGCCTAGAAGAAAACCGGCCAAAAATGAATTCTGCCAACTATTCACACTTGACGTGAGGAACGGATCTGACCGTCTACAGGCCCCATGTCCATGGTGTGGCCACTGCACCTCTTGTCCCCACATGCAGGGGCCCTGAAGTCCCTACAACAGTGGGGAGAACCTCGCTAGTCACTGGCTCCTCTAACCGAACACTCAAGTCACCTAAACGTGGCTTCTAACGGAAGCTCAAAGAAAGTCCATCGAGAAAAGAAAAACATGAGGCTACATCATGGACTAACAGCTGTTTTCTTTCCGCTCTTCACAGAACAGAGGGAACGCCACGGTCATGCACACAGCACTCACAGGGACGTCCTCGGTCCTCGGCCCCCTGGTTTCGGGCGATGCTCCGACAGGCATGGAGGGCGGGTCCTGGGCGGCCCTGGGCACAGCAACAGCAGAGCTGGGTGCAGACAGCCTCCAGCCCTTTCCTGGACTTGGCTGCAGCCAGAATGTACAGCAGGGAAGCAAGTTCAGTCACTCAAAACGTGCACACTGTCTACTGCATTGCTCCCCATCTTTTGTTGGAAGCATTTTATCCCACAATTCTCACATTTTATAAATAAATAGGAAGAAAGTGGAGTATATAATGAATTTAAATGAAACACTGACCTTTTTCTTTCTTTCTTCATCAAGGACGTGTTCTGTCACTCTTTGCACAATTTCGTCAATACTCAATCCAGACAGAGAGGTCTTGTTTTTGTTTCTAACTTTTTTAATAAAACCAGCAAGCTCCGTGCTGAAAGGGAAAGTGGGGAAGTCAAGACAAAGTTAAAGTTTTCTACTGTGAAGAAATATTATGTCCAGTATCAACCCAGCAGCTGAAAAGAAATGAAATCAAATACACAAATAATTCATTTGTAAACAACAGTAACTGTATGTAAAAGCAGCTAAATCACTCTTCCAAAAAAAAAGCATTATGAAAATTTCAACATTATTCCTAAAATATTTGTTTTAATAGATTTTCAAAGTAATAGTGTACCTGACAGATCCACTTCAGATCTCCTTCCCTACTTAGAAACCTGACTTCTTAAGAGCCTGGACATACTGTAGCTTTAAGCAAAATCACTGAATGATCACACACCACTGGATCTGACCTGAAATCAATAAAACCTCTAAGAACAAACTATTTTTTTACTTCCTCCCTTTAAAAATCTAACTGACAAAGTTTTCAAAGTTTTCCTGTATTTTTCATAGTAGCAGTAGATGTGATTATATCATTAATCAACAGGAACTTGGTATCTACAGCACTAATACCTCATATGCTTTAACTTGCAGAAAAGCAAGTTAACATAAGCAACATATGTTTATTCTGCCAAATTTAGACAGGACGGCAAACAATTTTATTCGTAAGGTACTTCTGGTAATTACAACTTGACTATTTTACTAACTTGCGTGGTAACTGCTCTTGAGAGAACTTAAAATGCTTCTCAAACTTAGGCTAAATATGTCTACGTGCAGACAAGATACACTTACTTCCAAGTGGCCAGGGCTCCACTGACAAACGCAAAACATTAATTCTGGCCAATCATAATTAACCACTGTGTTTCAGAAGTTCATCCCAGAGACTATGACTAATACTGTGTCAAAGACAGAAGTAACACGGGAGGTGTGGAGGATCATTCCTGGATGTGGATTCCTCTCTTCTGTGATGTATCCCTGAGACATTCCCTCCACTTCACTTCCCTCTGGCCTGAGACAAGGAGTCCCTCTGCCCCCTCGTACCCATCTGGAGAGTGAGGTCAGAGGTCGATGCAGGAGCACTATGGAAGTGCCCAACTGATGATTCTGGCTGCCTTAGTTAAAAGCAGCTCTCCCCATCTGCAGCAACATGGATGGACCTCGAGGCTGTCCTACTGAGTGACGTCAGTCAGAGAAAGACAAACATCGTAGGACATTGCTTATAGGCAGAAACTAAAAAAACGGTACAAATGAACTTACAAAACAGAAAGAGTCACAGATGTGAAACTTATGGTTACCTTGGGGGGAAGGGGGGATGGATAAACTGGGACATTAGGATTGACATATACACGCTACTATACATAAAGCAGATAATTAATAAGGACCTACTACGC
Source organism: Bos javanicus (assembly GCF_032452875.1). Lineage (NCBI taxonomy): Eukaryota > Metazoa > Chordata > Mammalia > Artiodactyla > Bovidae > Bos > Bos javanicus. The sequence continues at coordinate 149,305,501 of NC_083868.1, read as the reverse complement.
AGCACAGGGAGCTCTACTCAATACTTTGAAATGACCCACATGGAAAAGAATCTATAGGAGTGGATACATGTGTGTGTCTAACTGATTCACGTTGTTTATTTACAGCAGATACTAACACACATTGTAAAGCAGCTCTCCCTACCTCTCCCTCTACAACATGCTCACACACCTTACTCACTGGCAAACCGTATCCAGTCTCTTCACCTCACACCTCTAACAAATCAGAGGGGCTGTTCAACAAAGTGTAAGTGGCTGCTGCCTTCTTTGATATATGTGAGTTTTTTTCCCCCCAAAATATAAAACTAATGTTTGAAGTTCATTTATTGATTCCATAATTAGTGCTGGAGCATGTTACTGAGTTCATCCAAATCTTAGCAAACTGCCATGGGTTCTGATGAATGTGGATTAATCTGTTTGAAAATGCTCACTTTTATGTTTACGAAAGGAAGACAAATGCAATGCTTGTCCTTCTGAGTAAAATAATTGCACGGTCCTTTCTACTTCAGCTCCTAATTGGCCAAACTGTTATCTGATCAGGAAACATCAGTTCAATAAAGCATTTAGCAGTGCTGCTGACATTTTAGATTCGTACCTGCTGTAACACGGGAACACCACCAACAGGTGCTCAATAATGCTATTGAACGGCTTCTTTGGAGACTGGCTTGAATGAGTGGCACGCTCTGGAGCAGCAGGTAACTTCTGATCAGCCACTGGGCCTGGTTCTGGCCCAGTTGCCTGGCCAGCACCCTCATGCTCTGGCAGCTGGGGGGCTTTCTGACTGCAGGAGGGCAACTCCACTGGGCTGTCATCAGCTGCAGAGCCCAGACTTGACTCCTCGGGAGCTGCTGTCTGGTCTCCGGTCCCATGACTTGTAGAAGTGGAGGGACCTTGACCATCCTGGCCTGAAGACTCAGTAAGTAATTTAGGATGAATCTGGGAGGAATACACCACAAAAGCTGATCACTAAGAGTTAGATCCATGAACAAAGACTAATGATTAAGCGCAACTATAATGAATCCTGCTTGCTGAAGTGCACAGAACTTGAACTATAACAAATTAAATGTTGTTGTCCTTAAAAGTCACTGGTAACTGTCTCTCTCAAAACAAGCTGTTCAGGGCTCCACACTGCCAGGTCCTGCTGGGCTCTCCCAGAAGCTCTGTGGTCCACATCGAAGGGCTGAGGCCCCTCATGTCGTCAGAGCTCCAGTCTGCACCCCAGGCTACCCTCTCTCACGCCTCCATGACTGCGTGCTTGTTGCGAATAATACCCCCTTTTTAAACGATTCCAGTCTAGAATACCTTCCCGAGGTCCAAACCTCCTAACAGGCAGCTTCCCTTGGGTGATTCCAAGGGCACTCAAGCTCTGTGTCTGCCAACGCAGCCTCCGGGCAGGCTTCCTCACCTGCTCTTCCTCTGGTGCCACCTGACACAGACCAGATCTGGCGTCCACTCCCTGACACACTCACGCTGAGCCCTGACCGCAAAGACAGCGCCTCTTTCAGCTGACCACCTGAACACTGGACGGCTCTCCTCCCTCCAGCCCCACTACCCCTCTCACCGGGCCCAGCAGGGACAGCTAGCTGCACCCGATCTGCTGCACATCCCTTGCGCAGGCCCCTGTCCCACCAGGTCTCCACACTGCAGTCAGGCTGACGTCATTTCCTAACTGGAAACCTACACTGGCTGCTCAGTGACCTGAGGGGAAGTCCACACTGCGGAGCACACCTTATGGAATAAGGCTCCCTTTGTTCTGGCCTGTGGGTACGGTATCACAATCTTTTCCCTACAGTCCCCTTTGTCTTAGTGAACTTCTTTCACAGCTGTGAAAGGTGTTCTTTTTCTAGCCTCCAAATGTGCTATTTCCTCCATCTGAACATTTTGACCCTGAAACTTCACACCACACAGCCCTTCTCACGCGCGCGCACACACACACACTCTCTGCTTCCTTCTGCCTGGTGAACTATTCCAGATCTCTGGCTCACTGAGACCTCCAGCAAGGGAGCTTCTGCCAAGGCCTAAGCCTCGGGGTTAAGTTAGTTCCCCCTAACTTCTGCTGCCATGGCATTCTATGTTCTTGGAGCACTTTGCTTATAATTATGGGCTTGAAGTCACTCCCAAAACCATGTGCATTCTGAGGGCACAGACCGCATCTAATCCTGATCACCACTAACTATCCGACGAATGAACAGCAGAGACGTGACACACACAGTAAACCGTTTTTAGGGGTTCTTATCATTCAAGCCCCTGACACACTGAGAGTTCCCAAGGTTTTCAATTTTAAAATTCTTTTGAGTCATTTATAAAATCACGTAAGCTAGAATTAAAAATTAACAGTAAAATATTCTACTGAGATCTCATGCTTTTCCCCCTCTGTATGTGTTGTAAGAACTTGAAAACACTGGTGCTCAATAGAATATTTTACTCAGTTCAAGGTGGCTAACCTTTTTAATGTTTTAAATCTTTTTTTATTTCTATTTTTGCAGATGAATCCACAGTAAATTTGAATATTAAGAGTGCATAGTATTGAGAAGAAAAACACTTTCAAGATCAGCTTCTGACTGCAGCTCCAGAGCCTACTACCTTAGTTGAGGCTGAACGCATAGACGGAAGGGTCATGGGGTGAGGGGTGAACGAGAGCCACTCTGATGAAGGCTTCACCTAGCACCTGATGAAAACAGTAAGGTAATTATTCACCCAGCTCACGCCCACTCCCAAACCAGTAACAACAAACTACTTTTGGCCAGTTATTAAAGAAATTGTGCCTCACTCCTTTTTGGTTCTGTTTCCTTCAAAAAAGAAAAAAAAGAGATGTAAGACTCACCGTGTTACAGGTAGGAAATGAAAGCTCAGAAATCTGCACTTTAGGAAGTTCACTGAGCTGAGAACCATATTTAATTGCCTGAATTTGTTCTTCAAACTGAGACTGTAGGTAGAAAGGAAAGTGTTAAGTTTTTCTAACAAATTCTAAGGAAAACCACAACTGTCCATTAATACTGTTTTCCCCCTTACTATACATATATAACAAATGTTCAATCATTTCCCAAGAAATATAACTAGGATGCAAGGTTACTTCTTGAAAGGAAGAAGTTCAAAATAACTAGAACTGTTAATTCTAACTAATTAACTCTAATATTACTCTATTAATTAGAATGCTCTAAGCCTTATTAAACATAACTTTGCTATCTTATCAAGGGCTGAGCTTAAATAGTTAAGAAGATAATGTTTCTTTCATGAAAAATTCTTAATTACAACAAAAAAAGTCTTTAACAGCCCAAAAAAGAAAGTTTCAGTATGACACTACCTCTTTTAGAGTTATAACCATCAGACAGATTTTGACAGAATGATAAAATACCATATAACTTACCTTTGCTTTCTCAATTTCTTCTCTAACATCAGAAAGAAACGATTCCCATGAATGTATGTCTGAGTCCATGTCAGAATACGCTGCCGAATCACTGAGAGAAGAGAAAAACATAAAACTGCTGATGTTCACTTGAAGACTTAAAAACTGAAAGCACTAAAGTACAAATGAAAATAAACATTTAAAGATAATGAGAGAAATATGATCATGCACACATAGCAAAAAAGATGATTTTTAAAGAACTGTGTATCTTACAAAGTCACTACACTTTAGGAAATATTATCAACTGATCTAACCCGAAGCCCAAAACTGGTGGACAGAGAGCATATATTCTCCTGAATTTTACCTTCTCTCCTCAGATTTGAAGATTAGACAATTCTTCAGTTGATATCTTCCTATTTAACATCAAAGGCTATCTTAGCATTGAAAACAAACCAAAAGTTGGCAGCCTGGATACATTCCAATAAAACCTTCATCCCTACTTCATTGTAAAACAAAGGGTGGGGTCTAACAGGCTACATTAAACTTCTCAGCACCTCATGAATCTGGTTTACTGAAAGTGACAGACAAGTTTTCTACTCCAATTGAGAAGATCACCACCACCAATCCGTGGTTATGTCTGTTCTCATACATCTTAAAGAAGAACCAGAACACTGCTTTCATGGCTTTCCTCTTTTGCCACCCTTTGGTGGAATGAGCAGAGTTAGCACAGACCCCCTAAGAAAGACCATCTGTATACCATGAGGCTTACTAAGGAGTCAATGCTATTAGATAAAGTGAGGCCTGAGATCTCTGTTTCCCAGATGCACGACAATCCAGACCCCTTGGCGTGCTGCACACTGGCTACTGAACACCACACGATCTCACCTCAGCTGTATTAGTCCTGTAATCTGAATCAGCATACCAGTTTACCTTTAATCAGAAAGGTTTTCTGATGTGAAAAAAACTTAATCTTGAAAAAAGAAGAAAAAAAAAAGAACTGTACATTAAAATTGCTTTTCCATGACCTGTACAATCTCTGGTTCAACACTGAGGGTTTGAAATTTAAATCAAAAAACACTAGGAATTAAAAAGTTAAAACCTGTGTGTGGAATATGATAAAAGAATCAGATGAAAAGTAATGTGCAAAAATCCATATAGAAAAGTGCTAAATCTAGACTGAAGGAGACTCGCTGGATTCTCATGGTAAACCTTATTCCAAAAAGAAAGCAAAATAAACAAAAACAGGTATAGATCATGGAGGGTTGAAAAATGAAAGAAAAGTGAAAGAAAGAGAAGTCACTCAGTCATGTCCAATTCTACGACCCCATGGACTGGAGCCTACAAGGCTCCTCTGTTCATGGGATTTTCCAGGCAAGAATACTGGAGTGGGTTGCCATTTCCTTCTCCAGGAGATCTTCCCGACCCAGGGATTGAACCCGGGTCTCCTGCGTTGTAGGCAGACGTTTTACAGTCTGAGCCACCAGGGAAGTTGAAAAACATGACCATATGTAAATATCTTTAAAAGCAACATTCCCACACTCTACTGGTTAGACTGTTAAGTAACTCTTCTTATGGAAGGCAACTGTTGAAGCCTCAAAAATGTGATCTTCATTCCAGGAATTTATTCATTGCATGGAAATGACTAATAATTTAGCTATAAGGATATCTGCCCCAGTGCAGCTTTGAATAGCAAAATGTGCAAACCACCCAGCTTTCCCACTACAGTGCTATTTAATAAATCATGACACGGTCGTACACTGGACTACTATTCAACCTTTTAAAATTAGGTTGGAGAAATGTAATTACTGATATGAAAATGAGTTTCCTATATACTGCTTGGGCTTCCCTTTTAGCTCAGTCAGTAAAGAATATGCCTGCAATGTAGGAGACCTAGGTTCGATTCCTGGGTTGGGAAGATCTCCTGGAGGAGGGCATGGCAACCCACTCCAGTATTCTTGCCTGGAGAATCCCATGGACAGAGGAGCCTAGTAGGTTCCCAGACTATGGGGTCACAAAGTGTCAGATATGACTTAGCAACTAAACCACCACCATATATTACTTAGTGAAAAACTATATATAAATTTTCCTTTTTTTTCCCCCCAAACCTTAATGGATTTACCCCAAAACTAAATTAACTAGTTACAGCTCAATTCAGAATTAGGATAATTTATCATTTTCTTGATATGTTTTGATTTTCCCATGATTGAACATGCGTTAATTATAATAACTATTAAAAATAAAGCCCTGTGGACTGCAAGGAGATTGAACCAGTCTACCCTAAAGGAAATCAGTCCTGAATATTCACTGGAAGGACTGATGTTGAAACTGAAACTCCAATACTTTGGCCACCTGATGGGAAGAACTGACTCATTTGAAAAGACCCTGATGCTGGGAAAGATTGAAGGCAGGAGGAGAAGGAGATGACAGAGGATGAGATGGTTGGATGGCATCACCAACTCAATGGACATGAGTCTGAGTAAACTCTGGGAGTTGGTGATGGACAGGGAGGCCTGGCGTGGTGCAGTCCATGCAGTCACAAAGAGCTGGACACGACTGAGCGACTGAACTGAACTGAATATAATTTTTCCTCCAATTAGCCCTAATCTTTATTTCCTCAATAACAATTGTGGAAAGACACCTGTGACACCACAGTACCTGCTCATTAGCTTCAGATTCTTGAGAAACCTTTCGGCTTGTGACTCCATGGTCTGTAACTTACACACTTCCATGTCCTTCCAGTTTTCAAGCACAGATACCTACCATTAGATGAGAGACTGTAAGCATTTTCAAACAAACTATTTTAAAGCTATGAAAGCATTCTAAACCACTTTCAAGTTTCTCCTTAAATGACATATGATCAGAAGAGTGACCAGAATTTAACTATCATTTCTCTCAAGTGAACCTGAACTAAAACTTTTCGGACTACTCTGGTGGTCCACTGGCCATTGCCGGGGACATAGGTTTGACCCATGGGTTTTGTGAGGATTCCACATGCCTTGGGACAACTGGGCCTGTGCACGACAACTGCTGAGCCTGTGTGCTGCAACTACTGAAGCGTGAACTTCCAAAGCCTATGTTCCCCACCAAGAGACACCCCTGCTTGGGGCAACTAGAGAAAGCCCACATGCAGCAAGACTCAGCACAGCCCAAAATTAATTAACTAAAAAATAAACTTTAGAATAACAAAGTGATAGTAAAATTATATTCCTAGAGTGATACTTTCTTAGTTATGAAACTTTCCACAAGGCTTACTGCTCAAGCCATACAGAAGCACGGAGCTAGGTTACCTGAAAGTATACACCTGGTGTGCATAATCTAAGGTGCTGACCACAGTAAGCAGAGAGCCAGGACCCTGCAGAACAGTACCAAGGCTGCACCTATGGAATTTAAAGGCCTGGGAAGCAGACGAATGGGAGGGGAGGAGGGGATGGAGTGGAGTCTGGGACAAGCAGAGGCAAGCTATCACACAGAGGACGGGCACACAGCAGGGTGCTGCTGCACAGCTCGGGGTAAGTTATTACCAGCAAGGGTAAGTTTTGAAAACTTTAGACTCTGGTTCCCCACACAAGCCAACTGGCCATTTGTGTCAAAGTCACTGCAGAAAATGTAGACTGGCGTTGCTTTAATTCAGGTGTCAGTAATCTTGACAGGGCCCACCAGGCAAAACTGCTTGTTAAATGGTGGTAAACGGGAACTGAGTGACTTGGGGACAGAGATGCAGGAAAAGGGTCCACAAAGCAGAAGTAAACACTGGCACTCTTTTTTCCTTCCTTCCTTTAGAAACGCAGCTGCATAGCTGACATTTCTTTTAAAGACCCATGTTTACAGACTGCATGAGTTAAGCTCTTCCTTACGTTTCTAAAATAATCGTAGACACATTTACTAATAAACAACATTTACTTTGCAAATTAGAAAAACAAAGGCAACCATGTTTCAGGAATTCAATAGAATATAGCCAGAGATAATTATTTTTGTCTCAGTAATTTCTCATATAGTATACTGACTTTAGTATATATTCTTCCAGGGGGAGGAAAGAGAGTATATATTCTTAATAAGTATATTATTTCCAAGTTCCTTTTCCAGCACTGGCAAATAGGTTTTTTGGTTGGCTACTTCATGGTACATCACTTGACTAAATATAATGAAGCCATTAAAAGTACAGAGCATTGAAAATGACTGAATTGTGTTAAATAAGGAAAGCTAGTCACAAAACATGGTGTACACTCTATCATAAGATAAGCATAAAGGTAAAAAAATTTAAAGTTATAGGCAAGGAGAGAGTGGTTGTTTCAGGGAGGCAGGATTATGGGTGAAAGGATACCCCTCAGCCTCCACACTTCCCAGCAATGTTGTCCTGCTCATGTGTAATTAAACGCAGAGTAAACAAATGACACCCTGCCGAATCTGTCAGTCACCGAGTACTCCGGACTCACCTCTGCATCCACAGCCCTTTGAAGACTCTCTTCATAATGCTCTTTCCCTTTCTTTATACTCTCTTCTATTTTCATTTTCTCATTTGTAAATGTATTACTGCAAATATTAAAGAAAACAAAAAAAACTAACTGAAAAAAACATAACCAGCGAGCTCACAATCATGCCACAAACAGATAATAGAACATCTTCCAGAGAAACTTCTTGCCCAACATTTGGCTACTTAATACAAGACTCATATGAGCCCTCTGCAAATGATCAAAGAAAATGAGAAATTAAAAGTAAGTTACTTGGTGGGAATGCTGTGAAATGGGTTCCTCATTTTTATGAAGTTAGGTGAAGTTTAACCTGATCATGTTAATAAACTTTACATACTGGCTTCCAGTATGTACAAACATTATTTGCAGTAGTAAAGATTAAAAGGAAAGCTTTTTATAGGCTCATAACAAACATTCTTTAATAATTCTTTAATTGTAGAACAATGAACTACAATAGTTGAGACTGTTATTTCAAGTAACCTAAGTTTTTAAAATACATTTTTAGTTTCAGGTTAATTCAAAGGAAATGAAGAGTAATGAACAATGCTAAATTCAGGGCTTTTTATACTGACAATGAGAAATAAAAGTAGAAATCATAAAAATAAAAAATAAATTTATTTAAATATTAATAATAAAACAGAATTTTTTTTAAAGAGAAACAATTATTTAAAAGAAACATATAAGCAAAAATATATTTGGATGTCTAACTATATTTAGACTGTGCCTCTGATATTAAGAATATAATAGATACAAAAATAAATTTAAGCTTAATTTGCCTGATTTCAAGGGACTGATCCAGAAGTAATTCAAGTGCCTTTTCCTTTCCATCATTTTCCTGCGTATACCTGCAAAAGCATAATCACCAAATTTCAATCAATTTTCAAAGATTTTTAAAAGCACAATCTCACACAGTAAATTCTACATCCATGCAAACATTTCTTGATTTCTTTATATTTCATTTCTAGTATCTTCTAAATAGGCAAAGAATTTGGGTCCTTTTCCTTTTGGAAAAATTTCCCTTCTACACCTAGAGGGCAGATCGCCTTTTCTTCACTCTGCGTTGTGTGTCTATAGCACAGACCCCGTCTCAGTTCTGTGTCAGGAGCACCTCCATCCAGGTGGTTGGTTCAACTTAAGACAGAAGAATAAGGTGTTGGGTCATCACCAGTGTAACATAGGTTCTCACTCAAAATGAAAACAGCCTTCTATTTTTTAAGCCAGAAACTGAAGCCCAATTACACACAGACACACACGCGCGAATCTGCATGCGCGCATGCACACAGTAGGATAATTCTTCAAAACAAAGTGTGTAAATCTTTGACTCTTAATAAGCAATGCCCTGTACCAAGAGGGTTCTGTCTCTTTCATGCTCTCCCTTCACACCTTTTTAGTCATCTCTACTGGCTAAAAACCCGTTTCCACAAACTACCAATTTAAATCCCATTTCACCTCTTTTGTAAAACAGTTCCTCTAAGTTTTCAACACTGGGTAGCTTGTCATGTAATTTCTGCCTTCCTTCAACAATTATCTCTGACTTGTATCACTGCACCAACCATAAGCTCCTCGTGACCATTCATTTCTTAATGAATATCAACTGTGATCTAAAGCGTAGAAAAATCAATGAAATAACCTCATATACCTTTGTTGTTCTCTAAAAGAGCCAAAAAGTTTTAAGATCTAAATATAAAAATTTAGCTTTTTTTGGAAAGTATAAAAAGCATAAAGAAGCCGATAGCCTATCTTTAAACTACAACAGAAAAAGGCAAAGAAATACACTAAGAAAGGGAAAAGACAATAAAAAGATTATTCCTCAGCAGAAATGATTTTTATGATACCACAGAAAAAAATTTTATCAACAGTCTCAGTTTCATTTAGTCTAGTTTGACAGTATGTCTGAACTGAACATATGAAAAAATTAAAATATAAATACTCCAGAATTTTTGAGTAACTTAAAAATTAAGACTGTACTTGCTCAAACAGTAAGAGGTAAAAAGCTTTTTAGATTTCCATAAATGTGTTCTTCTAATGAAACTTTGAGCAAAATCAAAATTACATGACATACGCAGTATTTTCCATTTCATCATGTTTTATAAATGACTACTTAAAAACTGTCCAAAGGTTAAAGTTAGCAATACTCACAATGAAATTCACCTGACCACGGGGCACAGCAAGTGGACAAAACATAAATGCCCTGAACAGTGAGTGTGGCCAGTGGAGCCCCCAGAGAACCATGCCTCCCCTTATTAATGCCCTTCAATCTGGACCAGGCCTGCAACTTGCCCAAAACAACAAAATGTGGCAGAAGTGATGTTGATGGTTCCGGGCCTGAAGCTTCAGAGGGCCTGGCAGCTTCTACCTATGCACTCTTGGAAGCTCTTAGCCATCACACAGGAGGTGTGGCTACTGTGCTGGAGATAAAAGTCACATGAAGAAGTCACGTGGAGAGGAAGAAGCCCTGAAACTGCATAGAGAGAAAGAGGCCAAAATATTTCAGCCAACTCCCAACTAAACGCAGCCACAGGGGGAACCACTGACAAGACCAGTAGAAGGGTGGCCCAGCCAAGACAGCCCAGAATGAAACATCCGGATCAAATTAAAATTAAGTTAATTTAAGCCAGCAAGCTTCAGGTATTTTGTTCAACAGTAGGTAGCAATTAAGCTGAGGAGTCATACAATTATTTATGGAAACAGGGGTTAGGAATGGATTGCACAGAATCTTAAAACAAACCTAGCCCATCTGACAACTGCCTGAATGTATATTACTGAATCCTTCGTATTATAGGACCAAATTTTACTAATTTAAAGATTCAGGGTGGAAGTAATAAATAAAATGATCACCACAGAATCTTGGTGCTGGACAGAAGCTTAGATCTAGACAAACCCCCTCATTTTACAACAAAGAAAAGGGGTCAAAGATAATGTTCAGAGAAAGAGGTGGTGTTCAGACCAGAAGTAACTTCTTGGACTTGCAGTCCTACTTTTATTTATGTATAAATATGAGAGGTTTAGAAAAAGCTGTAGGTGAGATAATTCCCAACAGATGTTCTTTAAAATGAAATGAGAACACTGTCTTAAAATTTTCACTTTACTTGATAGTCTGAAACTGAATACCAGAAAGGATAAAATAACCCAAAATATACCCAAATTAAAAATAAATGAAAATCATTTTCTTTCAAGTGTTACTCACATTTTGCTGGCATTTAACACCTTTTTCATTTTCTTCTTCAGTGCCTTTAGTCTTTCTTGGATTTCTTTTTTCTCCTGTTCCCATTTTTTAATTTCCTTGTTCAAATCTTCAAGGAACCAATCTAGTTCTGTCTTTGAGATCTAAAAACATTTTAGAAAGTATCTAAATAAATGGAAAGATTTACTTTTTCTTCTTTTTAAAAAGAGCCCGAGAGACTAGTGTTGGGGTGGTGAACTAGCTTAACCAATGACTACAGTTCCTCGGAACACACACTCAGGAGCTGGCTGTACGCGCTACCCCGGCCGAGCTTGGGACATAAAGTCACACAATACATAGCCTCAGCCCTCAAGTGAGGACAGGCAGAGACATGGCAGGATTCTCCAAATCAGTGCAATTTGATCTCTGTCTTCAGAGATGGGGCTGCCACATAGAGAATGGATTCCAAGTAGTGGGCATGGAGAGACAGGAGGTTAGAAGAGAAAGGCATGTCTGTACGGAATAGTACGAGGTGGATGTTAGGACCTCAGGCGCCTGGGACACCTTGGGATAAAATGATCAGGGGCCTTATGAGCAATGCTGAGGAGTGTGGACCTCATCCTGCAGACAACAGGAAGCCAGTGATAGCTCTTCAGCAGGGCTGTGAGATGATGAGATTCTTATTTTAGAAAAATAACTGAAAGACACAGAGGCAGATCAGGGGAAAGAGGGTACATAAAGGTTAGACAAGAACAGCAGCTTTCTCGTTTTCTTGACTTTCTCTGATACTTTCTTATTGTGACCCACAACAGCAAATACATTTTAATCATGATCCCCAGCATTTAGTACATACATGTATGCATCTATATACACACAGAGCTGAAAACGCTGCCCTTACTTTCTGAGATGTTTTCCTATATTTTTATTCTATTATTAAGAACAATTTTAGTCACCATCACTAAACTGACTTCACAGCCCATTAGGAATTATAACCTTTAATGTCAAATACTCTGTATTAGAAGAAGATAAAATCTCACTGCAGTAGCCCAGGTGAGAGACAATGAGGATGACAGAGGTAACTAAAGGGACGATAAAAAGAAATAAAGGACACTTTAGAAGACTAGGATGGATAACAAGACCGTGTGTCCATGTGGATATATGATGTAAAGTGGAAGGCGACAGAATCTCTACCCTGGATGAATAACTAAACAAAATTCTATTAACAAAACAGGAGACTATGGAAGATATACAGGAGAGAAATCAACCTAGATAAGTATTTTTAAATAAATTTGAGTAAACAATAAAATATATATTAAGAACTCAATAATTTTGAACCTGCAATTATTTTGATGGGACAGAGAAGAAGTTTATAGGTGTCTGACAAAGACTATACATCCAAGGAATAAAATACTAAATTGAAATAACAAATAACCACCTTTCAACACAACCACAGAGAAAGGAGTAACGTATTCTAAGTCCTGCTGATTCACACATCTGCCAACTGGCTCTTCTAGCACAGGTTAGCACACCAAGTCAGGTGTGTTTTGCTCCCCAAACACCTTTCCCAACGCGGGAAACTCCCACCTATTAACATACTACAATTTCAAAGTCTATTCACTAGTTCATTGGCTGTAACTTGGAATGCACTTCCCCATAGAAAATTATATTAGAAACATCAGTTAAACAGCCAACATTTCTCTTCCAAGAAGCTCTCAGTTCCATTTGTAAGCTGAACAAAATGAGGTCTACAGTGTTAAAGAGGGCACATTCCCAGACCATGAGTCTATTTGACTGAGGAAGAAATAAATCTCCACCGGGGTGCTGGGGCAGAACATGCGATGCTGAAGAGACAAAGAGGAAAGCAAAGGCTACCCTCTGAGACAGGTTTGAAAAGATTCATGTCCATCTTCACAGCCTCCCGCCTTTCTTCTGGTACTCAGTTTCACCCACTGGGGGCCCTTCTTTACTCTGCACCCTCAAGTTTCTCTGGACCCCTGACTTAAGCACCCCCCAGTCGAGGGCCTGCCCAGCACCCAGGCACACTTCACAACGTCTCTCCTCTCCTTCCTTTTCAATCTCTCACTCAGAGTGAGCCTGACAGCAGCACAGTACTACAAAGATCCACGTCGACTCGCCTGGAAGTATTCACACTTCACTCTTTAGCTTAAGTGATTCTCTAATCTACACAGAGTCAGCACGCATGTTTTATTTGGCAAGTCCAATACTTGTTTGTTTGCTTCTTAAAATACAAATGTGTTATCTCTGCCTGGTGATAAAGGCTATGGGGCTGCGATATCTGTCAGAATTTCAGGCCATGTGACAAAGAGAAATGAAACGCTGTATCCTGAGGCTCTGGATGGCTAGGTATACCACCACCTGAAACACAGCCTTCTCCGTCAGCTATCTTACGTAAGGGCTGCCTTTTGAAACTTCTTCGGAACCTACGAATTCTCTAAAAGTTTCATTCCAGTGTTTCAAAGTGTCATCTCTTCAATGTTAGCAGACAGGTAGTGCTGCTGCTGCTGCTGCTAAGTCACTTCAGTTGTGTCCGACTCTGTGCGACCCCAGAGACGGTAGTGCACATGCCTGTAAATGCCAGTCATTTATAAATAAAATATACTCTGGACTACTATTTCTAACAATTACTGTACAAGTTAGGATGGAGCAGTATTTACAAGAAATAAAAAAGGAAATTTAAACTTCACTATTTTCCAG